>NC_031998.1:37547577-37615458 GCF_001879085.1 Nicotiana attenuata | reverse complement strand
AGAGCTTAAGTTTTTATTTTACCATAGTGATTTGACGGGGCATATGTTCCAGAAAAAGGGCAATGTGATGTAAACTGATGATACTTCGGTAGTGTTGCGGCATTTGGGATCGACAGGTACAGTGATTTGTGTGCTATATGGAGTTGGAGACTAGGAGTCCTCGTGTTTAGGCTATCCAGTTGTTGTGAATCTTGTGTATCGGCACCGTCTAGCGGTTATTGGGAATTGCTTGGTATGCCAGATTTTGGATATGATATTGGATTGTAGACTGGTTGTCTTAGTGTTGGGTTATTCTAGACTATTGTGCTACAGGCTATGTTGGAAAATGCCACAGGTTGCATCAGATTGTGTTCTAGCAAAGTAGTTTGATCCCAAGACCAGCGGACGGCTGACAGAGGTTTCTACCATTGATTCAGTTCCGGTATTGAGGGACTTTTTGGATGCATCTCTTGTGGCCGGGCATGTTACCAGGCGAGGTTGTGGATTTCGATTTTGATTTGGTGCTGGGCACCGTATCGTACGGCTCCGGCAGGAGTTATAGTAGTGGAAGGAGCAGCTTCAGGCTTCTTGGTATTGAGTTCGTTGGCAGGCCGTTGTGGCTACGTATTTGGCTTGAGTTAGCTTGGTTAGTCCCGAGTTGAATTGTTGAGGGATAGGTTGATTCGATCGTTATTAAACTTGTTAGTGATCTGGGGAGATCTATGAGTTGCTTTTCTGTTGTGAGGCGTTATGATTTGTTGGATATGGGCACATGTGGTACGGTTCTATTGAGTATTCATAGAGAAAGTCGACCGGGAAGAGTAACTGAGTGTTGCTCAGTAAATGGAGTATTGGTTATGATCTATCGGGTTGCGTGTCATATGTTATTTGTTTCACCGTGAGTGTAATGAATTGCTTTGGTTTCAGACGTCAATTGTGTGTGATTGTATTGTTTCTTTACTGATGCCCAAGGGGCTTATGATTATTTTTGGACTGATTGAGGCCGAGGGCCATATGTGAGGATATGCTGAGTGATGTGAGGAGGCTTTCAGGCCTCGAGTGTATTGTGAGGAGGCTTTCAGGCCTCATGTTGATATGTACAGGCTTTCAGGCCTTATGTTGATATAGCGCTTGGGCTGTAAGAGCCCCTCCGGAGTCTGCACACCCACAGTGAGCGCGGGTACCCATTTAGAATTGGACAGTGGTAACAATGACACAGTCATTCGTGTTTTGGTCAGGTAACAATGGCTGACCAGTCAGGTAACAATGGCCGACCAGTGGTAACAATGGCACTGAAACACGCATTGGGTCAGGTAACAATGGCTGACCGGTTAGGTAACAATGACTAACTAGTAACGAAATTCGTGCCCGAGGGGCGAACTTTTATGTGCATCTTGCATACCTATTTGTATTATTACTTGCTATGCTGTGATATTTGTGCGCGAGGGGCGGATTTTCTGTGTTAATCAGCACTAACTATTTTGAACAGTTTCGTAATTATTGAAAGGACCATTTTCGAAAGAGATTTGAACTGAGCTGAAACATTTCTAAAGAGTTCTCTGATTTCACTGTTTTTCGGAAATTGTACCCGGCTTCTGTACAGCCCGTTGGTTACTTTACGTGATTTCTTGCTACTCAGTTATTATTTACTTCTATTACTCACTGAGTTGGAAGTACTCACTTTACTCCCTGCACCTCGCGTGCAGTTGCAGGTATCGTTCACCCGGTAGCGGGTTATTAGCGGATTGAAGGTATTATTATTGTAGCTGAGCAAGGTGACCGCCAGCGTTTGCGGCACCGGATGTTGTCTTTTGTTTTCCAGAAACTTTACTTGTATATATTTATTGGCCTGTAGTTGTGTTAAGGTTTTCTTTAGATGCTCGTGATTTGTGACACCCCGGTCGGGTTGTGTTGGGTTGTACATGCTGGTTATTATTGTCGTTAAGCCATATTCACCTATTCGTTTATGTTTAATAAATATTTAAGAGACGATTTGGGTTAGTTGGCTGGCCTTGTATTCACGAGAGGCGCCATCACGACCGGGTTTGGAAATTAGGTCGTGACAAAAGAATTCTATCAATGAGAATTATAATAGCGGTGAGTTGTCCAATAACAATTAGAATATCATTCTAAAGGAAATCTCTCAATGAGATTTATGTTGGCGTTAGTCCAAAAATAGTAGAATACTATCCTAAAAAGATTTTACCTATAGAAATTATACATGCTGCTGATGAAAGTATAAAATCCCACTTTTGAACTAAATAAATAGACTTATTCATCTTGTACATGAGAAAATTATGTTTGTGTTATAAAACAATAAATGAAGAAGAAGAGTATTGCAGAGAAAAGTAGAGAGAGAATTCTTATTGATTTGGGATGAATTACAATGAAATAGAACCCTCTATTTATAGGGAGAGGGCGACTTAGCCACCAAGTAATAAACCCTAGAATCTCTCTAAATATAGACATTCACCATAAATACAATTCTATTTATAACACTCCCCCTTGAATGTTTATTCAACAGATAATATGCCTCGTTAAAACCTTAACTAAAATAAAACCCAGTGGGAAAAAATTCTAGAAAAGGAAAAAGAGTACACATATCTAATAATACGCCTTTTGGTTGCCTCGTTAAAAACCTTGCAAGGAAAACCCAGTGGGACAAAACCTTGTAAGGGAAAAAGAGTACAACGCGTATTAACTCCCGCTGATGAGAGCATCAATTCACATCCTTGAGCATTTACATTCCAATCTTGTGCACCATCTTCAAAAGATCTTTGGTAGAGATTTGATTCAGCCATAATAACTTGAATGAATATATTTCACCTTGAAATCATCATTCTTGATAGAGATGAATTGTCTTCATATGATCTTGTTGGAATCGTCAGTTCAATATCTTCACATAGAGGTGAAAACTCTTGCTATCATATTATCATGCATATAATTATAGCAAGATACATTTGTGCACAAATTGCACTGAGGATGTAGTACTTCATGACCATGAATTTTATATGCTTTAAGCAATTTAAATCCTTCAGGATTGTTAAGTCATATAAGCCATATAATAGACTTTAGATGCATATCAAGTTTTCATGTCATGCTAGACATATAAGATATCGAAAACTGATTGCACATACCATTGACTTTATACTTTCAAGTGTTTGAACTACATGTTCAAAACTACATGTCTTTCATATGAAACCAATTCTATTCGAATTGTTTCTTCAGACTTAAGATCCTCATATATATATTTAGCGCTATCATAGATGTCGTCGACAAACATTTTATATCAGTTTCAATATGTTTTCATAAAGACATAACATAGAGATCTCTTCATTCATATTTTCAGGTACCTGAATCTCTCTTGAGATTTTATGAAGTGTTATGTCATGTGATCTTCTAGATCACTTGCCTCATTTATTATGATCATCTTGATCATTTGCTCATCTTCTTTATCAAGAAGTTTATTTGAAACCGATTGTCTATACGCTTTAAGCGTACTATAGACTTTGTCCTTCTAGGACTTAATAGGAGCATTTGCAATGAGAATATAGTTACTTTATTTGGGTCAACAAATGCGTTTGGCATGCTTTGCAATATATTGCAAATGAATTATCCTTTTATGAACTTCAAGTTCATATCTTATTCGAGGATCTTAGATGTACACATGATAATTCATTACACGTAACTTTTTCTCAACTGTTTATCTTGTCTCCCCCTCATGTTAGAAAAACTAACTTGTACCTCAACATTGAGAATCCATCTTTGTGCGTTATGGTGTTAATCAAAATATACACCACACATCAATAATAATAAGATGGAATTATTTGGTTCCTGGCCATGAACCACTTGTAAGGGAGAAAATAATATATTTTCGTATATAACGTATATCAAACTGATATAGATAACTTTGTTCTCATAACCAATCGTTTAGCTATTAAGTGGAGGCACTCAATAAATCATTTTGCTAAACCAGCTGTGATGTAAACCAACTTATCAAGATGAACTTCTTGAATAGAAAATCTGAAAATTATGCTCTAAATCAAATTATTGAGCAAGCTACCTCACAAACACCATGTTGCGGGTTAATAATAATCGCACATGCAACCATCTCAGATGCATCTTATGTGGTATACATGGCAGGTGAATGGACCCATATTCACCTTTGATATTTTCAGTATTCATGGGATTCAATCCCAATTTTAGTTGATCTATTAATTAATGAGAACAAGCAATATAAGAGAATTCGTAAAGAACTTTCTAGTTCTTTAATATTTACCCATGTGAATTCTCTATTATTTTTGCACATCATACTTAAATTGATATGGCTAAACCAATTATGCCAACTGAATAAATTATCAATATTGATAAACTTCAGATTTACACCATGATGTGTGCAATTATCAATAAACTCCAAGTTTATTATGATATGAGTTTTTATATCAATAAACATCCACTTTATTGTGGTATTCTTTTGTTTGTGTAGTACAAACTGGAGAATAAAGCGGGTAGCTTTTCACATACATATTACCCTGCTACAAGTTGTAGTAATAGAAGATATTAAATCTTTCCTTTATTTATAGTCTCAATATAATCAACCGCTTTCGCGTATACTTTGGAAACTGAATAAGTTTCTTTGAGACTTACTACAACACAATACCTTATTGGTAATTAATTGTGTTTCTCCAAAATAGTATAATTAGCTCTTCTAGAGCTCTCAATTAATTTGGTACTACCACATATTCATCAACGTCCATATGGTGAATATCTCTTTTAAAGAGAAAGTTATACCATTATGGTTATGGTCAAAATTATATGCAAGATATGTTTCTTGCATTACCGTTGTCTTTTAATAATCACAATGCCAAAATATTTTGGCGTACAATAGGTACGTGACCAATGACCATTCATGCCATTCTTATATCATCTCAAACCTCCTTTTAGAGGTGAGTGCGGTATATTCACTACCACTAACACGTTCATATTCTTTGAAGAATGAATATGTATTCATAAATCAGATGTTGTCACATTCACATCATGAATGGACCATAATCATCTATATGTGCTTAATAAAATCTCATGTCAAATCGATGACAAATATTACTTTCACAGAGTGAAGCATTATTTTGAGAATCCTTATTATTCTCATTATCACAATGATTACGATTATAATTTCGTCTATTGCCACGTCCACATCCATTGATACCTTCACGGTAATAGTTTTTTCTTCTTTCAGACTTATCACATATTGCTATCACATTCTCTTAAGGGAATGAGAATGAAGCAAATTCAATGGGACGGGTTTCCACTTCTTTGCCCACAATCATACATGAATTTGATCATGGCAAGACATAGAATTTTACCACTTCAGGTGGTTATAATTTCTTACAAACTCCAGTAGAGTTATAATCAAACTTTGTTGCTTGTATTTAAAATCAAATTATAGAATGTCAAGAATCTAAAAGAGAAAAATAAAGTAAGATACTTACCTTAAATCCAGAATTTAACCATGAAGTAAGTTCATGGAATAATTGACAATCATTATGCTCAATCCCAAAGCTTCTACACAATTGGTTAGAGTCTCGTGCTGATAACGTGTTATAAAACAATAAAAGAAGAAAGAAGAGTATTGCAAAGAAAAACAGGGAGAGAGAATTCTTATTGATTTGGGATGAATTACAATGGAATAGAACCCTCTATTTATAGGGAGAGGATGACTTAGCCACCAAATAATAAACCCTAGAATCTCTCTAAATATAGACATTCACCATAAATAAAATTCTATTTATAACAGTTTGATAATAAACTTTATTATTTACAAAAAAATTCTCCGCACTATTACAATTATCTCGAATATTACTTAATGAAAGAAATTTTCTGGAGCAACACAATTGTTATTTCTATACCGAGTGTAAAATTTGTGTACAAAGTCTCCTTGTTCTTGTGAAATATGTTTATCAAAGTGCTTGTTTCCATGTATGAGACGTAAATCGGATACATAACATGAATCTTTAAGTTAGAGTCCTCTACAAATTTGATATATGATTGTTGCTTTAACAGAGTTTGAATTGATATAGAGTCCTAATTATTAGGTGAAGTGCTTAAGATTACTATTTTATCCTGTATGGAATTGTTCTTCTGAAGATAAAATTTTATTTTGGAAGGATATAAAAGTCCATCAATATTTTAAGGATATTTTCGTCAATCAATATTTAACGTAATTTAGAATAAGTATGAATTGATTGTATGAGCATGAGTTAATTAATTTTTCTTTAACCTACAAATTTATTATTAAAATTAAAAAATTGGATTAAAATAGCGACACATAAATTAAAACAAGAGTACATAAATAAAGAATCCAGTTGAAGCCAAGTCAATATGTTCACCAAGTACACTAACACGGCACACTATCATCAAACTTCCAAATCCAATACAGACACTGATAAAAGAAGATGAAGGCCATTGTTTGTTAGAGTATCTCTCTAATCAATACAGTAGTAATATTATTTTGAAGTTCTGTCACCATCAACAGAGTTCCTTACTGATAATCTAAAATTCTAAATCCCCTCTGCCTAATATCATCTCCATCTCTGTACGCCTCCCGTATCAGATTTTTTTTTTTAATTTTAAAAAAGAGGAAAATTTTGAATTATTCTGCAATTGGCATAATTTTTGCGGGGATGGCTCAATCGATGAACAGAGGTGGTAGGTTTATGATTGGGGATTATGTGATTGTGAAGCAAATCGGGACGGGTTCGTTTTCAACGGTGTGGCATGGGTGCCACCGTGTCGATGGTACAGACGTTGCAATCAAGGAGATTGCTACTGCTCGGCTCGACCCGAAACTCCGGGAGAGCCTCAAGTCGGAAATTATCATTTTGCAGAAGATTAATCATCCTAATATTATTCGTTTGCATGACATGATTGAGGTCCCACTACTCAACTCTAATTCAATTTCAGCGTTTTAACTTCATATTTAGTTGCACAATTTTAGAGTAATATGTTAGTATATTTTTATACAAGTTCGTAGAGGTTACAAACTATAGTGGCTCCGAATTCCTGCACCCACCATCCACCAACTAAAGAGACAAGGAAGTGCAGTTTTCTGCTTTGCAAAATACTATTATGTGTAGATTGTCATGTGAATTTACATCTACGTGCTTGTGTGCTGTTTTGTTTTTAAGTACTAGAGAAGAATTGAAAATGATAGAGATCTATTTATTGATTTATTTTAACAATTGTATTTGGATCAACTTGTGCACACCTCGACTATTCCAGCCGAGTATCAGTGCACTTTTTGGATAAGTCTACACACCAAGGATTATGCAAATAAGAAGGAAACAGTGAAGGTTTATCTGACTGCTTGTTTCAATGATGGAGTTCTGAGATCATGTATTATGCTGTTGTATCTTCAAGAACAAATCCAGTGCTTAAATTTTTTATTTTTTATATATATTTTTTTTGGGTTAAGAAATCTGATTTGAAAATCTTAGGAAGAAATAATAAGTTAGACAAACAACATATTGTTTAATTATGATAAGTGTCTAACTTGGTTTTAGGGAGATTTAGCTCCCAGTGTAAATAGTAGCTTTTTTCTCTTAAGTTCAATGGAAGCTCAACTAATGATGACATGTGTTGAGCTTCAATGGAGAAGTGAGGAATCATATAGTCAACCCAAACTTGTTTGGGACTGAGTTGTACTTGTTGTTATTGTTGTTGTAACTCTACATGATAATATATTCCTAGCTATGGATGGATTTTGATACTAGTATCTGAGACCTGATTAGTAAATCCATCCTAGATTTACACATTGGCATTGTATCTTTTCTATTTGGAGTTGCGTGGCGTGACTGATTTATGATCTGCTTAGAAGATTAACAGAATGTTTTCTCGACCTTCATATCTGTGCTTTTGCTTTTTCTTAAATGAACCCTCATGTGCATGGGTTATAGGAGCCGGGAAAAATATATTTTGTTTTAGAGTACTGCAGAGGAGGTGATCTTTCAATGTACATACAACGACGCCAAGGGAGAATCGCAGAAGCAACTGCAAAACATTTCATGCAGCAGCTAGGTTTGTGTAAAGCTTCTATTTTCTTTTGCCTATTTTCCTCTTCTCACTTTTAGACTGAATCATTCTTTCTAGATGAATTCCACGTGGTAATATTCATGTTCATATTCATATCCATGTCACAGCATCAGGTCTAAAAATCCTTCGCGAAAACAATCTAATCCATAGGGACCTAAAGCCTCAGGTATGCTTTACTTGTGTTGCACTAAATTTAGTTTGCTTTGGTGGTTGCCTTGACAACCTAAGTTACAAATTTAAACATATGAATTTAGTTTTTTTTTTTTTTTTTGTATAAGGAGGAGCATTTAGCTGCTGAAATGCGTGTTCCTTTCCAGAAGTTTTCACTTTGATTCTTTGAAGTCATGAGCATGTAATGTCTATCACTGTAGCTTTTCTCTATGTATAAATATTAGAAAACAACAGTTTCAAAGGGACTACTCGTTAGTCATTTACTAATGATTTGAGTTCAAGTAAGCACCACCCATGTTCTTTTTAAGCCACATGTTATATTTATAACCAGCTCTAGTAGCTAAGGTTTTGGAAAATAAAAATTAACTTTAGGAAGTACTTGGCATGACTTACAGGTGATTGAGCCATTCAGTTGCTTTATTCTTGAATAGCAAATCACATTTCTCCAATGCAGGTTTCTCATTATTAACTCATTAGTCAAAACGAAATAACAATGGAAAAGAAAGCTCACTCAAGGAGATGACTGTCTGTAGATAGAGATATTAGTATTTTCATCTGCAATTTGGTATCTTAGTTGAGGGAACGGAACCAAATATGTGGTTTTCTGTGAATGAATAGTGTCTCTTTGGTAGTAATTCTTTCTTTGGGAAATAGGAGCTATTTTGGACACTTTTTCAGAAATTGGAATGGTTTTTTAGGTAGAATTTTCAACTCGTTGACTGGTGCCCTTTGCCTTGATCAAACAGAATCTTCTGTTGTCCGCAGCTGATGACAACTCCACCCTGAAGATTGCTGATTTTGGGTTTGCAAGGTAAAGTTATAGTACATTGTTTGATACGTCATTCTCCTAATGCCACCCTTTCTTAACATTTCATATCTTTTCAGAAAACACATTTGCCAGATTTTCTTTCATTCTTCCCTTCTGTTTTAGATTTGCAGCCTTAGGGCATGTTTGGTATGAGGGATAAGGAATAATTAATCCCGGGACTAAATTTAAGAAGAGGTTATCCCATGTTTGGTGGGGAGAAAATTGAGGTATGATTAATCCCGGGTTTAGTTATCCCGGGATTGTAGTGCTTTTTTATCCCCATGGAAAGGTGGAATAACTAATCCGGGATAATTAATCCTGGGATAACTTTTTTCCAACCAAACGACCCCTTAGGGTTAAAGGTTCTCCTAAGTAATTCACTCAAAACTCCAAACGATTCAAAAGTACCATTCCCTCTTATCAGGTCTTTGCAGCCTTGGGTGCTTGCAGAAACTCTATGTGGGTCGCCATTGTACATGGCTCCTGAAATAATGCAGCTTCAGAAGTATGATGCGAAGGTGGTATTCTCTTTCTACGAAACCAGTCCATAGGCTATTCTCTTTTAAGTTCCTGTTAACTTTTGGCCCTGAACACAGGCAGATCTCTGGAGTGTTGGTGCCATTCTGTTTCAGCTTGTAACTGGCAAAACCCCGTTTACTGGAAACAATCAAATACAGGTTTAATACCTTTTCAGCTGTGCATAGTAACTTACTTTATTGTTTCTTTCGTTTTCAGTTTGATCGGTGAAATTCAAATTCCTTGTAGCCTTGTTCTAAAAATTTTCTCTCCATTCTTCCTGTAGTTGCTCCAAAACATAGTGAAGTCCACTAAATTGCAGTTTCCTCTAGATGCCAAGCATTTAAGTCCTCATTGCATAGATTTGTGTCAAAAATTATTGCGCCGTCATCCAGGTACTTCATTTATGTTGTCTAGATTTCAACAGTTTAAACTCCCTCATGTACGGTAACTTGAGTACTTATGTCGTAGTTCTCTACATGCTTTGACATTGAGAAGGCCATAAGATTTAAAGCCAGAGTAACCATTACCTGCCATTTTCTAATGCGAAGTTCAAAATTTTCTTTTTCTGCATATCTGAAAACACAGTGGAGCGCTTGACATTTGAAGAGTTCTTTAACCACCCATTTCTTGCACAGAAGCAGCCAGATGAGCTGTCTCGGTAAGCTAGTTGATGAATTAGAGTTCTTGGCACCATATACCCATTTCCTCACTCGGACTTTATGCGTTGGACATGGTACACAGGAATCAGCAACCTCAAAGGGTAATAGATGGTTTTTCTCTGGAAAAATCCAAACCTGGAAGGAGCACTGAGGAAACTTTTCAAGAAGATGGTTTACCTTTTATTCTAGATGATGATTCCAGCAGTCATCGTGGTGGTCCTTCTTTTGCTGGAATACCACAGAGATCTTCGTGTGGATTTTCTCAGGATGCAAGAGCTGACAGGAAAGAATTTTCTAGTGCTCCAAGCAAAACTGATCCTCCTCTGGATTGTAGTAACATCACACACAAATCAGATACTACTGGTTTTAGCCCTGGCGAACACGGACATTCAGAAGGGAACCTGAAGGAATCTAGTTTAATGGACCATAGACTATGTTCAAAAGGTGCTCTTTTGCAATAATGTTCCCAATTTTATTTTTGCCTACATATTTAGTTAAATTGCCTTTTGCTTATCTATAATTAGTTTGATCAGAATTGAATTTCCTGATTCGATATTCGCCTGATTCAACAGTGTCGGATTCATTCGAGCTGATTGAGAAGGAATATGTCCTTGTATCTAGGTCCCTCATGGACTCATCTTCTTCAGCAGGTGCATCTAGGCTTAGCAATATGCAATTCAGATCAAGTTTTTCTCTGCAAGCCTCTGGGAACATAGAAACTAGAGTAACTGAGCCGGTGCTTACTGTTGGTCCTGCAACTAATAGAATAGGTCCTGTAGGAAGGTTGGAAAGTTCCTCTTTTGCTCCAGGAGCTTCACAAGGATCCGCAGATATTATAGACCCTCTGGAGCAGCCGACTGATGGCATAGCCAGAATTGGATCACTGCAACAATTTGCTTCTGCTATCACAGATTTAGTAAATGAGAAGGTAACTCATGTCGATGGCATTTTCCCTTTAAAAATGTGGGTGGTTCTTTATCTTATTAAGCTAGTTAGGTGGTTCTACTGTTCTGTCTACTTCATTATGAATCCGCAATTTTTTTTTCTCCTAAGCTTCATTTAGAGCGTAATACAGTTCTGTAGCAGCCTTGCCACTTTTGTTTAGCATTGATTTAGTGGCATCCAAGGTAGGACCATAGGAGTCTAACAAGTTTGCTCAAGTGGACTCATCTAACTTTATCAACTTGTTCATCCCTGTGTACTTCAAAAAGTATACTTCGAAGTTACCTAGGCATGATGAAAATGTGTGTTTCCTAGTCATTTATCAATAATAAAAAGCAGAAGTATGAACATCTTCATCTTGGTGCAAATAGACCTTCGTTTCACCTTTTTCTGTTTATTCCTGGAAATTTGGTTGAACGTATTTGTTGCTGCGGATTGTGTTCACTGTCATAAGTTCGAAATTATTTTCTTTGTCTGAGTTGTAACGATCTCTGTTGTGACAAATGTGAATAGAAGGTGTACAGTACAAACTTGAATTGTTTCTGAAGTATGCTTTACATACATAAAGTCAACTTTTTAATTTCTGAAAAAACCTTTTTAAAAAATTTCATAAAGCAAGCAAAGCTTTTTCTGTGGTGGACCAGGTCATTTACATGGTATCAACTTTCTATTTGGTTTTGTAACTTATGATCTGAGGTTCATTTATTTATCTTTCTAGGAAAAATAAATTTCTACTTATATTGGAGATATCTAGTTTTGCACGTTTGACTTAGCCAAACATTACAGTTATGTGTTCAACACCCAACTGCCCTCAATCCCAAATTAATTGTGTCGGCTAACGAGTCCTTTGTTCTGTTTCGCGCTATTCATTCCTATTTTATTTCAACACTAGATAGTTCGTCTTTTAAGGCAGGATTTCTCGAAAACGAGGTGTTCTTTATATCTTGCACTTTTACCAAGATATACAAGTCACTGATAATGTCGGACCAAATGCAAGTGCAATGATAAGATCTTAGCCTAATCATATCTAGTTGATGTCTCCTATTGGTTTTGTTCTTTAAGTCCGTATTGATCGCGAGATCATAGGTTTTCTGAGACGACTTCCCTCTGATTTTAAGTTTATGTAGTCCCTTTTGTCACGTTCAATCATCATAGTTGCACCTACTGAACAGTACATATGAAGGTCCATCTAGAATATGACCAAAATCATCTTAGATGACCTCTTATTTTATTCTTTATGTACTACTTGACCCTCTGCTTGATGTGACTAATATGTTTAATTTTGTGTGATTGCAAATCCATGTTAACATTCGTATTTCTATGAGGCACAACCTTTACCCCCTCATAACATTACTGGGCTCACGAATGTTCTATGAAATATGTCTCTCACTTTGTAGGATATCTTCCTCTTGTACAGAGGCGGAGCTAGAATTTCAAGCTTATGGGTTCAGCATTCTAAGCCTTTTAAGTTACTGAGTTCTAAAGTATTAACTTATAGTAACTGATTAATGAATTTTTCAAGACGAATACAAGAATTGAACCAAAGCTACTAGGTTCGCTGAACCCGGAGCCACAATGCTGGCTCCGCCCCTCTTGTATACTGCTCCAATCTGCTGCTCCATATTAGCCACCCGATTCTTTAAAACTTGCCTTTTCTCATTTCTGAGAGCGTAAAAGAAAAAAGATGAAAATGAAAAGAATGAGCTGTGATTTCTGCTCTGGATTCATTCAGTAAATCAAGTCTTCTGATCTCAACTTAGCTCTGAGTCTAAACTCCTCGGTCCGTTACAACTATAGCAATCTGGTTGATATATCTTGAACATGCACCAACCTTGTTAATGTCAGGTGGTGCGAAATGTTTGGATGCTGGTGTATCTTTGTATTTGTATCTGGGGAAAAGGTCCGAATTTGCCCCTTTACTATGGTATATTGTTTACATTCGTCCCCCGTTACACTTTTCGTCCCGATCAACCCCTACTGTTAACAGACTTATCGGAATTGCCCCTAGCCCTAACGCCCTCCACTGTAGCAGCTGACTCCTCTAATATTTTGTCCATATCAGCATCCTATTCAGCGGTCCTACCAAATTAAAACTCCCTAGATCCATAACCACCATCCCTGTCCTCTTCGATTTCACCTTTTTTAGAACTTTCCTTCATCTGTTAACCACCACATAACCCACTCATTTAGCCCCGAGAAATATTACCATTCCGTCGAACCGTAGCTTACCCCCTTAAACCAGTCGTTAAGCACCATCCAAACACCGCAAAACCCCCATGAAAACTACCCTAGACAACGACCTGAACTCCATGTAAACCCACTTCAGAAACACCATCATAAAGCTCCAATGTCTCATCCGACAAACACACACGCACACTCTCTATTACTACACTAAACCATAGAGCTTGTTCGTTTTGTTGTTGTTTCGTTTCTGTTCCAGTCGAGCTTTTGTCATCGGCATTTCATTTGCTTGTACACTCAACCAAAATTTAATTACAATGAATTTGCTTACTGAGGTCCATCTCTTTCCCTTCTCTTTACTATTTTGTGCTTTGTGTTGATAAACATGATATTGACCCGTTGTCTCTCAGTTCCCAAGAGATTTTCGTTTTGGTTTAAGCTTCATAGTTGCTCGTCCTTAAAACTGTCAAGTTTCATTAGCTTATTCACATTCTTCCTTGGTGGTTTCCTTCAGAGTTAAAATCAGGCAGTTAAACAATGGAGAATTTTAGACGGTTGTTATGGATCTAGGTAGTTTTTATTTGGTGGGACCTGCTGACTAGGATGCTGACATGGACAAAATTAAGGGTGTCTAACGGGTGGGCCGGGCTGGACTGGGTAGGAAAATTTAGGAACCGTACGGGTTGGCCGGTTACGGGTTGGGGCTTACCTGGTTTAACGGGTTCGGGTTCATCCGGGTAAAAAATGAAACCGTAAGGGTTACAGGTTCAAGGGGCCGGGCCTGGCAAGTGTAATCTTTAATTTTTTTTTTTTTTTTTTGTATTTTGTTGTTGTATAACTATTGTAAGTTATATTAATATAAAGTAAAAATATAAAGAATACAATGAAGATGGGAAAAAATTGCACTTATAAATTGCAAGTGCTACATTTATTTCAAAATTCAAACTTACAAATTGAAAAGTTTACATTTAACAACAAGTAAATTAACGGAAAAAGAGTAAATTCAAAGGCCCCATTATTAAAAAAAAAAATAAAAAAAAATAAGTTAGCCGTTATACTGGTCTAGGCCGGTTAACCGGTTGAACAGTAAAAACCGTTGACCGGGTTTGACCGGTCCGGTTAACCGGTAGGAATTAAGTAGACGGACCAACCCCTGTTACCCCTTTAACCCAGTCCTACCTGGCCCCCTTCTACCGGTTCGGGCCGGTTCCGGTTTTAACCGGTCTGGGCTGGTCCGGAAACAGGCTGACCCGGCCCGTTAGACACCCATAGACAAAATATTAGAGGGGTCAGCTGCCACAATGGAGGATTGTTAGGGCTAGGGGCAATTCTAACAAGTTTTTTAACGGTAGGGGTTGATCTGGACGAAAAGTGTAACGGGGATGAATGTAAACAATATACCATTGTAGAGGGGCAAATCCGAACCTTTTCCCTTGTATCTGTATCTGTATCTGCCTACTCTTTAGAATTTTTTGTTTGCAAAAATGTACATATTCAACTAGTCAATGTTCACTAGATACTATATTCTAGAAGTACAGCCTCTTCGTGATTCCTTTTGACTTGGCAGACAATTCTGCTGTTTAAGCTACTACTGGATCATTACTGATATATTCTCACTACTACTTCTCTGTTCTGTTTATAGATTGCCGCAGAGAGGCATCTGGAAGCATTTTCAATTGAGCTTGTCATGCTTGCAATATGGAAACAAGCCTTGGATGTATGTCAAATGCAAGTGGCATTGGCAATTCAAGGAAGTCCAAACCAAGAGACTACCAAATTGAGGGAGATTTTGAGGGACAGTCGAGTTGGTCTCAACATTAAAGAGGACACTTGTAACATTTTGCGGCCAGAGAATGTGTACTCTCATATTGAAAGAGCATTTCTGAATGAAATTGGGAAGGCAGAGGAACTTGCCAAACATATAGAGCCTGGTATGTATTTGGTGACTAAGTAGTGAAACTTGTGTCTTTATAAATTAAAAAACATGTATTGAAACTTGTGCTGTGTGCCTCCCTTGTTTTATTCGACCTCTTTGTGCTTATAGGCAATGTTGCTCGGAGTCTCCGAAAATGTCGCCGGGTGCGTGTCGGATCCTCCAAAAGTAGTGTATTTTTGGAGGATCCGACACGGGTGCGGCAGCATTTTGGAGAGTCCGCGCAACATAGCTTATAGGTGAACATTATTAAAGGCTACTGTGGTTTTGGCTTGTCCTCTGTTCTCTGTTTTCTCCCTTCTAGTAGGATGATTCTAGTTGTCATATGCCTGGCGTAGCTTTAATGCCATTGGTATTGTCAAGTATGCTTGCCATCTTGATTGTTTCTGAGAAGGATCTGGAGATATAGAATTATCTCTCTTTTCTGTAGCTTCTGCTTGTATTATGTTTACATGCATCAATTGTTATCATTAGCTATTGTTTTACATCACAGCTTGAGAGCATCCCAGAGCTACTTTTATGGCCGTAGCTAACAAAGATGAAGAAATTTATGTATGTTTGTTGCTTATTTCTAGGAAATACAGAGGTGCCAGATGCAATGGAGATGATATTTCAATCTGCGCTTGATCTCGGCAGAAAGGGGGCTGTAAGTATTTATTTTATCTTGTAGTTTTTGGTGGAACAAATTTCCACCAGCAACATTTAGGGGACACAAAAATCCTTAAATCTCGAAGATTCAACTCAAATGATTTACTGGATATTGAAATATGTGGCAGGTTGAAGAGTACATGGGTCGGACTGAAAGTGCAGTGGTTTTTTATTCGAAAGCAGTGCGTTTGTTAGCATTCCTTCAGGTGGAAGCACCATTACTTCTTCTAAACCCTCCATTTTCACTGACAAACTCCGATCGTTATAGGCTTGGGAGTTACATTGATGTTCTTAATAATAGGCAAAGTGTTTCAAGGTCTCAAATGATGACTCTGCTCAAGTGTGAGGATCAGCACTGTTCCCCATGAAATCGATAGACCGAGTGAGAAAACTGTTAATATATAATGACGATTAACATATCACTACTTATTCTGTATAGCTCTTTATCTGTACAGTTATTTTTTCACTAATTTAAAGAAAGTGAAATGTTCTTTTACTTGGTTTCGAGTTCCCAAAGCTATTACTGTAATTAAAATTCTTTTTTCTTCAAAAATTTCAAGAATTTGAATTCCTTGGTGAATTTGGCAGAAAAGAGTCGTGTATCTTTAATTTAGTTAAGATACATTGCTTCCTAGTTACTGTAATTTATTGTCCGCTCTTGCTTCTTCCTGACAACTGTTTAGATCCAAACTGCTTTCACTGTTCTCTATTAAGGCTGCAGTCCCCTCACATCAAGTGCGGAAATACTACATCAATTTCCAAAATCTGGAAATACAAATCACGAGCTGCTAATTGGAATACAACATGGGCTTAAATACAAAAGTACTGTCTGGAACAAAAAACAATTGAATAGATAGGAAGGGGACTCCATAGGTTGTGAATCCAAGCACAATAGCTCACCAAAATGTGCAAAAGTGTAGTACGAGTACCGGCGAAGGCACGTAGTTTGAAGCATGTCACCCGATACTTCTTCGTCCAAAAAATTTACTAAATATATATTAGTGAATAATACAAAAACCAAATATTTAATTGAAATACAAAGGAATGACACCACTAACATGAAAGGTAAAAATTGCACGGGGCGCCCCCTTTTAACCTGTAGCCGCTTTGTCTTTCTGTTTGCACCCGTATCCACTTTTTAAAAAACTTCCGCTTCCCTTTCTCCTCCCCTTCTCCTCCTCCTCTTCTTCTTCTTCTTCAATACTACAGTTCTTGCTCTTCACTGTAGTTAGTGTTTGAGATAAGCCTTTACAAATAGAATATGAGATTGGAACTTGCTAGTTTCATGCTTTGCGGTAACTGAAGAAGATAGATTTTCTGGATTTAGCTTTGCACGATATGTAATCGTCAGATTTTCATTGACCATTCTAACAAATTTTAACGGGAAATAATATGTAGCTACTTAAACATGATATTTCAAGACTATCCGCCAAAAATTGCTAGATATTTCCATGTAATTCCTTTGATGAATGTACAAGAAACAGTACAAGAAACAAAGACAAAAACTTCAGCTCTAGAGCTGAAGTTTCCTAGTTACAACATAGAAACTTCAGCTCTAGAGCTGAAGTTTTTATTTTATAACTGGCAAACTTCAGCTGTAGAGCTGAAGTTTTCCGGTTACAAAGATAAAAACTTCAGCTCTAGAGCTGAAGTTTTCCAGTACAAAAGAAAAACTTCAGCTCTAGAGCTTAAGTTTTTATTTTATAACTGGAAAACTTAAGCTGGAAAACTGCTTAAGTTTTTATTTTATAACTGGAAAACTGCTTAAGTTTTTATTTTATAACTGGAAAACTTAAGCTGGAAAACTGCTTAAGTTTTTATTTTATAACTGGAAAACTTAAGCTGGAAAACTGCTTAAGTTTGTTTTTATTTTATAACTGAAAAACTTAAGCTGGAAAACTGCTTAAGTTTTTATTTTATAACTGAAAAACTTAAGCTCTAGAGCTTAAGTTTTTATTTTATAACAGACAAACTTCAGCTGTAGAGCTTAAGTTTTCCAGTACAAAAGAAAAATTTCAGCTCTAGAGCTTAAGTTTTTATTTTATAACTGGAAAACTTAAGCTCTAGAGCTTAAGTTTTCTGGTTACAAAGACAAAAACTTCAGCTGAAGTTTTCCAGTACAAAAGAAAAACTTCAGCCCCATGGGCTGAAGTTATGTGAAAAAGCGGGTACGCTTGTAATTTTTTTTGCAAAGCGGGCACAAGTTAAAATGTGGCACAAAAAGGGTATAAATGCAAATGCCCCGCATGAAAGTTGGCATTGGCTCGCTGGTTCAGCCCATCAAATTTAATTAGAGAGGACACGGGATAAAGTCCCACAGGATACTTCTATTTTAATTTTATAAATTTAGTCTTTCTTCTTGAGAAGTATTGAAGCCAACAAGTGTCGAAGCTTCGACCCCTTATCCGAAATGGTAAAATTAAACCACTTAAACTGGCACATAATTATTGACAACAAGTAATTTAAAACCATTCTAGATGGGATTATTCGAACAACCTTTAAACCTTAAATTTTGGAAAAATTGCTCGAAGTTGTATTAGCTCATTTCAAGAATTGTATTTTTTTTTTAAATATGATATCATTATAGTGATTTATTCATTTATTAACTTTTTTAAATATCGATACTGCTTATAAATTTTTTTACGTATGCCCCTCGAATGTGAAAGACATCGATTCACTTACTTTGTTGCTGATTTATTATTGTTATCATGATAGGCACAAGTTCTTACATATTTGATTTAAAAATTAGTTGTATATGGTTCTAAATCTTATCCGGGCATATGATGCATATTTTAAGACTGAATTTTGTGGCAAGGTGTAATTTTAAAAGCATACGTGTGGTATCTATAAAGTGTAAAAGGTGGTTCTCTTGGCAGCCTAAACATGTAAACTCTTGTTTATTTCAAGGAGACGATGGAGAAGGTTAGTTAAGAAAGTGTAGGCATCTTATTCAATAGACAAACCAAAAACAACAGGGCTTATCAGAAAGAAAGAAATGCTAATAGTGCCTCAGTGAATGACAGTGTACTTTACCTTGTAGTCATAGCTATAACCAGAGGCGGACCCAGAATTTTTACACGACGGGGGCACATTATTCTGCTCAACCAGTGCCCCTTAAAGGCTTTTAGTGTTCAGGGTGCCAACTGCTTTAAATTAATCATTTTTAAGGTATATACGCATATATATAGAGGATTTCATCCGAAATTTACGGGGTCCGGTGACCCCTTACCCATACACATAGGTCCGCCTCTGGCTATAACAGTGCAACATAGAATTTGACAGAGGAAAAGTTTTGCATATTGGCAGTGAGAGATAGGTAATCTACATGCCAAGGACTAGAAGCAGTTTAAAAATTGATCTAAACCTCAGGATGCAGATTACCTTACCCTAACCCAATAGTAAGTTATATTTAAGATGAAAGATGAGAAGCCAGGAGGAAAGAAGAATGATGAAGAATGCATGAGAAACAGGGATATATGTAGTCTTTCGAATAATTTATTACGTACATGTGATTTTAGGTCAATCTTGTCTCTTTTTAACAACTTCACTCACCTTGGTTCCACACCTACGGATCTATAAATTTGAACTTTGGAGGTCGATGTAAAACATGATAAAACCATCTTTAGCGACCTTCCTTAATTTTATCCTCAATGTATGCTACTTGAACTTTCTCGTGAATGTGAGTATTTTTAATCTTATCTAATCTTGTATGATCACGCACCATCTTATTATCTGCATCTTTGAGATATTTATCTCGCGGATGTATTAAACTATTCCCAGACCCTACTATGTAGGATTATATTGGGTATGTTGTTGTTGGATGTATTAAATTATAGCGATCCAACATTCTCTCGTATAGCATTATTGGTCTTATAACTATTCTATAAACCTTATCTTTCACTTTGATAGGCAACCTTTTATCATAAATCACTCCTGTAACACTTTTTCATTTTAACCGTCCGATTTTAATTTAATTTATATGTAACATCTTCATATATTATTCCATCCTTCTAGAACGAGCCCAAAAATATCTGAATTGTTTGATTTAGGTAGTGCAACCCATTTAATTTAACCTCAATTCACTATTCTTGTGTTGACCAGACTTGCGGCGCATATATGTAGTTCAACTTCTATTATCCTTAAACTACATTAATAATATAGAAAAAGAATTACACTGCCAATATTGATAGCTTAAAATCCATATTAAAAAGCTAAGATAAGGTGTTGTCACGGTGTTAACATCTGGTAGACTAGAATCATTTTGTTGATCATATTCCTCTTTAAGCCAATGATAAGACGAGAACTTTCTCTTTTTGAGGTAACGATGTTTACTTCCTTGACTGCTTTTTCAACGAGAACGTATTCCTAGGATCTACTCTTTCCGGTCCATAATAAGTGAGCAATTTACTTTTTTATTTTGGTCCAAAATAAGTATCCATTTATATAATTGAAAAATAATTCAGATTTTTTTTACAAATTTACCCTTATGTACATATCTCTAAAAAGTTCTCTTACTCCTCACATTAAATATTTAATTAAGGGTAGTTTAGTCATACTAGGTATTTTTGTATAGAATTTAGTATTTTCTTAATGGGCGTGTCGAAAGTAAACTGGTCACTTATTGTGGATCGGAGGGAGTATCTGTGAACACTGAAAAAGGGAGAAATGAAAGGACCCAATTAAGTTATATGCATTGAACAATAACCAAAAAAAAAAAAAAACTATTTTCATAATTGTGTAATTTAAAAGATAACTGCATAAATTTATTTAATACTATTTGATAAAATAAAACAAATGACAAATATCTTGCTATAATAGATTAATTAAACTATAATGATAATACAGAAAAAATCATTACACTCTCAATATATAACTTAAATTCCTACAACAATCGTGGCCGTGAATAATTGTAAGCGATCAGCATGCTTTAAGGCATGAAGCTTTTCGTGGAAAATATTTTAATATTTAGGTTGTTGAATTTTTATTTTTATTTTTTATTATTTTAGGTTGTTGAATTCATGAGGGATGTAAATGCATGTAAGCTTGTGAGATTCTCACTAGATGATTATAAAAGAGAAAAAGGCGCATCGGATTTGAAATTTTTTATCAGCTTTCACCTATTAGCATATTCTTTTTTTACTGGTATTTTCAAAGACTCATTAACAAAAATATCCCAGCCTTAGTGGCGGTTTTACTTGTTAATTAGCTACGAGTTTCCTTTCTGTTTCTTGATTAGATATATATCGATCTGATCAATGAATTATTAAGTATGCATGTTAATATATAAATATTGGTATGATGGTCATAGACGGACTCATGATTTGAGCGCAATGGTGGATATTATTATTATTTGATATGCTAATTACTAGCGATAAAATTCGGCATGCAACTCTATAAAAACTTATTTATGATAACTTATCAACGAAGTATAAACGAAAAAAAAAGGTTAAAGAAAGAGAAAGCACTAAACAGAGAGTGAGGGATTGGCGTTTGATATAAGCCTATTTCAAACTTCATAATTTTTTTTTTATTTTCTCAAATTAAAAGAGGATCCGTAAAAGGGTGTTCAAACTTCAAAAATTATCAAAAACCTCCAAAAAAAAAATTTAAAAATTAAGGGTGTGTTCAGCTAGGGGTGTCAATGGTACGGTTCGAGCAATTATTTTCTAAAAATTATATCTTTTTCGATTATTGTTGGATTTTTCTTTAAAGGGTGTGAATGGGAAATGAAGAGGTACCTCTTGGTTTGCACCTCTCCATCTTATCCTTTCATTGTCTATAAATTTAGAGGTTTGGCCTCATTTTCCAAATATGAAAAATCTGAAAACTCTCCCCCTTTTCCTACATTGTTGCATTGTTTTTTCAAATAAACATAAGGATCAAGTGTGATTGGCTCTGTTTATTGAGTTCGCTGAAGTTATGTGATTTGTAGTGCCGCTATCACAAAATAGTTATTCCATTCTATCCTGGGAGGAATTAATCCAAAACCTTGGGCAACAGTGAGAGAATTAAATTCCTTAAGGACACACAAGCAACTTGTGGGCTCGGAATTATTTTTTATTTTGTTCATTGAACTGACATTTCTTTATTGCTCTAATTTTCTAGTTTTCAACACAACTATACCAACAATATTAAGGAATTTAATTTTGCTGGTTAACAGAGGAAAAAAAAATAGAAGTGGCAGTCGTCTGTCATGGAGGAAAATGGCGACGCGACGTGCTTTGCGGTTTGGTTATGGAGTTGAAATTGTTATATTTCAATTGTTAAAATTTTACAATATGAGACAAAAATGATTGGATGATCAATTCTTCCTTATCGATCGTAGCCACAGGCATGAAGTTGGATAAATTTTGTGAAAGCAGTTTCCATTTAATGAGGATTCACACAAATACCCAACGACTTGGTAAGGATTTTATTGTTTGTCAAGTACCGGTAAATTTAACAATAGCGTCATCAACATGAAGAAGTTGGCAATTTGCTTCTGTAATGTCATGTCTATGAGTTGCTTAGATATGGCAATAGTTTCAGTACGTGGATAGCGTTTGCAATAAGATTGGATCTGCTCCAAATTTTAAAATTGAAGTGACAAAACTAAAATATTGCATTAGACTATGAATTATCAAGGCAAACTTTTAAAATTTTACGATGGCCTTGAAGATTGGATTTACTGGTTGAGTGCAAAGGCATTAAGTTACTGACATTCCCATGATTAGTATCATCATGACATATTCTAATGGGTTAATGATTGTGTCATTAAAAAGACACAAAGGAAAAGAAAAAAATATAGAGGATGCCTTATGTGACAAATGAGGACGTTGAAACACAGAACGTCTGTTACATTGGTTCAAGGTCGGATAAACGACGCTTGAATAGCCATCTTGAAGGGGTTTCACGTTGTCGGCTGGATCGGTCACCAGTCTAAGGCAGTAGTTGTGTCCACTAAAGTAACACAGTCAAATTCAAATAAAATAATTATAAAAAAAATTGGTAGCATAAAATACTTGACAACTGTGGCATTTCTTGCGGCGAAAGATGACTAGTCTTTCTGGTTATTACCATCTTAAGTGGGATTTAGTACTTCATCAGAAAGTGATAACTATACCGGGTTATGCTTTCCTTACTCTACTTATTTTTAATTAATTTTTTTCCCTACATGATTTATAAAATTCAGTTTGCATAAATGTTACTGTAGTACTCATTATGTGATGATCTCAAAGTATATTCTATTTGCATGTCTGGAATCAATTTGTTGGTATACAATCTGATAATATGCATAAAAATGGGTGAAAGATTATTTTCAAGATTGTAAGATGTGAATTAGACCTACATTAAGGCTTGAAAATTATTGTTGATATCATGAATATAATATGTACAGGATGTACATATACTTGATTAATTAGAGTATAAGAGATGAATGTTTAGGAGTTACAATGGTTTAGTTGGAAAGCTACTTGAAAAGGAAAATTAAAATACTTGTGATTTTCTACCCCTATTTTGGTGATTAAAATCCTCGTAATTTTTTACTTCCGTTATAGAGATAAAAATCTTCGTGATTTTTTACTCCTGCGTCAAAATTAAAATCTGCGTGATTTTCTTCTTATTCATTGAGATTAAAGCCTTTGTGAGTTTCTATGGAGATTGAAGTCTAAGTGACTTTCTACTCATTTTGAAGATTAAAATCTTAATGATTTTTTGCTCCATTATTACTCGGTTTGAAGATTAAAAACTTCACCGATTGTTAAATTTGTTTGTGTCAGATATTATTTGATTTGAAGATGAAAAACATTCCCGTTTATTAATTCTGGCCCTGTCGTGTCACAAACAACAGTTCCTGTGGTTGGCTATACAAAGTAATAGGGGCGGCAAATGTGAATTTTCTTTTGAAGAAATGTATTTGGAATATGGTGTTATTCATCAAACAACGGCTACATACACGCCTAATCTAGTGAGGTTGCTGGAATAAAGAATCGATCCTTAAATGAAATGATGAATGCTTTATTGATAACTTCTGGTTTACTCCAGAACTTGTGGGAAGCTATTCTTACAGCTAACTTAATACAAAATGGAGTTCCCTATAGCAAAACACAATCCATTCCATATGAAAACTGGGAAGAAAGAAATCCCAACTTGAAATATTTCAAAGTGTGGGGATATTTGACTAAAGTGCAAATACTAAACCTAAAAGGGTAGATATAGGACCGAAATTCATTGATTGTGTTTTCATAGGATATGCAACAAACAGTAAAACCTATCGATTTCTGGTTCACAAATCAGACAATCTGGAGATTTATATTTATATGGTGATAGAATCAGTTAATGTTGAATTCTTTGAGAATATTTATCCTTATAAAAAGGAACGTGAGTCGTCTAATGAAAAATCTAAGCGACCTCGGGAAGAATCAAAGGAAAGTTCACCTAATGAGGTGAATCCAAGAAGTAGTAAACGCCAAAGCACAATTACTTCCTTAGGATAAGATTTTCAAAAATTCTTGTTGGAAAATGAGCGTCAAACATTGAAAGAAGTTATGTCTTCCTCGTAGAAAATCAGCCAAGAGTGAGACATAATTCATATTAAATAACCATGCTTGGGAGTTAGTTGATCTTACTCTGGGGAACAAACCATTAGGTTCCAAATGGATTTGAAGAGGAAAAGAAAAGATGATGGAATTATTAACATGTATAAGGCAAGACTTATTGTTAAAGGGTATAGACAATGAGAAGACCTTGACTATTTTAACACATACTTATTGGTTACGAGTATTATGTACATATGGATGTTAGTAGCATTGGCATGGTGTATGGTCTTGAAATCCATAAAATGAATGTGAAGACAACCTTCTTAAATTGAGATTTGGAGAAAGAAATCTACATGGAACAACCAAGGGTTTGCGGTTCCTGAGAAAGAAAAGAAGGTGTGTGGACGTGTTAAGTCTCTTTATGGACTAAAATAAACACTCAAACAATGACATGTAAAATTTGACCGAATAATATTGTCAAATGATTTCAAAATTAATGAGTGTAGACAAATGTGTTTACATTGAGAATACTCCAAGTTATCTAGTCATTGTTTGAAAAAAATAGAAAAGGCACATGAAATATTTGAAATGTGGGGGTGTTTAGCTTATCCATGACAAAAGCTAATGTTAGAAGCAATGTCTATATTATTTAGAAGAACTTTGATATGGTAGTTAGTAAATTCATTACTTGTTCAATCATAGTGATGACTAGTTGATGAAACTATCAAGTCGAAGTTGTTCACGTTCCTTTCCAGAAAGGATGTATTTTTGCTTAAACATTTATGAAAGGGAGTCACCTGGAAAGTTGTGAATTTTCATTAAAAGATGCGTTTGTATATTTTTGTATTGATATGACCATTCATGAATGAATGTATTAATATGTTGGTCTATAATGAGGTGAATCCAAGACGTAGTAAACGTCAAAGCACAATTACTTCCTTTGGATAAGATTTTCTAATATTCTTGTTGGAAAATGAGCTTCAAACTTTGAAAGAAGTTATGTCTTCCTCGGAGAAAAGCAGTCAATAGTGAGACATAATCCATATTAAACAACCATACTTGGGAGTTAGTTGATCTTACTCTAGGGAACAAACCATTGGGTTCCAAATGGATTTGAAGAGGAAAACAAATTACGATGGCATTATTGACATGTATAAGGCAAGTCTTATTGTTAAAGGGTATAGACAATGAGAAGGCCTTGACTATTTTAACACATACTTGTCCGTTACGAGTATTATGTACTATGGATGTTAGTAGCTTTAGATATGGTGTATGATCTTGAAATCCATAAAATGAATGTGAAGACAACCTTCTTAAATTGAGATTTGGGGAAAGAAATCTACATGGAACAACCAAGGGTTTGCGGTTGCTGAGAAAGAAAAGAAGGTGTGTGGACGTGTTAAGTCTCTTTATGTACTAAAATAAACACCGAAACAATGACATGCAAAATTTGACCGAATAATATTGTCAAATGGTTTCAAAATTAATGAGTGTAGACAAATGTTTACATTGAGAATACCCCAAGTTATGTAGTCATTGTTTGAAAAAAATAGAAAAGGCACATGAAATATTTGAAATGTGAGGGTGTTAAGCTTATGCATGACAAAAGCAAAAGTTAGACGCAATGTTTATATTATTTAGAAGAACTTTGATATGGTAGTGAGTAAATTCATTACTTGTTCAGTCTTAGTGATTACTAGTTGATGAAACTACCAACTCGAAGTTGTTCACGTGCCTTTCCAGAAAGGATGTATTTTTTCTTGAACATTTATGAAAGGGAGTCTCCTGGAAGGTTGTGAATTTTCATGAAAAGATGCATTTGTACGTTTTTGTATGGACATGAACATTCATGAACAAATGTATTAATATGTTGTTCTATAATGAGGTGAATATAAGACGTAATAAACGTCAAAGCACAATTACTTCCTTTGGACAAGATTTTCTAATATTTTTGTTGGAAAATGAGCTTCAAACTTTGAAAGAAGTTATGTCTTCCTCGGAGAAAAGCATTCAATAGTGAGACATAATTCATATTAAATAACCATACTTGGGAGTTAGTTGATCTTACTCCGAGGAACAAACCATTGGGTTCCAAATGGATTTGAAGAGGAAAATAAAAGATGATGGAATTATTGACATGTATAAGGCAAGACTTATTGTTGAAGGGTATAGACAATGAGAAGGGCTTGACTATTTTAATACATACTTATCGGTTACGAGTATTATGTACATATGGATGTTAGTAGCATTGGCTATGGTGTATGGTCTTGAAATCCATAAAATGAATGTGAAGACAACCTTCTAAAATTGAGATTTGGAGAAAGAAATCCACATGGAACAACCAAGGGTTTGGGGTTCCTGAGAAAGAAAAGAAGGTGTGTGGATGTGTTAAGTCTCTTTTTGGACTAAAATAAACACCCAAACAATGACGTGCAAAATTTGACCGAATAATATTGTCAAATGGTTTCAAAATTAATGAGTGTAGATAAATGTGTTTACATTGAGAATACTCCAAGTTATCTAGTCATTGTTTGAAAAAAATAGTAAAGGCACATGAAATATTTGAAATGTGGGGGTGTTTAGCTTATGCATGACAAAAGCTAATGTTAGACCCGGTCGTGATGACGCCTCTCGTGAAGACAAGGCCAGCCGACACATTTCCAATTCGAAATTAAACAGCTAAACAACAATAAAACAGGCTAAAACATGATTTAATAATACTAAGTAGCAGATAATATCATAACAATGCGGAAGTACAACCCAAACACATCCCAAACCGGAGTGTCACTAGTTATGAGCATCTACTAAGGTCTAAATACAACTGACAAAGTCTGAAACGTACTAAGTACATACTAATAGAATAAAGAGGGAGAAAAGCAGTGCTGCGAACGCCGACAGCTACCATGCTAAACTCCGATGACTCTGCCTCCGATCAACCAATACCCGCTATCGGGTTCAGAAAATACCTGAATCTGCACACAAGGTGCAGGGAGTAAAGTGAGTACTTTGGCTCAGTGAGTAATAATCATAAATAAAGACTGAGTGATAAGAAATCACGAAAAGTGCATCAACATGCTGTATAGAAGTAGTACAAAACCATTAAGAAAGCAATGAAGCTGTGAAATCTCTTATAGCATCTTAGCTCAGTTTAAAACTTCTTCAAAAATGGCTTTTCAACAGTTAAGCAATTGAATGCAAAACAACTAGAACAGATAAGCATAGAGAATCCGACCCTGGGGCACAGTTACACAACTAAACAGGTAATTGACAGGTAAATGAACAGATAAACGCATAAAGGTTTGCCCCTCGGGCTATAACTCAACAACTCCGCCCCTCGGCAATATCTCAGATCAATACCAGCCCCTCGGGCAATCACATAAAATAATTCCAGCCCCTCGGGCTATATCTCACATCACAATAGGTACCCCGCGCTCACTGGGGGTGTGTAGACTCCCGGAGGGGCCCCTTACGGCCCAAGCGCAATATCAAGCCATCTCGTGGCATCATAAACAGGCTCTCAGCCTCATATCAATATCAAGCCACCTCGTGGCGTTCAATCTCAGGCCCTCGGCCTCATAATCAAAATCAGTGTATCACCGCTGCGGCATGCAACCCGACCCAAAGGATATCCTCACAACACAGGCCCTCGGCCTTACTCAGTCAAAATCACATAAGCCTCTCGGGCAACAGTAAAACAGTGTTTCTCAGCCCAAAAAAATCATTTAAATATCATTTGAGTATTAAAACTGAGTGAACATGGTTGAATTTTGAAAAACAGTGAAAATTAACATGACTGAGTTCAAGTATAAAGTTAAAACAGTGAGGAAATATCAAGCTTCTGCGGCTCCTCTTCCACACGTGCGGCGCCGCACCTGCGGTCCCCAAACCGTAGGTGCGAAAACACCAGAAGCAGCAATTTCAGCAGCTGCATTAACACCTCAACCTCTCCGTTAACCACTCGAAATCACCCCGAGGCCCCTGGAACCTCAACCAAAAGCACAAACATATCCTAACACCTTATCAAACTTGTTCCAATCATCAAAACA
Source organism: Nicotiana attenuata (assembly GCF_001879085.1). Classification (NCBI taxonomy): domain Eukaryota; kingdom Viridiplantae; phylum Streptophyta; class Magnoliopsida; order Solanales; family Solanaceae; genus Nicotiana; species Nicotiana attenuata. The sequence goes on along the minus strand of NC_031998.1, from coordinate 37,586,968 downwards.
CTTCAAACAACATCAAATCACCCAGAACACATTGGGTTCAAGCTTAAGTTTCTAAAATCTTCCAAATTTCACTTTTGATCAAAACCCAACCAAACCACGTCCGAATGACCTGAAATTTGGCACACATATCACAAATGACATAACGAAGCTACTCAAACTTCCGGGATTCCATTCTGACCCCTATATCAAAATCTCACCTATCAACCGGAAAACGCCCAGAACTAACTTTCGCCAATTCAAGCCTAATTCTAAACCGGACCTCCAAAACACATTCCGATCACGCTCCTAAGTCCCAAATCACCTAACGGAGCTAACCAAATCATAAAAATTCCAATCCGAGATCATATATTAACAAGTCAAATCTTGGTCAAACCTTTCAAATTTCAAGCTTCAAACTGAGAACTGTTCTTCCAAATTCATTCTGATCATCCTGAAAACCAAAGCCAACAATTTACATAAGTCTTAATACATCATATGGGGCAAGTCATGCCCGAGAACTGGCGAGCAAAGTGCAAAAGCTCAAAACGACCGGTCGGGTCGTTACATCCTCCCCTACTTAGATATACGTTCGTCCTCGAACGTTCCCAGAGTTGTTCCAAAAGCCAACCAATCGCCGAATAACCTTACCATGCATATACCCTGGGGTGATTCCACGTCACCCTATCTCATATAGGTCCGATAACACATTGTAACTGAAATTTCACAATCCAATCTAGCCCATAAACCATAGAACCACATTTCCACTTCTAAAATCATCAATATGATCAGAATCTCACATTTATACTGTGAATAAGTCTGAACAAGCTGTAACAAACCATATCTGCAATGTCAGGTGCAACTACATGAAATACCACATAACTCAAACGCTTGCAGCGATAACTTCTAATCACAGCAGCTGCACACAACAACCGAATACCGATAGAAACCCTCTTATCAACTAAGGTCTCATTCCAACACTTTCATGCACTGCCAATGATAAATGAAACACACAATAAACAATAACCATTTCTTAGATCAACCATTCATGAAGCCACCTCTCCTTTGGTAAGGGCCATAGCAAATTTCTGAGCCGAACCACGATATTTATTCCTCCCAACATGTTGAAATCGAATCCGTTTGTATTCATTAATGATCCCAACGATCTCATCTTATCCAACACAACCACTCTGGTGACATGACACCTCAGGCTATAACTCAACAACTCCGCCCCTCGGCAATATCTCAAATCAATACCAGCCCCTCGGGCAATCACATAAAACAATACCAGCCCCTCGGGCAATCACATAAAACAATACCAGCCCCTCGGGGTATATCTCACATCACAACGGGTACCCGCGCTCACTGGGGGTGTGCAGACTCCTGGAGAATCCCCTTACGGCCCAAGCGCAATATCAAGTCATCTCGTGGCATCATAAATAGGCTCTCGGCCTCATATCAATATCAAGCCACCTCGTGGCGTACAATCTCAGGCCCTCGACCTTATAATCAAAATCAGTGTATCACCGCTGCGACGTGCAGCCCGACCCAAATGATATCCTCACAACACAAGCCCTCGGCCTTACTCAGTCAAAATCACATAAGCCTCTCGGGCAATAGTAAAATAGTGTTTCTCAGCCCAAAACATCATTTAAATATCATTTGAGTATTAAAACCGAGTGAACATGGCTGAGTTTTGAAAAATACTGGAAATTAACATGACTGATTTTAAGTATAAAGTCAAAACAGTGAGGAAATATCAACAAAAATCCCCGAAGGGTTCAAATAATTGGCACGAAGCCCAAATATGGCATTCAGCCCAAATAATAATGATAGCAATTAGATTTCAGTCAAATACGCGGAAGAATCATCAATCAGGACGGACCAAGTCACAATCCCCAATAGTGAACGTCCCCACGCTCATCATCAAGCGTATGCCTCACCTCAATATAGCACTACGATGTGCAATCAGGGGTTTCAAACCCTCAGAACATCATTTACAATCATTACTCACCTCGATCCGGTCAAATTGAGATTTGGAGAAAGAAATCTACATGGAACAACCAAGGGTTTGTGGTTGCTGAGAAAGCAAAGAAGGTGTGTGGACGTGTTAAGTCTCTTTATGTACTAAAATAAACACCCAAACAATGACATGCAAAATTTGACCGAATAATATTGTCAAATGGTTTCAAAATTAATGAGTGTAGACAAATGTGTTTACATTGAGAATATACTCCAAGTTATGTAGTCATTTGAAATAAATAGTAAAGGCACATGAAATATTTGAAATGTGGTGGTGTTTAGCTTATGCATGACAAAAGCTAATGTTAGACGCAATGTCTATATTATTTAGAAGAACTATGATATGGTAGTTAGTAAATTCATTACTTGTTCAATCTTAGTGATGACTAGTTGATGAAACTACCAAGTCGAAGTTGTTCACGTGCCTTTCCAGAAAGGATATATTTTTTCTTGAACATTTATGAAAGGGAGTCACCTGAAAGGTTGTGAATTTTCATGAAAAGATGCGTTTGTACATTTTTGTATGGACATGACCATTCATGAACGAATGTATTAATATGTTGTTCTATAATAAGGTGAAAAGACGTAGTAAACGTCAAAGCACTATTACTTCCTTTGGATAAGATTTTCTAATATTCTTGTTGGAAAATGAGCTTCAAACTTTGAAAGAAGCTATGTCTTCCTCGGAGAAAAGCAGTCAATAGTGAGACATAATTCATATTAAATAACCATACTTGGGAGTTTGTTGATCTTATTCTGGGGAACAAACCATTGAGTTACAAATGGATTTGAAGAGGAAAATAAAAAACGATGGAATTATTGACATGTATAAGGCAAGACTTGTTGTTAAAGGGTTTAGACAATGAGAAGGCCTTGACTATTTTAACACTTACTTATCGGTTACGAGTATTATGTACATATGGATGTTAGTAGCATTGGCTATGGTGTATGGTCTTGAAATTCATAAAGTGAATGTGAGGACAACCTACTTAAATTGAGATTTGGAGAAAAAAATCTACATGGAACAACAAAGGGTTTGCGGTTCCTGAGAAGAAAAGAAGGTGTGTGGACGTGTTAAGTCTCTTTACGGACTAAAATAAACACCCAAACAATGACATGCAAAATTTGACCGAATAATATTGTCAAATGGTTTCAAAATTAATGAGTGTAGACAAATGTGTTTACATTGATAATACTCCAAGTTGTGTAGTCTTCGTTTGAAAAAAATAGAAAAGGCACATGAAATATTTGAAATATGGGAGTGTTTAGCTTATGCATGACAAAAATTAATGTTAGACGCAATGTCTGTATTATTTAGAAGAACTTTGATATGGTAGTTAGTAAATTCATTACTTGTTCAATCTTAGTGATGACTACTTGATGAAACTACCAAGTCGAAGTTGTTCACGTGCCTTTCCAGAAAGGATGTTTTTTCCTTGAACATTTATGAAAGAGAGTCAGCTAGAAGGTTGTGAATTTTCACGAAAAGATGCGTTTGTACGTTATGGACATGACCGTTCATGAACGAATGTATTACTATGTTGGTCTATAATGAGGTGAATCCAAGATGTAGTAAACGTCAAAGCGCAATTACTTCCTTTGGATCATATTTTCTAATATTCTTGTTGGAAAATGAGCTTCAAACTTTGAAAGAAGTTATGTCTTCCTCAGAGATAAGCAGTCAATAGTGAGACATAATTCATATTAAATAACCATATTTGGAAGTTGGTTGATCTTACTCTAGGAAACAAACCATTGGGTTCCAAATGGATTTGAAGAGGAAAATAAAAGATGATGGCCTTATTGACATGTATAAGGCAAGACTTATTGTTAAAGGGTATAGAAAATAAGAAGGCCTTGACTATTTTAACACATACTTATCAGTTACGAGTATTATGTACATATGGATGTTAGTAGCATTGGCTATGGTGTATGGTCATGAAATCCATATAATGAACGTGAAGACAACCTTCTAAAATTGAGATTTGGAGAAAGAAATCTACATGGAACAACCAAGGGTTTGCGGTTCCTGAGAAAGAAAAGAAAGTGTGTGGACGTGTTAAGTCTCTGTATGAACTAAAATAAGCATCCAAACAATGACATGCGAAATTTGATCGAATAATATTGTCTAATGGTTTCAAAATTAATGAGTGTAGACAAATGTGTTTAGATTGAGAATACTCCAAATTATGTATTCATTGTTTGAAAAAAAAGGCCTATGAAATATTTGAAATGTAGGGGTGTTTAGCTTATGCATGACAAAAGCTAATGTTAGACGCAATGTAACGACTCGACTGGTCGTTTCGCTTTCTAGAACCCCGTTCCCTTAAATAAGACTTCCGGTACTTGCTTTTACTGATTTATGACTTGCGGGGATGGTTGGTTCGGGATTTGGAAGAGTTTGGGTTGAAATCGAAGCACTTGGTTCCTTAAGGTTGGCTTAAAAGGTCAAGTTTGACTTCGGTCAACGTTTAGAGTAAACGTCCTCATAATCAGGATTTGTAGGTTCCAACAGGTTCTTATGTTGATTTCGAACTTGGGCGTATGTCCGGATCAGGTTTTGGATGACTCGGGAGCGTTTTGGCGCCTAATAGTGAAAGTTGATTCATTAAGGATTTTGAAGTTCTTTAAATTTGGTTTGGTGTGGGTTTTTGTGTTATTGAGGTCCGAACGGAATTTCGAGACCAGGAATAGTTTCGTATTGTTATTTAAGACTTGCACGCAAAATTTGGTGTCAATCCGAGTAGTTTAAGTACGTTTCGGCACATTGGAGGTAGATTGAAGAACTTGAAGTTCATAAGTTTGATTCAATTGGTTTTAGGGGGTGATTCTTAGATTTAGCATTTTTTTGGGCGTTCCGATGGTTCGAGCGGGTCCTTTTTATGATTTCAAACTTGTCGGTATGTTCGGGCGGGGCCTCGGAGGCCTCGAGTGTCAATCGAAAGAGGCTCGAGTTAAGTTGCAAATTTGAGAAGGAGCTGAAGCTCCAGTTCTGTCATAACCGCACCTGCGGTTGTCCAGGCGTAGGTGCGAGACTGCAGGTGTGGCCTACCAATCGCAGATGCAGCCCAAGGGGAGGAGCCCAGGTTTCGCAGATACGGCTCCTCTTCCGCATAAGCAGAATCGTAGAAGCGGTCCCCAGACAACAGATGCGGCACCAGCTAGCCCGGTCCAGTTCCATAAATACGGACGTTCCCTCACAGAAGCGAGACCGCTGATGCGGTCCCCTAACCGCAGGTGCAGAAATTGCAGAAGGCAGTGCCTTCATTTAATACGGGAATGTGTCATTTTTGACACATTTCATTCATTCCTTGGGCGATTTGGGAGCTTCCAAAGAGGGGATTTTAGCCTAGCATCTTGAGGTAAGTTATTCCTACTTAATGTGAGTTTACTACATAGTTTAGGGGTAGATTATACCATGTAAATTAGTGAAAATGGTTGGTTTAGAGTAAAACCTAGGGTTTTGATAAAAACAAGATTTAACCACAAAATTCGTTTGGAAATGAAGAAAAAATCATATATTCTTGATCCTTAGGTTATGGTTAACAACTTCCTTCGAAATTTCCGGAATCCGGGCACGTGGTCCTGGGGATGAATTTTAGGAACCTTGCATTTAGGGTTGGGAAATTACTTTAATAGTTAGAATATGAACTGTTGAGCATGTATTGATTAGTTCTTACCCCATTTGATTAGTTTTGGATTGTTCGGCTCCGATTTGAGGGTTTGAGCGCATTCTTGAATTTGGAGGTAAGCTTTGGAGCAAGGTGAGTCTCATTTCTAACCTCGTAAGAGGGAATTAACCCCATAGGTGAATTAAATAAATATATGTGACTATCTGTGGGGGGCTACGTACGTACGTGGTGACGAGAGTCCGTACGTAGCTACTATTATGCTAATGGTCCAGGCTGTTTAGGATCCGTATCATGCTATACTTGCCATGTTTGCGTCCTTGCTTGCTGCTAAGATCATTTAGGACATGCTACAAACTTGTAAAATAAATATAGACGGTTATACTCACTTACTTGAGAACTTGTATGAATTATTTGACTATAATGGAGCAATGTGTGCTTGCTTGATAATGAATTGCTATTTTTGGATCAGGCCGATCGCCTCGGTAGAAAATAGATGCATCTATGGTTCGCGCCATTCGACCCTCTGGCATTGCACAGTTTATTATTATATCGGACCGGGCCGTACGACCTTGGCACAATGTGCGAATGTTATTTCTGTTGAATTTTTTCGTGTTATACTCTGCTTTAATGCTTGAAATATAACTTACTACATGACATGACTGAAATTGATATATTGTTAAGAAGTAATATCTCATTTCTCTTCATTCAGGTACTGTCATTATATCCATGCTATCCATGCTTAGCGTAGCACTTAAATATTATTCTTGTTGACCTTAGTAAGTGTCGAGTCGAACCCTCGTCACTACTTCTTCGAGGTTAGACTGGATACTTGCTGGTACATGTTGTTTATGTACTCATACTACGCTTCTGTACTTAACTGTACAGGATCTGAGGCCGGTGCATCTAGTTACCCGTCGGTGCGTGTTCCTGATACCTGGTCGAGATCCCACGTTGAGCTCCCCCTTCCGAGCCGTTCAATAGCACACCGGAGTTCTCTTGTTTTGTTGTTGTTATGTACTGTCTATTCTGTTTCAGGCAGTAGGATAGTGGTATTGTTGTACATTCTACTAGTTGCCCTAGTACTTGTGACACTAGTTCCTGACACACACTTTGTAGACTATTATTTTGGGTTGTATTTTTATTATTATGAATTTGTTAATTATCGACTGTTTAAAATTTAAGATTTAATAAATGACGCGATTGGTTGGTAAAAAAAATGAAAACTCACTAGTTGATTAGAGTTGGCTTGCCTAACAACGGTGTTGGGCGCCATCACGACCTATGATGGAATTTGGGTCGTGACACGCAATGTATATATTATTTAGAAGAACTTTGATATGGTAGTTAGTAAATTCATTAGTTGTTCAATCTTAGTGATGACTAGTTGATGAAACTACCAAGTCGAAGTTATTCACGTGCCTTTCCAGAAAGGATGTATTTTTTCTTGAACATTTATGAAAGGGAGTCACCTGGAAGGTTGTGAATTTTCATGAAAAGAAGCGATTGTACGTTTTTGTATGGACATGACCGTTCATCAACGAATGTATTAATATGTTGGTCTATAATGAGGTGAATTCAAGACGTAGTAAACGTCAAAGTACAATTACTTCCTTTGGATAAGATTTTCTAATATTCTTGTTGGAAATTGAGCTTCAAACTTTGAAAGAAGTTATGTCTTCCTCGGAGAAAAGCAGTCAATAGTGAGACATAATTCATATTAAATAACCATACTTCGGAGTTAGTTGATCTTACTCTAGGGAACAAACCATTGGGTTCCAAATGGATTTGAAGAGGAAAATAAAAGATGATGGCATTATTGACATGTATAAGGCAAGCCTTATTGTTAATTAGACAATGAGAAGGCCTTGACTATTTTAACACATACTTGTTCGTTACGAGTATTATGTACATATGGATGTTAGTAGCATTGGCTATGGTGTATGGTCTTGAAATCCATAAAATATGTGAAGACAACCTTCTTAAATTGAGATTTGGTGAAAGAAATCTACATGGAACAACCAAGGGTTTGCGGTTCCTGAGAAAGAAAAGAAAGTGTGTGGACATGTTAAGTCTCTTTATGGACTAAAATAAGCATCCAAACAATGACATGCGAAATTTAACCGAATAATATTGTCAAATGGTTTCAAAATTAATGAGTGTAGAAAAATATATTTACATTGAGAATACTCCAAATTATGTAGTCATTGTTTGAAAATAAAAAGGCGTATGAAATATTTGAAATGTGGGGGTGTTTAGCTTATGCATGACAAAAGCTAATGTTAGACGCAACGTCTATATTATATAGAAGAACTTTGATATGGTAGTTAGTAAATTCATTACTTGCTCAATCTTAGTGATGACTAGTTGATGAAACTACCAAGTCGAAGTTGTTCACGTGTGTCACACCCCAAACCTGGGGAGGCGTGGCTGGCACCCGGTGCCGTAGTGGCCCACGCGAACCACTCTCGAACTCATTCATTCCTTTTTGTAACTATCAAGGACCAACATGGTCACAGCTCGTAATGTACAATTGTAAGTGGGCAAATGTTATATTACTGAACCATCGTTCTTAAAACATGAATACATATGGTTCCGTCAAGGCCTCTGACATACTGTACAAACTGAACCTCAGTCTACAAAGCCTCTAAGATTATTTGATATCAAATGGGATAGGGTACCGGCCTACCCATAAGTGTGTAGCAAACTTTAACACGATGACTTATAAAGCTTGGCTGCACTCCGAATGAGGTGGAGTCTTAACGATCCTTCGCTGAATGCTGATCTCGTCTACTATGAGGGCTCGTCAAACTGATAATCTATACTTGCAGGCATGAATGGAGCGTCCCAACAAAAGGACGTCAGTACTGTCATGACCCAAAAACCGACCCGGTCGTGATGGCGCTTATCGTGGAACTAGGCCAGCCACTCATTTCCAATTACTCTATTTTTTCCATTTGAAAAGCTTAAGAAAACATCATATTTTAACACAAATCCAATAATATAAAAATAGAAGTTCCAAACCAGCGGAAAGAAAATATAAGCCCAACCTCGGGTGTCACTAGTCATGAACAAAAACTACTACAACTGTTCGAAATAACAAAACTAGTACAGTCTGAAAATATCCAACACATAAACTAGAGGAAGATAGGGAAGGAGAAGGCGGAACTACGGTCGCCAAGCAGCTACCTCGCAATCTCCAAGTGAAAGTCCGCACAATATAATCAGCAGCCGCTACCGTGACCCGAGACACCTGGATCTGCACACAAGGTGCAGGGGGTAACGTGAGTACACCAACTCAGTAAGTAACAAGTCCAACCTATAAACTGACAGGTAGTGACGGACCAAACCTCAACAGGTAATAACATATAACTGAACAGGAAAAGTAGACATGCTTACAGTTCAAGTGAAGTTCAATAGTATTTAAATGCAACTGAACAGAACGAAGTTCAAAACTCAGAGATTTTACATATACCAATGCACAACTAGTATGATCAATGTTCCATGAACCTCTAATCACAAGTACTCAACCCTCCCCGGTACTGTATATGGCCATCCGGCCCAGAGAAGATCCATCCCGGAATATATATATCACTGACCGCAGTCATCCAGTACCGAGGACACAGGCCAATCCAGCCTCACGGAGAAGATCCATCTCCCGGTATAATACTTCTGACAAGATCCATGTCCAGGGAAGATCCATCCCTCAATATCATCAGCTGCACTCACTGGGGGTGTAAAGACTCCGGAGGGGCTTCTCTCATTAGCCCAAGCGCTATAACAAAGCCAACGAAGGCTTGTTCAGTATCTCGCTGCGGTGTGCAGCCCAATCTCATACTGTCACTCAATAGCAGGCTCTAGGCCTCACTCAGTCATAACTCACCAGTCTCACATACGGGCTCTAAATGTCATGATACTAGCCCGGTCAACAATAAAAATGTGGCAAATGGTAATGATCGAGACTGAGACAGGATATAATATGCATGAATAGGACTTAGTACATAATATCAATAAAATAAATGATATGTCAGCAAGAAACGACCTCTTGGGTCTCAATAATACCGGCGTGAAGCCTTAACATGATAATCAGCATGATTTACGGCTCAACAACAAAATCACATAATTACAGCACAAATATCGATAATAAAGAACTACTAAGCGGTGTTCTGGAATGATCCAGGTCGCGTTTCTCATGGTGCAAGCCCATATGCCCGTCACTTGGCATGGTGTCACCTTCATAATAATCATGAAACACATAGTTCGGGGTTTCGAACCCACAAAACCAAGATTAGAAGCGTTACATACCTCAAGCGAAGCCAAACTCTATCCTGCGACGCCCTTTCCTCTCGATTCGGCCTCCAAATACCTCGAATCTAACCAAAATCAGTTCATAACCATCAATATATGCTAAAGGAGTGAAACCCATACGAATTTAATCAAATTACAACACAATTCCCGAAATTGACCAAACCCGACCCCGGGCCCACGTCTCATAATCCGACAAAATTACATCAGTGGAATCCTTATCGTCCCACGAGTTCATGCATATCAAATTTACCAAAATCCGACCACAAATGGCCCCTCAAGTTCCTAATTTTTGGTCTCCAATTTTCCAAGCCCTAAACCCCAATTTCGCTACTGTTTTTCCCATAGATTTCAAGCTTACAACCTTAAAAATCATCATAAAAACGAGTTTAGGGACCAAGGACCTTACCTCTAAGGAACCCTCTTGATTTATCCCTTGAATTTGCTCTACAAAGCTTCTTTCCGTTTGAAATGTTGTGAAAAATAACCCAAATTCGCGAAGGGTGAAATATATATGTTCTGACCCAGCAAAACCGCATCTGCGATCCATTTATCACACCTGCAGACCCGCACCTGCGGTCCCAGGTGCGCATCTACGGGTTCCACTTATCCGCCCAGCCACCATACCTGCGATCAAATTCTTGCACCTGCGCAATCGCAGGTGCGCCCAAGGTTCCGCGTCTGCAGTTCCAGCCTTTCCCTCTCTTGGCCGCATCGGCGACCTAATTTCCGCTTCTGCGGGATCGCACCTGCGGTCCCCAAGCCGCAGGTGCGGTTATGACAGGTTCAGCAGCTTCGGCTGCAACTTTCAAATTCCAAACTATCCGATAACCATCCGAAATCACCCCGAGGCCCTCGGGACCTCAACCAAAAATACGGACAAGTCACATACCACTATCCAAACTTATACCAATCTTCGAAATACCTAAAGCAACATCGGTACATCAAATTAACCGTGGATTCAAGCCTAAGAACTCCAAAAACTTCCGAATTTCACTTTTGATCAAAAAGTCTATCAAACCTCATCCGATTGACCTGAAATTTTACACACACGTCACAAATGAGACAACAGACCAACTTCCGGAATTCCATTCCGACCCCTATATCAAAATCACGCCTATCAACCGGAAAATGCCAAAATTCCAATTTCGCCAATTCAAGCCTAATTCTACTCTGGACCTCCAAAACACATTTAGATCACGCTCCTAAGTCCCAAATCACCTCCCGAAGCTGTCTAAATCATAAAAACCATCTTCCGAGATCGTTTGCTCACAAGTCAACTTTCGGTTGACTCTTCCCAACTGAAGACCAATTTAAGAGACTAAGTGTCTCAAGCCTTCCCAAAACCATTCCGGATTCGAACCGACTAACCTGATACCACATAACACAGAACAAAGCATAAAGAAGCAGAAATGGGGGAAATGGAGCGGTAACTCATGAAACGGCGGGCCGGGTCGTTACATCCTCCCCCTCTTAAACAAACGTTCGTCCTCGAACAAGTCAAGAAACATACCTAAAGCCTCGAATAGGTGAGGATATCTACTCCGCATCTCCCGCTCGGTCTCCTAGGTAGCCTCCTCTACGGGCCGACCTCTCCACTGCACTTTCACTGAAGCTATATCCTTCGACCTCAGCTTTCAAACCTGACGTTCCAGAATGGCTGCTGGCTCCACATCATAAGTCAAATCTCCCTCTAACTGAACCGTGCTGAAATCCAGAACATGAGACGGATCCCCAATATACTTCCGGAGCATAGAAACATGAAACACCGGAAGCGCACTCGGCAAGCTGGGTGGAAAGGCAAGCTCATAAGCCACCTCCCCAATCCTCCGAAGCACCTCAAAAGGCCCATTGAACCGAGGACTCAATTTACCCTTCTTCCCAAATCTCATAACACCCTTCATGGGTGACACCTTCAGTAGAACCTTCTCCACAACCATATAAGACACATCACGAACCTTCCTGTCGGCATAGCTCTTCTGTCTCGACTGCGCTGTACGAAGCCTCTCCTGAATCACCTTTACCTTGTCTAAAGCACCCTGCACCAAATCAGTACCCAAAAGCCTGGCCTCGCCCGGCTCGAACCATCCAACCAGAGATCTACACCGTCTCCCATATAGAGCCTCATATGGAGCCATCTGAATACTCGACTGGTAGCTGTTATTATAAGCAAACTCCGCGAGCGGTAGAAACTGATCCCATGAACCACCGAAGTCAATCACACAAGCGCGCAACATGTCCTCCAATATTTGAATAGTGCGCTTGGACTTCCCGTCCGTCTGAGGGTGAAAAGCTGTGCTCAACTCGACTTGAGTACCCAACTCTCTTTGCACGACCCTCCAAAACTGCGAAGTAAACTGAGTGCCCCTATCAGAAATGATGGAAACTGGGACACCATGCAAGCAAATAATCTCTCGGATATAGATCTCCGCCAACCGCTCTGAAGAATAGGAAGTACACATAGGAATGAAGTGCGCGGACTTGGTCAGCCGATCCACAATCACCCAAATAGCATCGAACTTCTTCAAGGTCCGTGGGAGCCCAACTACAAAGTCCATGGTGATGCGCTCCCACTTCCACTCTGGAATATCCATCTGCTGAAGCAAGCCACCCGGTCTCTGATGCTCATATTTCACCTGCTGACAATTGAGACACCGAGCTACGAACCCCACAATATCTTTCTTCATCCTCCGCCACCAATAATGCTGTCTCAAATCCTGATACATCTCAGCGGCACACGGATGAATAATACCGCGAGCTATGGGCCTCCTCCAGAATCAACTCCCGAAGTGCATCAACGTTGGGCACGCATATCCGGCCTTGCATCCGTAATACCCCATCATCACCAATAGTCACATCTCTGGCATCGCCATGCTGAACTCTGTCCTTAAGGACAAGCAAGTGTGGATCATCATACTGGTGCTCTCTGATGCGATCAAATAAGGAAGACCGAGAGATCACACAAGCTAATACTCGACTGGGCTTCGAAATATCCATCCTCATGAACCGATTGGACAAGGCCTGAACATCAACTGCAAGAGGTCTCTCCCCAACAAGAATATATGCCAAACTGCCCATACTCACCGCCTTTTTGTTCAAGGCATCAGCCACTACATTGGCCTTTTCTGGTGATATAAGATAGTGATGTCATAATCCTTCAACAGCTCTAACCATCTCCGCTGCCTCAAATTGAGATCCTTATGTTTGAACAAGTGCCGGAGGCTACGATGATAAGTAAACACCTTACAAGACACATAATACAAGTAACGCCTCCAAATCTTCAACACGTGAACAATGGCAGCCAACTCTAAATCGTGGACGGGGTAGTTCTTCTCATGGGGCTTCAACTGCCAAGAAGCATAAGCAATAACTCTACCCTCCTGCATCAACACACATCCAATACCCACTCTCGAAGCATCACAATACACTGAATGAACCTGAAGCTGATGGCAAAACTAACATTAGAGCCATGGTCAAGGCAGTCTTGAGCTTCTGGAAGCTCGCCTCACACTCATCCGACCACTGAAATGGAGCACCCTTTTGAGTCAATTTGGTCAAGGGTGATGCAATAGATGAAAATCCCTGAACGAACCGATGGTAATAACCCGCCTAACCAAGGAAACTGCGGATCTCTGTGGTTGAGGACGGCCTGGGCCAACTCTGAACCGCCTCTATCTTCTTCGGATCAACCTGAATACCCACGTGCCCCAAGAAAGCCACTGAACTGAGCCAAAACTCACATTTGGAGAACTTTGCATAAAGCTTCTCCTCCCTCAATCTCTGCAACACAACTCTCAAATGCTCTGCGTGCTCCTCCTGACTACGCGAGTATACCAGAATATCATCAATGAAAACAATAACGAACGAGTCGAGATAAGGCCGGAACACGCTGTTCATCAAATGCATGAACGCTGCTGGGGCATTGGTCAGCCCAAAAGACATCACAAGGAACTCATAATGACCATATCGGGTCCTAAAGGCTATCTTAAGAATATCTGAGTCCCTGATCTTCAGCTGGTGATACCTTGAATGGAGATCAATCTTAGAGAACACCCTCGCACCCTGAAGCTGGTCGAACAAATCATCAATGCGAGGTAGGGGATACTTGTTCTTAATTGTGACCTTGTTCAACTGCCTGTAGTCAATGCACATCCTCATGGTGCCATCCTTCTTCTTCACAAACAGAACAGGTGCACCCCACGACGAAACACTAGGACAAATGAACCCATTATCGAGGAGCTCCTAAAGCTGCTCCTTCAACTCCTTCAACTCCGCTGGCGCCATACGATACGGTGGAATAGAAATGGGCTGAGTGCCCAGCACCAGATCAATACCAAAATCGATATCCCTATCCGGTGGCATGCCCGGCACGTCTACAGGAAACACATCGGGAAAATCCCTCACAACTGGAACAGAATCAATGCTGGGAGCCTCTGCACTGACATCCCTCACAAATTCTAAGTATGAAAGACAACCTTTCCCAACCATACGCTGGGCCTTTAGGAATGAGATTACCCTGCTGGGAACATAATCTGATAAACCTCGCCACTCAATCCATGGTACACCCAACATAGCTAACGTCACTATCTTGGCGTGACAGTCAAAAATAGCCCGGCACAGAGATAGCCAATCCATGCCCAATATCACATCGAAGTCCACCATGCAAAGTGACAAAAGATCCACTCGGTCTCAAGACCCCCGATAGACATAACGCACGACCAATATACACGGTCTACCACTACAGTATCGCCCACCGGAGTAGAGACATGAACGGAATAAACGAGGGACTCGCAGGGCGTATCCAAATAATGGGCAAAATATGATGACACATAAGAGAAAGTAGAACCAGGTCAAATAACACAGAAACACCTCTGTGGCAGACTAAGACAATACCTGTAATCACCGCATCTGAAGCAATAGCATCAGGTCTAGCTGGGAGTGCATAGAAACGGGCTTGACCACCACCTGATCGACCTCCCTCTCTTGGGCGACCCCTAGATGACGTCCTCCACCCCTAGCTGGGTGGGTGGGTGGTGAAGTAACTGATGCTGAAGTCGATGGCTGACTCCTCTACTGAGATGAACCCCCAAGGCGACGAGGACACTGCCTCCACATATGTCCCAACTCCTCACACTCATAACAACTCTCTGGTGCCGGAGACGGGGATTGAAGGGGACCTCTAGCACCAGAATGACTAGCAAACGCACCTGGCGTAGAAGAGTCCTGAACTGATGGAGCACGGGACGAACCCTGGGCTGGAAGGGCATTGAGTGAGGAATGACCCTGCTGAGAACTGTGAGGACCATGGCCCGGTGATGCCCCACGATAACCTGGGCGAGCTGACTGAGCATGCCTGAATGGGCGGCCTCTGCCGTGCTGAAACTGACCTCTCGAAGGAGCACCCCGAAAACTACCAGATCCTCGAGGCCTCTTGGTCTCCCTTTCCTCTCGCTCCTGGCAACGAACTGACTCAATCTCACGAGCGATATCCACAACCTCCTCAAAAGTAGCACCTGACACCCTCTCCCTAGTCATGAGAATCCGAAGCTGATATGTGAGGCCATCAACAAAGCTCCTGATCCTCTCTCTATCCGTAGAAACCAACCAGATAGCATGACGAGCTAACTCTGAGAACCTCATCTTGTACTATGTCACAGTCATATCTCCCTGTCGCAACTGCTCGAAATGCCTGCGAAGCTCCTCCCTACGGGACTGTGGCACATACTTCTCCAAAAAGAGAGTGGAGAACTGCTGCCAGGTAAGGGGCACCGCACCAACATGCCTACGCCTCTCATAAGCGTCCCACCAAGTGAAGGCAGCTCCAGTAAACTGAATAGTAGTGAATACGACCCCACTGGTCTCCAGAACACCCGCGGTGCGAAGAATCCTCTAACACCTGTCCAAGAAACCCTGGGCATCCTCGCCCTCTGCACCACTGAAAGTCGGAGGCTGGAGTCTGCCAAACCTCTCCAATCTGCACTGCTCGTCCTCTGGCATAACCGGAGCTATATAACCTTGAGCAGCTGCCACCGGTTGAGCTAGTGGTGCCTCCAGTGTCTGCAATCCCTAAACAACCTAATCGGGTGTGCGAGCGGCGGGAGTCTGAGTGCCTCCCCCGGCCTGAGAAGTGGCTGCGGTAGTAGAAACTGTGACCGCCTGAGCAAGACTAGTGCACACGGTCAAGATCTGAGCCAAGGTCTCCTGAAGACCCAGAATGACAATAGGCACAGCCGGTGCCTGAGCTGGTGCTGCTGGAGCGTCCACAACTGGGACCTGATCCTGAATTGGGGCTGCTGGTTGATTTGCAGGTGTTGCCCTACCTACTGTGCGGGCTACACCCCTACCCCTACCACGGCCTCAACCGCATCCTCGTCCTCTCGTGGTCCCAACTGGTGGTACTAGTGGTCGTCCATCCTGACCGGTAGCGCGTGTCCTCACCATCTGTGAGAGAATAGACTAACAGAAGTTTAGTACTAGCATCAACAGATTCGCACGACAGGAATTCAAGAGTAAGAAGTTTTTCCTAAAGGTTCTGCAGCCTCCCGAGGATAAATATAGACGTCTCTGTACCGATCCGCGAGACTCTACTAAACCTGCTCATGACTCGTGTGACCTATGTAACCTAGGCTCTAATACCAACTTGTCGCGACCCTAAACCGGACCCGGTCGTGATGACGCCTATCGTGAAACAAGGCTAACCGACACAAACCCCCAAACCAACTAAGAAGTTATAATAATTCATTTTAAGTCATTAATTAGCTATAAATCCCAAAATAAAGAGTAGAATAGAATAGTGCGAAAACAAACACAGCCCGACATCGGGGTGTCACCAGTCATGAGCATCTATAATCCGTCTAAGAGTACGAAAAGACAACATAGTCTAATACAAAGCTAGAACAAGTGAAATAAAGATAGGAAGGAGAAGCACTGGGTTGCGGACGCCGAGCAGCTACCTAGTCAACACCGAACAAGCCTGCTGAAAAGCAAATCAGCCCTTGCTAGCGTGACACGAGACTCCTGAATCTGTACACAGGGTGCAGGGAGTAATGTGAGTACGCCAACTCAGTAAGTAATAAAAGTAAAGGCAGCTGAGCAGTAAGAAAACACGCAAACCACAGCATAATGCTACTACAAAATAGTATAAGTCTAGAACAATACAGTAAAGCAGTAAAACTCGTAAAATACCTCATTTCAGGAAAACCTTTTAAAACACCTTTCAATAGTTTCAAACGAGTGATGAAAGCAGTGAGTAAAAGTATAGAAACGTAAAAACAGCCCCTCGGGCAAAACATGTACCATAACCGCCCATCGGGCGAAATATCAATAGAATCATCCCCTCGGGCTATCTCACAATCACTCGTATCAGCCCCTCGAGCAATAACATGAAACAACAACAGCCCCTCGGGAAATATCACATCTCGCACTGGGTACCCGCGCTCACTGGGGTATACAGACTCCTGGAAGGGCTCCTTACAGCCCAAGCGCAATAAAAAGCCATCTCATGGCATAATCAAACAAGATCTCGGCCTCATATCAAGCCACCTCGTGGAGTAACAATCAGGCCCTCGGCCTCATAATCATGAATCAGTATAACACTGCTGCGGCGCACAGCCCGATCCCATAGTATCCTCACAACACAGGCCCTCGACCTCACTCAGTCAGAAATCTCACAAGTCGCTCGGGCAACAGTAAAACATGATGTTCAGCCCAAAATATCATTTATAATATCAAAGAGGAGTAAAGATGGCTGAGTTGTGAAAACAGTAGAATATAGCATGACTGAGTACAAATACGAGGTCAAAACAGTGAGGAATAGTAGTAAGAATGACCTAAGGATCCAAAACAGTTGGCACGAGGCCCAAATATGGCAATCAACCCAAAACATGATAATACTTTCCAAAACACAATGATAGGAAACAGTTTTCAATCAAATACGCGGTTAAACAGTCATACGGGACAGACTAAGTCTCAATCCCCAACGGTGCACGACCTCACGCTCGTCATCTAGCGTGTGCGTCACCTCAAAGTAGCACAACGATGTGAAATCCGGGATTTCATACCCTCAGGACAGTATTTACAATCATTACTTACCTCTATCCGATCCAAACTCTAGCCCGCAATGCCTTTGCCTCTCGCCTCGGCCTCAACTGGCGTCTAATCTATCCAAAATCAGAATCATCACGTCAAAATATGCTAAGGGAACGAAGCTCATGCGAAAATAATCAAATTACAACACAAATCCCGAAATTAACCAAACCCGACCCCCGGGCCCACGTCTCGAAATCTGATAAAAATTACATCAATAAGCTCCTTATCCTCCCATGAGTCCATACAAACCAAGAATACCAAAATCCAACAACAAATGGCCCCTCAAATCCTTAATCAAAGGTCTCCAATCTCAAGCCCTAGTTTCTTCAATATTTACCCACAAACTTCCATAAATTTCAAGCCTAATGTAACGACCCGGAAGGTTGTTTTGAGCTTTTGCACTTTGATCGCCAGTTGTCGGGCATGACTTACCCCGTGTAATGTATTATGACTGATGTAGATCGTTGGTTTTGGTTTTCAGGAAAATCGGAATAAAATTTAAAGAACAGTTCTCAGTTGTAGCTTTGAATTTGAAAGGTTTGACCAAGAGCTGACTTATTTGTATATGAGCTCGGATCGGAATTTTATGATTTGGTTAGCTTCGTTAGGTGATTTATGATTTAGGAGTGTGATCGGAATTGGTTTTGGAGGTCCGGTGTAGAATTAGGCTTGAGTTGATGAAGTTAGTATTTTGGCGAATTCCGGTTGATAGGTGAGATTTTGATCCGAGGGTCAGAATGGAATTTCGAGAGTTGCTGTAGCTTCGTTATGTCATTTGAGATGTGCGTGCAAAATTTCAGGTCATTCGGACGTGGTTTGGTTGGGTTTTTTTTATCGAAAGCGTGTTTCGGAAGTTTTTAGAAAACTTAGGCTTGAATTCGATGAGTTTTGGGCGTTTTGATGTTGTTTGAGGTGTTTTGATGTTTGGACCAAGTTTGAATGAGGTATTGGGTCGTGTTTGTGCTTTTGGTTAAGGTCCCGGGGGCCTCGGGGTGGTTTCGGATGGTTAACGGGAAGAGTTTGGACTTGTGTAATTGCAGAACTTTCTGCTGCTTCTGGTGTTTTCGCACCTGCGGTTTGGGGACTGCAGGTGTGGTGTCGCAGGTGCGAGAGCGGAGGCCGCAGATGCGGAATTTTGGGCTGGAGAGCAGTTTTCGCAGAAGCGGTCAAGGTGGCCGCATATGCGAAGCCGCAGATGCGGAAGTTCTATCGCAGATGCGGTTTGGTGCTTTAAGTGAAGAACCGCAAAAGCGGTTGTTTTGGCTGCATATGCGGTACCGCAGAAGCGGATTTTGGACCGCAGATGCGGAAAAGCCTGGGCAGAAGGTATATATTTCATCCTTCGTGATTTTTGAAGGGTTTCATCATTTTTAACTTCGGATTGAGGTCTTTTGGGCGATTTTAAAGGGAGATCTCAAGAGAACTTCGATAAAGTAAGGATTTTTGACTTAAAAAACATTTGTATGGTAATATTTCATGGGTTGGGACTGAAATTTAAGGAATTAAAGGACTAAAAATGGAGGTTTAGGGCTTGAATTTAAGAGGGTTTTAAATGGGGATTTGAAAGGTGATTTGAACTCCGATTTTTGCGTTCTTGGTATGTATGAACTCGTGGGAGGATGAGGAATCTAATAATGTGAAAGTTTCTGAGTTTCGAGAAGTGGGCCCGGGGCTCGGGTTTTGCTAATTTTGGGATTTTTGATATTTTTCGATTGTTTTCGCTCAGGCTTTTTTCCCTTAGCATATTGTGACGTATTCGTTCTGATTTTGGTTAGATTCGACGCGCGTGGAGGCCGATTCGAGAGGCAAAGGCGTCGCGAGCTAGAGATTTAGCCGGTTCGAGGTGAGTAATGATTGTAAATGATATTCTGAGGGTTTGAAACCCCGGATTGCACATCGTAGTGCTATATTGAGGTGACTTGCACGCCGGATAGCGAGCATGGAGTAGAGCACCGTTGGGGATTGTGACTTGGTCCGTCCCGATTGATGATTTTACCGTGTATTTGATTGAAACTTACTTGTTATCATCATGATTTGGGCTGGTTGCCATATTTGGGCTTCGTGCCAACTATTTGAATCCTTCGGGGATTATTATCACTGTTTCCTCACTGTTTTGACTTATTACTTGAACTCAGTCATGCTGATTTCCACTGTTTTACAACTCAGCCATTTTACTCAGTTTTGAGACTTAAACGATATTTCTAAATGATATTTTGGGCTGAGAACTACTATTTTACGAGTGCCCGAGGGGCTTGTGATGATTTTATCTGACTGAGTGAGGCCGAGGGCCTGTGTTGTGAGGATACTATGGGATCGGGCTGCGCGCCGTAGCAGTGTTATACTAGTACCGATATGAAGCCGAGGGCCTAGATTTGATGCCACGAAATGGCTTGATATTTGCGCTTGGGCTGTAAGGGGCCCCTCCCAGCACACCCCCAGTGAGCGCCGTCGACGAAATATATGGATCGGGCTGCACGCCGCAGCGATATATGGATCGGGTTGCACGCCGCAACGGTTACTATATGATACTGATCTATGTGTTTACTTTGTTTCATTTGTCTGCCATTATCTGTTGTCTGAGTTACTTCGTGGGTTGCCTAGCATTATTTGTTGAGTAAGTGTTGTGCCCGAGGGGCGAATTTATGTGCTTATCTGCACTAATTGTTTTGCATTCATTTGCATAATTGTTGAAAAAGTCATTTTCAATAGAGGTTTGAACTGAGCTATAAGATGTTTTCTAAAGATTTCACAGCTTCATTGCTTTTTCTCAAGGGGTTTTATACTGTTTCTATACAGCATGATGATTTGCCTTACGTGATTTCTTTCTGCTCAGTTATTATTTACCTTTATTACTCACTGAGTTGGAGTACTCACTTCACTCCCCGCACCTCGCGTGCAGATGCAGGTATTTGTTCCCCGATAGCGGGTTTTGAGCTGATTGGAGGCTAAGATATCGGAGTTTAGCGAGGTGACTGCCAGCGTTCGCAGCACCACATTTCTCCCTTTGATTATCAGTCCTATTTTGTATTTTACAGGACTTGTAGTCGTATTTATACTCTAATAGATGCTCGTAACTTGTGACACCCCGATTAGGGCTGTGTTTGGGTTGAATTCCGCACTTAATAAAGAAATCACTATTTAGACGGTCGTTATTTAATTATTTTAAAAGTGTGAATCAATATTTAATTATTTTAAAAAGGCAAAATGGGTTAGTTGGCTGGCCTTGTCTTCACGAGAGGCGCCATCACGACCGGATCGGGGTTTGGGTCGTGACAAGTTGGTATCAGAGCCTAGGTTACATAGGTCTCACGAGTCATGAGCAGGTTTAGTAGAGTCTCGCGGATCGGTACGGAGACGTCTGTATTTATCCTTGAGAGGCTGCAAAACCTTTACGAATACTTCGCATTCTTGAATTCTTATCATGCGTCCTTGATTCAACGTGAAAAGTAACACTTATAATTCCTTCCACGCGTTCGTATGTGCACATGAGCGCTCAGTATCAGATGTGCCTTGATGGCTTGTGATTCCCCGATCGAGGGGCGAGATGTAATCTCTGTGAGTTTATGTTGGGCCAGTCTGGAGGACTTGAGGCCGGATTTTTGCCTATAGCTTGAGCACCGAGGTGCTGATTGTGTGAGCAAGTGTTCTGAACTTATATGTTCGGTATTGTCCCTATTAGTGGAAGTGACGGCCGCATGGCTACGTGAAGAGTATGTTGTGACTGCAAGATGTATTCTATGAATTGGAAGCGGCGAGTTATGGGTGTGTGAAGAAATCTTTTCATGTTTCCCAGTTGATGGTGAAGTAAATTTCATGTTGCGGTATGAGTTAAGACTCAGTAAGACTAAGTGACTGTGTAATGTGTATGACGGTGGAAGGTATACAGAAATGTTATATTGAGGCGAAGCAGGTGGGTTATCTCCTGCGGAGTGTTCTGAAGTGGTGTGATCCTTATGTGTATGTTAGAAGATCTCATGTGTAATTGAAAAGTACGTGTTGAAATTTGAAATTTTGGGTAGCTTAAGAGAGTGGGCTTAACTGTTGCGGGAATGAATGCGAGATTTGCAGAAGATTTACAGTACTAGATGATCGGTGTTTTCACAAGCTTACAAATGATTTGAGTTTAATCTCACTTTAGCATTGTGGCATCAATAGAGTAAAAGTGTTATGAGTTATTGAGTGTATCTCGATCTGTGGCTTCGAGCCAAGTGGGGGAGTCTGCTATGAGCAGTTGATTGCACGGTTAGGTGCTATGTTGGTTCCAGTTTGAGGCGTGCGGGTGGATTAGTCATGGCTTTCGGAAATTGAGACCGAGGAATAGCTCGAATAAAGGAAATTTTTTGACAAAGGTTATATTATGCTTCGTAGGCGTGTGAGAATCACGGGATGTCTTAAGTTGTTGTTGGTAGAGAATGCTCGGTACATAGAGCAGGAAGTTGCTTGATTGTATTGGGATGAGGTTATATCCTACGGTGTCAGAGTGCTAATGTGGCACGAGTGGTTTTGTTCGTTTGATCAGGTTAATTGCAGTTTTAATAGAGTAAATGACTCTCGAGAATGGTTCTAATGTATTCGAGATTCTACATGTAACAATTGGGTATTTTTAAAGTTGTATGTGTGGTTAGAGACTGAGTCTCCATTGGA
Source organism: Nicotiana attenuata (assembly GCF_001879085.1). NCBI lineage: Eukaryota > Viridiplantae > Streptophyta > Magnoliopsida > Solanales > Solanaceae > Nicotiana > Nicotiana attenuata. Next base: position 37,564,304 of record NC_031998.1, on the reverse strand, counting down.
AGAGGGTAAGACTTGTGGTATTTCTATGTTAATTATGGGATTCTATGTATCAGTATCAGGAAAGTAAAGGCAACGGATTTAGATTCGTAGGAAGTCTCTTCAGAGAAAGTATTTTGGAATGTGGTACTTTTGGGAATATTTAAGGGAGTATTCAGCGGCTTATGGGTTTCAGACAGTGTGGTTTTATGCTTGGGTCTCGTGCGGTATGCCTGGGTTGATGCATTGTGGTGCTACAGCAAGAGGGAATATCAAGTTGAGGATGAAACAGAAGGAAATTTATATGGATGGAGTATCTTGATAGAAGACCGAATCGGTATGGTTAGGATATGAGTAATTCCTTGTATGTGTTTGAGGTAATGAATTCTTACAGGTATTTTGCAGTAATGCTCTTAGGTCTTGATGGCTTGCTTAGCCTGATCGAGTTAGAAGGATTCAGTCCTGACAGGTCTGATTTGTGCAAAGGGAGCTCAGAGAGTTCTTGATGGGTTTTACCGTGGTTTGGAGATGTATATTTTCTTTGGGCATGCGGAGCATGGGATGTATAGTGATTTTTCTTCTAGATGGGACCGATGGAAGTTCTTGACTAGTTGAGTACGTAGATGTTTGTAGCTCGGAAGGGAGATGTATCCTAGGGTGGTGTGGTATATGCGATATGTTGTGGAGGATCGAGATTTGCATGCGTAAGGTTACGGTTCAGTTCTGAATGGAAAGTCATAAAATTCTTAGGCAGCACGGGCAGTTTTAGAGGATTAGAGAAATGAGCTTCAGATGACTAGGGTGAATGATCTTCAGATGATTAAAGAAACGACATTTCTAATCATAGTGATTTGACGAGAGTATATATTTCAGAAAAGGCAATGTGATTAAGTTGATAGTACTTCGGTAGTACTGTGGCGCTTTCTTGTTAGATCGACTGCTGATATTCGAGTTTGCTTGGCAGCACAGTGGAAGTTTAGAGCATCTTTCGTGGAATGATTGGGTAATTGAGGCATAGCATGTATTCAGACGACAAAATTGGGATCGGATATGGTGATTCATGGGCCGTGTGGATTTGGAGATGGAAGTTCTCATATTCAGGCTATGTTGTGGTTGTGGATCGTGTGTATCGGCACTGTTTAGTGACTACCAGGATTTGGAGGCCCAAGTGGATCTTTCTTTGCTTGGTATGGTAGATTTTGGATATGATATTGGGTTTAGACTGGTTGTCTCAGTGTTGGGTTATTCTTGACCATTGCGCTACGGGCTATGCCAGAATGCCACGGATGGAGTGGCGAGGTGCGTCGGAGTATGGTCTAGTAGAGTGGTTTATGTTTCGAAGAACCAGCGGACGGCTGGGAAGGGATGCTTTTCTTAATTGGGCCTTCGTGATGGATGTCAGTGCAGAGGTTTCTACCATTGATTCAGTTCCGGTGTTGAGGGACTTTTCTTGTGGTCGGGCATGTCGCCGGGCGAGGTTGTAGATTTCGGTATTTATTTGGTGCCGGGCACCGTGTCGTATGGCTCCGGCAGAAGTTATAGTAGTGGAAGGAGCAGCTTTAGGCTTCCTTGGTAAAGAGTTCGTTGGCAGGCCAATGTGGATCGTGTTCTAGCTTGAGTCGGCTTGGTTGGCCTTGAACTTTATTGCTGAGGGACAAGTTGATTCGATCGTTGTTGAGCTTGTTAGTGATCTGGGGAGATCTATGAGTGGCCTTTCTGTGTTGCGAGATGTTATGATTTGTTGGTTATGGGCACACATGGTGCGGTTCTATTGGGGTTCTTAGTGGAAGTCGAGCAGGAAGAGTAATTGGGTGTGGCTCGGTGGATGGCGTATTGGTTATGTCCTATCGGGTTTGCGTGGTATATGTTACTTGATTCACCGTGGGTGTAATGATTTGCTTTGGTTCCAGACGTCAAATTGTGCGTGGTTGTCAATTTCGAGCATAGTGACTTGAGGTGTCCCATGTGGAGCAGTGTTTGGATAGGATCGCGCACTGCAACGAAGCTATGTGGAGATATGACCTTGCGGGTTAGATTTGTGTGTTCTATTCTATGATGTGAGACGGGTTCTCACCCTTGTGTTGTGGTGGTACTGGTGAGCTTGAGGTAAAGCTCTTTCAATTGAGTCATTTTCGTGATTTGAGTATGTTCGGACCGTTACTTATTGGTGCGCGTATTATGCAAGTTGTGGCTTAGGCCTATATTGATGTGCCATGTCACCAGGGTAGTGTGTTGGGTCAGAAGAGATTGTTGGGATCATTAATGAATACAAACGGATTTTATTTCAGCACGTTTGATGGGTAAATATCAAGGTTCGGTTAAAAAATTTGCTATGGTAATTGCCAGAGGAGAAATGGCTTCATGAATGGTTGATCTGAGAAATGGTTATGGTTTATTGCGTGTTTCATTTATCGTTGGCGACATATGAAAGTGTTGGAACGAGACTTTAGCTGATAAGAGGTTTTCTATCGGTATTTGGTTGTTATGGGCAGCTGCTGTGAATGGAAGTTATCGCTACATGTGTTTGAGTTATGTGGTATATCATATGATTGCACCTGAGGTTGCAGGCATGGGATATTACAGCTAGTTCGGGCCTATTTAGAGTATAGGTGTGAGGTTTTGATCGTATTGGTGGTTTCAGAAGTGAAAATGTGGCTCTATGATTCACGGGCTAGATTGGGTTGTGTAATTTCAGTTTCTATGTGTTATCGGACCTATATGAGATAGGGTGACATGGGATCACCCCCAGGTATATGCATGGCAAGGTTATTCAGCGATTGGTTGGCTTTTGGAACAACTCTGAGTACGTTCGAGGACGAACGTGTGTTTAAGTGGGGGAGGATGTAATGACCCGACCGGTCGTTTTGAGCTTTTGCACTTTGATCGCCAGTCCTCGGGCATGACTTACCCCGTGTAATGTATTATGACTGATGTAGATCGTTGGTTTTGGTTTTCAGGAAAATCGGAATGAAATTTAAAGAACAGTTCTCAGTTGTAGCTTTGAATTTGAAAGGTTTGACCAAGAGTTGAATTATTTGTATATGAGCTCGGATCGGAATTTTTATGATTTGGTTAGCTTCATTAGGTGATTTATGATTTATGAGTGTGATCGGAATTGGTTTTGGAGGTCCGATGTAGAATTAGGCTTGAATTGATGAAGTTAGTATTTTGGCGAATTCCGGTTGATAGGTGAGATTTTGATCCGAGGGTCGGAATGGAATTCCGAGAGTTGCTGTAGCTTCGTTATGTCATTTGGGATGTGCGTGCAAAATTTCAGGTCATTCGGACGTGGTTTGGTTGGGTTTTTGATCGAACGTGTTTCGGAAGTTTTTAGAAAACTTAGGCTTGAATTCGATGAGTTTTGGGCGTTTTGATGTTGTTTGAGGTGTTTTGATGTTTGGAGCAAGTTTGAATGAGGGATTGGGTCGTGTTTGTGCTTTTGGTTGAGGTCCCGGGGGCCTCGGGGTAGTTTCGGATGGTTAACGGGAAGAGTTTGGACTTGAGTAATTGTAGAACTTTCTGCTGCTTCTGGTGTTTTCGCACTTGCGGTTTGGGGACCGCAGGTGCGGAATTTTGGGCTGGAGAGCAGTTTCCGCAGAAGCGGTCAAGGTGGCCGCATCTGCGAAGCCGCAGATACGGAAGTTCTATCGCAGATGCGATTTGGTGCTTTAAGTGAAGAACCGCAGAAGCGGTTGTTTTGGCCGCATATGCGGTACCACAGAAGCGGATTTTGGACCGCAGATGCGGAAAAGCCTGGGCAGAAGGTATATATTTCATCCTTCGCGATTTTTGAAGGGTTTCATCATTTTTAACTTCGGATTGAGGGCTTTTGGGCGATTTTGAAGGGAGATCTCAAGAGAACTTCGATAAGGTAAGGATTTTTGACTTAAAACACATTTCTTTGGTAATATTTCATGGGTTGGGACTGAAATTTAAGGAATTAAAGGACTAAAAATGGAGGATTAGGGCTTGAATTTAAGAGGGTTTTAAATGGGGATTTGAGGGGTGATTTGAACTCCGATTTTTGCGTTCTTAGTATGTATGAACTCGTGGGAGGACGAGAAATCTAATAATGTGAAAATTTCTGAGTTTCGAGAAGTGGGCCCGGGGCTCGGGTTTTGCTAATTTCGGGATTTTTGATATTTTTCGATTGTTTTCGCTCGGGCTTTGTTCCCTTAGCATATTGTGACGTATTCGTTCTGATTTTGGTTAGATTCGACGCGCGTGGAGGCCGATTCGAGAGGCAAAGGCATCGCGAGCTAGAGATTTAGCCGGTTCGAGGTGAGTAATGATTGTAAATGATATTCTGAGGGTTTGAAACCCCAGATTGCACATCGTAGTGCTATATTGAGGTGACTTGCACGCCGGATAGCGAGCGTGGAGTAGAGCACCGTTGGGGATTGTGACTTGGTCCGTCCCGATTGATGATTTTACTGTGTATTTGATTGAAACTTACTTGTTATCATCATGATTTGGGCTGATTGCCATATTTGGGCTTCGTGCCAACTATTTGAACCCTTCGGGGATTATTATCACTGTTTCCTCACTGTTTTGACTTATTACTTGAACTCAGTCATGCTGATTTCCACTGTTTTACAACTCAGCCATTTTACTCAGTTTTGAGACTTAAACGATATTTCTAAATGATGTTTTGGGCTGAGAACTACTATTTTACGAGTGCCCGAGGGGCTTGTGATGATTTTATCTGACTGAGTGAGGCCGAGGGCCTGTGTTGTGAGGATACTATGGGATCGGGCTGCGCGCCGCAGCAGTGTTATACTGGTACCGATATGAGGCCGAGGGCCTGGATTTGATGCCACGAGATGGCTTGATATTTGCGCTTGGGCCGTAAGGGGCCCCTCCCGGAGTCTGCACACCCCCAGTGAGCGCCGTCGACGAAATATATGGATCGGGCTGCACGCCGCAGCGATATATGGATCGGGCTGCACGCCGCATCGGTTACTATATGATACTGATCTATGTGTTTACTTTGTTTCATTTGTCTGCCATTATCTGTTGTCTGAGTTACTTCGTGGGGTATCTACCTGATTACCTAGCATTATCTGTTGAGTGAGTGTTGTGCCCAATGGGCGAATTTCTGTGCTTATCTGCACTAATTGTTTTGCATTCATTTGCATAATTGTTGAAAAAGTCATTTTCAAAAGAGGTTTGAACTGAGCTATAAGATGTTTTCTAAAGATTTCACAGCTTCACTGCTTTCTCTTAAGGGGTTTTATACTGTTTCTATACAGCATGATGATTTGCCTTACGTGATTTCTTTCTGCTCAGTTATTATTTACCTTTATTACTCACTGAGTTGGAGTACTCACTTTACTCCCCGCACCTCGCGTGCAGATGCAAGTATTTGTTCCCCGGTAGCGGGTTTTGAGCTGATCGGAGGCTAAGATATCGGAGTTTAGCGAGGTGACTGCCAGCGTTCGCAGCACCGCATTTCTCCCTTTGATTATCAGTCCTATTTTGTATATTATAGGCCTTGTAGTCGTATTTATACTCTAATAGATGCTCGTGACTTGCGACACCCCGATTAGGGCTGTGTTTGGGTTGAATTCCGCACTTAATAAAGAAATCTCTGTTTAGACGGTCGTTATTTAATTATTTTAAAACTGTGAATCAATATTTAATTATTTTGAAAAGGCGAAATGGGTTAGTTGGCTGGCCTTGTCTTCACGAGAGGCGCCATCACGACCGGATCGGGGTTTGGGTCGTGACACCTAATCAATTAAATAACACCATAGGAACGAGTTTTAGGTTCAAAAATCTTACCTTAACGAAGCTCCCTTGAATTCCCTCTTCAAAATCTCCCAAAAAGCTCCAAAACCAACTTAAAAATGGTGAAGAAAGGCTAAAAATCGCGAAGTCCATAATTTATATGTTCTGCCCCAACTAAACCACTTCTGCGGTACAAATCCCGCACCTGCGGTCCCAGGTGCGCTTCTGCGCAAATCACTTAAACGCCCCGGACTGCATCTGCGATCAAACACGCGCACCTGCGCTATCGCAGGTGCGCTTGAATAGCCGCTTCTGCGGTTCCAGCTCCCCATGGCCATTTCCGCATCTGCGACCCTCTGGGCGCTTCTGTGAGCCCGCACCTGCGGTCCCTTAGCCGCAGGTGCGGTTATGACAGACTTCAGCAGCTTCAACTGCAACTTTCTCACTTCTCTTCAACCATCCGAAATCACCTCGAGGCCCCGGGACCTCAACCAAAAGCACAAACAAGTCACATTCCCCTATCCAAACTTGTACCAATCTTCGAAATACCTAAAACCACATCGAATCAACCAAATAACATCAGATTCAAGCCAAAGGTTCCAAAAACTTCCGAATTCCGCTTTTGATCAAGAAGTCCATCAAACCTTGTCCGAATGACCTGAAATTTTGCACACACATCACATTTGGCACAACGAACCAGCTGCAACTTCCGGAATTCCATTCCGACCCCTATATCAAAATCTCACCTATCAACCGGAAAACGCCAACATTCCAATTTTGCCAATTCAAGCCTAAATCTACTCCGGACCTCCAAAACACGTTCTGATCACGCTCCTAAGTCCCAAATCACCTCCCGAAGCTATTCGAATCATCGGAATTCACATCCGAGCCCTTTTTCAATAAGTCAACATCCGGTTGACTTTTTCAACTTAAGCTTACTCAAAAGAGACTAAGTGTCTCAAACCTTACCAAAACCTCTCCGAACCCGAGCCAACCAACCCGATAGCACATAATACAGCTAAACAAGACAATAAGAAGCAGGAATGGGGGAAACGAAATGGTAACACATGAAACGACCGGCCGGGTCTTTACATTAAAGTTTGATCATCATTTTTAATTTAAATTTCTAAGTCAAGAATATAAGGGTCCGAATCAATCCAAAAGCTTTCCGGAATGAAACTAACAAACCCCGCAAGTCATAAAATTATAAACACACATATGTGAAGCATCAAAAGGGAGTAACAGGGCGCAATTACCAAAATGACTGGTCGGGTCGTTACACTATGTAATGAACCCTGCTAGTGTATTAAGAAGTCTGTTCTCAAAGCTGAACATAACTGATTCTTAGATGTCTGTCATGATAACCTGTATGCAAGTCACGTGTTAACCTATCTACATGTTCAAATTCTAGTCGACCTGTTTGCCTTATCAAAGTAAAATGGATGTTATTAACCTATTGTCTCACACCTGTTAATATATATCATTACATATAAAGGAATTAACCTGGGATTTCTTGAGTCCGATAGTTGGAAGGCTTGATAACCTATGTGTTGCTATAACTATATGTCATGTCATTAGGACTAAATAAAGATTAATTGTGATTAATGCCTTTGATAACCTAACTAGTTGGCATGCCCCTTATAGGAATTCTGAATGAAATAGTCAGTCCAAGTATTAAAATGATAAGATGTATGCCTGTTCTTAACTATGTTGAGGCTTTTAGGAGTGCTTGTGAACTGTTTTTATGATCTGAACCTGCTTAGAAGGATCCTGGAACATTATATTTATAATGGAGCCAATAAAATAAATATCTACGCTCACCTCTGTATGATATTAGTCTGTTAACACTTCTGAGTCTAAAACATATGAGTAATGAGACATGTTTATTACCTATACTTTGTTTTTCTTGCTTGACTATGTCTCAATAGTGATTTCATGCCTATCTTTGTATCCTTTACTCTGATATTAATCTTTATAAGTCAATGTTGTGCCCTAGACTGCTTATGTATTCTGGTGATGGATTACATCACCCTATATGCTTAAAGTTGTTAAATTCTTGTGCCTGAACCTTTGAATGGATTACCCTGATCCTTCACACATACTGTTTGTATTTTAGCAATATGAAACCATTGAATAGGACCTTTTATTTGTGCTTAAACCTGTGGGGAAGATTAACAGTGAGTGATTGAGGGTATTTGGATTTGAAAACTTGTTTATGGATATGACACCCCTTCTTGACACAAGCACTGCTCGGGGTCCGTGAGACCTTCGTGAACTCTGAAGTGTCAAGGGTCCACAAAGTGGGATTGTATCCATGAATGAGGATTTATGCTAAGCTCTTACTCATTAACTCTTATTAATCCTCATAGGGTTAACACAAATGAGGAATGACTCTACAATATTCTTCATTTTCTTTGCTTATCATGATGTTGTTTATTTATGCCTCACATGGGTATATACTAGTCATTCTCCTTTCTTTGTATGCATGAATTCAAATTGGGCCTGTTGAGCCCATTTGGAGCTCAAGCCCAATTTCCAGGTCTAGGATGTTCCATTCATGTTGAGTTCGCTGCTTGCGTATATTATAGGGTAACTTACACAAATGTCCCAAATAAATCTTAACTTACCAATCTCTAGCCATTAGTCATAGACTTACCAAAACTAGCCAACAAAAATTGAAAAACCAAATAATAGGGTTCTTTCTCTCAAAGAATCACATGCAAAAATCACCTTCCATATTTTTAAGCGTGATTAGCATCATTAGATACAAGACGGAAAGGAAATTTCATGGACGGGGTAGCAAATAAGGTGATGAAATACCAAAATCTTTACAATATTCCAAAAATCTAAACAAAAAAGGAACTTTTTCAATGGGTATAGTTGAAATTCATTGAAAAAATATATATAAGTCAATATACAAAATTTGAGGAAGATTGGAGGTCATTTGGACTGATTTTGTATCAAAATTCGTAATTAAATCGAGTTCAAAAAAGTCTTCTGCGACACATGTATCAAACATGTATCACGCATATATCAGACACACAGGTATACATGGATATACATGTGATACACAATTGATATAAATATGATACATATGTGATACACAAATGATACACAATGCGATACACATGTTATTTTTTTCATGTTCAGCTTTTACTTCGAATTTTCAATTCAAACCACCTCAAAACTTCACCAAATCATCCCAAAACTGAGATTCAAGCTACTTAAGTTGTGCCTAATCTATTCTAATAACACCCACTCAAAACAAAGCAAAAATTTGATATTTTTTTGCTACAAATAGCTAATTGGCTAATTTGGCTAATATTAATAATATTTTATCAATTGGCCAATTTTTGTAATGAGCAACTTATAAATGGACATAGCTGGTAATTTCCCTATATTATATTGGGCATGAATACTTGCCGGCCCATATCGAGAGTCCAGTTCTTCCTACTCCACTTTAAAATTACATTTTTCGTTCTTTATTGCCTCTGTGTATACGTACTTACCATATTGAGTATTTAAATATTTTGATTACTCTTTTAGCGAAATTAGGCAAACCCAGGACTCATAGGTAAAATTTAAATTAGAAGTTTTTCTCACCCTAGTACTCTACTATTTGATCATTAATTAATTTCCAAACTTATCTTTCTAATAAATGAAAGGCCTTATCTTGTTATTACTTATGATTTTTAATAAGTTTTAGGCTTTGGTAGATTTAAAAGCAAAGAGAACTCTCTTTGGGAAATCAGATCGCGAAAATAATCCCAACCAAGCTTACAAAATGATGAATTTCAACGAGTTAAATACAAGGTTCCCGTTGAAAATTGATTTACAAATAAGGCACACTCATTCTGACTTGAGGTATACTTTCAAAATGGTTCCTTACTTTACTTAAGTTACTAATAGAAAACACCCCTTTTTTAAAAGTATACACTCAGCTTTTTTCAAAACAAGGAACTTTTTTACAAGATATTTCTCGAAAATAAAAGCATATCTAGTCTTCAACTTAATAAGTATACATATATTTTAAAAGATCAATCCCCACTTATAAACTCAAAAACAGATAACTTCTTTTCTTTTCAAAAGTATGTACACAAGCTTTCTCAAATAGCGAGTTTTTTAGATAAGTGTCACGTCCTTAGTCTTAAACTAAGCACACGTGCGGCACTTGACAATTAGCTCACGTCCTTGCCCAATTTGCTCACGATTTTGCTATGCCAAGTCAGCCTTACTACACTTAAGATCACTAAGGAATGTTAGAACACAAGAGAATTGCCAAAGGAAGCTTTTGTATTAGAGAGAACTTGATTATCTTGCTTGGTGAATTCCAAATGAATGACCCCCTTTATATACTAGTCTCCTAGGGGCTAGTGTGTAAATATTAGTTGTTACACAAGTCCCTTATTATTTACAAGTAAGTCCCTTCTCTAGAATTTTCTACATAGCTAGAATCTTCTAAGGACTTTCCTATCAAATCTATAGGGATCTACGATCTTCCTAAGGAAATGTCCATACTTCTCTAGAATCTTCTCACAAATGGTAGCCTTCCTCCTATGTAAGCTTCCACATGGCATTAATATATGCCATATGGCCCTATGTGGCATGCTGACATGGCAGGTCATCACACTCTCCCCCACCTAATGTTGCGACGACCGCGGTGCAATGCTGTTACATAAACTCTCGAATCTTATCTTTGAATTGACATAAATCTTCATATCGTTCCCATGTGGCCTCCTCCAGTGATTGCCCTTTCCAATGGACGAGGAACATAGCAGTGGCTTTTTGCCCTTGTTTTTGCCTGGCCTGGTAATCCATGATAGCCTCAATCTCCCGATCATGCGAGGCGGTGATAGTAATAGGCGCTCGACTTGATTGGCCCCTACTCGGATCATCCTTATCTTCATGATATGGCTTAAGCATGGTGGCATGGAAGACAGGATAGATCTTAATATACGACGTCAAGCTTGTATGAGATCTTTCCTACCTTGGCGACGATCTTAAATGGCCCCTCATACTTGCGAATCAAATTTTGATGCATGCCCCGTAGTGCCTTGAACTGTCTTGGGTTAAACTTTACCATGACCATGTCCCCAACTCTATAGTCCGTGGGACGTTGCTTCCGATACGCAAACTTCTTCATCTTCTTAGCCGCCTTATCCAAGTAGGACTTAGCAGTGTCAAGCTGCTCCTCCCATCCTTTGGCCATATGATAAGCCCCCAAACTCTTTCCCTCGAATGCGGCTGGTAATGAATGTGGAGTTTGTGGTTGTTGGCCTATGACTAGCTCAAATGGTGTCCGCCCGTGGACTCACTCCGCTGCAAGTTATAAGAGAATTGGGCGATGTCTAGGAGCCTTGCCCAATCTTTCTGATGTGCGCTTACATAATGTCTCAAGTAGCATTCTAGTAGGGCATTGACCCATTCCGTTTGTACATCCGTCTGTGGGTGGAAACTAGTGGAAAAGTGCAGTTCCGTGCCAAGTATGTCGAACAACTCTCTCCAAAATTTTCCAATGAAGCGGGGGTCTCGATCACTGATAATATGCCTTGGTAAGCCCCAATACTTCACCACATTCTTAGTAGCTAGTTTTAAATACTAAGGTTGTGGACCCTAAATGGGTGTAATGTTAATGGGTGTTTGACATTGAATATATATATATATAATGGTTGGTTGATATTTATTCATTTCTTGTGCTTTATTTATTGTTGGTGGTTGCAAACATTAACTTATTCCATTTTACTCTTTCTTTACTTGGAAAAGTGGGTTAGGGTTTGTAGAAGTGAATATCAAGAAGTCAAGATCTTAAACCTTGTTTAATAGAATCGCTTAGGAATAAGTGGATTCTACTTGGCATAAATTGGTTGTTCTTAATTGCATCTCTTTTAAATTTGGGAAAATCATAAAGAGAAAATACTACCCAACCATTGGAAAATATTGGGTAGTCATTTAGAAACCATTTGCATATCAAAGGACCTTCCATTAGAAATATACCATACTAACACCGATAGCATTATATTTCATTGATGGGGACACAACCTTGGTTTCCTTAATCAAACTAATCACATTCTCATAACAAAATAGTTATCTTGTTAAATCACAATTATATCATTCTCTTGTTAAGCTAAAGGAATAAAATTACGACTTAAGTTAAGTTTCACACTACTCAAGTAACCTTTTCACACCTATTTCCTGTGGGATTCGACCCCAACCTTGTTGGGTTATTATATTTGACACTGACCGCCTTGCACTATTTATTAAAGTGTAAATTGAGCGTATCAAATTTTGGCGCCGTTGCCGGGGAATACGGTTTTGAAATTACTAATTAGTGTGTGCTTTACTTTACGTCTTCTTCTATTCCATCACACTTTTCTTGATTTTCTTGGTGTTGATAGGAAAACATGGCTGAGTATGACAAAGAGGAGAATCCTTTTGTGGCATAGATGAGTATATTGAGGATACAAATGCTATTGTACCTCCAAGAGTTGATGCTGCCACTCTCAAGGTGGAACAAGGTTTATCCTATTGCTCAAAGCAGAGGTTTTTTTTTCTGAAATTCCACCGACGATGATCTGACACAACATCTCAGAAACTTCTTGGGTGTGTGTGCGATGCACAAGCAGAACAACGTCTCAAATGATGCCCTAAGATCGAGGGTGTTCAAGTACTCACCGACTGGAGAGGCAAGGAAATGGATCCAAAATCTACCACCAAATTCCATTTTTCTTGGCCTGAACTCGTCCGAGCTTTCCTAGCTAAATGGTTCCCGCAAAGCAAGAAGTCTTAATTCCGGGATAAAATTTTCTTTTTTAAGCAATTACCGGGAGAACATCTACATGAGGCATGGGATAGATTCAAGCTTTATTTAGTGAGGTCGCCGAATCATGGTTTTCCGGATTCTATCTTGTTGGAGAAATTCTACATGGGCTTGGATGCTATGAATCAATCTATAGGCAAAAATGTAGCCGATGGATCTTTTATGGATAAAACATTTGTGAGGATCAAACAAATCCTTGACAAAATGGCAAAACATAACCAAGCTTGGCACTCAGAGGACACCACATGTGGAATTGCATATGGTACTCCTTCCTTGACCAACATGATTAAGGAGAACCAAGAAAGAGATCAAGTAATTGCCAGGCTTGCCACCAACGTCAATGTGTTGACAAATATGTTCACTGAAAGCCAAACAGAAAAGCTGAATGTGGTGGAAGATGTTCAACCCACATCGAATGAAGATTATGAGGAAGCAATATATGTCAACAACTCTCAAGGTTATCAAAGGCAACCGTACCAAGGTTCAGGACAACAAAACCAATGAAGGCCTAACCCGCAAGGGCAAGGCAACCAACATTGGCGAAATGACCAATGTAGTTCAAATCAAGGGAATTGGAGTAACAACAACAACTACTTTTCAAATCGGAGTTCAAACCCCTATGTTCCACTGAAGGGGCAATATTCCAACTCTCCACATTCGAAGGAAGGTTCTTCAAGTGATTCCAAGTTGGAAAACATGCTTGAACGAGTATTGTAAAATCAAGAAAGATCCGACACTTCAATGAGAAATATGATCGACCTTGTCGGTTCTCATATTGCATCTATTCAAAAGTTGGAAATGCAAATGACAGACCTCTCAAGAGAGCAAAATCCGAAGCAAAAGGGCACACTCCCAAGTGACACAATTGCAAACCCAAAAGGTAGTGGGGGTAGTCCAACTTCTCATTGTATGGCAATCACAACTTGGAGTGGGAAAATACTTCAAGGAGAGAATGGACAAGTGGTCGAAGTGGAAGATTCCAAACAAGAAGTTGAGGCACAAGTTGAGGTCCCAGTTGTTGTTGAAGCTAAAAAGGTCCCAGAAGAGGTGAAAATTCAAGAAGTGAACCGGGAAGAGGTTAAAAAAAAGGTGAAAGAGACACCAAAAACTCTAGCACCATTTCCTAGGCCTCCTCCCCCTTTTCCTCAAAGACTTGCTAGGAAGGTTGATGATAGCAAACTCGAGAAGTTCTATGACATTCTCAAGAAATTATCGGTGAATATTCCATTTGTGAAAGCATTTCAAGAGATGCCGGGTTTTGCTAAGTATTTGAAAGACTTGATCACCAAGAAGAAAACCACCAAAAATGAAGTGGTGAATGTGACTCACCGGGTTAGTTCCATCATTGTAACAACCACCATTCAAAAGAAAGGAGAGCCGGGAGATTTTACCATTCCATGTAATATTGGGGCGCGCGATTTTGCAAGAGCTCTTTGTGATAATGGGGATAGCATTAATTTAATGCCTCTTGCTATTTACAAGCAAGCGGGGTTAGGTATGTCGAGGCCTACAAGTATGAGGTTGCAAATGGCCGATCGTTCAATAAAGAGACCGGTGGGGATTATTGATGATGTTCTTGTGAAAGTGGGAAAGTTCCTCCTCCCCACCGACTTTGTGATACTTGATTGTGCTGTTGACAAAGAAATCCCTATAATCTTGGGGAGACCATTTCTTGCTATCGGAGGAGCACTTATGGATTCAGAACAAAATGAGATCAAGTTCCGAGTTAATGACGAAGAGGTTACCTTTCAACCGAGCAAGGGTATGAAGTTGCCACATGCATATGAAAACATCTTAGTCATTGATGTTGTTGATGATGTAGAAGACGCAATCGAGATGAAGATGGAAGAACAATGCCTTGGTGAGGCGTTGGCGGCTATTTTGGTAAATTTTGATGGTGAAAATATGGAGGGGTACATGGAATCGGTGAATGCATTAGAAGAACTTGGGTCCTACACTTATACACCAAAGAAACTTTCTCTTGACTTAGAGAATAGAGTCACTCCTCCTGCCAGGCCTTCAATTATTGAGCCGCCGCAACTTGAGCTCAAGCCACTTCTACCGCACTTGAGGTATAAATTTCTTGGCTCTAATGACACTCTACCGGTAATCGTTTCTTCTTTGTTGAATGATGTGCAGGTGGAACAACTGTTGAATGTCTTGAAGGAGCACATGCAAGATATTGGGTGGACAATAGCGTACATCCGAGGGATTTTCGCCGGGATTTGTGAGCACAAGATACAATTGGAGCAAGAGAGAAAACCAAGTGTGGAGCATCAAAGAAGGTTAAACCCTTCCATACAAGAGGTGTTAAAGAAAGAAATCATCAAATGGTTAGATGCCGGGGTGGTCTACCCCATTGCCGATAGTTCTTGGGTGAGTCCGGTGCAATGTGTGCAAAAGAAAGGAGGCATGACTGTGATTCAAAACGACAAAAATGAGCTCACCCCAACGAGAACAGTGACCGGATGGAGAGTTTGCATGGATTACCGGAAGCTAAACAATGCTACTTGCAAAGACCATTTCCCTATGCCTTTTATTGATCAAATGCTTGATCGGCTAACGGGAAGGTCACTCTATTGCTTCTTGAATGGATATTCCGTCTATAACCAAATCAACATCGCCTTGGAAGATCAAGAGAAGACAACATTCACATGCCCATATGGGACTTTTGCCTTTTGCCGTATGCCATTTGGGCTATGCAACGCCCCAGCTACTTTCCAACGGTGCATGATGTCAATCTTCTCGGACATGGTGGAAGATTTCTTGGAGGTGTTTATGGATGACTTCCCCGTAGTGGGTGACTCCTTTGAGCATTTTCTTGACAACCTTAGACAAGTGCTCAAATGATGTGAAGAAACAAACCTTGTGCTAAACTGGGAGAAATGCCACTTCATGGTGGATGAGGGCATTGTTTTGGGCCACTAAATTTCCAAACAAGGCATAAAGGTTGACCGAGCAAGATCAAAATCATTTCCAAGCTTCCTCCACCCACTTCAGTAAAAGGTGTCCGAAGCTTTTTGGGGCACGCCGGCTTCTATAGGCGTTTTATCAAGGACTTCTCAAAAATTGCAAATCCCATGTGCAAGATCCTTGAAAAAGATGCAAAGTTTGCATTTGATGAGAAGTGCCTAAAGGCTTTTGAGGAATTGAAAGAAAAGCTCACCACAATACCTATTATTATTACACCCGATTGGTCTCTTCCATTTGAACTCATGTGTGACGCTAGTGGTGTAGCTATTGGGGCGGTGCTCGGTCAACGGCATAACAAAATCCTTCACCCTGTCTACTATGCAAGCAAGACACTTAATGGTGCTAAAATGAACTACTTTGTGACTGAGCAAGAACTTATTGCCATTGGCTATGCTTTGTAAAAATTTCGGGCTTATTTGATGGGCTCCAAAGTGATAGTTTACACCGATCATGCTGCTCTTCGCTATCTTATGGCGAAGAAGGATGCCAAACCAAGATTGATTCGATGGGTCCTTTTGTTACAAGAGTTTGACTTTGAAGCCAAGGATCGGAAAGGGACAGAAAATCAAGTTGTGGATCACCTATCTAGGCTTGAAGATGCAGGAAGACCAAAAGAAGACCTTGAAATCAATGATGCCTTTCCAGATGAGCACATATTAGCATTGTTTAGCACATTCGCCCCTTGGTATGCCAACATCGCTAACTTTTTGGTTAGTGGCCTTGTTCCCGATGGATTTGAAGCTTATCAAAAGAAAAAGTTCTTGCGGGAGTGTATGCAATACTATTGGGAGGAACCCTTTTTGTTCTGTATTTGTGCCGACAACATCACGGCAGTGTGTTCCGGAAGATGAGATAATGCCAATTCTCAAGGCATGCCATGACTCCTCGGTTTAAGGTCATCATGGAGGAAACCGGACGGCGACAAAGGTGCTTGAATGTGGCTACTATTGGCCATCGATCTACCAAGACGCAAATCAAATGGTCAAGGCATGCGATCAATGTCAAAGATAAGGGTCAAATCTAAGAGACATGAGATGCCTATGAATTTTGTGATGGAGGTCGAGATATTTGATGTGTGGGGGATAGACTTCATGGGCCCTTTCGTGAGCTCTTATGGCATGACCTACATCTTGGTGGCTGTGGACTACGTCTCCAAATGGGTCGAGGCAATCGCCTTGCCCAAAAATGAAGCAAGGAGTGTGATCGCATTCTTGAAGAAGAACATATTCAC
>NC_031998.1:37489556-37547305 GCF_001879085.1 Nicotiana attenuata | reverse complement strand
TGCCTAGAGGTCGGTTAGTTTCCTACCTTAAGGCTAACAAGATGATCAAGAAGGGGTGTATCTATCATCTAGTTCGGGTTACGGACACCAATGCCGAGGCACTTAGCCTTGAGTCTGTACCAGTTGTGAATGAATTCCCGGATGCCTTTCCAGATGAGCTCCCTGGGATTCCTCCAGACAGGGAGATTGATTTTGGGATCGATGTGATGCCAGGCACGCAGCCTATATCAATTCCACCTTACAGAATGGCATCTTGAAGCGGGAATTCAATTCTGGCGACTTAGTCTTACTCTTCAACTCAAGACTCAAGTTATTTCCGGGCAAACTCAAATCCAAATGGTCCGGCCCATTCAAAGTTATGAGTGTGTCCCCCTATGGTGCTATTGAATTGGAGTCGGAAGATGGGACTCGAACTTTCAAAGTGAGTGGTCAACGTGTCAAGCATTACCTTGGTACCACAGGTGAAAGGCATTTAATAGAAAAATTCGCTCTAAAGGAAAGTCCAACAATTGCCCCACCACTGAATAGCCCAAATGGGGTCAACATCGTCGTGCCGCGACATTAAATCAAGCGCTTCTTGGGAGGCAACCCATGTGTGGTAACACTCTTTTGTTAGTTTTTCATTTATGTAGGTTTAAGTGATAGTTTTGAGCAGGTTGAAATGTGTGTTAGAATGCAGGTAGTCCAAAATATCTTGAACAAGATGCTAGTGCTGAGGAAAATGAAGGAAAGTAAGGTCCATGGTTTGCGGCAACTATGCAGTCGCATAATGACTTTGCAAACCGCATAGTCATCGCAGACACAGGCAGAAAAATTAGCAAATTGGGTGTTCTAAAATAAGCTTTTTATTTCTGCGGCCCGCATAACAACTTTGCGACCGCAGAATGCATCGCAAATTAAGGTTGGGCAACCTAGTCAGTAATCCATCGCACAACACATATGCGACCGCATAATGTGTTATGCGATGGACTTACCCGCCGCAAAACGCACAGGTACAAAACCCTAACTCCTTTTGCATAGTTAATCACACCCTCACTCTCATCACACACAAACACTGAAACGCGATCAAAAGCAAAAAAAAAAAAGGAGAAGCAAAGAGAAAAGATCAAAAGATCGGATTGCATAGATTACTCACCTCGTTTACATCATCTTGCTCAGGCATATGGTATGTGATTCTCTTCCCTCTTTCTCGTGGCTGTATTGCATGCTTCTTCCTTAATTCTGAGTTCCTATAGTCTTTTCCCCTGATTCCCCATTTCCTTCTGATTAATGTTAATATTGTGGTGAGGATTTGGTTGAGTGATTGTGTGTGCTATTGTTTATGAAACAAAGTGGGGGAATTCTTGTCACGACCCAAGTTCGCCCTCCGTGAACTGTCGTGACGACATCTAGCCTCTACGACTAGGTAAGCCTAACAATTTGCGGATCAAGGAACAAAATAAGGAAAACTAATAAAAACTGAAGATAAACAAATATAGAAGTGTTTAAGATGCCGCTCGCATGTACCAATACAAGATCTAAAAAACTGAACAATTCCCAAAATCCGGAATCCCATGAATCACAAGCTAAGAGATACATAAAAAGCTCTAACTCCAGAAATGTCTATCAACAAGGAAAATACAGAAGGGCTAAACTAGTACAGAGAATAGAAAGGGACTCCTTGGTCCGCGGACGCGGCAGATATACCTCGAAGTCTCTACAAAACTGCCTCGCCTCAATAGTGATAAGACTGAGTGAGAGTACCCGGATCTGCACATGAAAAACATGCACAGAAAGGGCATGAGTACACCACAGCGGTACTCTGTAAGTGCCAAGCCTAACCTCGATCGGGTAGTGATGAGGAAAGTCAGGGCCCTACTGAGGTTAAATGAAATACAAGGTATAACAGTATAGAATAAGACATTATAGTTAAGTGCAACAGTAAGAAGTAACACAGGATAGAAAGAACAACAACAGCTAGAACAGAGACAAAATAATCACGGAAAAGATTACAGCTCACACATAGATAACAATCGGGGATCTCCCAGGGTACCGTCCTGTAGTCCCAAATATAAATATTCAGTGGATCTCCCGGGATACCGTCCCGTAGTTCAAATGTAAATATCCAGTGGATCTCCTGGGATACCGTCCCGTAGTCCAACTCATAGTGCGTGGGGATCTACCGGAATCCCGATCCGTAGTCCCAAATGTAAATACTCAGTACTGGGGGAATCTACCAGGTGCAGTCCCGTAGTTCCAATATAAAAGTGCAAGGGGATCTCCCAGAATACAAATCCGTAGTCCCAAAGTAAACATACAGGGGTATCTCCCGGGATACCGTCCCGTAGTCCCAAAGTAAATATACAGCAGCAACACGAAGAATGCTCAATTCAATCAAATTTCACACCAAGGTAAAACAAGTATTTCTAACCTAGCATGCTGCACATTATCCAAATAAGGAAGTTGAACAAATACGCAATTAAGTCAATTAGACATGCTTCCCTAATCTAACAGCACGCTTAAATTGCAAATAATATTAACGGGAAACACAATTCTAGTTACTTAATGACAACCGAATTTTCAACAATTAGCACAAGTACGCACTCGTCACCTCACGTACAAGGCATTTCAAATATCAACAATACCAAATCCTAAGGGGAGTTCCCTCACACAAGGTTAGGCAAGCCACTTACCTCGAACCGGCTCAAAATCAACCCGATACCACGCTCTTGCTACGAGTACTCGACTCCAAATGGCCCAAATCTATTCAAATCAATTGCATAATGTAAATAAAACTTCAAGCAACTGATTCCACTAGTTAATTCTAAGCTAATACGCGAAATAAGGAAAAATGACCAAAACGCCCTCCGGGCCCATGTCTCGGAATCGGGTGAAATATACAAATTCGGAATCCACACACTCTCACGAGTTCATATATATAGAAATTACTCTAATCCGACATCAAATTCTTGCTCCAAACTCAAATATTAGGTCTAAGAACTTTTTCAACTTTTCTCCAATTTTTACACCCCAAATTCGAATTTAATGGATGAATTTGAGCATAGATTCGTGGAAATTAATCAAAACCGAGTAAGAATTACTTACCCAAAACACCTAGGTGAAAAATCTCTCTCACAATCGCCAATCCGAGCTCCCAAATCAATTTTTCCAAGTTTTGAGACTAAACCCTCGTTCTGCCCCCTTTTCTGAACAGTGGAACCGCATCTGCGGCTCTGGGACCGCACCTGCGGTCCCGCTTCTGCGGAACTCAAGGTCACATCTGCGACATTTCATTAAAACTCAATTTTTGCACTTGCGGCTCCTTTACCGCACCTGCGGTCTCGCATGTGTGTTAGCCATTTCGCACCTGCGGTTTGTTGGAGCCTGGCCAAATCTCGCTTCTGCGGTCTCTCAGCCGCTTCTGCGGCGCCGCACCTGCGGTCCCATTCATGCAGGTGTGGTTATGACAGGTTCAGCAACCCTAAATTCTTCCTAAGTCCAAACCAACTCCCGTTAAGCACCCCAAACTCACCCGAGGGCCCCGGGACCCGTCAACCAAACCAATGCCAACCAACTCCTAAAACCAATCATTNGCTCAAAACAACATCAAAACACCAATTTAACATCGGATTCAAGCCTAAGAATTCCAAAAACTTCCAATTTATGCTTTCGATCAAAAGGTCTATCAAACCTCGTCCGAATGACCTGAAATTTTGCAAGCACGTCACATTCAACACTACGGAGCTACTCCAACTTCCAGGACTCCATTTCGACCCCGATATCAAAATCTCACTATCGAACCGGAAACTTCAAAAATCCAACTTTTGGCATTTCAAGCCTAAATGAGCTACGGGCCTCCAAAACACAATCCGAACACGCTCCTAAACCCGAAATCACCCAACGGAGCTAGCGGAACCAACAAAATTCCATTCCGAGGCTATCTTCACACTGTTCCGACTACGGTCCAAATTCTAAAACTTAAGCTCTCATTTAAGGACTAAGTGTCCCAAAACTCTCCGAAACTCCAAATAAATCCTCCCGCCAACTCACAATAGCAGAAACAAACACGAGGAATGCAGTTAATAGGGGATCGGGGCGTTAATTCTTAAAACGACCGGCCGGGTCGTTACATCCTCCCACACTTAAACATTCGTTCGTCCTCGAACGAGCATAGAGACATACCTGAAGTAGTGAAAAGATGAGGGTAACGGCTGCGCATATCCTGCTCGGTCTCCCAAGTCGCCTCCTCGACCGGCTGACCCCACCACCGAACCTTCACTGATGCAATGTTCTTCGACCTCAGCTTCCGGACCTGCCTATCCAATATTGCCACCGGCTCCTCAACGTAAGATAGATCCTTGTCCAACTGGACTGAACTGAAATCCAACCCGTGCGACGGATCACCGTGATACCTCCGGAGCATCAAAACATGAAATACCGGATGAACTCCTGCCAAGCTGGGAGGTAAGACAAGCTGATAATCAACCTCCCCAACACGACTCAATATCTCAAAAGGGCCAATAAACCTCTAACTCAACTTCCCTTTCTTCCCAAATCTTATAACGCCCTTCATAGGTGAAACCCGAAGCAGAACCCGCTCTCCAACCATATTGGAAACATCATGAACCTTCCGGTTTGCGTAACTCTTCTGTCTGGACTGGGCTGTACGGAGTGTATCCCGAATCACCTTAACCTTCTCCAAAGCATTCTGAACCAAGTCTGTGCCCAATAATCTAGCCTCATCCGGCTCAAACCAACCCGCCGGGGATCTACGCCGCCTACCATATAAAGCCTCGTACGGTGCCATTTGAATGCTGGACTAATAGCTGTTGTTGTAAGCAAACTCCGCCAGTGGCAAGAACTGATCCCAAGACCCTCCAAACTCAATCACACACGCACGGAGCATTTCCTCAAGAATCTGAATAGTGCGCTTGGACTGTCCGTCCGTCTGAGGGTGAGATGCTATACTCAACTCCACCCGAGTACCTAACTCATGCTGTACGGCCCTCCAGAACCGCGATGTGAACTGAGTACCTCTATCTGAAATAATAGAAACTGAAATACCATGCAGTCGGACTATCTCCTGAATATAAATCTCCGCCAACCGCTCCGAAGAATAGATGGTACACAGAGGAATGAAATGCGCGGACTTGGTCAGCCGATCCACAATAACCCAAATGGCATCGAACTTCCTCAAGGTCCGTGGGAGCCCAGTTACGAAGTCCATGGTGATCCGCTCCCACTTCCACTCCGGAATCTCTATCTGCTGAAGCAATCCACCCGGTCTCTGGTGCTCATACTTCACCTGCTGAAAATTAAGGCACCAAGCTACAAACCCAACTATATCTTTCTTCATCCGCCTCCACCAATAGTGCTGTCTCAAATCCTGGTACATCTTCGCAGCACCTGGATGGATGGAATACCGCGAACTGTGGGCCTCCTCTAGAATCAACTCTTGAAGCCCATCAACATTGGGTACACAAACTCAACCCTGCATCCTCAATACCCCGTCATCACCAATGGTGACATCTCTAGCATCGCCATGCAAAACCTTGTCCTTGAGGACAAGCAAATGAGGGTCATCAAACTGACGCTCCCGGATATGATCAAACAAGGAAGACCGAGAGACCACGCAAGCTAGAACCCGACTGGGCTCCGAAAGATCCAATCTCACAAACTGGCTGGCTAAGGCCTGAACATCCATCGCCATGGGCCTCTCTGCTGCTGGTAAATAAGCTAAACTCCCCAAACTCTCTGCCCGGTGGCTCAAAGCATCGGCCACCACATTGGCCTTGCCCGGGTGATACAAAATAGTGATATCATAGTCCTTCAGCAGCTCTAACCACCTCCTCTGACGCAAATTAAGGTCCTTCTGCTTGAACAGATGCTGCAAACTCCGGTGATCATTATAAATCTCACAAGGCACACCGTACAAATAATGACGCTAGATCTTCAATGCGTGAACAATAGCAGCTAACTCGAGATCATGGACAGGATAATTCTTCTCATGTACCTTCAACTGTCTGGACGCGTAGGCAATCACCCTACCGTCCTGCATCAATACCGCTCCAAGGCCAACCCTCGAGGCATCACAAGACAGTATAAGGCCCCGAACGGTAGACAATATCAAAACTGGGGCTGTAGTCAAAACTGTCTTGAGCTTTTGAAATCTCTCCTCACACTCTTCCGTCCACTGGAACGGAGCACCCTTCTGGGTCAGCCTGGTCATAGGTGTTGCAATAGATGAAAACCCCTAAACAAATCGACGGTAATAACCCGCCAAGCCCAGAAAACTGTGGATCTCTGTAGCTGAGGATGGTCTGGATCAACTCTGCACTGCTTCCACTTTCTTCGGATCCACCTGAATACCCTCACTCGAAACCACGTGACCCAAGAATGCCACGGAATCCAACCAAAACTCACATTTCGAGAACTTAGCATATAATTTCTTCTCTCTCAGAGTCTGGAGCACTGTCCTCAGGTGCTGCTCATGATCTTCCCGACTCCGGGAATATACCAGAATGTCGTCAATAAAGACAATGACGAATGAATCAAGATATGGCTGGAATACACTATGCATCAAATGTATGAAGGCTGCTGGGGCATTGGTGAGCCCAAATGACATAACAAGGAACTCGTATTGACCATATCGAGTCCTGAAGGCAGTCTTCGGGATATCTGGCTCCCGAATCTTCAACTGATGATAGCCTGAACGCAAGTCAATCTTAGAAAACATATAAGCACCCTGTAACTGATCAATCAGGTCATCAATATGGGGCAAAGGATAATGGTTCTTCACTGTAACCTTGTTCAACTGGCGATAATCAATACACATACGCATAGAACCATCCTTCTTCTTCACAAATAAGACAGGAGCACCCCAAGGTGATACACTGGGTTGAATGTAACCCTTATCAAGCAATTTCTGTAACTGCTCCTTCAACTCCTTCAACTCGGGAGGAGCCATACGATATGGAGGAATAGAAATGGGCTAAGTGCCCGGCAACAGATCAATGCTAAAATCAATATCTCTATCGGGCGGCATGCCCGGAAGTTCAGCTGGAAACACATCAGAGAAATCCTGTACTACTGGGACTGAATCAACTGTAGGGGTATCAATACTGACATCTCTCATATAAGCTAGATATGCGTCACACCCCTTCTCAACCATACGCTGAGCCTTAAGGAATGAAATAACTCTACTGGAAGTATGATCTAAGGTACCCCTCCACTCTACTCGCGGTACACCTGACATAGCCAGCGTCACGGTTTTCGCATGACAACCAAGAATAGCATAATGGGGCGACAACCAGTCCATGCCCAGAATAACATCAAAGTCTACCATGCTGAGCAATAACAAATCGGCTCCGGTCTCAAAACCACTAAGAGCAATCAAACACGACCGATAAACGCGGTCCACAATAAGAGAATCTCCAACAGGAGTAGAAACATAAACAGGAGAACTCAAAGAATCCTGAGATACACCCAAATACGGGGCAAAATAAGAGGACACATAAGAATAAGTGGAGCCTGGATCGAATAGAACCGATGCATCTCTATGACAGACCAGGATAGTACCTGTGATGATAGAATCGGAGGCGACAGCCTCAGTACGGCAGGAAAGGCATAGTATCTGGCCTGGCCCCCCTCGAGGGCGACCTCTACCTCCCCGACCTCCACCTCTAGTTGGCTGAGCAGGTGGGGTAGCAACTGGTGCTGTAATCATAGCCTGAGAACTCTGCGGGGCATGCTGTGGCTGAGAAGTCTGTGGAGGTGCACCCCTCCTAAGTCTGGGGAAATCCCTCACCATATGGCGTGTGTCACCACACTAAAAACAAGCTCTGGGAGGACGTGGCGGCTGTGACTGGCTCGGGCCAGGTCTGCTGGACTGACCACTGGAAGTGTCACGCCCCAACCTCGAGAGGCGCGACCGGCGCTCAATCGAGTGAACCCAACTGAGCAAGCCTTATTAACACTTTCTACCCAACTCAATACGATTAAGGAAACCATGCTTTCGTTAATTTAGACAATAGCAAAATCGAACATTCAACATTGTTAGTTCATTTTTATATCACAAATCTTAAATCATGGCTAAGTTTCCAAGATTTCATACAGTTATAGTTTAGAAGAACTAGAGTATGGAGTTACAACACAGTTCATTAACCCATCCAACACCCATACATAACCCACACAAACGTCTACGGAGCCTCTATGGATACAAAAGACAAATTTTGACAATGCCGGCAACAAGGCCCCGGCTATACCTCAAAAGTGGAAGCCTACAACAAAAGGTGTACAACATAACCCCTTGAAGGAGAAAGGGGCTCAACAAGACTTTGAGAGGAGGACACTCCGCTACGCGCGATCGGCACTATCCGCTATGGAGCCACCTACATTCATTTAAAAATGTAGCGGCCCCGGCAAAAGGGACGTTAGTACCATGGAATAGTACTAGTATGTATAACTAAACACCATCTAGTTAGAAAGAACTTTCATGCAAGAATAAGGAAATCACAAGTATAACTCAAAAACTTTAAACGATCGCCACATTATCAAATAAAAGAATCATACAATTTTCACATCATTTTTCCATAGCTTTTAGTTTGGGGCATTTCACACTGTCCATCATTGTTCACAATACCACTGCTATCTTGAGCGGAGTCCGATCTCGACCCGATCGGCTAGGTTGCCTCATTTGAGACATATACTTCAATCACAATCTCATTTTCCCTTTTTCCGAAATTCAATATCAGCACAATACCACCATGTGTGCGGCATAGCGTCCGATCTCGGCCTGATCGTCTAGGCCGCCTTACCAAGGCATTGTTCCTTTTTCATTACTCATCTCGTTTCAATCTTTGTTTCACATATATCCTTTCATAGGCACTTGGGGCCACAATTATCACATCATTTTTGGCACTAGGCCACATTTCACATCATTCCCAATTTCAATGTTAGCTTTGCAATTTAGGATAATAGGTGCACACAAGAGCAATTTAAATTGTAGGCATAGATAAGACTTCACATAGATGGCATAACAAACGCAGCTTCAATCTTGATTTAAGGTCTGAGCATTTCAATACATGATTCATATTCTTCGCATCTTTTCAAGTTATCAAGAATAGCACATTGATCATATTGAGACACACCTTTCACGTATTTAAAGTTGCAACACCAATTCATGTGAAATAACAATCAATACAACAATCCAACTTTAATCTTACCGCATTTACACAAACACCAATGGAGCTCAATTCATAAAAAGACGGAGTTTTAGCCATACATACCTCAATTGAGCTTTCCTTAATCCTATAATGTTCCGAATGTTCGCAACTTCAATCTATTTAAGCAATGTAGCACAATTGAACCCATAATCAGGAAAAGTCATAATCTTAGCTCACTTGAGCATTTTATCAAGCATTGAGTGTTCATTAAGGTCTTATGGTCCTTTTATATAAGATTACACCAGCCCATTCCCCATGCCTCTCTATTTATAATTTCCCCATATCCTCTAAGAACACATGCATCAATGTAATCACCCTTATCCCCATGAATTACCTCACTAATGACCCCATATAGCTATGTTTGAAATTAAGAGCTGAGGTGATGAAGTCTTACCTCCTGGGATGAAGATTTAGGTGCCTCACTTGATTATCTTCAATGTTTTAACAAGAATTTGTGAAGCAATTTTTGATGAAAGGCACTTCCTCTCTCTTAGGCCCTCTTTCTCACTCTAAAAGCACCAGGAAATAGGCTCAAAATGAGCCATTGCATGAGTTATAACGATAGGGGTTCGGGTTTAAAATTTAAAAATCTGAGCCCCGACTCAGATCTGCGGTCGCATATGCGATCGCATAATTGACATGCGGCCCGCGTAATGGACCGCAAAAATGGCTTCAAAAACCTGAACAAACTGCTCGGGTATGCGATAGGAATGCGGTCCGCATACCTGTTCTGCGGTCGCATAATGCACCGCAAAACTGCCCCTCGCAAAATTCCAAGGGGATTATGCGATGACTATGCGGCCCACATATTAATTATGCGATCGCATAGTTGGCCGTATAGTTGACCTCAAAATTACCATCAAACTGTCTGACTCTGCGGGGACTATGCGGTCCGCATAGCTATTATGCGACCGCATAATGGACCGCATAAATGCACTTTTCTAGAAAACATCTTTCTTTAACTTTTAATGCATAGATCAGTCCAAAGGGTCTACAAATTTCTAACACGTATTCCTAACTTGGCACTACGAGCTCTCGAGTTTTGAGTAGAATTTTTCACGGGGCCTTACATGAAGCACCCCATGCAGGAGGCGCACTAGATACTGGCGGCGCATAATAAGGCTCCTGAGGTCTAGGAGGAGCTGGAATACCACTGGCTGCTGGAAGAGCTGAATGAATAGAGCGACTCATATAACCCCTACCATGACGACCTGAAGTTGGGGCACGGGCACCAGAATAATGGCCCGACTCTCGAGACCTCTTGGCCTCCCTCTCCTCCTATCCCTAGCATGCATACCCTCAATCCTCCTAGCAATGCTCACCACCTGCTGATAAGAAATATCCATATCCAACTCACGAGCCATGCTAGACCTGATGCTGGGAATAAGCCCCTCAATAAACCGGCGAACCTTTTCGCGAACAGTAGAAACCAAAGCTGGTGCAAGTCTGGCCAAGTCGGTGAAACGGATAGCATACTCCGAGACAGTCATAGCACCCTGGCGCAAATGCTCAAACTCTGATCGCCAAGCATCTCTGAGACTCTGGGGAACGTACTCTCTTGTGAACATATCTGAAAACTGAGCCCAAGTTAGGGAAGCTGCCTCATCCGGACTGTCTAACTCATAATCACGCCACCACTGATAGGCGTCACCTTGAAGCTAGAAGATAGTGAAGGAGACCTCGCTCGATCCTGATATACCCATGGTACGGAGGATACGGTAGAACTCCTCTAGAAATCCAAGAGCATCATCTGAGGCTAGTCCGCTGAATGTAGGACGCTAATACTTCTTGAACCTCTCAAGCCTCTTCTGCTCCTCCTCTGAAGCTACTGCCCTCTCCTCAGGCTGAACTGGGGCTACCGGCTGTACAGGAATAATCTCTGGGACCTGATCAATATGCATTCGCTGCTTAGGAGTGCGGGCGGCGGGAGTCTGTGCTCCTCCCCCAGCCTGGGATGTAGCTGCAGTAAGGGGAAGCAACCCTGCCTGAGCTAGAGTGGTGTACATAGTCATAAACTGCGCCAGAGTCTCCTGGAGTGCTGGAGTAGTAGTAGCAGTAGGCGTATCAGGTGTCTGGACTCCGGCTGGAACTGCTGGTGGCACCTCGGTGCAGCTCGCGCAGGTGCTCTGGCTGCACCACGTGCGCGTCCTCGGCCTCTACCTCGGCCCCGGCCTCTGACGGCTCCAGTAGGGGGCGCGGGTGCCTGATCATCTTGGGTAGCATGTGTCCTCACCATCTGTGAGAGAATAGAAGACAGAAGTTAAGAATTGTGATATTTAAAATCTCGCACGACAAGGAAATCAAATGAAGTGGAACTTTCCTAACAGTTACATAGCCTCTCCTAGATAATTAAAGACGTCTCCGTATCGATCCGCGAGACTCTAATAAACCGGCTTGTGATTCATGACTCCTATGAACCTAGAGCTCTGATACCAACTTGTCACGACCCAAGTTTGCCCTCCGTGAACTGTCATGACGGCACCTAGTCTCTACGACTAGGTAAGCCTAAAAATTTGTGGATCAAGGAACAAAATGCGGAAAACTAATAAAAACTGAAGATAAACAAATATAGAAGTGTTTAAGATGCCGCTCGGCATGTACCAATACAAGATCTCAAAAACTGAACAATTCCCAAAACCCGGAATCCCATGAATCACAAGCTAAGAGATACATAAAAAGCTCTAACTCCAGAAATGTCTATCAACAAGGAAAATACAGAAGGGCTAAACTAGTACAGAGAATAGAAAGGGACTCCTCGGTCTGCAGACGTGGCAGATATACCTCAAAGTCTCTACAAAAGCGCCTCGCCTCAAGGGTGATAAGACTGAGTGAGAGTACCTGGATCTGCACATGAAAAACATGCGCAGAAAGGGCATGAGTACACCACAGCGGTACACAGTAAGTGCCAAGCCTAACCTCGGTCGGGTAGTGACGAGGAAAGTCAGGGCCCTACTGAGGTTAAATGAAATACAAGGTATAACAGTATAGAATAAGACAATATAGTTAAGTGCAACAGTAAGAAGTAACACAGGATAGAAAGAACAACAACAGCTATAACACAGACAAAATAATCACGGAAAAGATTACAGCTCACACAGAGATAACAACCGGGGATCTCCCAGGATACCGTCCTGTAGTCCCAAATATAAATATCCAGTGGATCTCCCGGGATACCGTCCCGTAGTTCAAATGTAAATATCCAGTGGATCTCCTAGGGTACCGTCCCGAAGTCCAACCCATGGTGCGCGGGGATCTACCGGAATCCCGATCCGTAGTCCCAAATGTAAATAGTCAATACTGGGGGAATCTACCGGGTGCAGTCCCGTAGTTCCAATGTAAAAATGCAGGGGGATCTCCCGGAATACAAATCCGTAGTCCCAAAGTAAACATACAGGGGGATCTCCCGGGATACCATCTCGTAGTCCCAAAGTAAATACACAGCAGCAACACGAAGAATACTCAATTCAATCAAATTGCATACCAAGGTAAAACATGTATTTCTAACCTAGCATGCTGCACATAATCCAAATAAGGCAGTTGAGCAAATATGCAATTAAGTCAATTAGACATGCTTCCCTAAGCTAACAATAGGCTTAAATTACAAATAATATTAACGGGAAAGGAAACACAATTCTAGTTACTTAATGAAAACCGAATTTTCAACAATTAGCACAAGTACGCACTCGTCACCTCACGTACAAGGCATTTCAAATATCAACAATACCAAATCCTAAGGGGATTTCCCCCACACAAGGTTAGGCAAGCCACTTACCTCGAACCGACTCAAAATCAACCCGATACCACGCTCTTGCCACGAGTACTCGACTCTAAATGGCCCAAATCTATTCAAATCAATTGCATAATGTAAAAAAAACTTCAAGTAACTGATTCCACTAATTAATCCTAAGCTAATACGCGAACATAAGAAAAATGACCAAAACGCCCTCCGGGCCCACGTCTCGGAATCGGGTGAAATTTACAAATTCAGAATCCTCACACTCTCACGAGTTCATATATACAGAAATTACTCCAATCCGACATCAAAATCTTGCTCCAAACTCAAATATTAGGTCCAAGAACTTTTCCAACTTTTCTCCAATTTGTACACCCCAAATTCGAATTTAATGGATGAATTTAAGCATAGATTCATGGACATTAATCAAAACCGAGTAAGAATTACTTACCCAAAACACCTAGGTGAAAAATCTCTCTCAAAATCGCCAATCCGAGCTCCCAAATCAATTTTTCCAAGTTTTGAGACTAAACCCTCGTTCTGCCCCCTTTTCTGAACAGTGGAACCGCATCCGGCTCTGGGACCGCACCTGCGGTCCCGCTTCTGCGGAACTCAAGGTCGCATATGCAACATTTCATTAAAACTCAATTTTGGCACCTGTGGCTCCTTTATCGCACCTGCGGTCTCGCAGGTGCGTTAGCCATTTCGCACTTGCGGTTTGTTGGAGCATGGCGAAATCTCGCTTCTGCGGTCTCTCAGCCGCTTCTGCGGCGCCGCACCAGCGGTCCCATTCACGCAGGTGCGGTTATGACAAGTTCAGCAACCCCAAATTCTTCCCAAGTCCAAACCAACTCCCGTTAAGCACCCGAAACTCACCCGAGGCCCCCGGGACCTCAACCAAACATGCCAACCAATCCTAAAACATCATTCAAACTTGTTCCAACCTTCGGAAAGCTCAAAACAACATCAAAACACCAATTTAACATCGAATTCAAGCCTAAGAATTCCAAAAACTTCCAATTTATGCTTTCGATCAAAAAGTCGATCAAACCTCATTCGAATGACCTGAAATTTTGCAACCACGTCACATTCAACACTATGGAGCTACTCCAACTTTCGAAACTCCATTCCGACCCCGATATCAAAATCTCACTATCGAACCGGAAACTTTAAAAATCCAACTTTCGGCATTTCAAGCCTAAATGTACTACGGGCCTCCAAAATACAATCTGAACACGCTCCTAAACCCGAAATCACCCAACGGAGCTAGCGGAACCAACGAAATTCCATTCCGAGGCCGTCTTCACAATGTTCCGACTACGGTCCAAATTCTAAAACTTAAGCTCTCATTTAGGGACTAAGTGTCCCAAAACTCTCCGAAACTCCAAATAAATCCTCCCGACAACTCACAATAGCAGAAACAAACACGGAGAATGCATTTAATAGGGGATCGGGGCGTGAATTCTTAAAACCACCGACCGGGTCGTTACAATTTTGAGTGCCTCTCTTCTCTTAAATCAACTGATTTGAACTATGACCACAATGTGTTCGACAAATTTTAACAGGAGGATTGGAATTATTTGAATTGTATGACCACAATGTGAGCGTTTTTGAGTGAGGTGTGCATTTTGAGTGAAAGAAGCATGTTTAAAATGAAGAAAATGATCTTTGTGGCCCACATAATTGGTTTGCGGTCCGCAAAGTCATCGCAAATAGAACCCTAGGTGGCCTGATGCAAAATAGTTCTGCGATGGGGTTTGCGATCGCAACCATCTTCGCGGACCGCATACTTGCCGCAAACAGGTCAGTTAAATTGCTCATCTGGTGAGTTGAAATGCGGCCACTTTGCGGTTGTATAACATAATATGCGGCCTGTTTTGCGATCGCACAATTATTTTTGCCTTTTGGGTATTGAAAATCTACGATGGGTTTGCGGTTCGCATAGTTGTTATGCGATCGCCTAACCCACCGCAAAAATTACTTGCTTCATTCAATTTTCTCAATGTGATTCCTATGCTATTTCACCCACTCACGCACTGTTTCATCCACAGGAATGACACCAAATAAGTCTCTTTCAATGCGATCACCGCCCGCTCGTGGAAGGAAACGAGCTGCTACTCTGAGCCAACAAGCACAACAGTCCAAACGTCCATGGCCTCAGACAAATCACAGCACTTCTAAGCATTCCTCCAGTCTGAAGAGGAGGAGGCACAGAGTGAACTCAGGCCATCTGTTGACCTACAAGTCACGACGGAAGATTGGGGAGGATCTAAATCTCAGATTTGAGTCACAGGCTCCATGAATCTGTACAAAGAAGGGCTAACAAAGAGAAAGATTCTAGAGGAGAAGCTGTTGAGTCTAAACGGTCTGAAAGAGCACTACCCTCACGTGCGAAAATATTAAGCAGAGGAAATGGGAGTTCTTCACTGAAGTCCCGAATGAGTATAATGAGACTAGGGCTATTCATTTGGATCGGATATCCGAAATTCGAACCGATCCATTCAATTTCGAATTTCGGATTGGATCGGATTTCAGATTGTGCTTATTAATATTTCAGATTTCGGATCGGATTCGGATTGGTATATTTTTATCCGATCCAATCTGATCCGAAGTCCGAAATTATTAGGGCATGTATAAATACTACAATTTAATTTCGGATAGTCAGTACTTCCTTTCCATCAACCTCCAAGTTATTACCTTTACAATTGCTAGATTTAGCTATATTGGCACCATAGTACACTCATAATTGCATAAACATGAATTTTTCTCAATGTATTGCCTCTTTTACAAAGAAAATATACATATTAGTTTAACTTTGAGATAATCATACGATCCAATCCGATATAATTCGGATCGGATTCAGATTGCATTTTCTAGAATCCGAAATCCGAAATGTGCTAAATCCGATCTGATCCGATCCGTGCACAACCCTAAATGAGAAACTTGCACGGGAGTTTTATGCTTCTTATGGTGCCTCAAGGAATGCTGAGCAAAAGAGGAACATGATATTTGCACAATCTATCCAAGTTCGAGAGGTACAAGTGCTCTGTGATGACGCCACCATTAATGACCTGTACTTTGAGGATTGGCGGTCAGGCACAGCTGAGTATGAGGCCAAAGTAGCCAAGAAGGACAATGAGCGTGCCTGGATTGCATCTGTCATAGCAAAGGGCACACCTTCCTAGATTGACCCACGCCAAAAGATTTACAAGCAGGATCTAACACAGGAGGGTCGATATTGGCTTAGTTTCATCTGCTCCCGTCTGATGCCGACTAGGAATGAAACTGACATCAACATTGACAAGGCACTCCTCATTGCGTGCATCATGATAGGCATAAAGATTGATGTGGGACAGATTATATTCAGGGAGCTGGGGATCAGAGCAAACCAAAAGCAAACATCACTTCCCTTCCCATGCTTGATCACTACTTTATGTAAAGCTGTGAGTGTGCCTCCTATCCCAAAACATGATCGAATTAAGAGATCTCTAAAAGATACTGACATCACTCAGATCAATGATGCAGTAGCCAAGGAAACGGAAAATCAACCAGAGATTTCACTCCCTCATCCATCAGACTCAGCAGCACCTGCTGCCCCCGCACTGCCTGACACCTATCATGCCCCAGCTACCTCCACAACCACTCCAAAGCCAACCACTGCACAGCCACAGGTTCCTTTACCAGGTCTGTCCAAGCTGGGTCTACTAGCTCAGCACGCCAATGCTAAGGTAGACCGGCTGACAAAAGAAATCCTAAATCTCATTCGGCAAGCATTGATCCCCGTCCAAGCCTCAGTGAGCGTTCTTCAACAGCAACATAAATCTTATGAGGATCGCCTAAAGCACTTTGAAGTGCGTATTGAGAAGGTTGAGCAGGGTGAAGTTGGAGATATGCCTCGGCTCAGGAAAGATGTTGATGAACTGAAATCAGAGCTGCAGAAGATGCAGAACTTGGAGTTTGACTTGATCCCCTTTCTCCCGAAGGAAGGCGTGCAGGGTACTGGCACCTCTATTCCGGGCTTGGAATCTGATTTCACAAACATGATGACAGCTCCAGAGGCATAGGGTGTTGAGACCTCAAAGGCTCTATCTCCCACTGTACATATTGACATTCCTTCAGAGGAGGGATCCGGAGAGACGGAAGGGGAGTCTGATGAGGGAGATTCAGAAGATGAGGAAACATATGAGGATGCAATGGTAGAGGACACTGAGAGTCATCGGGGCAACAAGGGTAAGCAAGTGGCTGCTTCTACAGATGCATAGGATGAAGAGGAAGCAGCCGTGCAGACAACAATTGCACATTCTATCGCAGACATGGTCGCCAAGGCATATCCATGGACCACTCAGCCTTCACTAGGAGAGGTTAGCAGCTCCCAGGTCCCAGACCCAGTCTCACAGCAGGTGGAGCTTCCTGCTCCAGCCTTGAAGACCACCATACAGTCCAAGGTTCCACCTATTGCTGCCACAGTTCCAGCAGATGACCCAACAACTTCCCCAGATGCTTCAGCTCCTCCGAGCGCCTAATGCGCCCCAGGAAGTCCCTAAGCTTCACTTTTACATTCTCTATGCATTGTGGACAATGCATGCTTTTTGGTGGGGGGTGGGGTGGGTAGTCATATTTTGTGTAAACATTGTACATAAACTCTTTACTCTAGTAGTATAGTTTCATAGTTAGCAATGAATTCCCCTTAGTTTTTCTTTGTCGAGTTCTTTTCCAAGGGTGTAATAGTAGAACCACGACAGTAGCATGAAATGTTTTGACTTATTTGGTGTTGATTGTTCTAGCTTCAAGCATGTGATGAATTGTGTAAATAAATGGTACCCTTCCTTATTTTGCATATAAAAGAAAATTTGTTAGTCATTCTTGTGAACTTTAGGCTCGCTCTTTGACTTTATGCTTATTCAGAATCTTACATATCTTGAGATGAAAGTTTTGAGTTGCCTTGAATTCACTTGAGGGTTAAAACTATGTTGAGTAAAACAGTTCATGCGTTGTGAGTGAGTGAGGATTTGTATAAATAATGCATATGCTTAACTTGTGATGTCTAGAACTTTCCCGGTTGGTTTCTTAGTGCAACTCTCAGGTTAATGATTAGATGCTGAATGATCTTAGGCTCTCATTGTGACTACTAGCTAGTTTTGCCCAAATTGGCCTCCCTGGTACATCAATTACCCTAGTTACCCCCGTTGAGCCTTTAACCTTTTATTGGACGCCACATTACAAACCTTTACCCCTTTTGTAAAATAATTCCTTCTTTTGAACCCATCCCTCCTTGAATGGTAAGAATGAGGCTAAAAGCCTAAGTTGGGGGTGCCGGTACAAAGTGAAAATTGGTAAGGTTTACGACTGTGTGTAGAAAAAAAAATAACCTCAAAGTTGTGCATATAACGAAATGCAAGCTCCAAAAAGAAAAACAATTGTAAAAAAAGAGAGAAAAAGAGTGGAGTCTTGTGAGAAACTGAAGAAATACTTTGAGGTGGTTCTATGTCGGTAACTCGTGGTCAATAAGTGCTATGTAGTAAAGAAGCAAAAAGTATGTAGAGTTCAAGGAGGGTATAGCCACTACATTACCAAATATTCATCCAACCGGTCCCGAAGCCTACACTATAACCCGTGAAAAGTCCTTAGTGATCTACAATCAATCATTCCTGAGATAGCAGCAAGTTAAAATAAGGGCAAGCATATGGACTGATACTTGCAGCATGTAACTTTCGTTCCGAGTGCAAGAGTGTTTTGATTGCATCCCCTGTACATATGTGTGAGTTGGGGATTTTCTTTGTCGTGAGTGCGCATGAATTGCAAGATTTAGCAGAAGTGGTTCTTGAAGTAGAATACAAATGCACACTTAGTTGTGAGTAGCATTTTGTCATTTTGGTTGAGGCTCGAAGTTCACAAGTTGATTAGCCGAATTGTTAAATTATAGTTGTCATCCAGGAAGGGTAAATAAAGAAGTTACATGCTTGTTAGCTGTCAGTCAAAACAATTTACAGTCACTACTGTTTTATGACATGGCGGAAATAGAAGTAGTATTGGATAGGATAATTTCGTCTTTCAATGCATTTGTAGTTAAATCTTATAAAAGTTTGGTGTTGTCACGCCCCGAACCTGGGGACGAGATCGGCACCCGATGCCTCACCTATCCTTGGGTACCAACTTGCGACAAAGGGACTCTAAATATGTGATGTCATACTTTGGCCATGGGCCATCTTGCAAGACAACTGTGAATGTTGACTAAATATCAATATAAAGCTAGCCTGGCAAGGCCGTCATAATTATTTCATCTGACAAACCAACCAAATATACATACAAGGCCTAGTGGCTCAACATACTGCACCAACTGACAGGATGTGTCTACAAGCCTCTACTGATGGATATACTATGATCGGAACAGCTCCACGACCTACTCATAACATATATACATATATAAATACAAGATGTACATAAGGCTCTAGACCCAGCAACTCCGAAAAGACATGGAGCTTACCGATCAAGCTGAACTCGGACAACACTTAATGAGGAGGTCTACCCGTCTGTCTATCTGAACCTGCACGCATGAAACGCAACGCCCGCAGAAAAGGGACGTCAGCACAAAATAATGTACCGAGTATGTAAGGCAATATACTTGAAGGTGAAACTGAACTGATAATATAATAACTGCAAGTAGCTGGAAGTCAAAGATAATCTAAAGATATGCTTACCTGCTGATACTGACTTACTCTCTCAATATAGTAAGTAAAATAGCTGTATGGCCCTATAAGGCTCGGTGTATATATATAACTGCTCTGCCGTAGTAGGCTCGCTCATAGGCGCTCGGCCATACTAGGCTCTGTATCTCGACCAACTGGGCTCGCTCATAGGCGCTCGACCATAGTAGGCTCAGTATATATCTTACCATCTGATCAGAGGTTGCCCAATAGGGGCCTGCCCATCGATTATAGCTCGATGGTAATGAAAATACTTTAATATTGTATGTATATACTCTATGCTCTCTTGACTGGAAGAAGGAAATACTCAATTGAATATGAAGTCCCGATAAAGAGAATATTGTAACTTGCGAGACTAGCAAAATATACGTAAATTCCGGAATATGAATTTTTCTTTATGCCTCGTTATCAAACCTGTGTAATGACGAGATCATGCAAAATGAAATAAGTGCTTAACCTTAACATACCTGGAGTAGGGAAAAATTCCGTGTGATATTCTTGGAAAAGGTTGCACCGTACTCCTTTAGCATCGCAAAAATTTTCGTTGCTAGATCTTGTTGGAATCGTTGAGTTGCAAGAAGGATTGCTAATGTTTTTCTCTTATTATTTCAATGCCTTGGTATTGAAAGTATTTGGAAAGAGTTTGCATTTTGTTGGAGTGTCTTTGAGAACCAATTGTCAAAATGCTAACGTTTGGTACTGGGAATGGAATTTGCAAGGTTTGTGTTTTGAAAGCTTTAAAGTTGGAGGTGTCTTGTAACTAAGGCATTAAGATGCCACCTAATATAAAATGACTAAGAGTCATTTCTTAATAAGGGCTTGCTGCCACGTTTTGGGGGTGGGAATTATAAATCTTTATCCAACTTATTTGTTAATTAGGTAATGTCCCGTTACCCGGTAATTAACCAATTACCCGCATAATTAAGAATTGTCTCAAATTACTTAAAATTCTACTTATTTTCGATACAGTCTATACACCATACTAACATGGTCATATGGTACCTTGTATGGTACTAGTCCATAAATATCGGGTATTATTGCTCGGCCCGTAGTTTATCCCAACATGCCAAACTTGGACGAAAATTCATTTTCTTTGACTTGCTTTCCCTCTCACCTTCACAAGTTTACTTATCACTTGTTTGAAATAACATAATGCTTAAAATCTCAAAATAATCCCATCCCCGAACTTACGTCGTTAACTTACGACGAAACTTTAACATACGAAAATGCGGGATGTAACATCATTCCCCCCTTTGGAACATTCGTCCTCGAATGTTGACTGATGCTTTTATCATTTTCATAGCCTACGTCTTCCGAATACTTTATTACTCTCCTTGCCATCTAGGCAACTGTTCTGTGATTAAATCCAAAGGCTAGGGCATTCCCCCCTTTAGGCCTCTTTCTCACACCACGACTTATAGTCGGAATCCTTCCAGTCTCGCAACTGTTTCTACCTTCTATCATGCAGCCTGTACGACTCTGACCTTGTAAGTGCGCTTATGCGTCTCTTTTCTCCTTTTTCCTCCAGCTTTTACCAATTTCTAGGCCTTACTTTGTAAACATATACAGAGCTTAATAAGATGTCTCTCTGGGCATCTATAGGTATACTGAAGTTCTTCGCTCGGTACCTTTTAGAACTTGCGAATATTGCTATATCTTATTTCATAGACCTGGTTATCCATTCGTATAACTTTACTGCATCTACGTAGGTCATACTATACCATAACTCTTACTTCGATTAGCATTACTGAGGTCTGCAACCAACTCCAGGTTACTCTCGTTGCTTATCCTTAAGACTGATGGTCTAAGTTCATCTCGTATTATTGAACTTTTATCCATCTATTGTTGATTCACCTTAATGTTGATTCATCATCTACCACTGATAACTTGATCTCTTATGCAACAACGTCGCTAGGGCTCGCGTCTCATCGGGGACATCCAGAATAATTAAATTGACCCACCTAGGGGTGATGCTATACTTCCATAACCGTACTTTATAGCATCCCAGTGTGACTCACCTTATATGGGTATTTTAGTCCCTTACAATTCATGAAATCCTCTTCAAGTCATTACTCAATCGAAGGCCCAAACGTTATCCTTTATCCATCACAATTATGCCCTTATTCCACTACCAGAGCAGCATCCCATCTCTTCTAAATGCTACTATTCTTAGACTCCTTTGAGTTCATTCTGGATATACTGAGCCTTATATAATTTAGAGAACCCATCAGCTCTCTCTCATTTTTGTGGGCTTAATCCCTAGGGCTTATCCATTCTCGTCATCTTCTCACTCTCCCTTTCTTATCCTTACTCCTGTCTTCCTACAATCTTGTCGCTCTACCATACTTTAGCTTGCGACCCATACATATCCACTTATACTGCTCACAACCTTCTTTCAACTTGCTTGCACCCTAGATTTCCTTATGTTATTCTGGAACGTTAAGCGAGACATCACATCGTATCAAACTCTTCTTTACTCTTTTAACTCTCAATACCTAGAAACCATAGGCTGGAAGATATGCCACTAATGAAACCGCTATCCTTCCTGGATATTGAATCCCCGCGCTTCTAGCCTTTTATCACTAGTATGGACTATTCACAATCTTCTGCATTTGAGTATCTCATATGTTATTCACTTTTACTTTACCACCTTAAAATCTTGCATCGTATCTTCTCTCTCTTTCATGACCTCCCTTCCACATAGGTATAATTCACGTCCATAACTTGAACTTCTATTATAATACTTGCACCTCTGGTGCCTATACAATCCGGTGGGAGCTCCATACTGAATTCTTATAAGGCTGGTATTTTCTTAACTGGCTCTATCGTAGAGCCACTATAAAATATGGCTACTGTACTATCTCCCGTGCACCTCTGATATTAAGAGTGGTTCTGCAATGTTCTCAATCACGGTGTCCATAATTTTCTGGGTGCAATAATCAGATTCCTGATTTACTTCGTTGATGAAACTCTTTAGTTTCCTCCTTCTTCTGATCGGCCTTTATGTAGGCATAAGTTATCTCTCGATCTGTGGTTCATGGTATTAGTTATTCTATTTAGCCTTTCATGGGCGCTGAGGAATATGCATGATACAATCCTTTAACAATTCAATCCTTCGTCTAGGACTTGGGCTCAATTCTTTCTTTTAACGTACACCAGAATCTTCTACGACTGTATATGCTGCATGTATAAAACTCTGAACCCTTAAGTGCGTTCATAATGTAACCAACTCTGGGTCATTGATCGAATAATTTCTTTCGTTCCATCTTAGCTTTCTTTTAATGTAATCTATTACTTTTCCTGGTCTTTCTGCCCCCTTGTTGCATCCATACTTAGCTTATCTTAGTGCCCATACATGCCAGAATTTTCGTGCAACTCATATGATCTCGAATATTACTTTTAATTTTACTTCCCGTTCATTAGCCACGGTAGGTGCCACTTTTTGTTTGGAGTGCTTACAATGTTGTTGTGAGACTGTTGTTACACGGCCATTTCCTCTTTAGTTTATTGTGCTTAGGTTGCAACCTTCTTCCTTATTTCCTCAGCTAGTCTTTCGTTGGAGTACTTAGGGAGAACCCTTGACTCTTGTAAAGCTGTGACCTTATTACGGACCTTTTGATGTCATTCCTTGCCTATAATC
This sequence comes from Nicotiana attenuata, assembly GCF_001879085.1. NCBI lineage: Eukaryota > Viridiplantae > Streptophyta > Magnoliopsida > Solanales > Solanaceae > Nicotiana > Nicotiana attenuata. The sequence continues at coordinate 37,524,025 of NC_031998.1, read as the reverse complement.
ATCCGTAGTTGCTTACCTCCATGCCTTGTGCTTGTAGGGTTGTTCCTGAACTGATATTTTGACTGTCTTCCCAGTTTCACTTTCTTTTATCCCCGTAATACTCATACGGCACCTTTAACTAACCCTACTCCTATTTGAATATATCTCAAGTATTATAATGACATTACTGTGGGGCTAAATTCCCCATGTTGTGGTTAATTACATTTATCTTACATGATCTGCTGATTTCTCTGTAACCTCTTGTCTAGTCATGACTAGGCTCTTCCTGAATCAACTACTAACTACTCATCTGCCCATTCTCATATCGATATTCCGCGTAATCTTTCTTGGGTTATTTCCTTGTCTTAACTTACCTCACGTACTGGCTCCTTATTATCAATAGCATCCTGGGCAGGAACCCGTACTTCCTTTTCTTGACGTCGTGCTTACATAGCGTTCTGGAATCATAGCATATCTGTAACATTTGGATAAGTGCAATCTCATCCCTTTCTCATTTTATCGCATTCTCCCTTTATCATTCCATATTCCCCCTTTTTGGGGAGTACTAAGACTTGGAACTGTGATGACCTACCTATAGATGTTTTTCCTCTTCATCTTTGGCGTCCTTTCACATCATCAATGACCCTTACTCGCGTTGGTGACACTTAGTGTAACTGGAACGTACAGTCCTTTAAGCTTAACTTTACTCATATTGCTTGCTTTGGGGAAGCGTCTCCCTGAATGACCATTCTCTGAATTCATCATGGATCTTCTTTTGTTGTCCATTCTATTATTGCCGGAATGCAATCTGAAATTCTCATGATGCTGACTATTATCAAATCACTCAGTTCCTACTTCATGTTTAGTTTATTTTGTTCACCAGTCCATACTGATTCCTATTACTCTGGGGTCTAACTTTTCCTTCTGTTAATCACGTTAAAGTCGCGAACTTATTTCTCAAAATGAGGATGTGATTGTATGCTCTATAATCTTTTATTGTCTTAAGGCTCATCACCTCTCGTCTCTTTCTTCATTTGACTATAGATTCTGTAACACTCTACCGTTGCCATCCATGTATCACATCTCACTCATAATGCTTCATCATCCCTCTTCGTACTTCCCTGCTAATATTTCTATCTATCACTTTATTCTGAAAATTCGAACAAAAAAAATTCTTTTGCTTTTAGCTCCCCTTGCTCCATCCATTGGCATTTTCAAACATTCTTTCTCTACTAGGGACGGAAGCCACACTAAGGTAATATTTGCCCCTTCCAGTATTCCAGTGCACATCTTTGTAGTACTCATATCTACCTGTACTATTTTAGAGTGCAACATCTAGGTTTCTCATAAGGAGATCCATTAGCACCTTTGTAATATCCTTCGGAAATGTCAACTAACACAAACCATTCATTTATCATTTTGGGTTACTCTAACCCCAGCCGGATCCTGCTATCATATCCTTCTCTTAAACCATATCCGTTAGCTCCCATAAGACATGACTGAGATAGGTTTAGCCGATAGTACGTACATCTATTACTACCGAAGGTAATTCAAAATGCTTATATCTCCCTTCCTGAATGGTAAATAATGATAATCTTTATTAAATTGGTACCTCGTACCCTTCTTCACCTTGCTTCTTTTACTTGCTGCAACTCGTGTCTAACTTCCGATTCCGTTATTCCTTTTTACTGTAAGAATGGATAAGTATTCTTTCCTAAAAGCTCCTTATCAAGAACCGTACACCTTTTAGTACACGCATGATCTGCTGAAGACCTCTCATTTACTCATCATAAACAAGATGCAAAATGGAGTTCCTCTAGCTCAACACTTCCACAACTATATCTCTTATTGTTCATCTTTCTGAATGTAGACATCGTCTTATTACGAATAAAATAGAAGTTCGGAATTTGAATTCTTATAAGTGAGCTCTACCACAGGATCTAGAGTAAGAAGAAAGAGTGACAGTCCTAAATGCCATGTAGCCTCCTACTTATAAGTGTGGTGCACAACACACCCATAAACAAGACTCTACTAGACACGGCTTGTAGACTCCCTAGGACGGAACTACTCTGATACCACTTTTGTCACGCCCCGAACCTGGGGGTGAGACCGGCACCCGGTGCCTCACCTATCCTTGCTTACCAATTTGCGACTAAGGGACTCTGAATATGTGATGTCATACTTTGGCCATCGGCCACCTTGCAAGACAACTGCGAATGCTGACTAAATATCAATATAAAGCTGGGCCGACAAGACCGTCATAATTATTGCAGCTGACAAACCAACCAAATATACATACAAGGCCTACAAGCCCAACATACTGCACTAACTGACGGGATATGTCTACAAGCCTCTGCTGATAGATATACTGTGATCGGAACAGCTCCCCGACCTACTCATAACATATATACATATATAAATACAAGATGTACATAAGGCTCTAGACACAGCAACTCCGAAAGACATGGAGCTTACTGATCAAGCTGAGCTCGGGCAACACTTAATGAGGAGGCCTACCCGTCTGTCTGTCTAAACTTGCACGCATGAAACGCAACTCCCCCAAAAAAGAGACGTCAGCACGAAATAATGTACCAAGTATATAAGTCAATATACTGAAAGCTGAAACTGAACTGATAATATAATAACTGCAAGTAGCTGGAAGTCAAAGATAATCTGAAGATATGCTTACCTGCTGATACTGACTCAACTCTCTCAATATAGTAAGTAAAATAGCTGTCCGGCCCTATAAGGCTCGGTATATATATAAAACTGCTCTGCCGTAGTAGGCTCGCTCATAGGTGCTCGACCATACTAGGCTCTGTATCTCGACCAACTGGGCTCGCTCATAGGCGCTCTGCCATAGTAGGCTCGGTATATATCTTACCATCTGATCAGAGGTTGCCCAATAGGGGCCTGCCCATCGATTATAGCTCGATGGTAATGAAAATACTTTAATATTGTATGTATATACTCTCTGCTCTCTTGACTGGAAGAAGGAAATACTCAATTGAATATGAAGTCCCGATAAAGAGAATATTGTAACTTGCGAGACTAGCAAAATATACGTAAATTCCGGGATATGAATTTTTCTTTATGCCTCGTTATCATACCTGTGTAATGACGAGATCATGCAAAATGAAATAAGGGCTTAGACTTAACATACCTGAAGTAGAGAAAAATTCCGTATGATATTCTTGGAAAAGGTTGCACCATACTCCTTCAGAACCGCAAAATTGTACATTGCTAGATCTTGTTGGAATCGTTGGGTTGCAAGAAGAATTGCTAACGTTTTTCTCTTATTATTTCAATGCCTTGGTATTGAAAGTATTTGGAAAGAGTTTGCATTTTGTTGGAGTATCTTTGAGAATCAATTGTCAGAATGCTAACGTTTGCTATTGAAAATGGAATTTGCAAGGTTTGTGTTTTGGAAGCTTTAAAGTTGGAGGTGTCTTGTAACTAAGGCATTAAGATGCCACCTAATATAAAATGACTAAGAGTCATTTTCTTAATAAGGGCTTGCTGCCACGTTCTGGGGTTGGGAATTATAAATCTTTATCCAACTTATTTGTTAATTAGGCAATGTCCCGTTACCCGATAATTAATTAACCAATTATCCGCATAATTAAGAATTGTCTCAAATTACTTAAAATTCTACTTATTTTTGATACACTCTATACACCATACTAACATGGTCATATGGTACCTTGTATGGTACTAGTCCATAAATATTGGGTATTATTGCTCGGCCCGTAGTTTATCCCAACATGCCAAACTTGGACGAAAATTCATTTTCTTTGACTTGCTTTCCCTCTCACCTTCACGAATTTACTTATCACTTGTTTGAAATAGCATAATGCTTAAAATCTCAAAATAATCCCATCCCGAAACTTACATCGATTAACTTATGACGAAACTTTAACATAAAAAAATGCGGGATGTAACAGATGTTTTGTAGTGTATAAGACTTGAAGACCCAAACACATGAAAAAGAAGCCGAAAAGCCATATAAGAGTAGAAATGCTGCAAGTATGCGATCGCAGAAGTACAATGCGGGCCGCATAACCACCGCAAACTGAAGTAGCTATTTTGCCAAATGAAGAGAAGATCGTGCGATCCATTACGCAGTCGCATAACACTTCTGCGAGCCGCATAATGACCGCACAATTACAATTGAAGAATTTATGCAGCACTTAAGCGATGGAAAAATGCGGTCGCATAACTGATATGCGGACCGCATAATGCAAATGCGATGGATTTTTGGGATTGAAGATCTGCAACTCTGCGACGCAAATGACGATTATGCGGACCGCATACATGGTCTGCGACCATTATGCGGTCGCAGAAGGTGTCTCCAGGGGCATTTTTGTCCAATCTAGACCTCGACTTTTAGTCCACTATAAATGGCTTTACTGGGGTTTTTGTGGGTCATCAAGTCTGAAAAAAGGGACAATATTGAAGGCATTGAATACACCATTAATCTGGAAGCTTGTGAAGAGAGAATCTTGCACTTTTGTAAGCTTTATGTCTTTATTTATTGCTTTGCTTTTGTATTTTAGTATGAGTAACTAGTTTTAAATACTAAGGTTGTGGACCCTAAATGGGTGTAATGTTAATGGGTGTTTGACATTGAATATATATATAATGGTTGGTTGATATTTATTCATTTCTTGTGCTTTATTTATTGTTGGTGTATTGTTGGTGGTTGCAAACTCAAGATCTTAAACCTTGTTTAATAGAATCGCTTAGGAATAAGTGGATTCTACTTGGCATAAATTGGTTGTTCTTAATTGTAACTCTTTTAAATTTGGGAAAATCATAAAGAGAAAACTACCCAACCATTGGAAAATATTGGGTAGTCATTTAGAAACCATTTGCATATCAAAGGACCTTCCATTAGAAATATATCATATTAACACCGATAGCATTATATTTCATTGATTGGGACACAACCTTGGTTTCCTTAATCAAATTAATCACATTCTCATAACAAAATAGTTATCTTGTTAAATCACAATTATATCATTCTTTTGTCAAGCTAAAGGAATAGAACTACGACTTAAGTTAAGTTACACACTACTCAAGTAACCTTTCACACCTATTCCCTATGGGATTCGACCCCAACCTTGTTGGGTTATTCTATTTGACACCGACCGCCTTGCACTATTTATTTAAAGTGTAATTTGAGTGTATCAATGACTAGCCCACATTGTGTCATGACTCTCCCTTATGATCCACTGCCTCCAAACTTAGGCACGTAAACCCGCCGACCTGTGGTAAGCAATAGGCCGTCTTCTACCCAAAAACCTTTCATCCTGCCCTGGTTAGCTAACTTGATAAGCTGTTTGGATGCTGGATCATGTTGCATGCCTTCTTTTATAACCTCGCGAATGTCCCAACTTGCTGAAGTGATGGCAGCAAGCTCGACTTTCTGGCTCAAGGTATCGGCTACAACGTTACCTTTGCCCGGTTTGTACTCCATCACATAATCAAACTCGGCCAAGAAATTCTGCCACCTAGCCTGTTTTGGTGCGAACTTCTTCTGCGTCTGAAAGCAGCTAGTAGCCACATTGTCAGTCTTAACCACGAACCTCGACCCGAGCAAATAATGTCGCCATGTACGAAGGCAATGCACAATGGCAGTCATCTCCTTCTCTTACACCTTGTAACGCCGCTCTGTCTCATTTAACTTGCGGCTCTCAAACTCTATGTGATGCTTATCCTGCATCAAGACACCCCCAATGGCAAAGTCTGAGGCATCTGTGTGCACCTCAAATGTCTTAGCAAATTCAGGTAACGCCAAGACTGGCTCCTTTATGATAGCTGCCTTATGGCCTTCAAACGCCTTTTGACAATGCTCCGTCCAAACCCATGGCTTGTTCTTCATTAGCAACTCAGTCAATGGTGCGGCCTTTGCTGAGTAGCCATTGATGAACCGACGATAGTAGTTAACAAAGACAAAGAAGGATCTCAACTCAGTTACCTTTATAGGTGCCTTCCACTCCTGGATGGCATGTACCTTAGCCTCGTCCATGCATAGCTCGCCATTTCTAATCACATGGCCTAAGAAGTGAACCTTTGATTGTGCAAACTCGCATTTCTCCTTCTTTATGTACAGCTCATTCTACCGCAAGACTTGGAAAACCTTCGTTAAGTGCTCCATGTGCTCCTCCAAGGTGTTGCAGTAGATGACTATGTCGTCTAGGTAGACTACCACGAACTGATCAAGGTAGGGATGGAAAATCTTGTTCATAAGGGTGCAAAACATGGCCGGTGCATTGGTGAAATCGAAGGGCATCACCAACCACTCAAAGTCTCCATATCTCATCACACATGCTATCTTTGGCTCATCCCCTTCCGCAATGCGAACCTGGTAGTAGCCCTTACGAAGATCCACCTTGGTAAAGTACTTGGCTTGCCCAAGTCTATCGAACAAGTCAGCAATGAGCGGGATCGGGTACTTATTCTTCATTATGACCTTATTAAGTGCTCGGTAGTCTATGTACAAGCGCAGCGATCCATACTTCTTCTTCTGGAACAATACTGGTGCGCCAAAAGGTGCCATTGATGGGCGAATGTGACCAACATCTAGCAGCTCTTTCAATTGTTTCCTGAGCGCCTCTAGCTCGGGCGGTGCCATACGATATGGGGAAAATGCGGGTGGCTTAGCCCCTAGCTCCAACTCAATCTTGTGATCCACTTCTCACCTAGGCGGCAAGTGCTTAGGCAACTCCTCGGGCATGACATCTTTGTTTTTCTCAAGCAACTTCTCTATGCAAGGCGGTAGTGTCTCTTGAAAACTCTTGTCTTCGTCCAGACTTGTGATGGTTGCCACGAATGTCGGTTCCCCCTTATTGATCCCCTTGACATCCTGTATAGCTGAGAGTTGTGCTTGGCTCTGTCCGTGTGGCATAGTCATTGTAGGTACCATGCAAAATCCTTCTCGCTCCATAACCAAGAGATGTTGGAGGTAGGGGTCGATCAAAGTATGGCAATGTCTAAAGAACTCTTGCCCCAGTATGATGTCAAAGATATCCATAGCAGTTACAGTAAAGTTTGTCATACCTTTCCATGTTCCCAATTTGACACCAATGCCATTAGCTACCCCACTAGAACTTTGTAGCTCGGCATTCACGGTCTTGACGCGAGAGTTGGTTGGAGCAAGATTCAATCCTGGTCTCTTTGCGGCAGCCTCAGTCATGAAATTATGAGTTGCTCCAGTATCCACCATTGCACGAGTGGGCTTGTTGTTGATGGTGAGATCCACGTACTGATTGCCATTCTCGGTAGGTTGGATAGCTTGCTTCGTGACAGAAGCACATAACCCGATCATACCCAATTGTGCGGTTCCCGAACTCTCTCCTTGCGAATGCTCCTTCCGTTCACGAACCATGGCACTAAGGCTCTTGAGGTCGGGGCAATTCTTGAAGTCGTGCGGCCCTCCACATATATAGCATCCCTTCTTCTCGGCCTGCGCCTTCTTCTCGGCGTAGCCCTGACGTCCTCTCGACTTTTTGGAATCTTGAGTCTTGAGTCTTGGAGTATTGTTGTTGCATCTCCTTGCCTTTTCCATGGTTTCCCCCACCTTTGACATTATTAACCTTTGACTCCTTGCCTTTGCCTTTGTCGTGCTTGTCATGCCTGAAATCCATCAATGATTCAGCCTCCACTATGGCTTGGTCTATATCCACGACTTGCCGACGTTGTAACTCCTGTTTAGCCCAATTTTGCAACCCGTCCATGAAGTGGAATAGCAAGTCATGATTGGTCAAGTTGGGAATTTAAAGCATAAGGGTAGTGAACTGCTTGACATAGTCACGTATGCTCCCTGTTTGCTTCAACTCCCTAAGCTTGCGCCTTGCCTCATACAAGACATTGTTTGGAAAGAACTGTTGCTTGAACTCGGCTTTGAACTGGTCCCACGAGCTAATAGTACATAGACCTTTATCCACGTCAGCCATCTTCCTTCTCCACCATAGCATGGCAGTATCTGAGAGGTACAACACGGCAGTGTTGATCTTGGCCTCGTCGTACTCACTTTTCCATGCCTGAAGTAGTTCTCCAAGTGCCAAAGGAAGTTTTCCACTTCTTATGCATCACGAACACCCTTGAACACTGGGGATTTGGGAGCCTCGATCTTGGCCTCCCTCATCACCACAACGTTGTTGGCTACCTCGGTCACGCCAGCATCGACATGCTCTTCGAGTGACTCTATCTTTGCCTTCATAGCATCGATAGTACTCAAAGCCTCCATGAGCTTGCACTTTAAGGCAGTGATAGTTTACCTTAGTTCCATCTCAGATTGAGTACGTCCCTCCAAGTCATTTCGGATACTCTCAATCTCTTCAAGAGTGTGCCCCTCAAGAATGCTAAGGGTGCCTTCCACCTTCCCCAAGAATTGGCCAAAGATCTCCACGGCATCCATCCCCACGTTCATCTTTATCACCCACTCTTTATCGAGAGAGACGTCCTCGGGCAGGACCTCCACTTCATCCTCGCTCGCCTTAGTGGCAGATGGTTCTTGGGATGTAAGCCCCTCGTTTGGCACAATCTCGGGCGGCACCTCCTGGCTCTTGTTGGTGGCATTCCTCTTTTTGTTACGACCGCTCTTGCCAGCAGCATCCTGGATGATGTTGGCTTGGGTGTTGAAGCGTTAATTTCTCCCTCGTTCTCCATTCCCTTAGTTGCAACCTTTGCTCTAATACCACGTTGTCACGTCCTTAGTCTTAAACTAAGCGCACGTGCGGCACTTGACAATTAGCTCACGTTCTTGCCCAACTTGCTCACGATCTTGCTATGCCAAGTCAGCCTTAATACACTTAAGATTACTAAGGAATGTTAGAACATAAGAGAATTTCCAAAGGAAGCTTTTGTATCAGAGAGAACTAGATTGTCTTGCTTGGTGAATTACAAATGAATGACCCCCTTTATACATTAGTCTCCTAGGGGCTAGTGTGTAAATATTAATTGTTACACAAGTCCCTTATTATTTACAAGTAAGTCCCCTCTTTAGAATTTTTTACATAGTTAGAATCTTCTAAGGACTTTTCTAGCAAATCTATAGGGGTCTAGGATCTTCCTAAGGAAATGTCCATACTTCTCTAGAATCTTCTCACAAATGGTAGCCTTCCTCTTATGTAAGTTTCCACATGGCATTAATATATGCCAAATGGTGCCTATGTGGCATGATGACATGGTGGGTCATCACATAAGACTTAGAATATTTTTTTCACAGACTTTTAACATTGACTAAGCAGAATACAAACTTTTCTTTTCCCAAATCTAGCCTAAGTTTAAGGAGTTACCTCAGAAAAACTAGAACCCTTACCCAAATCTCACCGGTTAGCATACCATTAGGATAATAACATTCATAGACTAATAGGTACCCTAATATACCTTAAAATATTATGTGGCAACTCTCTTTTATCAACTTCAAAGTAATATTAGTTTTTTTCTACTAGTGCAAAATAAGGTGCAACAAGGTGATCTCACTTCTGAAGGCTCGACGGATGGTTGAGAAGGGATGTTTGGCGTATCTGCATTTTGTTGTAGATACTAGTGGTGAGACTCCTATAATTAATTCAGTTCCAGTAGTGAGGTAGTTCCTAGATACATTTCCTACAGCCTATCAGGCATGCCGCCCGGTAGGGATATTAATTTTGGTATAGACTTGGTGCCGGGTACTCAACCCATATTTATTCCCCCATATCATATGGCTTTAGCTGAATTGAAGGAGTTAAATGAGTAGTTGCAGGAGTTATTAGGTAAGGGATTTATCAGATCGAGTGTATCTCTTTGGGGTGCACCGGTGTCGTTTGTGAAGAAGAAGGATGGTTCCATGAGGATGAACATTGATTATAGGCAGTAGAACAAGGTCACTATCAAGAACAAGTATTCATTTCCTTGTATTGATGATTTGTTTGATCAGCTTCGGGTTTCTTGAGTGTTTTCGAAGACTGATTTGAGATTGAGCTATCATTAGCTGAAGATTAGGTCTTTTGACATCCCTAAGATGGCTTTTAGGACTCGCTATGGACATTTTGGGTCTTCCAATGTCAAAAGGTTGATTGTTTCGCTCCATTATCTTTCCAAAGGAGAGTTCTTGGTGATATCCTTTGGCTTGACTAATATCCAGTTGCTCATGCATTTGTGAACACTATGTTTCAGTCATATTTGGATTCTTTTGTCATTCATTGATGATATCTTGGTATACTACCATAGTAGGAAGGAGCATGAGAAACGTTTGAGGATAGTGCTTCATACTCTGAGGGAAAACAAGTTGTACCCTAAGTTTTCCAATTGCGAGTTTTAGATAGATTCAGTAGGCTTCTTGGGGTAATGTGGTGTCTAGTGGTGGTATAAAGGTCGATCTGGAGAAGAATGAGTCGGTTCAGGGTTGACCTATACCTTTTACGGCTACAGAGATTAGGAGTTTCTTGGGTTTGGCTGGCTTCTATCGTCTTTATGTAGAGGGATTTTCATCCATTGCAGTCCCATTGACCAAGTTGGCTCATAAAGGTGTTTCTTTTAGATGGTCTGATAAATGTGGGGAGAGCTTTCTGAAGCTCAAGATTTCTTTGACTGTGCCTCTGTATTTGTGTTTCCCACACGTTCAGGACCATACACCGTGTACCGTGATGCTTCACGTGTTGGTCCTTGTGCGATGCTGATGCAAGATGATTGTTTATGTGTTATGGTAGTTGAAGCCCCATGAGAAGAATTACCTATCCATAACTTGAATGTAGCAGCTATTGTGCATGCACTTAAAATTTTGAGGCATTACTTGTATGGTGTGTCATGCAAGATTTATACTGATCGTCAGAGTCTTCATCACATGTTCAATCAAATTTATTGGATTGTTAGTAAGTGTTAGTGTCGATCCCTCTTCACTACTTTTTCGAAGCTAGATTTGATACTTACTGAGTATCGTGGTTTGGTACACATACTACACTTCTGTATTTTTGTATAGATTTTGAGGCAGGTACTAATGGTACCCATCCAATAGTGTAGGAGCTTACTTGGAGACTTCATGGTAAGCTGCTCTATTTGATTCGATTTGTAGCAATGAAGTTCCCCTTCTCTACTTATCAATCCATGTCTATTTACTTCTTTCTAGACAAGCATTGTTGTTCAGTTGAGACAGTTTACTCTTGTTAGATGCTCGTGATGAGAGACACCGCATTTTGGAAGCTTGTGATGCAGTTGTGATCGTGTTTAGACCATGTCTTAGACTTATGCATTTGGAATGTTATTTGAGACTTATTCCACTTTCTTATTGATATCTTGACTCTTTTAATAACTTAATTATCGGCTTTTATAATTGTTGTTGAGTATTATCTTTCCTAACAAGTGGATTAGGTGCTATCACGTCATTTGGTGGGTTTTTGGGTCGTGACACTTAAACATGGCCGAAACCTAGATATGAGGCTAAAAGGAACTGGCAGTTTCCAGCACTTTAGATCATCAGGTAAATCTAAAACACGTTGTGCAATAACAAGAGCATGAAATCTTCAATTTTGGGTTGTTTCAATTGTTCAAACCAGGACCAAAACCTGAGTATGACAAGTGTAAAGTTTGCCAGTTTCCTATGCACTAAAGAAGCTTGTACCTTTGTATTCAAAATTTGTAAACTCAATATTGAGTAACAATCAGCTCTAAATAGTTTCAAGTGTACACAACTGGACAAAGGCCCCAGTTCTAGGTTATAAATCCACAATTGTCATGCATTGCTATTCCATACCATGCTTGTGCCTTCCATTGACACTCTCTCAATAAATTGAGCATCAAGTGCTAATGTCACACATTGAGAGATAGCCAATAAAGAGGACATGTATAGAGTAATGTTTCCTGCAAAAGAGAACACATTGTTACTAAAAAGAAATATCATCAATCTCTCCTTCCTTAGCACTTGACCATGGTGGCAGTGAACTCCTTCTCTTCTCCTCTCCATCACTATTCTACCCCTCACCTTGATCTTTATCAACTCCTTGACAGTCTTACCCACAAGTGGGGGCATTGTAACTTATCTCTCACTTGAGAGGACATATTTTTTAGCACATATTTTTCAGAAACCTTGGAGATAAATTTAGAGAGATTCGAGAGATCATTCTACGAGAAAAATTATCTGAGGAAAAATATCTGATAAAAGCTAAAAAAAAGTTGAAGTTCTGTGACAAAGTGCTATAAAAATCAGAAGAATCAGAAAGAAAGATGCCTATTTGATATAGGTTGCTGTTTTCGGAGTTTTGATTTGAAGATTTTGGTTATTTTTGCTGGGTTTTTTCGAGAGTTATATTTGGGTTATTATCTACTGCTGATTGGCTGATATTACAACTGATGCTGAGCTCCATCCTTCTACTTTGCCCTCTTTTCTCTTTGTGATTTGTACTTTTTGCTACAACTCAAGGTATTATTTTCTGATTATTATGTAACTTTTAAATTATTCAGAAATAAAATCGTGTGAAATTGCAAGGCTTGAAATGTGTTTATTGTTTGATGTATCTTCTTTTGCATGAAAATAAGTGATGTTGTTTGATTCAATTGCAACCCGATGAAGTAATATTTCTGTGCTTGTTCTAGCTGCTTGTTTACTGTCATTTTAGTTAAGAACCTGGCCATAGGATGGTCAGAACCAAGAATTTGAGGCTGAATTTGATCATCCATTCTAAGATAACACTTCTAAATTTTCCACCTTTGTATGTGCACGTGTTTCAGTCAGTAATCACGCCTTGAAATTCAATTTGGATGTTTAGGTTTATGAGGATAGCCCCGTGGCTATTTTTGCAAGCCTGATATGTGGTTACTTGGAACCAAATCCGAAGGGGTCATATCATGAAGAGAAGACGTGGCTATGCCTTGTACATCAGCTCTCAAGACCAAGGTATCTACTTCTATGATAGATAGTTTCTCTGATTGTAATACAGTAATTCTAATGGCCATATATATAAAGATTCATGTATGAATTTGTGATCCTTTGCAAAGTGGAAGATGAATAGTTGTGGCTGTAATTTAAAGGGGTCTGACCTCCGAAAGTCGTCGGGCCTAAATGGGCTTTCAACTTCAAATGGCGAGCATGGTGAGTAAAAATTGCACGGGGCGCCCCATTTGGTCGCCCCCATTTAACCTATACCCATTTTTTTAAAATTTTTTAACTTGTACCCACTTTTTAAACAACTTCAGCCCCCTTTCTCCTGCTCTTTCTCCTCCTGCTCTTTCTACTTCTTTTTCTTCTTCTTCTTCTTCTTCTTCTTCTTCTTCTTCTTCTTCTTCTTTCTTCTGCTGCTGTTGGTGCTGCTATGAAACTTCAGTTCATGGGATGATTGCCATAAGCATGTTTATCAGATTATTTAAAAACAAATTATAAATAATTACGTAAGATAGTAGACAATAATTTGTGAATATTTTCACGAAATTATGTTCTTTTTACATTTATTGTTTCCAAAAGTTGTAATTTAGATATTGTTGGCAATCTGATTATTTTATAGTAGTAATACACTATGAAAGAATAAGGTGATTAGTTATCTAGTATGTTAGAAAGCTTTTTCAAAAACTTCAGCTTATATAGTGCTGAAGTTTTTACAAATGAACTAAATAACTTCAGCATCTTTTGCTGAAATTTTTGAAAAAGCTTTATGACAAAACTAATGAATCCAGGACAAAAAAACTTCAGCTTATTTAGTGTTGAAGTTTTTATAAATGAACTAAATAACTTCAGCATCTTCTGCTGAAGTTTTTGAAAAAGCTTAATGACAAAACTAATGAATCTAGGACAAAAAAACTTCAGCTTATTTAGTTCAATTACAAACAAAAACTTCAGCAAATAGAGAACAAAACTTCAGCTACTATGCTTAAGTTCAGCAATTACAAACAAAAACTCAACAAATAGAGAACAAAACTTCAGCTACTATGCTTAAGTTCAGCAATTACAAACAAAAACTTCAGCAAATAGAGAACAAAGCTTCAGCAACTATGCTTGAGTTCAGCAATTACAAACAAAAACTTCAGCAAATAGAGAACAAAACTTCAGCTACTATGCTTAAGTTCAGCAATTACAAATAAAAACTTCAACACACTTGGTTCAGCACACTTGCTATTTCAGGCTCGTCTACTAGAATGCTAAAGTTTTGCGTGATTGCCTTTGCTACTCAGCATCGTATGCTGAAGTTACGCGAAAAAGTGAGTACGCTTGCAATTTTTTTTTGCAAAGCGGGCACAAGTTAAAACGTGACCCAAAAAGTGGGTATAGATGCAAATGCCCCAAAGAAACTTCTTAGGCATTATTGGGGCCCATATTGTCAGCCCCATTTGTGTTGTATTTACCTGATATGTCTGCTTTATAGAAAATATCTTTGCCCCCGCTTTTGTATATTATTACTTCTATTGCTATAGTATATTTTCGTAAATAAAGCAAACATTTGAGGCATTTTTAAGGCCCAAATTGTCGGCCCCAGTTGTGTTTTTTTGCTGAAACAGATGATTGCATTAATAAGTTAAGTACGAGATTATAAGGGGTGATGGAAATGTAAGTTGCTACTACCAGTTACATTAAAATCTAAATGCATGAAAGTAAAAAACAAAAAAAAACTGGGGGGTAGTGTGGGGGGGGGGTTAGTTTCTTCAAAATACAGANGCTTTTTCAAAAACTTCAGCTTATATAGTGCTGAAGTTTTTACAAATGAACTAAATAACTTCAGCATCTTCTGCTGAAGTTTTTGAAAAAGTTTTATGACAAAACTAATGAATCCAGGACAAAAAAACTTCAGCTTATATAGTGCTGAAGTTTTTACAAATGAACTAAATAACTTCAGCATCTTCTGCTGAAGTTTTTGAAAAAGCTTATCCAGGACAAAAAAACTTCAGCTTATTTAGTGTTGAAGTTTTTACAAATGAACTAAATAACTTCAGCATCTTCTGCTGAAGTTTTTGAAAAAGTTTTATGACAAAACTAATGAATCCAGGACAAAAAAACTTCAGCTATTTTAGTGCTGAAGTTTTTACAAATGAACTAAATAACTTCAGCATCTTATCCAGGACAAAAAAACTTCAGCGTATTGCCTTTGCTACTTCAGGCCCGTCTACTAGAATACTGAAGTTTTGCGTGATCGCCTTTGCTACTTCAGCCCCGTATGCTGAAGTTACGCGAAAAAGTGGGTACGCTTGCAATTTTTTTTGTTGCAAAGCAGGCACAAGTTAAAACGTGACCCAAAAAGTGGGTATAGATGCAAATCTCCTGCATGGTGATTCTGAAATTTCCAAGCAAATTGGGCCTAAGTTTGTGATTGTATGGCTAGTGCTACTATCTCTAGTTAATCGGGTGAAATTCAAAAATAGCCAGATTTACAAGTGATAATTGAAAAATAGCCACAGTTTCAAAAGTAACTGAAATTTAGTCACTTTTCATGTAAAGACAAATCTGAGCGAAAATATTGTTCAAAATTCAAAAATTCCAGCATAATATACCGGAGTTCCAGCATAATATACTGGAGTTACAGTAAATATACTGGACTTCCAGCATAATATACTGAAGTTCTAGCAAAATATACTGGTCCAGCATAATATGCTGGAAATTCGTACACAGTTGCTCCAATCTCTAGTATATTATGCTGGAACTTTCCGTGTGTTGGAGTTCCAACATAATATGCTGGAAGTTCATACACAAATGCACCAATCTCCAGTATAATATGCTGGAACTTTCCGTGTTGCAGCAAAATAGTGGCTATTTGTCAATGACTTTGCAAACACTCGCTATTTTTTAATTACCAGTCCGAAAACTGGCTAGCTCGTGCTATTTTCACAGATAATCGAGTTTAATTTAATAAATTATAAAACTAATCCTCGTTAATAAATAAGTTAGTTATCTGTACTTGATTAAGAGTTTCACTCTTTTTAGCCTCGCCATTGCCGTACTGTTATTTAAAGAATTAAAGACAAATGTCAGCGTTATTGTTTGGTCCATTTAGGTTGAACTCCATAAGAGCTCTAAATAATTCATTAATTGTCAAGCTAGGTTTTAATGCGTAACCTCTTAGTAATTGTAATATCCTCAAAATCTTCTAATAGCTTAGCCAATACATTTAGTTCTCAATTTATTAATCAGAACTTACACAACATCCACAAATGATCTTCATAATACCTATGGCTTTATAATAATCTCAAACTTAAAACTCCTAATAGTTAGTATGATTTAGAAGCACATTAATAATTTAATTATCATGGTTATGGGTATGTTCACGTGGCATGATTAGGATCCATAAATTCAAATTTAAATGTGTGTTCTCGCAAATAAAAGTTTTATTAATCATGGATACGTACACGTGGCCTAATCTTTGACACACAAACACGACAAGTGCATGCACGCGTGACTTGTTCAAGATAACTTTCATAACTCGATAATCAAGCAAATTAAAAGCGGATAAGTATTAAAGTTCTTAGAATATAGGATATCTGAATTAATTAATCCAAGTGTAAATAATTAAGAGACCGTGGTAGAATCACGGGACTCAAGGAATATCCTACACATTCTTCCCAGTCAATAAAATTTCTTACCCGATCTTCTATGTCCGCGGACCATATCTGGAGTCAAAACTTTCCTTGAAAAGGAATTTCAAAATTAGTAAATTGGAACCCGAAATCAAATAATTCGAAGTAGCGACTCCTTTAAAATTATAACATTTATCTTTTTTCAAATAATATCACTTTAATTGAAAAAATTCATTTGGCCATAATCTCCGAAAAAGGAGATGTGACAGACTAACAGTGATTATATGAGCAAGGTTGATTGCTCTATAGTGAGATGTTTGACATTATTTCTATTAAAGAGACTTGGGTCATTTAGCCAACATACTGTACATGGTAACATTTTATTTTGTAATGGAGTTACTGTTTGATTTAAGTTACTCATGTGTTTACAGAGTTTGGTATATTTGTTTTGGAATGAACTTTGTTTGGACTGAACGTTCAAGTTTAGTGTATGTTTGTAACGAACATTAATTTGAAAAGTGTCATTTTTTTCCTGATATATTGTATTTAATGATAATTTGCTTTGTATGCTTTTAACAGGTTTTTTGAATTATACAATCATACTATTGGTAATACATTTGCTTTTTACTAATTAGAATTATTTCAATGCACTAACTCGAAACATTGTTTGGACAAAATTCAAGAAATCTGCTTATTAAGCTATAGAGGTTTTAACTGAACATCTTAGAAATTTTGTGCTTTTGTTTTGAACATTCGACTGGTGCAAACGTAGCCCCTAAGGCAAATGAGACTAATATTTTTTTTACTTATTTATCTGTTAATTGGTAATAAAAACGGTCATTGACTCTATTCTTCATTCATACTTGTAGGCAACACTTGATCCAAAGGGAATCAAAGATTCATGGCGTTGTATTGATCACTTTACCTGCCGTATTAGTTCAACCACCTCATCTAACTTTCATTGTAAGTGAGTTTTAAAATCAAGTTCCTAAATTTATTTGTGGAGCTTGACAGTTTAGTAGTCTTGCTTAGTTTGTAGGTACTTGCTCCAGTTATCTTGTTAGAATAGAATTTTTGTATTTAGTAAAGTAGGTTTTTGTTTCAACAACAGCCTCAGTTATGACAGAGTAATCAAAACTGGTGAGAGGTATGTATACTAAAAATATTGTCTATAAGTATTAAGTGAGGTACACTTCATTACATATTTATATTACATAAAATCAAAATAAGTAAAAATGAATCACATGTATCTAACTAAACTTTAATTATTCATCTTCGTAGATTCAGACAATATCCTATCATCTTAACCATAACAAACATGTTATTATACGATGATCAACATTAATTATTTACATGTTATTATACGACGTACAAGAACAAGGGTGATGTCCAGAATTACAACAACTATAGGGATATCAAGCTGCTAAGCCATACGATGAAAGTTTGGGAGAAAGTGGTGGAAAGGAGGTGAGGGGTGAGTATTTCCGAGAACCAGTTCGGTTTCATGCCGGATCGTTCAACTACGGAAGCCATTCATCTTGTAACGAGATTGGTCGGTGGAGCAGTATAGGGCAATGAAGAGGGACTTGCATATGGTGTTCATTGACCAAGAGATGGCATACAACAAAGTGCCGAGAGAGATTCTATGGAGGTGTTTGGAGGCTAAGGGTGTGCATGTAGCCTACATTAGGGTGATTAAGGACATGTATGATGGAGCTAAGACATGGGTGAGAACAGCAGGCGGAGACTCGGAACACTTTCCGCTTGTGATAGGGTTGCATCAAGGATCAACCCTTAGCCCGTTTTTATTTTTCTTGGCAATGTACGTATTGACTCGACACATACAAAGGGAGGTGCCATGGTGTATGTCATTTGTAGATGATATAGTTCCGATTGACGAGATGCGAGATGGTGTTAACGAGAGGCTGGAGGTTTGGAGACAGACTATTGAGTCTAAGGGTTTCAAGTTGGGACTAAGACGGAGTACTTGGAGTGCAAGTTCAGCAACATTACCCAGGAAGCAGACATGGATATGAGGCTTGATACACAAGTCATCCCCGGGAGAGGAAGTCTCACGTACCTTGGGTCAATATTACAAGGTGAAGGGGAGATTGATGAGGATGTCACACACCGTATTGGAGCAGGATAGATGAAGTGGAGGCTCGCTTCCGTGTCTTGTGTGATAAGAATGGGTATGTTTTATAAACCAGTAGCTGGACCGACTATGCTGTATGAGGCAGAGTGCTGGCTGACCAAGAACTTTCATGTCCAGAAGATGAAAATAACTGAAATGAGGATGTTGAGATGCATGTGCCGTCATACCAGGTTAGATAAGATTATGAATGAAGTTATTCGGGATAAGGTGGGAATGGCCCCCATGGAAGATAAGATGCGGGAGGCGAGGTTGAGAAGGGACATGTTAACAGGAGAAGCACAAAAGCCCAGTTAGGAGGTGTGAGAGGTTAACCTTGGTGGTTATGAGGAGGGGTAGAGGTAGGCCAAAGAAGTCTTGGGGAGAGGTGATTAGGCGGGATATAGCGCAGCTGGAGCTTACTGAGAACATGACCCTTGATAGGAGGCTGTGGAGGTCGAAGATTAGGGTAGAAAGGTAGTCGAGTATTTTCATTTGTCTTAATCTGTTCGATAGCATTAGTGTTAGTTTGATGTCTTGTTAATCTTAAATTGCTATTATTACCTACCGTTTAGTTGTTACCTTGGTTTCGGTCTTTTTTTTATCTTGTTGTTATTACTTGTTTCCATTGCTTCTTTTCAACTTTTCTTTAGCCGATAATTTATCGAAAATAGCCTCTCTACCTTCTAGGGTAGGAGTAAGACTGCGTACATCTTACCTTTCCCAGACCTCACGACCCCACTTCTAGGAATTTGCTGAGTATGTTATTGCTGTTGTTGTTGTATATGATGATCCACATTAATCATTCAAAAACAATATACTTTGCTCTTCATTTATAATTATTTATTCTAAATTTTATTTTAGTAATATTAATATTATTTTACAAATCACATACTACATTACTCAACATACACATGCAATGCACGTGTTGAGAAACTAGCACTGATATGTGGCTATCGGTATAGATTTTTTTCCAGATAGTGTAGCCAATATGTTCACAATTTATGGACCGCCATCTTGTTTACTTGATGCACGTACTGAACAAAATACTGGATAAACTGATCATGTCCCTACCGTTAGGGCTTTTATTTCCAGATCATGTATATATTTTATAACGTTTGATGAGACTATCTGCTTGATATCCTAGTTTATATTGTTTCAAGTGTTTATCTATGATGCAACGTATACTTTCTAATTTATTTATTTTTTCAAAAAGAGAGATTAGTTCTGCACCCGTTAACATAAGCAACACTTGCACTGATCAAAGAACATAAGCATTTCTCCTCTTCTAATCATTCTCAAACCACTAAATCATGTTGGAACAGCTAATATAGGCAATCAAAGCCAAAAACAGAGATGCAGAGGTCCATCAAGTATTAGTAGCCAACTCACACTGATAATAAAACAATAATGGGTCGCAAAGTTGCTGGAAAGTGAAGCTGAGAAGAAGATTAGGTAAAATTTGGGATGGAGATCAAAAGTTCAGTCAGGGAGTACACAAGAAATGTTATACTGCTAATATGTTCACCTCCAAGCTTTGTCGACTGTAGTGGATTTCAGTATTTCTTCACAATTTTCAAGAGCGAGGAGTAAGTCCCCAAAGCTGCACTTGCAATGCCGATTGCAATAATGCTGATGCTACAAACCATCTGAAAACGTCAAACATTGATGATCATCATTACTCAACATTACCCAAATTCCATCACCTAGAATTAATAATCAAGAAAATATAAAACGGGAAATGATATGTTAATTCTCGTGTTCTTGTCATATTTCTGCAACTAGTAAGCAAGCCCAAACGGTTTATGGCCAGAAAATGGAAATCAAGCCTAAAAATTTAATGCCAACAGCGATACATCAATTACCTGTGTCCTTGTTGCTTTCTTTCCAATAATCTTTAGGAAACATAAAGCTGGCATTATTACAGCCTGAAAAGCAAAAAGATTCAGATATATTGACCAGCATAAAATTGTGAGCAGAAGTAAAATAATCAGCGGACATCTCCCGTCAAACATCTAACTATTCGTGGTTTACTCATTCTACCCCAGGACTCTGGTTGCCTCTCTATTTGTACTAAATGGTTTTAAAGTCTGAAAACAGCTATCAGTTTTGGCAAGTCAAGGACATTAGAATATTCATCATGTGAGAAAGCACGGGAGAAAATATATTATTGATGTATATACATATGTTACAATGAGCCCTATATATATACACACATAACATGTCCTACTCCTAACATATATTGGATTAGGGTTATTTATTTACTCCTATTTACATGACTATTCTAACACTCCCCCTCAAGCTGGTGCATATAAATCATATGTACCAAGCTTGTTACATATGTAGTTAATACGAGGACCAGTGAGGGACTTGGTGAAAATATCTGCAAGCTGATCATTCGACTTCACAAACTTTGTAGCAATATCTCCCGAGAGTATCTTTTCTCTAACAAAGTGACAGTCAATCTCAATGTGTTTAGTTCTCTCATGGAACACTGGATTTGACGCAATATGAAGAGCAGCTTGATTATCACACACAAGTCCCATCTGACTAATCTCACCAAATTTCAACTCCTTGAGCAACTGTTTGATCCAAATTAGCTCACATGTCGCCATAGCCATTGCTCGATATTCTGCTTCTGCACTAGACCGAGCAACCACATTCTGTTTCTTGCTCTTCCAGGACACCAAATTTCCTCCTACCAAGACACAATATCCAGACGTAGAACGTCTATCAGAAGGTGATCCTGCCCAATCAGCATCTGAGTATCCAACGATCTGCTCATGGCCTCGACCCTCAAACAATAAACCTTTGCCTGGAGCTGATTTTATATACCGAAGAATGCGAACAACTGCATCCCAATGACTATCACACGGAGAATCCATAAACTGACTCACAACACTCACAGAAAAGGAAATGTCAGGTCTTGTCACTGTAAGGTAATTTAATTTACCAACCAACCGTCTATATCTTGCAGGATCGCTAAGAGGTTCCCCCTGTCCTGGCATAAGTTTAGAATTCGGATCCATCGGAGTGTCAACCGGTCTACAACCTATCATTCCTGTCTCTTCAAGAATATCTAAGGCATACTTTCGTTGTGAGATCACAACACCTGAGCTAGACTGAGCGACCTCAATACCCAGAAAATACTTTAGTTTGCCCAGATCCTTAGTCTGAAAGTGTTGCAAGAGATGTTGCTTCAATTTAGTAATACCATCCTGGTCATTGCCGGTAATAACAATGTCGTCAACATAGACCACCAGATAAATACAGAGACTCGAGGCAGAATGCCGATAGAATACAGAGTGATCAGCTTCACTCTGAATCATGCCAAATTCTCGAATAACTGTGCTGAACTTACCAAACCAGGCTCGAGGAGACTGCTTTAGACCATAAAGTGACCGACGCAAGCGACATACAAGGCCACGAGACTCCCCCTGAGCAACAAACCCAGGTGGTTGCTCCATATAAACTTCATCCTCAAGGTCACCGTGTAAAAAAGCATTCTTAATGTCTAGCTGATAGAGGGGCCAATGGCGAACAGCAGCCATGGATAGAAAAAGGCGGACTGATGCTATCTTAGCCACAGGAGAGAAGGTATCACTGTAATCGAGCCCAAATATCTGAGTATATCCTTTGGCAACAAGACGAGCCTTAAGACGATCAACCTTACCATCCGGACCAACCTTGACTGCATACACCCAACGACAACCAACAGTAGATTTACCTGAAGGAAGAGGGACGAGCTCCCAAGTACCACTCATATGTAAAGCAGACATCTCGTCAATCATAGCCTGTCGCCATCCTGGATGAGACAATGCTTCACCTGTAGACTTAGGGATGGAAACAGAGGACAAAGAAGATAGAAAAGCATAATAGGGTGATTGGGGACACAATACTGCATACGGTATCTGATTCTGGATGGGAGAGGACGGCATCCGATTAACTAAATAACAAGCTGTGAGAACTGCATCGCCCCAAAAACGCAGCGGAACATGAGATTCAATGAGAAGTGTGCGAGCAGTCTCAATGATGTGCCTATTCTTTCTCTCTGCAACCCCATTTTGCTGAGGGGTATAAGGACAAGAGGTCTGATGAATAATTCCTTGGGAAGTCATAAACTGCTGAAATTGAGAGGATAAATATTCTAAGGCATTATCACTGCGAAAAGTGCGAATGGAAACACCAAATTGATTTCTAATTTCAGCACAAAAATTCTGGAATATAGGAAACAACTCAGAACGATCTTTCATTAAGAAAATCCAAGTACATCTTGAATGATCATCAATAAAACTAACAAAATAACGAAATCCCAAGGTTGAACTGACTCTACTAGGACCCCATATATCAGAGTGAACTAAAGAAAAAATAGACTCTACGTGACTCTCAATACTACGAGGATAGGAGGCTCGGGTATGTTTCCCGAGCTGACATGACTCACACTCTAATGTGGATAAACTAGACAAACCAGGCACCATCTTCTGAAGCTTGGATAAGCTTGGATGTCCTAATCGTTTGTGAATTAGGTCCGGAGGATCTGTAACTAGACATGCCTTGGAGGATTTTAGGGAGTTAAGGTAGTAAAGCCCTTCTGATTCAAGTCCTGTTCCAATCGTCTGCCCTGTACTGCGGTCCTGCATAATAAAAGAATCATCAATAAAATATATACCACAATGGAGGGCACGAGTCAAACGACTAACAGATGCAAGATTAAAAGGACAGCCAGGGACATAGAGAACGGAATCTAGAGTGACAGAGGGTAGGGGATTCGCTTGTCCAACTCCTTTTGCTTTGGTTTGAGACCCATTGGCTAAAGTAACAGTGGGAAGAGACTGTGAATACGCAATATTTGACAAAAGTGATTTATTACCAGAGATATGATCAGAAGCGGCTGAGTCCACAACCCATTGTCCAGGAGGACTAGACTGGGAAACACAAGCAAAAGAATTACCAGCAACAGAAGTATTAGTCTGAGCAACAGAAGCTACTTGTGGAGATGTCTGCTTACTTGCTCGATACTGAAGGAACTCATTATACTCCCCTTCAGATAAAGAAAATCCCTGGTTACCTGTAGTCTCAGTCTGAGCAACATAAGCATTTTTGGTTGGGCGGCCATGTAAAGAATAGCATACATCACGAGTGTGTCCAAGTTTATGACAATAGGAGCACTTGGGTCTAGATCTTCCAAAACGACCTCCTCCTCGTCTATTCTCCATAGTATGAGATGCCCGATTGTCCACTGATTGGGATACGAGGACAGATGAGTCAAGTGTCTGTGATGAGCTCACTGGGTGACTAGGTGCTGCAGCAAGGCGAAGTAATCGAGAGAATAATTCATCAACTGTGGGGACGGTTGGACTAGCCAAAATCTGGTCACGTACTGAATCAAGGTCATTAGGGAGTCCAGCGAGTGTAAGAACTAGAAACATCTTCTGTCGTTGCTCTTGTTGTTTTTCAATACTAGCAGAAACTGGCATCAACGTCTCAAATTCTTCCATGACTGCCTGAACTTGTCCCAAGTAAGTAGACATATCTAATTCCTGTTTCTTCAAGCTTGTCATTCGCGATATTACATCATAGAAACGAGATATGTCATTAGTGTATAGATTACGAGCCTTTTCCCAAACTAAATAACATGTCTGGAATGGACGGAACAAGGGCATCAACTTGGAATCAATAGATCGCCACAGGATACTACATAACTGAGCATCGACCTTCTCCCACTGTGTTTTGGCCTTTTCATCACCTTCGCTAGCCTTTTTTGTTAAATGATCTTGAACTCCTTGACCTTTACACCACAACTCGACAGATGAAGCCCAATCTAAGTAGTTTGAACCTCCCATTAAAGGTTCTGAGGTAATCATAACACCGGAACTGCCAGAACTCGGGTTTCTAGACCCGAAAGCATCGACTCCCAAAGACATGGTTGGATTATCACTAAATAACAAAAAAGAATCAACTGAAAATTCTCTGAGACAGATGAAGAAAACACTGTGTTTGCCGGAAAAGTACTGTAGCTGCCGGAAAAATCAGTGTAGTCGCCGGAAAAACTCAAAGTGGTCGGAATTAAAAAATAAAAATATGGACAGGCTCGGAATTGCAGGGCGATCCAACTGTCCTGAAGAAGCGAAGCCGAAAAATGGCCGGAAGAGGCCTCACGCGCCGGCGCGTGGGACAGACGCGCCGCCGGCGGCAGAGTTCCGACAGGCGCGTGACGGCGCGTGGAGGGCTATTTTCCGGTGATTTTTTCTGGGGTTTGGTCGGATCTCTCTTGGGAACCTTGTGGTGGTGTTGGATTTTGCACAACACTGTTAATTAGTGACTTTGACGCAATAAGTCACTTAGGTCACCGGAAAATTGCACGGTGACTGAGTTCTTTCTTCCCGGAAGTCGCTGGAATGATGCACAGCGATATGTTTCTCACTAAAGCTCTGATACCATGTGAGAAAGCACGGGAGAAAATATATTATTGATGTATATACATATGTTACAATGAGCCCTATATATATACACACATAACATGTCCTACTCCTAACATATATTGGATTAGGGTTATTTATTTACTCCTATTTACATGACTATTCTAACACATCAATGTGCTCAAACAGTAACTATTCATAACTGGCTAAACAGTTAGAGAAATACGAACTAAACAGCTCAACCTCTTTGGAACTTTGACGGGAAAGTTCTACCTCGTCAAGCTCCATTATTTTGAATATTAGACCCATATCATCCATTGTATATTTATTTATTTATTTATTTTTGGAAGGGAGAAGCGAGGGCGACCGATTGGATGTAAAGAGGAATTTATCAAGATATTCTTGGTAAAAAGAAGAGATCTATCATGGCATCCAAGAAGCATAATGCTCAAATGAATTTGAGTCGACCTTTTAACCATTTGAAAAATCAATTAGAATTGCACCTGCAGCTTCTGTCATTTGGCCCCAGGCCCCCAATAGAGTCTAAACCATTATTTAAAGGTACAATATATCGGGACCCCTTGAACTTTGACCAATTTTATTCAGTTCACACCTAAATTTTAGGTTGGCCTAGTTACGCCCCTGAACTTTGGCAATCTGATAGACCCCCCCCGCCCCCACACACACACACACACCGGACGCTGATGTGCAAAGAGCGTGAAAACACTCTTTTTTAGGTGCGTGACACGGAAGAAATTTGAAAAAATGAATTTCCAAGAGGGGCATTTTTCAACTATTAGTTGTCAAATAATCAAATACAATGATATAATTGTTCCAACTATATTTCTCCTTGTTTCTTCTTAATATACATAGCGTATTTTATCCCAACTACGATTTTTTTCCTCTTTAGATATAATGATTATTTGTTCCAACTGTTTATTTCCTTTTCGAGCCAAATATGCAAAACTTAGTTGAAACTCCATTATTTTAGCCAAATAAAAGAATTTAGCTAAAGTAACGGAGTTCTAATAGTGCATTTTCTAGAGAAGAATTTTTTTTATGTATTTCTTCTCTTCATGCAATGACTATGTATATCAACTGTATGTTTATTCTTGTTTGGGTCAAATTTATTAAATATTTGGTTAAATTTCATTATTTTTAGCCAAAAAAAGTCTTTTATCCAAAGTAATTGAGTTCCAATTGTGGATTCGGTCCGTTTTCCAAGTACATCCGAGTAGCGCGTAAGGCGCATGCGGCAGCGATAAAGCAGTAACAACTAGCGGCAATGGCGGCGCGTGGCTGCTCGTGGACAGCGGGTAATCAACATCGTCTGGTTATGCAGCAATGCCTCGACAACCCGATTATATTCCAGGTTCTTTTCTTCTGGAGTTGGTACCTCCGGTCATTCAGTAGATTTTTTTGGTCTCCCTTTCTTGTTAGTAAATTATTGCTCTAGCTAGGGCATAGTGCTTGCAAGCTTACACGATTTGAGCTTGTATGTTCATCAAGAACTCCCATGTCCAGAAGATGAAAATAGCAGAAATAAGAATGTTGAAATGGATGTGTGGGCATATTAAGATTGATAAGATTAGGAATAAAGATATTCGAACAGGGTAGAGGACAAGATGCGAAAAGCAAGACTTAGATGGTTTAGGCATGTGAAGAAGAGAAGCACAGATGTCCCAGTGAGAAGGTGTGAGAAATTGACCTTGGTGGATCTGAGAGACGTAGAGATAAGCCAAAGAAGTACTGGGCCGAGGTGATTAGGCAGGATTTTATGTTGTTTCAGCTTACTGAAGACATAACCATTGATAGGAAGGTGTGGAGGCTGAAACTTAGGGTACAAGGTTAGTAGGTAGTCGAGAGTGTTTCTTCCCCATACCTGTAGTATTAGTGGTTAGTCTTGTATTCTGTTATTGTTAGATCTCTATTACCACATTTTGTTCCTTTCGCTTTGTTTTCTTATTATCCTGTTGTTGTTATTACTTGTTGCTACTGCTTTCTTTTTCATTTTTTCTTGAGCAGGTCGTCTATCAAAAACAGCCCCTCTACCCTCAAGGTAGGGGTAAGATCTGCAAACACACTAACCCCTCCCCAGACCCCACTTGAGAGATTATACTAGGTTTGTTGTTGCTGATGTTGTTAGATGCCATGATTATTTGTTCTAACAGTATATTTTTCTACTTTCTGGGCAAATATGTAAATATAACTTGATTAGAATATCATTATCTTCAGCCAAATAAACAATTATACCCAAAATAATCTTGCTCCACGTTTTTCTCCTTCAGATTTTGTCCTAAAAAGATGATCCAAATAATTTGTGTATTTAAAAGGGTAAAAATATATATTGTATCTTTAAAAACGACACGTGAACAAAAAAATCCACATGGCATCGTGTGCGTCACACTTCCATGGGTTGTCAGTTCCAGGAGGTCGAGCCTATCAAATAGCCAAGTTCAACGGGGTATAGGCCATAAAGTATTGGTGTGAACTGAATAAAAAGTCGTCAAGTCCAGGGGAGTCCCGATATATTCTGCATTGCTTGAAACCTTACTAACATTGTACTTATCTGATTATGAGAAATATAATTATCAAAGAAGATAGTTCTACCAATACGTTTCCAGAAGCATAAGGATCAAACCAAAGAAAAATATCAGGAAGATAAAACAGCCAAGTACAGAGAGGAAAATGGGTTGCACTAAATAGGTAATAAGCTTTTCATAATTGACAGCTTAATGGCTTGCATATCAAAGAAAAAGTTATTATCTGTAATATTAAAGAAAAAACAATAAGTTCAAGATATAGCCAAGTACAGCGAGGAAAAATAGGTTTCACTAAATAGGTAATAAGCTTTTGATAATTGAAAGCAAGCTTTGATGGTTTGTGTCGAAGACATAAATAAGTAAATAAAAGTGTGTTCTATAAGCTGTTAGATGAGATGGTCACCCACTTCATCAGTTTGCATATCCAAGAAAAGATTATCAGTCTGTGATATAAAAACAATAAGTTCTGGATCCAATAAAACTAGAAACGAGCTTACCACCAGTATACTGAGAAGAGAACCAATCAGAGCCATCACAAGACCTGCAACAAAAGTGATTTATGACTGTATAACTAGAAATTGTCTCATAGATTTATTTAACCAACCAAACATCCCTAAGGTGAAGCTTCTTGCTTGATGCACATATTCGGTGCTTTAGGAACGCAATATAGAGAGGAAGAACACTATCACAGCTTAAACTCTGCAATTTGCTTTCTCTCTTCGAATGCAATCCATGTCTGGATGGATTTACAATGGTACAAGCACAATCAGAAACATCTAAACAAACCATTCTGGAAGTTAAGGAGATACATGTGCTTACTTATACATAAAAACCACGCTAGCTATTTCTGGGGTTGATATCAAACAGAACTTTTTTAGACCTCCGTCTTTAAGTCGTCATTATCATATGTTTCATAATTCTTGTTTCACTAACCAGCAATCAATGTCTTCATGTTTTCAGCAAAATGGTAAAGCACCCGGACCAGAAGGCTTCATACAGCTAATCTTACTCATACATGCTCTAACATAGTTTTATATATATATATATATATGACCTCTTTTGCTAATTATCCAAGAATTATCACACAAACTAAAGCAAGTGGCAGCAGTAATATTTGCAACCAGAAAAGCTTCTGGCTGAAGAGAGACTTAGTGAATTCATTAAATTTTGATGTTAGAAGAAGAACACATCAATTAAAAATTGACTCAGACGTACTATATTGTTCGAGATTACCTTCTTTTTCTCTATCTTTTCTTAGCAGAGGTAAAATCAGATTAGGCAGGGTTGTGGTGCCCTAATAGAAACTTAGTCTTCTAAGAGAGTTGGTGATAGATGAACATGCAACACGCAGAATTAAAATAAGATGGCTGAAATGGAGGAGCACCAGGGAATGTTGTGTAATAAAAGATACCTAACAAAGTGAAAAGTAGGCAAGTTCAATAGAGAAATTGCGACCCCAACAATGTTATACCGGACTAAATACTTAGCTCCTAAGATGTAAAAGATTGTATGGCATAGAAATGCATATGTTGACATAGATGTTTGGTTATACAAGACTGAACAAAGGATTCATGTTGACCAATATAAAACTTAGCTAACAACAAAACACAATGAAACAGAGGATTCATAATCTTTGATTCAGTGTTTGCCAAGATTCTCTAGAATTCAGCTAGAGACTCGCATGTCATTATAGGGAAAAGTGTGCCATTGGAGAACCTCTAGTTTTATAAAACTAATTTTCCTTAAAAGACAAACTTTTGGTATGGAAATAAGCTGGGCCGGCATAAAGCGGAAGTGATGCAGAAGATTCATAAAGCCTATAGGGTTCCAGATTATATGTAGGGTTCCAGATTATATGTATAAAGAATAAGTACTGATAGGAGAATAGCCTTCAGTGAACTAAAATGAGATTAGAAATTTTAAGTTAAATATCGTAGCTGAAAGATAATGTTATGTACCAAAAAAGGGAACTAGAAATGCAACGCACAGGGTAGAAAAGACAAGCACTGTCCTTAGGAGAATAAAACACAAGAAACTATTAGAGATTCTTGGGGGCAGCAATTCCTCTATGCTTCTTCCCAAAGGATTCATCAGCAATGCATATCTGTGCAAGTGCAAACTTTAAGGAAAGCAAAAGGATATGCAAAGTTCTTCTCTTTTGTGTACTTAAGACATGCAATCTAAAATCTCTACTGATATTTCCGAGTGTAAAAGGATACTTCGTGAATGGGTTGATAACCTGCACGGTAGAGCAAGAATAAAGATAAAAATTAATGATTGCCAAATAAGATTCAGGAATATTTTGAAGGGATAAACAGAAAGCAAACATACAATGGTCCATACTGCTATTCTTGAAGAGATTGAATCCTCAGGCATATTCAAAGTAATCTGAGACAATGTGCTTTGACCAAACATGAGATACCCCATTATTGCAACACCTCCATAGATTAGAATACACAGAATAAAGCTGCATAACAAGAAGGTGTTGGTCATTAACGGACCATTGAGGAAAATGCATAAAACAATTCAATAGTAGAAAACCATACCATATTGCTACTGCGTCATTGAATTTTGATTTGTCAGCCATAGATTGGTAGATGTTTGGGAACACCGAGTGCCCAGAGAAGCAAAAGCCATATACCCCAATAGCAAAAGGAATCCCACTCCAGTTCAGAACCTGATTGGTATTATGAAATCCGACTCCATCCACCGTACCAAGGAAAAGCACACACAGAGCAATTATTATAGTCGCAAGGACCCCGCAGGCTGCAAATACATCAATAAGATTCTCAGATGATGGTTGAAAACCATCCATGCCAAGAGTACTACTGTTTGAAGCAACGTCAGCGCTTTATGTTGGTCAAAAGAGCACCTGAGAGGTATGATATTACACGAAGGTCCCTCAACCAAACAGTTGGCAGAACAACTAGGGCAGTCAGGATCCCAAAGAAGTGAGTCGAATCAAGTTTAAGGCCATCCCAGTTTAGTGAAGTTCCGGGAAAAAGAGTAGTAAGGTTATCTCCTTCCAAAATTATATATTCTACACAATATGACTGCATTGGTGGAACACATATTAGAGGTCTGATGTTAAGGAGTCTAGGTGAACAATGAAACTACAGGGTCTAAACCCAATCTTCACTTACATAGAGCTCAATGTACAAGATAATCTGCAAAAAAATAGCAGAACAGCATCAGAAAATTGTCAGAAAAGACTAACAATCTATAACGAGCAATCAGTTTTTTCCTTTGTCCCTGTAAGCATAAATCAGCTTACTCATATTTTCAGCCAGTAACTTTATATTTAAGCCAAAAAGAAGTTTGGTATTGTTCCACGTTGGCATCATGAAATAAAAATTCCCCCAGCAAATCACAATATGTCCATCCAACTGAAACACTATATGCTAGCAGTTCAGAAAGCTACATTTACTGGGTCCAAATTACTAACATTTGTTCCCACTCCATGAACTGAATTGATCTAACATGAAGTAACATTTTTAACTAACAGCTGGAAGCATTCTATTTTCGCCCGGACAATGTCATGATAAAAGGTTTTATAGTAACAGAAGCAAATGAAAGTCACATAGTGGAGTTGGTACTTGGTAGGGATAAAAGTGGACATTGCTGTTACCGACAAGCTTTTTGGAGTATCCAACTACTAGCTTGAATCCGCCAGTAATTTCTTTTATCCTAATTTATCCAAGTAGGTGAAAGGCAAACAGAATGTGGTTGATGATAGAGGAAAAGTGGAAAAAAGAAGGCAAAACTGGTGACTTCTGACAGGAAGGTGCCCTTTGGTAGTTTTAGAAGAAGGATTGGTAGGAAACTAGGTGAAAGAAAGCATGGGCACATCCTAAACACATAAAATAGTTAATTGTCATTCTACTAATTTGTGGTTAATTACTAAACAAAGGGTAAACAATTAACCTAAACAAGCAATGAAGAAAATCAGGGAAAGATTTAGTCCCACTAAAAAAAGATGACAGGGGGACTACATTATTAGGATACAAAGGGAGGGGCTATTAGAGTTAAATCTTAAAATTACTCATCCACAAGATTTCCATAGCTGAAACTTGGAACTGATTGCACACAGGATCAAGGCATCAAACAACTGTAGATTAAACTTCTGAAACTTGGAACTGATTGCGCATAGGATCAAGCAACTACAGATTAAACTAACTCACAGATATAATGAGGCGTCCAAATTTTCCAAATGCAGCTTCTCCAATATCGGGATAGGTTGTGATTCCTTCCCTGCTCTTGAAGCAATGACTCATAAGAGAAGCTGTGTACCAACATATAACTGCAAAAATTACCAACACTAACAAACTAGCCCAACCAGCTTCTTTCACTGTATAAGGAGTAGAGAGCAGTCCAACTCCAGCCATGACATTGACACCTAAAACAGATAAAAAGAGATCATCTCAGATTATCACTTATTAGCAGATTCAGCACTTCTGATTCAAAATCCTAAGATCTCCCTCCTAGGTAGATTTTCAGGTATAGCCCATAGTAAAGCTATTCACTGGAAGTTGTTTCATCCTGCTAGTTCAGATTGTCAAAGATACTGAATTACTGATATAACAGAAGAAAAGACTCTGAACAACATCAAGGTTTTTCTTACCATTGAATATAGTCTGAGTTAAGCTGCATCCATAGGAAATTGGTAATTCCCCAACCAGTTGCTCATGCAATGAAGAAGCCTTCTCTGACCAAGATGCCTTTGCTACTGAGATTCCATCCACGACATTTTGCTCCTGAATTTTTTCCTTTTCAGCAAGTAAATGTGTCTTCACATCCGAGTCCAAGAACTCTCTACTATCGGCTTCAGATATAATACTGGATCCAAGTCGTAGGAGTCCGAAACTTGGTGATGCGGCAATTGTATATGAGTCAATTGTCTCTCTGTTATCATACATACGAACAGCATAAGAAACTTTTTCTCTCCCATTCTTCTAATCAGAGCAAACATCTGATATAAAGATAAACCTTTTTCATAGTGGAGATCTAAACTCGCTCGTTTGTCACCAAAGCTACAGAAAAGAAGTGGTTCTTTTCTCAGGCTAGCTCCTAACTTCAAACACACATCAATAAGCCCTCAGACCCTCCCCATAGGCACCTACTTTTTTCCTTTTCTTGATGAAATGGTAAAGCCCAAACAAATTCCCACTCCCCCACCCCCCCACCCCACCCCAATCCAGAAAAAAAAAAGAAAAAAAAACTGGGAGCCTATGTTTGCTTCTCCCACTTCTCTCTCTTGATGAATCATTAGCTCGAAATTTCAACCTCAGAACGGCCCTCTCTATTAGGCTATCCCTCCCGTGTGTCAAGACTCTCAAACACACCTTTAATTGCACAACTTGCAAATTTGGCCTCACATCCCAAACCCTTTTCAACCCTTTCAAAACATGATTTCCAAAAGTACTTCACATGCGGTGTCGAGACAATAACATCTGAGCTTTATTCTAATCACCGATGTCCCATCCTACATCATCCAGCCCATATATAGCCACACCAATACAAGCGACCTCCTCAGGTCAGAATAAATTCTTTGGAAGGGAAAAACAGGAGGTGCTAACATATAATGGTGAGTATGGTCCCAAGAACTAATCCTCAGTTTTTCCAATTTCCAAATCTCTCTGTTATGTAAACCCACCACTCACGCAAAGTAGCTCGTTAACCTTAACCTATTAGATATTTTTTCTTCTAACATGCCAGCTATTTTTGATACTATTGACTCAAACAAGATGATACTCCCTCCGTTTCATATTAAATGAGGTACTTTCCTTTTTAGTCTGTTCCAAAACAAATGACACATTTCTAAATTTGGAAATAATTCAACTTTAAACTCTTTTATTTACCCAATTACCCTTAATGAGAAGCTTTTATAGCCACACAAATGTCATGGCTCCCCTTAAACTTTTAAGACCACAATTTTCAAAAGTCTTCTTCTTTTTTCTTAAACTCCGTGCCGAGTCAAACTATCTCATCTAATATGAAACGGAGGGAGTAATAAGTAATTCTAATCAAGGACTAAAATGCACAGCTGAAGCAGAATATCAGTCAGGTAGAAAAAGGAAGCCGGGCCAAGCAACTGAAATTGAAAAACGAAAGGGAGGGGGGTAATTCCAGTCGTTACCATGTTGAAGTGTATTTATGTGTCGTCTAAATACTAAGGTTGATAGAAAGCAACAATTTTATCTTCTATTTATCTAAACAAGTTCCTACTACATAACATAGGATTCTCATTAAATCCTTTTTTTCCCTTTTACAGTTGTTATCCAAAATTGACACCCAATGTTTGGTCCATAAAACCGAAACACAAACTATAAGACACCGGAGTTTGAATCCAACATAAGCAATAAAGTGATTTGTTCCCTAATCATTGTGGACAAGTTATGGGAACTGAAGTGAAGTGAAGTATTAACCTGAAACTTTGGGGCCATTGCTGAGAAGAAAATGGTGATATTTGACCCTCCTCATCAGCAGTTTCTTCTTCATCATCACTCATAGTAAGGCTATCGCTACTTGGATTGGCTTCCATATCATCTGATAAGTATTCTGATAATTCTTCAGACTTCTTTGCCATGGTTATTTCCAATCAGATGCAAACCCAAACAGACACCTGCAAGTATATGTATGTATATATATATATATATATATGGGCTCCGCAAAGACATGATTGAATACGTTCTTGAGATTTCCAGAACCATTGCATTTGTCTGTATTTGGAAAGAAATGATGAATCATTCGCCAAACTGACGAATAAGAAGCAAGGGAGATGATCCTTTTGACTCAAGAAGGGAAACTAATAAGAGAGAGACAGAGAAGAGAGAGAAGAGCACAAAGGTCCCCCAGCTGTATCAAACTCGTTCGTTTTCTTGTTTCTTTTTTCTTCTCCTTTTTATTTGGGGATAAAGAATG
>NC_031998.1:37407766-37489536 GCF_001879085.1 Nicotiana attenuata | reverse complement strand
TGGAGTATATGAAAGGGAAATTTTTTTGCCTAAGTTGAAATATATATATATATATATATATATATATATATATATATATATACGGAAACTTTCAGAAATGATTACCTTTTAATCCATTATGTATTTATATTTTGTAGTTTTGAGTGTATTTGAATACACCGTTCAACTGTAATTTTTTATTTATTTTTTCGCGTTTATTGAGTATAATATTTAGTTGTACTTATATTCAACCTTATTTGATGTTGCAAGGTTGAACGTATTTGAATGTACTAGTCTTAATGTACGTGCGTTGCGTGTGTATCTCATATCAATGAATATAAATTTTATAAAAATTACATAGATATTATTGACAAACGTCTGAATTATTAAATAAAAATTATAAAAAATCCAAATTCCTGAAAAACAATGATGAATGTTAATCACGTTTATCTAATTCAATAGAAGAAGATCTCAACTCTACAAATACCTTAGAATTTGAACTTTCATTGATTTAGGTTCTCACGCCATTCTTTCTACGTAAATTCGGTCATTATCATGACAAAGAGATTCCATATGCTAATAAACGTTGTTACTTCCTTTAGCTCAATATTGATGGGTAATACCAGCGGCCATATATCGACACTACGAGAAACTACAAAATTCAATGACAACACTTTTGAAAGATATCTTATTAATATTTTACATTAAAAAATAGCTTAAAATAGCTAACATTTTAACATTACCAACCTTAAATATTTAAATTTTTAGGAATCTGAAAATAGCCGTGAGCTTCTGAGTATGATTTCTATAAAATTTGCTTTAAGTTTTCGCCCCTGGTATCTTGAAGTGGAACACTTCTAATATCACCTGAATTATTATTATTATGGGTGAAATAATAATTCCTAATAAGTAATCTTAGTGGAATTACATTCTCAAAAAATTAGGAGTTCCTATATAGTTCAAATAAGAAAAAAAAATTAATAGTCAAACTTCAATTAATTTCAACAACACAAATATTAGAAAATATTAATAAAATGATAATTTTGTATAATGTAAAATTTGTTTTAAATGATAAAAAAAGTCAATCAATTTTACTTTGAAATTTCGGGCTTTTATGATATTCTAGATTGATTGA
This sequence comes from Nicotiana attenuata, assembly GCF_001879085.1. Classification (NCBI taxonomy): domain Eukaryota; kingdom Viridiplantae; phylum Streptophyta; class Magnoliopsida; order Solanales; family Solanaceae; genus Nicotiana; species Nicotiana attenuata. Next base: position 37,488,422 of record NC_031998.1, on the reverse strand, counting down.
AGAAGACAAAACTAATAGAAAAGTGGAACATTATTTTCCTTTATATTTAGTAGTTTTTACTTTTAGTCTCACATTATTTATCACACAATTAAAATAAATTAATTTAATTTGTTGCAAATATTAAATGAAGTAAAATTGTTCTTAAAAAATTACTCACTGATATTAGAAAATTATTTTGTTCACCATAAATACAATTTGATTACCATTAGGATTTCACAATTTAATTTGTTGCAAATATTAAATGAAGTAGAATTGTTCTTAAAAAATTACTCACTGATATTAAACAATTATTTTGTTCACCATAAATACAATTTGATTACCATTAGGTTTTCACTTTCCAAAGGCCATGTACAAATCAAACGAACTCTATAAATTTTGAATTACTGTTCCAAATAATTGACTTTTTAAGCATTTATTTAAGGTAATAGTTTAATTGATTTTGAAGTCCTAAATTTTAGGTACCTAGTATAAATAAAGAAAGATTTAATAACGAAATTTCAACGAATTTATAGATCCTAAATTAGAAAATAATTAAATGACTATTTTATCTAGTATGAACTCTATTTTTAAATGGTAAAAAAGCGAACGACATTTTACTAAGGGGCTTTGTACTTTTAATATAGTATATAGATTTACACTAAAAAATGATGAAATGAAGAATACAGTCAAATTCGGTCAAATCTCCGGCGAAAATACAAAATATACTGTATTTAGAAAAAAAAGAATACAAACATACCCGGTAGGATCTCCGACAAAATATAAAAAAACACTGTATTTACACTAAAAATGAAGAATACATTCAAATACTTTTAAAAGTACAATGTATTTACACTAAAAATAAAGAATACAGTCAAATCCTGTCAAATCTCCAATGAGAATACAAAATACACTATATTTAAAAAATAGAAAATACAATAAAATACCGAGGATCTCCGGCGAAAATACAAACTAAACTTTAGATCTCTCACGAAATACAAAATAACATGTATTTATACAATAATTTTCTAGCGTGAAAGGCAATGGAGGAGAAAGAGGCGGCTCTTTTTTTCGGCGTAAAAAGAAGTGGTGGAAAAATGAGTTTTCAGCCAGACGAATACACTCAGATGTGAGATACAAATAAGGAGAAGAATCCATGAATTCTGGTATCTCCGTCAGATCTAAATCTAGTGACGCCTCCGATCTTCCTCCTCCATCGTTTTCGCCGCCGGTAATGGATTAATAGCAACTTCGTAATTTCATATTTGAATCTGATGGCCGGTGATGACGATGTTCAAGGGTGATTTGCAGTGAAGAGGGTAGTGATTTGGTGAAGGTAGCTGTTTGGTTGGGCTCCGATAGAGCTCCGCCGGAGAAGATGACCGCCGGCCTTGCCGAGGGCAAAGAGAGAGGGAAAAAGGAAAGTGAGTTGAGGGAGAACAGATAGAGGAGGTTGAGGGAAAATATTGATATAGTGGAATAACTGTATTTGGTATATCTATAATGGATAAATTGAAAATTCATTGTAGCTATAAAAATTAATTTAATTAAAAGATAATAATTGTAAGGCCCCGTAAAATTTTACCTAAAACCCGGGGTTTCGTGGTGCCAAGATAGATTTATGTGTTGATGGTGCCGCGCTACGGACTTTTTGGGTTGAACAGTGCGTTGGAGAGTTGAAGAAATTTTTTGGCAGTACGTGGCTTTCTTGGGTCCATTTTGCGATCGCAGAACTGATATGCGAACCGCAGATCTGCAGCAGAATGAAGCAGAAACTTGGGCTAATTTTAGGACCATTATGCGGCCGCATAGTCATTTCGCGGGCCGCACAATCCATCACAGATTCAACTTAAAAATTTCGGAGGGGAGTTCTGCGGCACATTATGCGACCGCAAAATTGGTCTGCGGACCGCAGACCTGTCGTGGAGTGAAGCAGAAATGCCTAGTTCTGGAGGGCCATTATGTGGTCCATTTTGCGGACCGCAAAACCGTTATGTGGTCGCATATGCGACCGCAGATCTGCATTGGGGCTTCATTTTTCTAATTTTTTTTAACCAGACCCTATTTCGATATATAGTCGTTGAAGACCATTGTAAGGTAAAAATCTTATATTTTGAGAGTGGGGGAAATGCTCTAGAGTAAGAAGGGGTTCCTAACTAATTGTTCATTCTTGCTCGAGGCTTGAAGAATTCACAAGAAAACTCACTAGGTCTTCATCCTAGGGGTAAGATTTTACACCCTAACCCTCAATTTCGAAATTTGACTAAAAATAGGTAATAAGGCAAGCAAATTCTTGGGTATGAGAGCCTATCTATGCATGCATGTACAATCATGAGTGGAAAGGTAGTTGAGCCCGAATGGATAAACCTTGGGTTGTGGGGTGAGGGAAATCCACCATAGGAGAAGCTAGAAAATATAATGCCACCTAGTGTTTGATAAAATGCTCAAATGAGCTGGAACCATGAAATCCTTCCAAATTTATGTTCAATTTTGATATATTTCTAAATAGATCGAAGTGGCTAAGATTTGAACATTATAGTAATTTAAGGAAGCTCAAGGCGAGGTATGTTGGTTAAACTCCTCTTTTAGAATCGAACCCCATGATGTCCTTGTAAGTCCCGAGTCGTTCATTATAAATTGGTTTATTCCGAATAAGCCTTGTGTCAAAAGATATATGTTCAATATGTATTCCAAATGTTCTTGTTATGTTATGTTATTATTTGAAAATGTGTTCGAAGTACGGGTTGCATATCTAAATGTTATTATTTTAAGTCGTGATTCAAATGAAAGCTATGATGCCAAATTGTGTAAGAAATCCTAATGTGCTTAACATTCTTATTTGCTCACATGTGGACTTAAAGTCTTGAATAGAAATATTTGTTGTTGACGATCCTTTGATGATGTTTGAAAGTGAAAATGTAAGCATGAAATATGAAATACGGCCAACGTGCCAAGAATGATATTATATTTTGGGGCCATTAGTGCCAATGGAACAAAGAGGCGTGTAAAGGATTATGGAGTGAGTGGTAAATTCCTCTAAATAATAAATATTTTGGGAGTATCATTTAGTTACCTAGGAAGGGTAGGTCTAAATAACCTAACCCCGAAACTACACGTGTCGGTGTAGGAGTGATTGAGGGGTAAACCCCCTTGTTAATGTGATGAGGTTGTTTCCCTTTGTATGGGATGAGATTGATGTGTTGAGATGTTTCCCCTTAAATGGGATGAGATTATTGCTAGCGAGATGTGATGTGATGTCGATCCACACGGCACTGTGGTGAGACGGCTTAGACGATCGGGCTGATATCGAACGCCATGCCGCGCACATAGTGGTATTGTGAGTGGATGTCTCGGGGTGAAACGGCTTAGCCGGTCCGGCTGAGATCGGACCCCGTGCTAAAAACACGATGGTGCATCGATGCTAAAGATCTCCCAACTTAAAAATATTGAAACTTACTTGAAATTTTCCTCTCCCCTAATATGACACCTTATAACTATTTGAGTCTCTTATTGATTTCATGTTTTCTTCTCCGTTTACTGTTACTCGTTCTATTGAGAGGGTGTTTAGTTTTACATATTAGTACTATTCCATATGTACTAACGTCCCTTATGTGTGTGTGTAGGGGGGGCGCTTCATCTTTAATGGATGCAGGTGGTTCTATAGCAGGTGGTGTTGATCCGTGATAGCAGCACACCCTCTCCTTGGCTGACTTGGTGAGCCCCACTTCATTTCGGGGCCCTTTATCTCTTGTCCCTAGTACATAGTATTTTAGGGTATAATCGGGGCCTTGTTGCCGGCACTGTCATAACACTCTTTTGTTTCTGTTAGAGGCTCCACAGACATAGTGTGGGTTGTATTTAGTTTTGGGAAAGTTAAACTGAAAGCGTTGTAAATGTATCATATGTACCACTTCGACTACGAATGTCTAGTGCACTATTTTGAAGACTTGTTAATGACGTAACTAATGGAAATAAACTGGTGTTATTCATATGATCTCTCACTGTCTAATTAATGAAATGTATCTTCTCTTTATTCATGGGTGAATTGGGTAGACGACATTATGTAGGCTTGCTCGACCAAGGTATCTCGGTTTGGCGCCGATCGCGCTCCCCGAGGTCGGGGCGTGACAAGCTTGGTATCAGAGCCTAAGGTTTTAAAGTGTCCTAGAATGTCTCGGAGCCGTGTCTAGTAGAGTCCTTCTTATGGGTGTGTTGTCGACCACATCTATAATTAGGAGGCTACTTGGGTATTTAGGAATAATACCCTTCTTTGATGTTCTAGATCGTGCGATAAAGCTGATTGTAAGATTGTTCCTCCTCTATCTCGTGCATTGCTATAACTTTCAGTACATGGCGCCTAGGAAGAAAGCAAGAACTGACCAAGGAGCTAATGCCACCCCAGGAGTGGCAGTTTATTCTTTACTTGATGATGCGGGTGAGCACCCGAGGGGTGAGAATATTCCCGCGACTACTACACTGCCTGATTTTACTATACCGAATTAGACTGCACTAGTTCCTCCACTTACTGAGGGTGCAACTATTCCACCCCCGATTGATATTCCAGTTCCACCTCCAACCCCAACATCCAGTCCCGGTGAGTCTGATGGGGATCTTAGGGGAGCCATACAGATGTTGGCTCAGATAGTGGCTTCCCAGGCCCAGAGATCAAATGTTGCACCTACCTCTTCCAGTCAGCCAGGGAATTCTGCTAGTTCCAGGGTGAACATGTTTCTTCAGTTGGATCCTCCAGTGTTCATAGGTACTGAGCCCGAGGAGGACCCCCGGGACTTTATTGATGAGATGCACAAGACCCTCCGAGTTATGCGTGCTACTGAGACGGAGGGAGTGGAGTTAGCCTCCTACCGCCTGAAAAGGGTGGCCTATTCTTGGTTTGAGATGTGGGAGGATTCCCGGGAGGAGGGGAGCCCTCCGGCGAGGTGGAGTGATTTTGCCGACGCCTTCATCGACCGTTTCTTGTTTGCCGAGACTAAGGCAACCCGTGCCGCCGAGTTTGAGAGTCTGAAACAAGGTATCATGAGTGTGTGGGAGTATCGTATGAGGTCCGGGTGCCTGTCTAAGTATGCCATCTACATGTTGCCCACTATAGAGGCTAGAGTGCGCCGGTTTGTGCAAGGCCTTAACCCCTTGGTTATTAATGACGCCGCTACAACTGCTTTGAATTCTGATATGAACTATGGTAAGATGGTGGCATTTTCTCAAGCCATAGAAACCCGCAAACTGAAGAATAGAATGGAGTGAGAGGGTAGCAACAGGGCCCGACCAGCGGGCAACTTTAGTGGCACTTCTGGTGGCGGTGGCAGGTCAACATTTTGGGGAGGGTCATCAGGGCCATCTCAGTCCTTTGCTCAGTCTTCGATTAGTGCACAACCATCGGGCCCAGTCAGCAGTAGTGGAATCATTTTAGGCCTAGCCGGGGCAACAGTGGATCCTACCAGCAGGGTCGGCCTGGTGGGAGATTTCAGCAGCAATTGAGGCCCCCATGCCCTAGGTGTGGGAAGATGCACTTTGGGGCTTGCTTCATGGACCAGCCCATATGCTACGGGTGCGGTATCATGGGCCACATTCAGAGGGATTGTCGTTCGTTCCACCAGAACATGGGCAGGGGTGCAGCACAACCAGCAAGTTCTGCATCCACTACATCCGTAGCACCTCCTCCAGCTTGAGGAACTCCAGCACCCACTGGGCGAGGTGCAGCTAGGGAAGGTACATAGAGTTCGGGAGGACCCAACCGTTTTTATGCTATGAAGGGTCACCAGAGTTCAGAGTCTTCTCCAGATGTTGTCACAGGTATATTGACTGTCCAATCTCATAATGTGGATGCACTTATTAACCCCGAATCCACTTCGTCTTATGTTAGTCCCTATGTTGCTATGAAATTTGGGATATAATCGGAATAGCTTCATGAGCCGTTCTCTGTATCTACTCCGGTTGGTGAGTCTATGAAATATTATTAGAGAAAAAGCTAATTGTTATATAATAGCGTTGTATGAAATTTGAATTCTAGAGTCATTGTGTGCAAACTTATAAAATCTTATTTAGTTAGATTTAGTTATCCAACTAATTTTATGTTACACCCCATGTTTTCGTACATAAAATTACGTCGCAGGTCGATTGATGTACTCTAAGAAATTTGATCATCTTTGAAAGTACATAAAGTAAGTTAACCATAATAACTTGGAGGTCACAAATACTTAAGATCATGGATACCAAGTACCATGAGGGTTGGAAGGCTTAGAAGCTATACGAATTGAAGAAAATAAGTTTCGTCAAAAGTCGACAAGTTGGGAATATTATAACATGTACTTTTGGGGTGAGACTAGGGTGATACACGATAAGGAGGTTATACTATGAGTTATTTTAGTCGTATCATAGCCGTGTGTTATGTTTTAAAGTCAAGCGAGTTGTGGAACAAAAGTTTGCAATGGTCATCACAAGTTACATTCATAAATATGCTGAAACTTAGGTCAAATATTTCTGAGCTTTTCTCCCAATGTACTTAGAATGGGGTGATCCACCTACCAAATTGAATATATACGAGTCTATTTTCTAATGCATTAAACCGTTTATTTTTACGACATTGGAGTAGAGAGATATTCGCATTTTTGCCAGACCGCGCAAGCAGCTCCTTTGGGACCCACAAAGTCGGTGTAAAACTCCAGCTTGTATTTAAGTCAATTCTAAGTCGTTTTAACTCATTTTTCTCAACAAAAACAGTTTTATATATATATATATATATATATATATATATATATATTAATTTCAGTATTTTCACCACCTTCGTGCTATAATCGGTGGGCAGGCCCCTATTGGGCAGTATTACAATATTTTCACCACCATCGAGCTATAATCGGTGGGAAGGCCCCTATTAGGCAATCTCTTATTAGATGGTAGGATATATCCGAAGCCTACTGTGGCCGAGCGCCTATAAGCGAGCCCAGAATGGCTGAGATAAAAAGCCTAGTATGGCCGAGCGCCTATGAGCGAGCCTATTACGGCAAAACAGTTATACGTACCGAGCCTTATAGGGCCGGACAACTATTTTACTTACTATATGGAGAGAGTTGAGTCAATATTAGCAGGTACATATTTTCAGATCATCTTTGACTCCTAGTTACTTTTAGTTGTTATATTATCAGTTCAGTTTCAGCTTTCAGTTATTCTGTTGCCCTACATACTCGGTACATTATTTCGTATTGACGTCCTTTTTATTGGGGATGCTTCATTTCATGCCTGCAGGTCTTGATAGACAGCTGGCTAGACCTTCATGGTAGACAGAGTCAAACATCAGCTTGGTTGATAAGCTCCACTTCCTCGGAGTTACCTGGCCTAGACCTTGGAGTCCATTTTATATATACAGGTTTGATGGGTAGGTCGAGGCCCTGTCCCGACCATGATACAGTTCAGCTATCTCTAGAGGCTTGTAAATGAGTCTTGTATATTTTGTATATCAGTAGATGTTCATAGCGGCCTCGTCAGCCTGCAAAGTTTTATACGATATTTTCAAATGATTCAAAATATGCCCTCATCGACCTAAGTTGAGGGTTACCCCTCCAGAGTTTACAATTATGTAATGGTACGCTCGAGACGAGTATGGAACCAGGTGCCGGCCATGCCTCCCTAGGTTTAGGGCATGACAAACATGGTATCAGAGATGTTCTATCCTAGGGAGTCTACAAGCCGTGTCTTGTAGAGCCTTATTTATAGATGTGTTGTGCACCACCTTATATAAACAGGAAGCTACAAGGCATTTAGGAGTCTGTTACCCTTCTTTCAAATCAAAATTGTGCTATAGAGCGGGTCATATGAGTTTGAGCCAGGAATTATGTTTGATAATGATACAGAGATGCTTGCAATTGGAAAAATTACAGCTAGCCAGAGGGCTAATATAGCAGAAGGTAAGGGCATAAGTAGAGAGAGAATTCTTGACAACGTGGCCCAGATTGAGGCCCTATCAGATCATGCATACTAGATGTGCAAATTTTCTTCTTAAGACCCTAAGATGGGAATATCTAACACACCTAACGAATAGCAGGCCATGGGAGTATCAGAAGGTAAACGTATAAGTTTCAATAGGTAGCAGAAGCAAGGTGAAAGAGGGTACGAGGTACTAGTTAGTGAAGATTATCAGTATATACAATTCGGGCAGAGAAATATATGCATTCTAAGTTACCTTCAACAGTAATAGAGGTATGTATAATTATCCATACCCATCTCAGTTATGCCCTATAGGAGCTAACATATATAGTTTAAGAGAAGGATGGGATATCAGGATCCAGTTGGGGTTAGAGTAACCAAAAATGGTAGATGGATTGTTAGCGTTAGTTGATATTTCCAAAGGATATTGCAAACGTGGTAATAGTCCTTCTTATGAGACACCCATATGGTGCACACTAGAATTGTACAGTTAGATATGAATACTAGAATATTTAGAAAATTCAAAAGATAGGCACTGAATACTAGAATATTTAGAACATTTACCTTAGTATGAATCCCGTCCCTAGTAAAGAGAGAATGTTAGGCAACCCAAAGAGCCAGTGGATGGAGCAAGGGGAGCTAAATGCGAAAGAATATTTTGCTGAAGTTTTCAGAATAAGGTAATAGACAAAAATATTAGCAGGAGAATAAGAAAAGAGTAAATGAAGTATTATGAGTAAGATATGATAAATGGATGATAACAGTAAATCATAATATGCCAGGATGACAGAGTCTATAGTCAAGTAAAGGAAAAGATAAGAGGTAACATGCCTTGAGACTATAAAAGAGTATATGCCATAAAGTCATATCCTTATTTTGAGAAATGAGTTGGTGACTCCAACATGATTACTAGAAGGCTAAGTTAGACCCCCTGAGTAATAGAAATCAGTATGGGCTAGTAAATAAAAAAAAAATCAAACATGCGGGGACCGAAAGATTTGATAATAGTCGGCATCGTGAGAATTTCAGAGATCGCGTTTCAACAATGGTAGAATGCAACGGAAGAATAACCTTTAAAGGTCATTCAGGTAGACGTTTCCCTAAGGCACGCACTATGAGCAGATGATATTAGGCTATATAGATGATATTTACACCTTAATATTGCCATGCTTTATTGTTCTTTATAGGCGAATTGGTAACAAAATGCTCTAATTGGTATTCTTTTGCTTCGCAGGGAATAATCTAAGTGAGGAAGCACTATGGAGTATTTTAGAGTCAATAATGTTAAGAAAACGCCCAAATCAAGAAGTACCCGAGCATAAAGAAGCAAAAAAATGGACTGAGTGAAATCCACCGCGATCGCGGTGGAACCGCGACAGATCAATTATGCGAGGCAGAATGTTCAGCGTTCACCGCGGTCGTGCCGCGGTCCTGCCGCGACCGCGGTGAACTGTTCACTCGCCAGAAAGTTTGGGGACCAAAGTGTAATTCGGAGAAAACTTGTTCCAAACCCTTATAAACTTTAGAAGCTCGCCCAAGACATTTTTAAGCTTGTTTTTAGACTACTTTGGAGGCAAGAACAAGTGTGAGAAGAGCAACTAAACATTAGAGTTCTTCTATCTTCTCTTGATTATTGCAATTACCCATTATGAATAATTTAGTAGTTTTATCTTGTTTTGTTATGAGTAGCTAATTTCTTAGTCTAGGATTTTGATGGAACCTATTGAAGGATGAACTTCTTGCTATGTTAATATAGTTTGCCCAGTTTAATCTCTATTTGTTCAACTACGTTCTTGTTGTAGTTAATTGATAGGATCCTCAATTAGCTGTGCCTATTTAGTGTGCATAACTCGGGAGAGAGTGCAAATTTAGGTAATTATTGAACAACACCACTCCCAAAGTATATGAGGGATCAATAACCGAGGGTTTAAAGGCGGGATTAGGGATAACGAAGCCTTGGGTGCAATCTAAAGTGAGCTGTAATAAATAAAGCCAGCTAGCGTAACTCGGGAGAGTGCGTCTAATAAATTGTCGTGATTACTCTAGAGAGATTCGCGGTAATAAGAGTGCTCATGATTGATAGAGATGATTTGGCAAATCTATGTGAAACATAACCGGAAGGGATTCCATCAATAGGGAAAATCATAACCTTAGAACCTTCTCTTAATTGTTTACAATGTAATCATAGTTAATCTTGCTTACTTAATTGCAGTCTGTTATAGTTAGTAAAAATATTCTCAACTATTGTTCAAACGTTTGGGAAGTTGATTCCGTAGAATTTAGTAAGTCTAACAAGAGTAATTGATAGGTTAATTCCTTGTGGGTTCGACTCTGGGCTAAATACTCAGATTATATTTGCGACGTCCGCGTGTCCTTTTTATAAGGCATAGTTGGGTGTGATCAGCGGAGTTAAGTTTGGGGCTAAGTGTGCCAGTTACACTAGGTGTCACATTCATGCGTAAGAAATTCAGTTATCTTTGGTACATAAGGGTTACCGCAAGGCGAGTAAGATCTGTGAAGATGTGAAAAGAAGCCAAAGATGATTAGTTAACTATGGAATAGAAAAGGAAGAATGCGGTAAAAAGGCGAAAGGAATTGCATTTTTCAGATCCTACAAATATGTTACGACTCTAGAACATTATGCAAGCACAATATCGGGGAGAGGCAGTAAGGGTTCCCGGCCAGGATGTTATTGATAATAAGTGTGAATGGACACTTGATCGATTAGGAGCCAGTGCGAAAGGTAAGTTAAGACAAAAGACTAAACCCAAGAGAGGCTACGTAGAATATAAATATGAGTATGGACTGACGAGTATTTAGTAGTTGATTCAGGAAAAGCCTAGTTATGGCTAGACAAGAGGTCTCAGATAAATAAACAGATCATGCAAGATAAACGTAGTGAAACCCAGCACAGGAAATTCAATCTCACAGATATGACATTGTAATCCTTGAGAAATATTCAAATAGGAGTTAGGGTAGTTAAAGGTACCGTATAAGTATTACGGAAATAAAAGAGAGTGCCACTGGGGATATAGTCAAAATTTCGGTTCTGAAGTAACCCTACAAGCACAAGGGCACGGAGGTAAGTAACTAATGATAATTATAGGCTAGTAAGAACATCAAAAATTCCTTCGGGTGTACGATGTAATAAACTCGCAACATTACAAGAGTTAGAGGGTCTTTCCTAAGTGCTACAACGGAAGACTAGATGAGGAAATAAGGAAGAAGGCTTCAACCTAAGCATAGTGACCTAAAGAAGAAATGATCTTGTAACAACAGTCTCACTACAACATTGTATGCACTCCATAAGAAAGTGGCACCTATGGTGACTGATGAACGGGAAGTAAAATCAAAAGTAATATTCGAGATCATATGAGTTGCAAGAAATTCCAATATGTGTGAGCACGAAGATAAGCCAAGTATTCATGTAGCAAGTGGCAAAACGACCAGGAAAAGTAATTGATTATGTTTAAAGAAAGTTGAGAAGGCACAAAAGGAATTATTCACTCAATGACCCAGAGTTAGTTACATTATGATCGCACTTAAGATTTCAGAGTATTATCCATGCAGCATATGTGTTGACATTCATACAACTATATGAGACTCTGGTATAAGTTAAAAGAAAGAATTGAGTCCACGTCACAGACAAAGGCTTGAATTGTTAGAAGATTATATCATGGATGTTCCATAGCGTCCACGAAAGGCTAAAGTAATAACTAATACTCTAAGCCACAGATCGGAATGTAGCTTAAGCCTACTTAAAGGATGAGAGACAAGAGGAAACTAAAGAATTACGTCAGCTAAGTAAATCATGAGTCTGAATATTAGATCCAGATAATTATAGAAATCGTGATTCAGAACATTGTAGAATCACTCTTAAAATTAGAGGTACAAGAGAGATAGTACAACGGCCATATTCTATAACGGCTCTATGATAAAGCCAGTTAGAAGAGTACCAGCCTCATAAGAAGTTAGTATGAAGCTCCTGCCGGATTGTGTATGCACCAGAGGTGCAAGTATTATAGTATAGCTTCAAGGTGTGGATGTGAATTCCACCTATGTGGAAGGGAGGTTATGAAAGAGACCGAAGATACGATGCGAGATTTAAAAGTAAGTAAGGTAAGGAAAAATAAAGTACGAGATACTCAAGTGTAGAAGGTTATGAGTAGTCCAAACTTCACATAGAGGACTGGAAGCACCGTGATCCCGTATCCAGAAATGATAGTGGTGTCGTTAGTAGCATATCTTCCAGCCTATGGTTTTCATGTACCAACAGGTCTAGTTAAGAGAGTAAAGAAGAGTTAGAGACGATGTGATGCCTCGCTTGAGGTACTAGAATAACATAAAGAAATCTATGATGCTGGCAAGTTAAAGGAAGCTTGAGAGCAGTATAAATAGATATGTGTAGGTCGCAAGCTAAAGTACAGTAGAACAACAAGGATTTAGGTAGACATGAGTAAGGATAAGAAAAAGTGATTGAGAAGGTGGCGAGAATAGGTAAGTCATCAAGATTAAGCCCATCAAAACAAGAGAGCTAATGTTTCCAATAAGTTATAAAAAGCTGAGTATAGCCTGAATGGACTCAAAAGAATTCAAGACTAGGGGCATCTAGAAAAGATGGAATGTTGCTCTGATAGTAGAATGAGAGTGTAATTGTAATAAATGATAAGAGAATGACTTTTAGGCCTTTGATTCAGTAATGATTTAAAGAAAAGGGATTTCATGAATCGCACTGGATTAGAATACCCCCATAAGATGAATCACGTTGCACTGGATTAGAATTATTCACTAAATGACCCAGAGTTAGTTACATTATGAATGCATTTAAGGTTTCGGAGTATTATCCATTCAGCATATATGTTCACATTCATACAACTCTAGGAGACTTTGGTATAAGTTAAAAGAAAGAATTGAGTCCACGTCACAGAAAAAGGCTTGAATTGTTAGAAGATTATATCATGGATGTTCCATAGCGTCCATGAAAGGCTAAAGTAATAACGAATACTTTGAGCCGCAGATCGAAATATAGCTTAAGCCTACTTAAAGGATGAGAGAAGAGGAAACTAAAGAGTTACACATCAGCTAAGTAAATCAGGAGTCTGAATATTAAATTGAAATCGTGATTAAAAACATTGCAGAATCACTCTTAAAATCAGAGGTACAAGAGAGATAGTACAACGGCCATATTCTATAACGGCTCTATGATAAAGCCAGTTAGAAGAGTACCAGCCTCATAAGAAGTTTGTATGAAGCTCCCGCCGGATTGTGTATGCACCAGAGGTGCAAGTATTATAGTAGAGCTTCAAGGTGTGATATGAATTCCACCTATGTGGAAGGGAGGTTATGAAAGAGACCGAAGATACGATGCGAGACTTAAAGGTAAGTAAGGTAAAGACAAATAAAGTACAAGATACTTAAGTGCAAAAGGTTATGAGTAGTCCAAACTTCAGATCGTGGTTCCATATCCAGAAATGATAGTGGTGTCGTCAATAGCATATCTTCTAGCCTATGGTTTTCATGTACCGAGAGTTCTAGTTAAGAGAGTAAAGAAGAGTTAGAGATGGCGTGATGTCTCGCTTGAGGTTCTAGAATAACATAAAGAAATCTATGGTGCTAGTAAGTTAAGGGAAGCTCGAGAGTAGTATAAATAGATATGTGTAGGTCGCAAGCTAAAGTACGGTAGAACAACAAGGTTTTAGGTAGACATGAGTAAGGATGAGAAAAGGTGATTGAGAAGGTGACGAGAATAGGTAAGTCATCAGGATTAAGCCCATCAAAACAAGAGAGATGATGTTTTTCGTAAGTTATAAAAAGCTGAGTATAGCCTAAATGAACTCAGAAGAGTTTAAGACTAGGGGAATTTAGAAAAGATGGAATGTTGCTCTGATAGTAGAATGAGAGTGTAATTGTGTTAAATGATAAGAGAATGACATTTAGGCCTTTGATTGAGTAATGATTTAAAAAAAGGGATTTCATGAACTGCACTGGATTAGAATAACCCCCATAAGATGAAACGCGCTGGGATGCGATCAAACACGATTATTGAAGTATAGTATGGTCCTTAGGTGGATTAGGAAAATAACTTCAGATGTTCCCCGATGAGACGTGAGCGCTAGTGACAATATATTACGTAAGAGGTTTCAAGTTATCAGTGGTAGATTACAGATAAACATTAAGGTGAACCAATAATAGATGGATAAAAGTTCCAAAATATGATATGAGATTAGGTTGTCATTCTTAAGATGAACAGTAATGAGGAAGCATTAAAGGACTTAGATTTATACATATAGGATAAGCAGCGAGAGAGTAACCTGGAGTTGGGTAGCAGATCTCGGTAATAATAAAATTGAAGATAGTGTTATGGTATAGTATGACCTACCTAGATACAGTAAAGCCATAAGGAAAGATAACCGAGGCTATGAAACAAAATATAGCAATAGTCGTAAGTTCGACAAAGTACCTATATATGCCGGGAGGGACAACTTGTCATAGTACTGTATTTGTTCACAAAGTGAGGCCTAGAGATTGGCTAAAAGCTGGAGGAAAAAGGAGAGAAGAGTCGCATAGGCGCGCGTACAAGGATAGAGTCGTACAGGCAGCACGACAGTAGGTAGCAACAATTACGAGATTAGAAGAATTCCGACCAAATGTCGCGGTGTGAGGAAGAGGCCTAAATGGGGGAATGCCCCGGCCTTTGGATTTATTCATAGAACAGTTGCCTAGAGGGCAAGGATAGTATTAAGGTATTCATAAAAGCTATAAGATATGAGACAGATAAGCGCATCAGTCAACATTTGAGGACAAATATTCCAAAGGGGGGAATGATGTTACACCCTATGTTTTCGTACATAAAAGTACGTCACAAGTCAAATGATGTATGCTAAGAAATGAAATCATCTTTGAAAGTATATAAAGTAAGTTAATCATGTTAACTTGGAGGTTAAAAATACTTAAGATCATGGATACCAAGTACCAAAGAGGGTTGGAAGGATTAGAAGCTATACAAATTGAAGAAAATAAGCTTCGTCAAAAGTCGACAAGTTGAGAATGTTATAGCATGTACTTTTAGGGTGAGACTAGGGTGATTAACATGATAAGGAGGTTATGCTATGAGTTATTTTAGTCGTATCATAGTCGTGTGTTATGTTTTGAAGTCAAGCGAGTTGTGGAACAAAAGTTTGCAATGGTCATCACAAGTTACATTCATAAATGTGCTGAACTTAGGACAAATATTTCTGAGCTTTTCTCCCAATGTACTTAGAATTACAGGGTGATCCACCTACCAAATTGAAGATCTATGAGTCTATTTTCTAACACATTAAACTGTTTGTTGATACGATATCGGAGTAAAGAGATATTCGCATTTTTGCGAGACTAAGCAAGCAGACCCTTGGGACCACAACGTCGGTGTAAAACTCCAGCTTGTATTTAAGTCAATTCTAAGTCGTTTTAACTCATTTTTCTCAACCAAAACAGTTCCTAAACCCTCCTAGATGCTCTCCAAGGGTTAGCCCATGATCCTAGAGTGAATCCAAAGATAAACCATGCAAGCTCGACGTAAAGAATATCGTGGTTACACTTAACTCCCTTTCTTTCCCGTTGTGACGACTTAGGAAGTGACTTGGTTCAGTTAAAGAACAGAGGGTTCTTGTTATATTTGAGGTAAGTTTCATCTTCCATAACCTAATCTTTAAGTTTGTACAGGTATTGGGTTAGTTTTTGTGGGTGGATTCTTGAAGAAACTAGTAAATATGGAACTTGAAGTTGAACTATGTTGTGTGGCCTGTTTTTACATGTTTTAAGATACCAAATGGAATTGTAAAGGTATGGATATCATGGTGAGGATGAGGGGAAGTGAAGATGAAGATCATTGTGCTGAAACGTGTTGAATTCGAACTATAAAAGACCCTATCAAGTTATGCACATAAGTTGTTCGATAAAATGACTAAATGAACTTCCCTACTGAATATGAAGTCGATATTGATACCAATCCATTGTATGATATAGATGACCATCCGTAAGAGGTGTGAGGAATTGTGCAACAGTTGTAACTTTGTGGATAAGGTATGTTAAGGCTAAAACTTTCCTTCATTTTGGCATGATCCCATAACTACATGTGTTTGATAACGAGACATAAAGAGAAGTTTGTATTTTTGAATCTATGTACACTATCCCAGTCTCATAAGTTATAGTATTCTCTCTTATCGGAACTTTATATTTAGTTAAGTATGGCCTTCTTCCAGTCAAGGGAGCAGAGAGTCTATATTTATATATAATATTATAGTATTTTCACCACCGTCGAGCTATAATCGGTGGGTAGGCCCCTATTGGGCAGTATTATAGTATTTTCACCACCATCGAGCTATAATCGCTGGGCAGGCCCCTATTAGGCAACCGCTGATCAGAGGGTAAGTTATATCCCGAGCCTAGTATGGCCGAGCGCGTATGAGCAAGCCCAGAATGACCGAGATGCAGAGCCTAGTATGGCTAAGCCCCTATGAGCAAGCCTACTACGGCAGAGTAGTTATACGTACCGAGTCTTATAGGGCCCGGACAGCTATTTTACTTACTATATGGAGAGAGTTGAGTCAGTATCAGCAGGTAAGCATATTTTCAGATCATATTTGACTCCTAGTTACTTTCAGTTATTATATTATTAGTTCAGTTTCGGCTTTCAATTATTCTGTTGCCTTACATACTCTGTACATTATTTTGTACTAACGTTCCTTTTGTTGGGGCCGCTGCATTTCATGCCTGCAGGTTCTGATAGACAGCTGGATAGACCTTCCCAATAGACAGAGTCAAATATTAGCTCGGTTGGTAAGCTCCACTTCCTCAGAGTTATCGGGTCTAGACCTTGAATTCCATTTTATATATACAGGTTTGATGGGTAGGTCGATGCCCTGTCCCGACCATGATACAATTCAGCTATCTTTAGAGGCTTGTAGATGAATCATGATATTTTTTATATCAGTAGATGTTCGTGGCGGCCTCGTCAGCCTATAATGTATATATATATATATATATATATATATATATATATATGAGCTTTTGGGTATGTTTACCCCTCAGATGAGAGAGAGGATATTTTCAGATGATTCCGAATATGGCCTCATCAGCCTAAGCTGAGGGTTACCCCTCCGGAGTTCACAGTTACAAAGTAGTACGCTCGGACCGAGTATGACACCGGATGCCGGCCGTGCCTCCCCGGGTTTGGGGCGTGACATTTTATGAAGCCTCATATTAAAGTGAAACGGCACCTACCCTACCCAATTAGGTATTCTTATTTTTGTACCAGAAAATGAAAGTGCTTGAGCGTTAGGTATCTTCTACATAATAAAACCTTGCAACTCATAATAGAGATGAAGTTTTTTTCCCCATTACTTTGAAAAGCTAACCAGTCTTACAACTATGAAAATAGTTACAATTAACATTCAATGTCTATACTCCGTAGTGCAAGTACAATGTTCTACTTCACATGTAAAATATTTTTTCATGCTATTCTTCTGGCAACTTCATTTTTTCATTTTTCAATCTTCTTTTTTGGTTTATGTACATTTGCCCCCTTTTTCGAGTTTTTAAGCACACATATTATAGACTTTTTGAGCTATAGTGAACTTTTGATCTCATTAGCAGAATATGTTAATGTATAATGTATTGGTTCCCACTAAAAATAAGGTCTTATGAAATTAATGGTAGATAAAAGCTTTAATCAAGCATGAGAATTGAATATGACACTTAAAAGTGGACGAGTGGCGTATTATACATGCACATATATATGTTGTCTATTATATATTATTACGTATATTTTTCGGTTCCTCTTGGGGATAGAAACATGGAACATGACATTGGTTATATTATAGTGAAGATCTTCCAAATTATCACATCTACCTTATTTAATTATGTCTCCTCTAGAAGGGATCGCATGAAGTATTTTTGAGTTTCATACTTTGTTATCAAATGTTTAACACCATTTTAGTATTTTTTAAAAAGGCACCTCACTATTTTTAATCGAGTAAAAGGACGCAACACATGGTTTCACACAATTTAATATTGATTAAGTGAGAGACTCTAACCTGTGGCATAACCCAAACTATGATTCTTAATAATCTAATTATAACGATCCGATCGGTCGTTCTGAGATTTAGCATTCCATTAGGTGGTTTGAGACTTTTAGTAGATTCATATTATGTATTATGACTTGCGTGTATGGTTGGTTTTGTTTTTCAAGCGGTTCGAGATTGATTTGGAAGAATGATTCTCGTTTTAGAAGCTTTAAGTTGGAAGAGTTGACTAAGGTTTGATTTTTGGGTAAAAGGACTCCGAATCGGGTTCTAATTATTTCAATAAGTTTGTATGATGATTTTGGAAAGTTTGGTTAAATTCAGATGAGTTGTGTATAAGATTAGGTTGTATGGTGATTGTTTTCGCTTTTGGCGTCGATTTGAACATAAAGGTTACCATATTAAGCAAACCGCCCTTGATTCGTGTTTCGACTAAACCATTATATGCGTATCGTAATTTTGGGATCATAGCAACTGAAATCATCAAGTTTCGATATCGTATGATGAATTTATGGTCATATACTAAGAATTGAGTTGCTAGATTTTTGAGATTAATTACGAAATTGCCACTGAACTCGTATATAAAAATCTGCACTATTTTCAAATATTGAAACCAAAATATCTCTTTCATTATAAGATCAAATGGATTGATTCAAAAGTCTAACTTCACTAGGAATCTTTTGGAGGCATCAAAAGCGAGTTTCGGGATCGTTTGGAACAAGAAACGAGGCAGAACAATTGGGCATTTTTGGCCATTAATGTTATTGTAGTTTTTCTCATCTTGAAAGTTTGGGATTGAGAGAATTCAAGTATGTTCTTCAAGTTTCTTCCATGGGGTAAGTGTTTTCTACTCGGTTTTGATTATATTCCGTGATTCCGTCTCCATTTTTAGCATTTGATTGATGAATTTAAAAGAAAAATTGGAGGGTTTTGTCTAAACTTTTCTAATGTAATTTTTTGAGTTTTGAACATCGATTCGGAATCAGAATTGAGTGAAATTAGTATGGTTGGACTCGTGTTGAACGTGTTGTCGAATTTTATGAGTTTTATCGGGTTCCGAGGTGTGGGCCCAAGTTTGAATTTTTGGTTGACTTTTGATAAATGTGTAAAGACTCGACCTTTATCGATTGGGTTTGCTTCCTATGGCATTATTTGATGATTTTGAGTTTTTTTTGGCTAGTTTTGAGCCGTTCAGAGGATGATTTGAGCGGGATAACGCTTCTAGTGTATCGATTGGGCTTGTTTGAGGTAAGTATCTTGCATAACTTTGTGGGAGGGAGGGAGGGGGGAGGGGGACTACCCCTTAGTATTTGGGTTAATTGTGCTATTTGTGTTATGTGAAAGTCGTTTAGGCAAGGTGACGAGTGGGTACACGGGCTATATGTGGTATTTGACCAGTTTAGATTATCCAGACTCTTTCCATACCTTTAATTGAATTGTCATAACATGTTATATCTCTCATTATTAATCTACTCTTACATGCTTTATTTGACGTTGTTAGCACTTGTTCTACCTCTTACTTGTTATTTTGCTCTTATATGCTTTAGTTGAAGTTATTGCCTTCCTTATTGTCTTGTCACCTCTTAATTATTGAATCACTTTTAATTGAAGTTGTTATTTCATGAAAAATCATCTTTTTGAGTTATTGGTGTTGAAGTTATTATGGCCATTATCACATTGAGGCGAATTTGTTAATTGTTGAGATACCTTTCTTTGTTGAGCATTTCCATTTATTTTGTTGTTGTTGAAATTCTTATACACATTGTGGTTGAGCCATGGGCTATTTGTTGTGAAAATATTATTGTTGACTTATTGATAAATTATGGCATATGGGCAATTGTGATGCGAATTTGATTGTGTTGTGATATTGATACAGATGCGGTGGTATAAGGCTAGGGGTTGATATGCATGCGGTGAGATAAGGTGGGCTTGATACGTGTGTTGCTAGTAGGGGAACTACTTAAAGCCACACGGTGAGATAAGGTGGGCTAAAACACGTTTAGCTATTTCGAAAAAATAATTTTTAAAATTAAATGTAAGGATCACGTGGTGATATAAGAAAAATTTGTGATTGAAATTCTGAAATGTTAATACGAGACGGTATTTCGGTTGTGATTTTCATTGTACATTCCACGTTGGAACAACTTGTTGATTTGAATGGTCATTGTTCTTCCTTCAATCATTCATTCGCATTTTGATTGTGTTTGATTATTCGTTATTATCTTGGTGTTGGAACGATTATAGTTTCTTGTATGAGTCATGCATTCTACGTGATTTGTTGTGTTACTTTAACATGCCAATTTGTGCCTCCGTTATAACTTAGTGAATTAATTGTCAATGTGAGTTCAATTGCATGGAGTCACTATATCATATTCTGTTGAGTTGTTGGTAACATAATGATTTAAATAAAGAATTATTAACATGCTTTATTCTATGTGCCTCTTAAGATAGAACTCGTTATCTCACCGGTGCCTACTTATTCTAAATGGTTATCGCACTTTCATTACAATTGAGTTCTCAAATTATATTCATCACCCTGTTAGATGTTCACCTTACTTAAAATTGGTATCATGTTTTTCGTTAACAAATTCTATATTTAATTCGTTAATTTAACTTATGTTTTACTTTGTTTAAAAATGATACTTTTACTCAATTTTATTATTTCTAAACTAAACTCATCTTATACTGTGTTTCGTACAAATTGTATATTATTTTACTTTACTTAATTTCTAGAATAAATTCATCATTTCATTTGACACATTACTTTATTCAAGATTGTTATTATGTTTTATGGTGTGTAAATATATCTTTCATTCATCTAAATTAATATTTATCACGGCTGCAAAGTACATGGTAGCACGTAGACTTTGCCGTGAGAAGGTGATTGTTATTGCGGGCACGAGGTGCCATATGCGTAAGAGTTAAAAATTGTGGTCCATGACTTGTGGTTTATGAGGTGTGGTGCCTCGGGTTAATTTTTGTTGTAAGTCCATGCGTTGGGAGTGATTTGATTATTTGAGTTGTCATCCGTTTTTCCTTATTTGAGTTCATTTACATCTCATAGTGTTCACTTTATTATTCGTTTACTAGTTGCTGCCATTTATGTTTCTATACTTCATAGTTAGTTGTAAATCAATAATTTTTCCACCGTTGGTCTTACATTGATGTTCTTCCCATTGTTAGCTTATGTATATCTTGAACAGGTTTTTATGTCTAGTAGGTGTCTTGACCTGGCCTGGTCACTACTCTACTGAGGTTAGACTTGATACTTACTGGGTACCATTGTGGTGTACTCATGCTACGCTTCTGCACATTTTTGTGCAAATCCAGGTATTCTGATTGTGTTGTTGAGAGTTGCGTCTGCGCAACGGGATACTTCAAGGTATATCTGCTTGACGTTGCTGGCCTTGGAGTCACCATATTACTTCATTATGCTAGTGTTAAATTGTAATTCAAAACAGTATTGTGTGTAGAAATTCTAGTGTGTTTCAATAGTGCTTATGACTCCGTACTACCGGTTTTGGAAAATGCATAACTATTGGATGATTGCAGTTATGTATGTCATTTAATGGTTTATGATAAATTATTAAATAGTTCAATTCTGTTATTAAACCAACATGTGTTAGGCTTACCTAGTCTTAGAGACTAGGTGCCATCATGATATCCTAGGGTGGAAAATTGGGGTCGTGACAAGTTGGTATCAGAGCTTTAGGTTCATAGGTGCTACGTGTCATAAGCAAGTTTAGTAGAGTCTTGCGGATCGGTATGGAGACGTCTGTATTTATTTTCGAGAGGCTACAGAACTATTAGGAACCACTCCTTTCATCCCTTATCGTGCGGCATTGATTCAGCTTGAAGCATATATCTTATATCCCTTTATATCCACTCGTATATGATGTTGCGCGCTGGTATCAACTATGCTCTGATGGTTTGTTATGCTGCGGATGGGGTACGAGGGGGCCATAGATACTCGATCATTTTCTCGAGGTATTTTTCAGAATAAGGACGCGGACGTGTTGGTGGATCTTCAGTTGTTCAAGTGTGGGATGCAACTGGTTCGTGTATCTATTTGGTGCTGTACGAGCTTATGAAGGTTGGTAATGTGGATAATCGGATGTTGTTCCCTATGACTCCGCACCAAGTGGGGGAGTCTACTATCGACGATCAGATTGCATGTGCAAGTGTGATGATAGGCTATAATTACGTATTTTAGTCGATTATTACATTCCAATTCACTGCACTTCAGTTGAGTTTGCGCTTTAATCGCTACTAGTTTGCACTAATTATGTATTTTATGCCTTGTAGGAGTGATTCCGAGCTAGGTAGATGTTATGGAATGAATTCAAGTGATTTGGAGCTTTGAAGTCTGAGTAAAAGCCCAAGGAATTAAGCCGGATCGTGTTCGGGGATCAACGGATGATAGTTAAGAACGAACCAAGAATCGAGTAGGCATATTGCGCACTGTCTAGTAAAATGTACATAACTTTTCGCTCAGAATTCCATTTGGGCTCCATAATATATAGTTGGAAAGATAATTCAAGAGGATACAACTTTCATGTTTTATGTTTTTCTAAATTCCAAACGGTCCGCGGTCAGGTCCGCGGTCGAATCCGCGGCCGCGGACGTCCTGACCTCGAAAAGTGTCCTCTTTAGCGTAGGAGAAGGTATAATTGTTTGGGCCCGACCCTACTTGGAATATATACATGGAAAAATGGTATTTTGAGCACCTTTGACATATTTTTGACATAATTTAGACCTAAGGAGGCTAAGGAGACCAGGAGATTCGACCTAAGGAGGCAAGAATACACTAGGAGCAAGGCGGAGAATTCTTCTACGAGTTTTTCACTTCCTTCTTTGTATTTTCATTATTGGTTATGAATTCTAGTATTGTAGTTTTACATACTATTATGAATAGCTAATTTGTTATCTAGAGTTTTGATAGAACCTTTTGTAGGATAAATTCTTTTTATGTTTTTATATAATTGAGTCATAGCTTTTCTCTATTTGGTTCAACTACGTTATTATTATGGTTGGTTGAAGAGCTCTCAATTGACTGTGCCTATTTAGTGTGTATTACTCGGGAGAGAGTGCATATTCAGGTAGTTGTTGAACAACATCACTCCTAACGTATATGAGGGATCAATACGGAGGGTTTAAAGATGGGATTAGGGATAACGAAACCTTAGGTGCGATCCGAGTGAGCCATACTTAATGCCAGCTAGCGTAATTCAGGAGAATATGTCTAGTAAATTATGGTAATTACTCGGGAGAGAGTTACGACAGTCAGAGCGCTCATGATCGGTAGAGAATACTTAGGCGAATTTGTAGAAAACGTAGCGGAAAGGATTCCGACAATAGGGGAAATCATAACTCTAGACCTCCTTAATCTTGTCTCTAACCCTTAGTATCTTTAGTTGTTAATTTACTCTTTTAACTTGTTAGTTAGTTAGTTAAACACAAGAATCTTAATATTTATAAGTTAGGAATTTTTCAAGCTTGTCTTCTTGGTGATAGTGAACAGTTGTGGCTAAGCCTTAGTTCTCTGTGGGATTCGACTCCGGACTTGTAAACCGGATTATATTTGCAACGACCGCTTAGTCCTTTTTATAAGGCATAGTTGGGCGTGATCAAATTTTGGCGCTGTTGCCTGGGAACTAACGGTGTAGCTGTAGGTGTACATATTGCTAGGTTACAAGTTTGAACTTTTATTTTTGTTTTGTTGTATTTGATTTATTTATTTTTAAAATTTTTGTTTTACTTGTTAATTTGAGAAACATGACATCCTGGAATTATGGGAATTTTGATGTTGGTAATTTTACTGTTGATCTTCCTTGTGTGAATTGTGGCGGAAACCACCTGGGTCAAAATAGTCAAAATATTTCCGAGAGCGAGTTATGTGCACCAACTCAATCTTATGTGTGGAATGTATGTGATATGTGTGGTGTTCGAGATGGTCACTTTCATGGTTGTGCTTATATTTTTTTATCTTTCCCCAACCCCTTACTTTGTTGGTTCTACTTTTTCTTGTGAAGTTAATAGGAACAAAGAACCCGGGGATGATAACCTGAAAGAGATCAAGGAAATGCTAAAGTACCTTGTGGAACAAAATGATGAAAGACAAATGCAGTTAGAAAGGCAAGATGCTACTATTCGCAACCTGGAGGCACAAATGAGTCAACTAGTTGAGACATTTAATGCTCAACAAACCAATATTGGGGACAGTAGTCAAGAAGAGCATGAATTAGACACTGAAATTGAGGTGCTAATGGAGGAGGTTAGAGTAGAACACCAACAATCTATCCAACTAGAATTTGAGGATGCCGATGTTCAAGAAGTAACACTAGAGTCAGCCAAGGACATTGAAGATATAAATTTAGTTGACTCTAGTGTGATTGGTGTTGAGGAGGTCAAAAATCATGAAGTTCATGTATTTGAGCGCGTTGGACCTCATTCCAAACACTTCTCTACATTATATTCGGATGGTGAAAAGGGAATGGATCCTTACGAGCATAAAAAGGAGTCCAAGGAAGAGGTAGATGAGCCTTATATTTTGAAATTCTCAAGGCCGTCTAGGCAAGGTGACACTCCTCGGTCGAGAGCCAAAAAGTGCATAAGACTTTATCTAATTTTTGGCTCGCAAGAATTTATACCGTCCCAAGAGCATAATCATAAGCTTGAAGCAAAACTTGGGATTCAATTCATAAGCTCGGGGTGGAGGCAAAAAGTGATTCGTGTCGTGCCGCGACGTTAAATCAAGCGCTTGTTGGGAGGCAACCCAGCTTCACTGCTTTCTTTTATTTTTTTAATTATATTATTTTTGTAGTGTCAATTTTTGATTTTCCAGGAGTATGGAAAGCAAAGCTATTGGAAGGATGCAACAGCAAATCAAATGGTTGGAACTAAGTGTGAGGTACCCACACGAAGGACGAAGCCTGGGAGAAGTCTGAGTACCCCATGAGCTGCTAGTGCTTCGACTTTGGCCTACCAGGGAGTTTCTTTTGCCCTCTTATAGTTATGATGTGCATTGGGGACAATGCACAATTTTAAGTGTGGGGTGAGGAGATTGTCTGAGTGACTTTCTATGCTACTTTAGTTGTGTTAGTTTAATTGAATAATATTTTTTTTTTAAAAAGATTGGAATTTTTCCGACGATAGATCTATTAGACAATTTTCTTGAGGGATTTAAGTCTATAGAAAAAGGACAAAAAGATTTTCTTTTGTTAGGTAGTGTAGCAATTCCCCCCTTGGTTTTTCTTTGTGCAACGGTTCTTTTCCAAGGGTTTTATTTGAACCGGGTGTAGTTAGTTTTATTTTTTTAAGGAATAGGAGCCACTGTGTTGTGTTTTGAATTGAAGCAATATCTCTTTACTTTGTTATGCCTTGAGAATAGTGAGTACTTTGGTTGTGACGCTTAGGCTCATTTTTTTGACTCTTGTATAAGTACCTTAAATTGTATGATCTTAACTTTGCTTAACTTCTTTGACTAGAGTGTCTTGATGAATTCAATCATGAATGAGTTAGTGCCATGTGTGTGCAAGGTTTTGTGTCATTCTATGCATTACATTTGATGTCTAGAACTTGCCCCGTGTGTCTACAAAGCGAAATAGTAGTTTTGTTCAGTCTTGGAAGTGATATAGGCGTTTCTTTGTTGAGCCATATATATATTTTACCCGCCTAATTATTATGTATCGTAGTTAACCCCTTTGAGCCTGTAATCCTATTTCTTTGGCAACCACATTACAAGCCTTACCCATTTGTTTGAATTAACCATCTATTTGAACCTTTTAACCTCTCATGAGCACTTGAATTATTATGAACTTTGTAAAAGTTAAAGTGTGGGGTGGTTCGTTTAGCCTTTGAGTGGAACTAATGAAATAAGGAGAAAGGTGCACTATTTTGAACACGTAAGAGCCACTTGAATTAAAAAAGAAAGAAAAGGAAAAAATAGTTGTATTGCTGTGAAAAAAAATTCCTTGATAAGTGGTGACTCTTGATGTAATTGTGCTTAGAGAAGTATGGGGTAATATACATTGATGTGAATGTGGAGTTTGGTTTGACATAAGTATGGGGTTTGAATGTTAAAGTATATGTATTAAAGTGCTTAGGAAGTGTAGTCACTCTTATATCTAAATGTATCCTACCCGTCCAGCAGCCTACATTACAACCAAATAAAGTCCTACTTGATCCTAGACTGAATGAGCTCGATTAGTAGAGTAGTACACTACGGGCAAGCCTATGGTGCATCTTTTGTGGCATATGAATGTTATTTCTGAGAGTGGGTGAATTCTTTCTATCTTGAGTTCCTAAGTGTTCTTAAATTTTATTGTGTGGAACTACTCTCTTTTGTTGTGTGAGGGCACCTGATTCATGAAGGAAAGGTAATGTCAGTGACCTCTATGTTAGAGTAAGTGGGTGAGTTGTGAATAATCCGTGGTACTTGTGAGTCAAATATGGAGGTGAAGATGTTACGCTTTTGTGCTTAGTCTATTTTAAATATTCTTGGTGTGATGTGTTAGGAGAATTGTTTAAAAAGGTCGTGTCTATATAAAGTGTAGTTTGATTGCTAGAGGGCGAGCAATGGTTTAAGCGTGGGGTGTTGATGATAGGCTATAATTACGTATTTTAGTCGATTATTACATTCCAATTCACTGCACTTCAGTTGAGTTTGCGCTTTAATCGCTAGTGTTTTGCACTAATTGTGTGTTTTATGCCTTGTAGGAGTGATTCCGAGCTAGGTAGATGTTATGGAATGAATTCAAGTGATCTGGAGCTTTGAAGTCTGAGTAAAAGCCCAAGGAATTAAGCCGGGATCGTGTTCGTGGATCAACGAATGATAGTTAAGAACGAACCAAGAATCGAGTAGGCATATTGTGCACTGTCTAGTAAAATGCATATAACTTTTGCTCAGAACTCCATTTGGGCTCCATAATATATGGTTGGAAAGCTAATTCAAAGGGCTACAACTTTCATGTTTTATGTTTTTCCAAATTCCAAACGGTCCGCAGTCGAATTCGCAGCCGCGGACAGAACACTATGAAAAATCCGCGGTCGAATCCGCGGCCGCGGACGTCCCGACCTGGAAAAATATCCTTTTTAGCATAGGAGAAGGTATAATTATTTGGGCCCGACCCTTCTTGGTATATATACATGGAAAAATGGTATTTTGAGCACCTTCGACATACTTTTGACAAAATTTAGACCTAAGGAGGCTAAGGAGACCGGGAGATTCGACCTAAGGAGGCAAGAACACACTATGAGCAAGGCGGAGAATTCTTCTACGAGTTTTTCACTTCCTTCTTCCTATTTTCATTATTGGTTATGAATTGTAGTATTGTAGTTTTACATACTATTATGAATAGCTAATTTGTTATCTAGAGTTTTTATAGAACCTTTTGTAGGATAAGTTCTTGTTATGTTTTTATATAATTGAGCCATAACTTTTCTCTATTTGTTCAACTACGTTATTATTGTGGTTGGTTGAAGAGCTCTCAATCGACTATGCCTATTTAGTGTGTATTACTCAGGAGAGAGTGCATATTTAGGTAGTTGTTGAACAACATCACTCCTAACATATATGAGGGATCAATACGGAGGGTTTAAATGTGGGATTAGGGATAACGAAACCTTGGGTGCGATCCGAGTGATCCGTACTTAATGCCAGCTAGCGTAATTCGGGAGAATATGTCTAGTAAATTGTGGTAAATACTCGGGAGAGAGTTACGACAGTCAGAGCGCTCATGATCGGTAGAGAATACTTAGGCGAATTTGTAGAAAACGTAGCGGAAAGGATTCCAACAATAGGGGAAATCATAACTCTAGACCTCATTAATCTTGTCTCTAACCCTTAGTATCTTTAGTTGAATTTACTCTTTTAATTTGTTAGTTAATTAGTTAAACACAAGAATCTTAATATCTATAAGTTAGGAATTGTTCAAGCTTGTCTTCTTGGTGATAGTGAACAGTTGTAGCTAAGCCTTAGTTCTCCGTGGGATTCGACTCCGGACTTGTAAACCGGATTATATCTGCAACGACCGCTTAGTCCTTTTTATAAGGCATAGTTGGGTGTGATCAAAGTGTCATATCATTCTTGGGTCTGAGGTATATATGTAGTGTTGAGGGTTCCCCGGAATTGTACACGACTAATATCTTAGATTTTTATGGGATGGTACTGGACTTGCGGTATATCTGTATCATTGCTAAATCTACATTCCAGTTTCACAAAGGTTAGAGAAACATCTTCAGATTCACATAAGGTCTCTTCAGAGTGGGTATCTCGGTTGCAACATTGTTGGGTGCTCCAGAGGAAATATAACGGTTTATGGGTTTTCGGACGACGTGGTTCGTGCTAGGGTCTTACGCATCGAGATTTGACTTAGGATTATTGTGTATCGATAAGGGAAAGTGTTGACCTGAAGACAAGTCGAGGAGGATTAGAAGAAATGGGTCAACTCGGTGGTGTTGGGTCAGCATAACGATAAAGGTAATTGGTCTTTCAATGTGGTAATGCTTCACTAGCGTTCTGTGGCAATACTCTGGGGTTTGACGGCTTGCGTGACTTGGTTGAGTTGGGGAAGTTCAATTCTGATGGCTTGGTGATGCAGACTGGCCTCGAAGAGTTCTTGATAGTGTCGACCACAACTTGAGCTAGATGTCTTCTGCCGGCATAAGGAACGTGTTGCATGTTATGATTTCTGCCTGGATGGGATTGTGAGTTCTAGACAACATGGACGATTTCAGATATTTAGAAGAACGCTAAAATTATTTGATACCACCTAAGAAGGGTGCGCACTCCAGAAGGTGCACTGTGTTTCGACTTGCTGATGCCTGACTGGTGTTATGGTAATCGCCTGATTGATCGACTGTTGATATCTAGATTTACTTTGTGGCACAAAAGAATTATAGAAGTACTTCTCGTGGGTTGACCGTATGTGAGGAATGTGTCAGTTATTTGAGTAGTGTAGTTATGATCTGATATGGAGATTCTAGTATTCTAGGGACTTGAAGACTAAGAGGGTTCTCGAGGCAGATTTTTCCATGGTTGTGAACGATAAAGGTATGTTAAGAGGTTGGAAACTGATGGTATGTACTATAGATATGTTGTTATGGGATTTTCAGAGGCTATCTATCTACTTCGGAAGGATCAGAATTGATTTGGAGGCTAATAGTAGGTCAAATAAGGATGTCTATTTTAAATCGGGTCAGATTTATTTAATTAGAAGAGTTATTGTGGAGGGGTATGTTATCGGTTAGTGTGGATCACATTCGTGTTATGATATGTCTCATGTGTTACTCTTCTATGCTGCGATGGGTTGTGATCTGTTGGTTATCTGCACACCGATGCGGTTATGATGGCTTTGTAGCGAAATTCGAGCGAGATTGCTCTTGGGGTGTGGAATGGTTGATTGTGCCTTGGTTATAGTCTTCACGTTTCTGGATATATAGTGATATCCATATCTCTATAGTTATCGTCACGCGCTTCGTGTATTTTATGTTGATATGCTTATGGTTGTTGATTGTGAGTATCATGGCTCGACGTATTCCAGGTGTACGGGTGTTGGATTGGTCATCCATCTCAACGGCGTTATTCTAGGATATGATACTTTGTGAATATTTCATGTGTTATATTTCCCCTTGTGTGGTGGACTGATAGCATTGCACTTCGTGGTGGTATCTTTTAAGCTGGAAGGATGGTTTCTTCATATTCATTCTCTTTCCATTATTGGGTATATTTGAGTTATTGTTCATCAATTGCATGGATTGTTCTTAAAGAGGCTACTGAACTATTAGGAAACTTCACTTTCTTGCATTCTTGTCGTGCGGATTTGTTATTTCGATGTCTAAATTTATATTCTTTTATTCTCTCACAGATGGTGAGGACACGATCATCTTATCAGACATCGGTACCACCAGTTCGGGCTGCGAGAGGTCGGGGCCGAGGTGGAGCTTGCACTGCAGCAAGGGCAGCACCTGTGGAGCCACCGGTTGCTCCAACTAAGAAGCAGGTTCCAGATACTGTCGAGCTAGTGGGACCAGCTCAGGCACTAGTGATTCCTATTGTTATTCCTGCCCTTTAGGAGGCCTTGGCTCAGATTTTGACTGTGTGCACGAACCTGGCTCAGGAGGTTTCGATCCCAGTTGCACCAGCTACCTCACAGGCCGGGGGAGGTGCCCAGACTTCTATTGCCTGTACACCAGAGCAGTTAGCTCAGGTCATCGGATGCCGGGGGTGTTACCAGTTCAGCCGGTTGCTGCTGCTTGGGCCAAAGTTGGTCCACCTATGAGTGATGAGGAGCAGAAGTGGTTGGAGCGGTTTGGGAGGCTTAAGCCTCCAAAGGCCAGTATGGGGAGAGAGGGGGTCAGAGGATGCTTAGGATTTTCTATATAGGTGTCTGCGGATTCTTTGCACAACGGGGTATTTTGGATACTAGTGGGGTTGCATTTACTATATTTCAGCTGACAGGGGCAGCCTACAGATGGTGGCAGGCTTTTGAGTTGAGTAGGCCAGCTGGAGCAACACCACTTACGTGGCATGAGTTCTCAGTTTTCTTCTTAGAGAAGTTTGTACCTTAGAGTCGCAGAGAGGAGTTGCGTAGAGATTTTGAGCTACTACACCGGGGAGATATGACTGTAACTCAGTATGATATGGGATTCGCAGAGTTGGCTTGTCATGTAGTATGGTTGGTTCCCACTAAGAGAGAGTGAGAGGATCAATAGGTTCATTGATGGCCTCAACTATGGTTTACACTACAGCTTGGCTCGAGTGACCGAGACAAATGCTAGGTTTAACCAGGTGGTCGAGATTGCTAGGATCTTGGAGCAGGCTCACAGACTTGAGAGCGAGGAGTGGGAGGGCAAGAGGCCCCTTGGTTTAGGTGGTTTCAATGGTACCTCATTCGGAGGTCAGTCACATCACAATGAAGGTCATCTTTTCAGGCCTGCTCAGACGACTCGTCTGGTTCATCATGGTGCATCAGCTAGCCACAGTTCATAAAACACTCATCCAGTTCAATTATCTTTTAGTGCGCTTCCAGCTTAGAGTTCGTACCATGTTCCATTAGTTCAGGGTTCGTTAGTACCCGGTTCTTCCAGTGGTTATTCTAGTTCTCAAGGTCTGGTTCAGGCCCCGCAGTCATCCCCAGGTCAAGGTTGCTACAAGTGTGGGGAGTTGGGGCATGTGAGAAGGTTTTTCCCTCGTTTTATTAGAGGTCACGTACACAGGTATTGTTCCGGTCTGTCATAGGGATGCAGCAGTCTTATTTGATCCAGGTTCCACTTACTCATATGTGTTATCCTACTTTGCTTCGTAATTGGATATATCTCGTGATTCTTTGAGTGCTCCTATGTGTGTGTCCACGCCTGTGAGAGATTCTATTATTGTAGTCC
This sequence comes from Nicotiana attenuata, assembly GCF_001879085.1. Taxonomy (NCBI): domain Eukaryota; kingdom Viridiplantae; phylum Streptophyta; class Magnoliopsida; order Solanales; family Solanaceae; genus Nicotiana; species Nicotiana attenuata. The sequence goes on along the minus strand of NC_031998.1, from coordinate 37,457,064 downwards.
GTGTTTGCCGGTCGTGTTTAGTCACTATTGGTGGTTATGAGACCAGAGTTGATCTATTGCTACTTAGTATGGTAGACTTTGACGTAATCTTGGGCATGGACTGGTTGTCTCCCTATCATGCTATTTTGGATTGTCACGTCAAGACCGTGACATTGGCTATGCCAGGGCCTCGATTAGAGTGGAGGGGTACCTTGGATTATATTCCTAGCCGGGTGGTGTCCTTTCTAAAGGCACATCGAATGGTTGAGAAGGTGTGTGATGCATACTTAGCCTTTGTGAGATATGCTAGTGCTGATACTCCCACTGTTGAGTCAATTCTGGTGGTGGGAGATTTCCAGACTTATTTCCATCAGACCTATCGGGTATGCCGCCCGATAGGGATATCGATTTTGGTATTGACTTGGTGCCGGGCACTCAACCCATTTCTATTGTACCATATCGTATGGCACCAGTGGAGTTGAAGGAGTTAAAGAAACAACTCCAGGAGTTACTTGATAAGGGTTTCATCCGGCCGAGTGTCTCGCCTTGGGGTACTCCAGTTCTGTTTGTGAAGAAGAAAGATATCTCTATAAGGATGTGTATTGATTATAGGCAGATGAACAAAGTTACAGTCAAGAACAAGTACCCACTATCACCATTGATGACTTATTTGATCAGCTCTAGGGTGCTAGAGTGTTCGCGAAGATTAATTTGAGGTATCTTCAGGTGGAGATTCGGGATTCAGACATTCTGAAGACTGCTTTCAGGTCTTGGTATGGTAACTATATGTTTCTGCTAATGTTTTTTGGACTGACCAACTCCCCAGCAGTATTTATGCACTTGATGAACAATGTATTCCAACAGTATCTTGATTCTTTCATCATCGTGTTATTGACGACATCTTGGTGTATTCTCGCAACCGGGAGAAGCATGAGCAACACTTGAGGATCGTGCTCTAGACCTTGAGGGAGAAGAAGTTATATGCAAAATTCTCCAAGTGTGAGTTTTGGCTTGATTCGGTGGTGTTTTTGGGTCACATGGTGTCTAGTAAGGGGATTAAGATAGATCCGAAGAAGATTGAGGCAGTTCAGAGTTGGCCCAGACCATTTTCAGCTACTGAGATTCGGAGTTTCCTTGGTTTGGCCAAATATTATCGTCGTTTTGTAGAGGGTTTTCGTCCATTGCTGCACCTTTCACTTGATTGACCCAGAAGGGTGCTCCTTTTAGATAGTCTGATGAGAGCTTTCAGAAGCTCAAGACTGCATTGACTACAGCCCAGTGTTGGTGTTGCCTACAAGTTTAAGGTCTTACACCGTGTATTCTGATGCATCGCATATTGGACTTGGCACGATATTGATGCAGGATGGTAGGGTGATTGCCTACGCGTATTGGCGGTTGAAGGTTCATGAGAAGAATTACCTCGTGCATGAGTTAGAGTTGCCGGCAATTGTTCATGCATTGGAGATTTGGAGGAATTATCTGTATGGCGTTCCATGTGAGGTCTTAACTGACCATCAAAGTCTCCAACACCTATTTAAACAGGATGACATTAATTTGCGATAGCGGAGATGGTTAGAGTTTCTGAAAGACTATGATATCACCATACTATATTATCCGGGGAAGGCCAATGTGGTGGCTGATGCATTGAGTAGGAAGGCGGAGAGCATGGGCAGTTTGGTAAATTTATCGGCAGTAGAGAGGCCACTAGCCATGGATGTTCAGGCTTTGTCCAATCAGTTTGTGAGACTAGATGTTTCAGAGCCTAGCCGGGTTCTTTCTGGCATGGTTTCTCGATCTTCCTTGTATGAGCACATCAGAGTGCGTCAATATGAAGACCCCCATTTGCTTGTCCTTAAGGAACGATACAACACGGTGATGCCAAGGAGGTTTCTATTGGAGAGGATGGGGTGTTGCGGATGAAGGGTCGGGTATGTATGCCCAATGTGGATGGGTTGCGTGAGTTGATTCTTGAGGAGGCCCACAGTTTGTGGCACTCCATTCATCGGGGTGCCGCTAAGATGTATCATGATTTGACTTAGCACTATTTTTCCTGATCCAAGTTCTCCCTCCGTGAACCATCGCGACGGCACCTAGTCTCTACGACTAGGTAAGCTTAACATTTTGCGGAAATGAAACGAAAACATGATAACGAACAATTTAACAGGTAAATTTAATCAAGAAATTTAGATGCCGCTTCGCATATACAGTAATCACTCTCAAACTGAACATAAACGCTCCCAAAACCCGGAATATCTTGAGTCACAAGCTACAGAAGTAAATAGTGCTTCTAAACTCCAGAAACTATCAACGAAGAAAATACAAGAAAGTCTTTCACTTAAGGAAGAGTAGAGAGGGACTCCTAGGTCTGCGGACGCGGCAGATATACCTCGAAGTCTCTAAAATCGCCTCGCCTCACTGGAAATATGGCTGGGAAGAGGTACCTATATCTGCATATCAAAAACATGTGCAGAAAAGGGCATGAGTACACCACAGCAGTACCTAGTAAGTGCCAAGCCTAACCTCGGTCGAGTAGTGACGAGATCACGTCAGGGCCCTACTGTAAATATGTATAATAAGATAATACAGTATGAAATATCGTAGTAAAGATAAATACTAACAGTCAACGAGAATGAAATCACAGAAAAACAACAACTCAGTACACAGAGGTAGCAACAGGGGATCTTCGGGGATACCGTCCCGTAGTCCCAAACGTAAATGTAAAGGGGATCTCCCGGGATACCGTCCCGTATTTCCAAACGTAAATGTACAGGGGGATCTTTCGGAATACCGTTGCATAGTCCCAAAGTAAATATCCAGTACAGAGGGATCTCCCGGGATATACCTCGAAGTCTCTCAAATCGCCTCGCCTCACTTGAAATATGGCTGGGAAGAGGTACCTGGATCTGCACACGAAAAACATGTGCAGAAAAGGGCATGAGTACACCACAGCGGTACCCGGTAAGTCCCAAGCCTAACCTCGGTCGAGTAGTGACGAGATCAGGTTAGGGCCCTGCTGGTATATATGTATAACAAGATAATATAATATGAAATATCATAGTAAAGATAAATACTAACAGTCAACGAGAATGAAATCATAGAAAAACAACAACTCAGTACACAGAGGTAGCAATAAGGGATTTCCCGGGATACCGTCCCGTAGTCCCAAACGTAAATGTACAGGGAATATCCCGGGATACCGTCCCATAGTCCCAAATGTAATTGATGCAGGGGAATCTCCCGGAATACCGTTCCGTAGTCCCAAAGTAAATATCCAGTACATGGGGATCTCCCGGGATACCGTCCTGTAGTCCCAAACATAAATGTGCAGGAGGATCTCCCGGAATACCGTTCCGTAGTCCCAAAGTAAATATACAACTCAATCAACATAAAAAACAGTTTTGACAAGGAATTCTACAGTTTAGATTAAGTTCATATCAAAGAAGGCAGGTAATTTTGCACTAAATATGCTGCACAGAGTTCAGGTAGGCAGTTAAGGCAGGTAAGACAGTTAAGGCACGTAGGCATGCTTTCCTAAGCTAAACAGGATAGTTACATATACTAGTATTGCTCAATTAAAGGAAAAACAGATATTTGCTTAATGAAAATAGGGTTTTTCAACAACTAGCCCGTGTACGCACTCGTCACCTCACGTACACGACATTCATATATCAAATAGTACCAAATCCTAAGGGGAGTTTCCCCCACACAAGGCTAGGCAAGCCACTTATCTCGAACCAAGCTCAAAATCTGAAGTCACGCTCTTGCCACGAGTATCCAACTCCTAGTGGCCCAAATCCACAAACTTCCTCCGAAAATCTCTCCAAATTTCGCCTTCTACCGAGCTCTCAATCAAATTTTTGAGTTATGAACTCAAACCCTTGTTTCGAACTTTAAAAATCTGCCAAGTGATTTCCTTAATCGCGATCGCGGAAACACCCTCGCGATCACAAAGAACAACTTCGCTGCCTCATAAATTTACCCTACACGAACGCGTAAAACACCACGCGATCGTGATGCTCTAGCTCTCCCAACTACGCGTTCGCGGACCACGCATCGCGTTCGCGATGAACAAACGCGTGGCCCCATCTAAGTCCACTTAACTCTACGTGAACGCGACTTAGCCCACGCGTTCGCAATGCATCACCTGATGAACTTACGTGATCGCATCCCTGTCTTAGCAAACGCGCAGAACAACTTAGCCAGTCTCCTAAAATGCTCTACGCGATCGCGAGCCTTCTCACGCGATCGCGATGAAGGGTTTTCTGCAACAGAAACACCAAAAAATCTGCCACTTCTCCAAGTCCAAAAATGACTCGTTGAGCATCCGAAACACAGCCGAGGCCCCTCGGATCTCAACCAAACAAACCAACCAATCCTAAAATACCATACGAACTCAGTCTAGCCCTCAAATAACATAACACTAAAATCACGAATCACCCTCCAATCCAAACTTTAAGAACTTGAAACTTCAAAATTCTACAACCGATGCCGAAACCAACCAAACCACGTCCGATTGACCCCAAATTTGCACACAAGTCATATTCAACACTACGGACCTACTCCAACTTCCAGAATTGGATTCCGACCCCGATATCAAAAATTCCACTACCGGCCCGAAACTCCAAAAATTCAACTTTCGCCATATCAAGACTAAATGAGCTACGAACCTCAAAAACACAATCCGGATGCGCCCCTAAGCCCAAAATCACCTAACAGAGCTAACGGAATCGACAAAACTCCATTCTGGAGCCGTCTTCACACTGTTCTGACGACGGTCTAGATTCTAAGACTTAAGCTCTCATTTAGGGACTAAGTGTCCCAAAACACTCCGAAACTCAAAACGAATCATCCCGGCAATCACAATAGTAGAAAATAGATATGGGAAAGCAGTTAATAGGGGATCGAGGCGTTAATTCTCAAAACAACCGGCCGGGTCGTTACATCCTCCCCCTTTTAAAATATTCGTTCCTCCTCGAACGAGCATAGAGACATACCTGAAGTGGTGAAAAGATGAGGATAATGGATGCGCATATCCTGCTCGATCTCCCAAGTCGCCTCCCCGACCGGCTGACCCCGCCACTGAACCTTCACTGATGCAATGCTCTTTGACCTCAGCTTTCGAACCTACCTGTCCAATATAGCCACTAGCTCCTCAACATAATATAGATCCTTGTCCAACTGGACTGAGCTAAAATCCAACACGTGAGACGGATCACCGTGATACCTCCGGAGCATCGAAACATGAAATACCGGATGAACTCTTGCCAAGCTGGGAGGTAAGGCAAGCTCATAAGCAACCTCCCCAACACGCCGCAACACCTTAAAGGAGCCAGTAAACCTTGGGCTCAACTTGCCCCTCTTTCCAAATCTCATAATGCCCTTCATAGGCGAAACTCGAAGCAAGACCCGCTCTCCAACCATAAATGAAATATCGCGAGCCTTTCGGTTCGCATAACTCTTTTGTCCGGACTGGGTTGTGCAAAGTCTATCCTGAATCACCTTAACCTTCTCCAAAGCGTCCCGAACCAAGTCTGTGCCCAATAATCTAGCCTCGCCTGGCTCGAACCAACCCACCGGGGACCTACACCGCATACCATACAAAGCCTCATACGGTGCTATCTAAATGTTGGACTGATAACTGTTGTTGTAGGCAAACTCCATAAGTGGCAAGAACTGATCCCAATAACCTTCAAACTCCATCACATACGCACAGAGCATATCCTCAAGAATCTGAACAGTGCGCTCGGACTATCTGTCCGTATGGGGGTGAAATGTTATGCTCAACTCTACCCGAGTACCCAACTCATACTGTACGGCTCTCCAGAATCGTGATGTAAACTGCGTGCCCCGGTTAGAGATGATAGATACCGGCACGCCATTAAGTCTGACAATCTCATGGATATAAACTCGAGCCAGCTGCTTGGAAGAATAGGTAGTCATCACAGGAAGAAAATGAGCCGACTTGGCCAGCCTATCTACAATCACCCAACTGCATCAAACTTCTGCCGAGTCCGTGGCAGCCCAACAACGAAGTCCATTGTGATCTGCTCCTATTTCCACTCTGGAATCTCTAACTACTGAAGCAATCCACCCGATCGTTGATGCTCATACTTCACCTGTTGGCAATTTAAACACCGAGCAACATGTTCCACTATGTCCTTCTTCATTCTACGCCACCAATAATGCTGTCTCAAGTCCTGATACATTTTCACGGCACCCGGATGAATAGAGTACCGCGAGTTGTGAGCCTCCTGAAGAATCAACTCACGCAAACCATCTACATTAGGCACACGTAGTCTGCATTGCATCCTCAAAGCACCATCATCCCAATAGTAACCTCCTTAGCATCACTGTGCTGAACCGTGTCCTCAAGGACAAGCAGATGGGGGTCATCATACTGACACTCCCTGATACGATCATAAAGAGAAGACCGAGAGATCACACAAGCCAATACTCGACTAGGCTCAGAAATATCCAATCTCACAAACTGGCTGGCTAAGGCCTGAACATCCATCGTCATGGGCCTCTCTGCTGCTGGTAGATAAGCCAAACTCCCCAAACTCTCTACCCGATGACTCAAAGCATCGGCCACCACATTGGCCTTCCCCAGGTGGTACAAAATAGTAATATCATAATCCTTAAGCAGCTCTAACCACCTCTCTGACACAGATTAAGATCCTTCTGCTTGAACAGATGTTGCAAACTCTAATGATCAGTGTAGATATCATAAGGGACACCGTACAAATAGTGCCTCCAAATCTTCAGGGCATGAACAATAGCAGCTAACTCAAAGTCGCGGACTGGATAGTTCCTATCATGCACCTTCAGTTGTCTGGACGCGTAGGAAATCACCTTACGGTCCGGCATTAACACCGCGCCGAGGCCAACTCGCGACGCATCATAATAGACTGTATAAGACCCCAAACCTGTAGGAAATATTAATACTGAGGCTGTAGTCAAAGCTGTCTTGAGCTTTTGAAAGCTCCCCTCACACTCTTTCGTCAACCTGAACGGAGCACCCTTCTGGGTCAGCCTGGTCATAGGTGTTGCAATATGTGAGAATCCCTCAACAAATCGATGGTAATAACCCGCCAAACCAAGAAAACTACGGATCTCTGTAGCTGAGGATGGTCCGGGCCAACTCTACACTACTTCCACCTTCTTCCGATCCACCTTAATCCCTTCACTCGACACTACGTGACCCAAGAATGCCACGGAATCCAACCAGAACTCACATTTTGAGAACTTTGCATATAATTTCTTTTCTCTCAAGGTTTGAAGCACTGTCCTCAAGTGTTGCTCATGATCTTCCCGACTCCGGGAGTACACCAGAATGTCATCAATAAAGACAATGACGAAGGAGTCAAGATATGACCGGAATACACTGTGCATCAACTGCATAAATGCTGCTGGGGCGTTGGTCAGCCCAAATGACATAACAAGGAACTCGTAATGACCATACCGAGTCCTGAAAGCAGTCTTCGGGATATCTGGCTCCCGTATCTTCAACTGATGATAACTTGAATGCAAATCAATATTGGAAAACACTTAAGCTTCCTGTAACTGATCAAATAGGTCATTAATACGAGGCAAAGGATACCGGTTCTTCACTGTAACTTTGTTAAACTGGTGATAATCAATGCACATACGCATAGAACCATCCTTTTTCTTCACAAACAAGACAGGATCACCCCAAGGTGACACACTAGGCCGAATAAAGCCCTTATCAAGCAATTCCTGTAACTGTTCCTTCAACTCAGGAGGAGCCATACGATAAGGAGGAATGGAGATGGGCTGAGTGCCCGGCAACAAATTAATGCCAAAATCAATATCACTCTCGGGCGGCATGCCAGGAAGATCAGCTGGAAACACATCAGGGAAATCTCGCACTACTGGGACTGAATCAACTATAGGGGTATCAATAATGACATCTCTCACATAAGCTAGATACGCGTCACACCCCTTCTCAACCATTCACTGATCTTTAAGAAATGAAATAACTCTACTGGGAGTGTAATCTAAAGTACCCATCCACTCTAATCGCGGTAAACCTGGTATAGCCAGTGTCACGGTCTTGGCGTGACAATCAAGAATAGCATAATGGGGCGACAACCAGTCCATGCCCAAGATAACATCAAAATCTACCATGCTGAGCAATAAAAAATTGACTCTGGTCTCAAAACCTCTAAGAGCAATCAAACACGACCAATAAATGCGATCCACAATAAGAGAATCTCCTACAGGAGTAGACACATAAATGTGGGAACAAAAAGAATCCCGAGATACACCCAAATGCGGGGCAAAATAAGAGGACACATAGGAATAAGTGGAGCCCGGATCGAACCGAACCGATGCATCTCTATGATAGATCAGAACAATACATGTAATGACAGAATCAAAAGCAACAGCCTCTGTACGGGCAAGAAGGGCATAGTATCTGGCCTGGCCTCCCCCTCTAGGGTGACCTCTACCTCCCCGATCTCCACCTCTAGCTGGCTCAGCAGGTGGGGTGGCAGCTGGTGCTGTGATCATAGCCTGGGAACCCTGTGGAGCATGTTATGGCTGGGAAGTTTGTGGAGGTGCACCCCTCCTAAGCCTAGGGAAATCCCTCACCATATGGCGAATGTCGCCACACTCAAAACAAGCTCTGGGAGGGCGTGGTGGATGCGACTGGCTCGGGCCAGGTTTGCTGGACTAACTACTGAAAGCACCCCGTGCAGGAGGCGCACTAGATACTGGAGGTGCATAATAAGGCTCCCGAGGTCTAGGAAGAGCTGGAATACCACTGGCTGCTGGAAGAGTTGAATGAACGGGGCGACTACATAACCCTACCATGACGAACTGCAGCTGGGGCACGGGCACCAGAATAATGGCTTGACTCTCGAGATCTCTTGGACTCTCTCTCCTCCCTATCCCGAGCTAGCATGCCCTCCACTCTCCTAGCAATACTCATCACCTATTGATAGGCGATATCAATCTCTAACTACTGGGCCATGCTAGACCTGATGCTGGGAATGAGCCCCTAATAAACCGGCAAACTCTCTCTCGAACTGTAGAAACCAAGGCCGGTGCATGTCTAGCCAAGTCACTGAAATGGACAACATACTCTGAAACAGTCATAGTACCCTGGCGCAAATGCTCAAACTCCGCGCCCCATGCGTCCCTGAGGCTCGGAGGGACATACTCCCTCAAAAACATATCCGAGAACTAGGTCCATGTAAGGGAAGTTGCCTCAGCCGGACTGTCCAACTCAAAAGTACGCCACCACTGATAGGCTGCCCTTCAAAGCTGGAAGGCAGTGAAAGAAACCCCACTCGACTTTGCTATGCCCATAGTGCGGAGGATACGGTGGCACTCCTCTAGAAATCCTTGAGCATCCTCTGATGCTAGACCACTAAATGTAGGAGGGTCGTACTTCTTGTACCTCTCAAGCCTCCACTACTCCTCCTCTGAAATTGCTGCCCTACCCTCGGGCTGAGCTAGGGCTATAGGCGGTACCGGTATAACCTCTAGGATCTGATCAACCTGAACCCGCTGCTCTGGGGTGCGGGAGGCGGGAGTCTGTGCTCCTCCCCCGGCCTGAGATGTGGCTGCAGCAAGGAGAATCAACCCTGCCTGAGCTAGAAACTGTACATGCTCATGAACTGTGCAAATGTCTCCATGAGAGCTAGAGTAGTAGTAGTAGTAGGCGTATCAGGCGCCTGGGCTCCGGCTGGAGCTACTGGTGGCTCCTCTGTAGCAGCTCGCGCGGGTGCTCTCGCTGCACCACGTGTGCGTCCTCGGCCTCTACCCCGGCCCCGGCCTCTGGCGGCTCTAGCAAGGGGCGCGGGTTCCTGGTCATCTGCGGTAGCACGTGTCCTCACCATCTGTGAGATAATAGAAGACAGAAGTTTAGAATTTCAAAGTCAATAATATCGAATGACAAGGAATCAAATGAAATGGAATTATCCTAACAGTTCCATAGCCTCCCGAAGATAAGTACAGACATCTCCGTACCGATCCGCGAGACTCTAATAAACCGGCTTGTGACACACAACTCCTATGAACCTAGAGCTATGATACCAACTTGTTACGACACGAGTTTTCCCTCCGTGAACTATCGTGACGGCACCTAGTCTCTACGACTAGGTAAGCCTAAAATTTTGCGGAAATGAAATGAAAACATGATAACGAACAATTTAACAGGTAAATTTAATTAAGAAATTTAGATGTCGCTTGGCATATACAATAATCACTCTCAACCTAAACATAAACGCTCCCAAAACTCAGAATATCCTGAGTCACAAGCTACAGAAGTAAATAGTGCTTCTAAACTCCAGAAACTATCAACGAAGAAAATACAAGAAAGTCTTTAACTCAAGGAAGAGTAGAGAGGGACTCCTAGGTCTGTGGACGCTGCAGATATACCTCGAAGTCTCTCAAATCGCCTCGCCTCACTTGAAATATGGCTGGGAAGAGGTACCTGGATCTGCACACGAAAAACATGTGCAGAAAAGGGCATGAGTACACCACAGCGGTACCCAGTAAGTGCCAAGCCTAACCTCTATCGAGTAGTGACGAGATCGGGTTAGGGCCCTGCTGGTATATATGTATAAGAAGATAATACAATATGAAATATCGTAGTAAAGATAAATACTAACAGTCAACGAGAATGAAATCACAGAAAAACAACAACTCAGTACATAAAGGTAGCAATAGGGGATTTCCCGGGATACCGTCCGTAGTCCCAAACGTAAATGTACAGGGGATATCTCGGGATACCGTCCCGTAGTCCCAAACGTAATTGTGCAGGGGGATCTCCCGGAATACCGTTCCGTAGTCCCAAAGTAAATATCCAGTACATGGGGATCTTCCGGGATACCGTCCCGTAGTCCCAAACATAAACGTGCAGGAAGATCTACCGGAATACCGTTCCGTAGTCCCAAAGTATATATACAACTCAATCAACATAAAAAACAGTTTTGACAAGGAATTCTGCAGTTTAGATTGAGTTCATATCAAAGAAGGCAGGTAATTTTGCACTAAATATGCTGCACAAAGTTCAGGTAGGCAATTAAGGCAGGTAAGACAGTTAAGGCACGTAGGCATGCTTTCCTAAGCTAAACAGGATAGTTACATATACAAGTATTGCTCAATTAAAGGAAAAACAGATATTTGCTTAATGAAAATAGGGTTTTTCAACAAATAGCCCGTGTACGCACTCGTCACCTCACGTACACGACATTCATATATCAAATAGTACCAAATCCTAAGGGGAGTTTCCCCCACACAAGGCTAGGCAAGCCACTTATCTCGAACCAAGCTCAAATCAATCTGAAATCACGCTCTTGCCATGAGTATCCAACTCCAAGTGGCCCAAATCCACAAACTTTCCCGAAAATCTCTCCAAATTTTGCCTTCTACCGAGCTCTCAATCAAAATTTTCAATTTTGAACTCAAACCCTCGTTTTGAACTTTAAAAATCTGCCAGTGATTTCCTTAATCGCGATCGCAAAAACACCCTCGCGATCGCGCAGAACAACTTCGCTGCCTCATAAATTTATCCTATGCGAACGCTTAAACCAACATGCGATCTCGATGCTCTAACTCTCCCAACTACGCAATCGCGGACCACGCATTGCGTTTGCAATGAACAAACGAGTGGCCCCAGCTAAGGTCCACTTAGCTCTATGCGAACGCGAGTTAGCCCACGCGTTCGCGATGCATCACCTGATGAACTTACGCGATCGCATTCCTGTCTTAGCGAACGCGAAGAACAACTTTGCTGGTCTCCTAGAATGCTCTACGCGATCGTGTGCCTTCTCACGCGATCGCGATGAAGGGTTTTCTGCAACAGAAACACCAAAAAATCTGCCACTTCTCCAAGTCCAAAAATGACCCGTTAAGCATCCGAAACACACGCGAGGTCCCTAGGACCTCAACAAAACATACCAACCGATCCTAAAACACTATACAAACTCAGTCTAGCCCTCAAATCATATCAAACAATGCTAAAATCATGAATCACCCTCCAATCCAAGTTTTAAGAACTTGAAACTTCAAAATTCTACAACCGATTCCGAAACCAACCAAATCATGCCCGATTGACCCCAAATTTTACACACAAGTCATATTCAACACTACAAACCTATTACAACTTTCAGAATAGATTCTGACCCCGATATCAAAAATTCCACTACCGGCCCGAAACTCCAAAAATTCAACATTTGCCATTTCAAGCCTAAATGAGCTACGGACTTCCAAAACACAATCCGGATACACCCCTAAGCCCAAAATCACCTAACAAGCTAACATAATCAACGGAACTCCATTCCGAAGTCTTCTTCACACTGGTTCGACTACGGTCCAAATTCTAAGACTTAAGCTCTTATTTAGGGACTAAGTGTCCCAAAACACTCCGAAACTCAAAACGAATCATCCCGGCAAATCACAATAGCAGAAAATAGATACGGGGAAGCAGTTAATAGGGGATCAGGGTGTTAATTCTCGAAACGACCATCCGGGTCGTTACACTATTGGTAGAGAAGAATGAAGAAAGATATAGTAGAGTATGTGGCTTGGTGCGTGAACTACCAGCAGGTGAAGTACGAGCATTAGTGGCCGGGCAGTTTTCTTCAGAGACTTGATCCAAAGTGGAAGTGGGAGCATATCACCATGGATTTCGTTTATGGACTCCTATGTATCTTGAAGAAATTGACGCAGTATGAGTTATTGTGGATAGACTGGCCAAGTCTGCACACTTCATTCCGGTTGTGACTACCTCTTCTTCAGAGCAGCTGGCTCAAATCTATATCCGTGAGATTAATTCGTCTTCATGGTGTGCTGGTGTCCGTTATCTCTGATTGAGGCACGTAGTTCACATCACTTTTCTAGAGAACTGTGCAGCGGGAGTCAGGCACACAGGTCGAGCTGAGCACGGCATTTCACCCCCTAGACGGACGAGCAGTCCGAGCGCACCATTCAGATCTTGAAGGATATGCTACGTGCCTATATTATGGATCTCATAGGTTCATGGGATCAGTTTTTACCGCTTGCAGAGTTCGCCTACAACAACAGCTACCAATAGAGTATTTAAACAGCTCCTTATGTCACGCCCCAAACCTGGGGAGGCGTGACTGGCACCCGGTGCCGTAGTGGCCCGAGAGAACCACTTTGAAACTCATTCATTCCTTTTGTAACTATCATGGGCCAACATGGCCACAACTCGTAATGTACAATTATAAGTGGGCAAATGTCATATCAATGAACTATCGTTCATAAAACATGAATACATATGGGCCGTCAAGGCCTCTGACATTGACATATTGTACATAATAAACATGTGTCTACAAAGCCTCTAAGATTATTTGACATAAAATGGGACAGGGTACCGACCTACCAATAAGTCTGTAGTAAAACTTTGACACGATGACTCATAGACTTGGCTGCACTCCGAATGAGGTGGAGTCTTACCGATCCTTCGCTGAATGCCAATCTCGTCTACTATGAGGGCTCGTCAAACTAACTATCTATACCTGCAAGCATGGATGCAGTGTCCCCAACAAAAGGACGTCAATATGAATAATGTACCGAGTATGTAAGGCATGTAAATCAGTATAAAGGACATGGAAGAAACATGGAGTAAAGGACTCAACCTGTATGTCTGGATAGCTCTGTAAATCATGAAATATTTATAATGTCATGCATATGCGTATAAATGTCATGTAATGCATAGGTCTGTACGTACATAACATCATCAAGCCTCTGAGGGCATCCCATCATATCATCTCAGCCACTGTGGGCAAAATCGTCATTGTATACCAGCTAATCAGGTGGTGGTGTGTATATAACGCCATAACCTTTCCCATATCCCATATACATATATATACATACATATATATATATATATATATGCGTATATAATGCGATCTAGTCATGGGTCAATGTGCATGTATAAATGCATATGAAATACGTTAATAAGATTTTCTCGGAATGCCATAAAAACCAATATACCTTTCGGATAAACTTTATCAAATACGTATTTTTCTGAGAAAGATATAATAATAATTCACATGGGGAATCAAGAAAGTAAGTATCTCTAATATTTCTATGAATAGAGTCAAGTATGAAAATTATGCATTTCCTTGTTTCGTTTGTGTCGTATAGATCATGCCAAAAGAAATAAGGGATAGCCTTAACATACTAGTAAGCTCCAGTACTCGTATCAACAACCTCCTCTTGAACAACATCTAAGCTTTTTTCTCAAACACTCGTGCAACTTTTCCGGCAAAACTCAAGAAACGATCTAACACCCTCATAGGTCACCCTCCCAGCATGATAATCAAAAGGAAAGTAGTTTTAAATCGCGACCTCAAAGTACATTTTTTTATCCTTCGTAACTACTTTTCTCCATTCATTTGATGTACTCACCCATTAGGATCATTGATATAACATTTTCCAACTTTCAATAACTACTTTAATATTACTCGAGCAACTTCCAGTATATTTCCTAGTCAGATTCACATTATATACTCCTTGCCAATTAAGACTATTCTTCAGATTCACATTATATACTCCTTGCCAATTAAAACTATGTCACGTAGAACTGATTGGAGCAGTTCTGGTTATTCTAGACATCCAAATGAATGTTCTAAACACCAATAGTATTAGGCCTCGCATTTTGATAATGTAAGGAATATTTATACTTATTTTGTCCCTGTTAGACCTAAAGCAGGTTTGGCAATTTTCCTGCAATTGCTAAAGTTTAAAGATGACTCTTAGTAAAATGTCTTAACTCAGATGTCTCAAAGTCTAATACACAGATGAGAAAGTTATATAGAATCGGTTGTCAGCAAGTCTAGAATCAATTGCCACAAGATATATTTTTTATTGTCTAACTCACTACATATTGCCACCTTATCAAACTTATATGATTATGAGATCATGCCAAAATAAATGAAAAGTTTAGCCTTAACATACCTGAGTCGATTCTCTTAGAATTTGGTATGGAATTATTTTGCTTTATTTTTCTTACTCACGATCAGCCCACTCTACTTACATAAGAGATTCCATTTGATTTATAAGGCATACACATGAATTCATATTGAAGAACTCACGTTTTTAGCCTTTACAAACTCATAGAATTCATATTTGAAGAAGCTCACCGTTTTAGCCCCACCAAAAGCTAGAAAACTTTGAATTACAAGCCCAATGCTTTTCTCTGAATATCACGTTTCTGTGCCCTTTTTTTTTGGCTAGATGTGATAGCTTGTTCATAATATACATAGGCTTACTAATATTTAATGGGGTGTGGGGCCCACATATAATCAATTAATAAGAAAGTATTCTTGGCCATGGGGGAGCCACCAAAACATACTAATCCAAGGAATATGAGTCATAGGAATGGGAATTTTAGTAGTCCCACGTGGACTCCACAATTGATCCCTACTTTGGACACTTACCTTCTATTAAAAAAATTCAATAATTAACCCTTTTACCCACATAATTAAGAATTATTTCAAATTACTTAAAATACTACTTACTTTTAATACACTTTATATATTTTACTATCATGGTCATGTGGTACCATATAAAATAAATAAATACACTATTATTTTATTAGAACATCCATGTAAAAATACATATATTTTCTCAACTTATAATTTTTCTAATCTCATATAAAGAGTAAAAAAATTCGTACCTTAATTCTTAAAATGGTAAAAAGATAACCTTCTTTTCTTGTGCAAAAATAATTTCTATCTTTATAATAAAGAAAATCTCATAAACTTTCTCATATTTTGTGTATAATTAAAAGTAGTAATATTAATAACCATATAAAATCATTTTACCGTTTTACAAAAAATGTTCCACTCAAAATACCATATCAAATGTACGGGGTGTAACACCTTATAAGGCCTTATATGCGAAGCGGTGTCGTTCTCAGTTGGTTGGTTTGACCCGGGAGAGGCTAGGTTTTTGGGCACTGATATGATTCAGGATGCCTTGGAGCAGCTTGCACAACACAGTCTAGGTAGAAGAGTTATGCTAATCGGAGGGCTCGTGATGTAGCATTTACGGTAGGAGAGAGAGTTTTGCTCAGAGTTTCACCCATGAAGGACGTGATGAGATTCGGTAAGAAGGGCAAGTTGAGCCCTAGGTATATTGGCCCTTTTGAGATTCATGAGAGACTTGGTGAGGTGGCCTATAAACTTGCATTGCCACCCATCTTTTCGGCATTTCAGCCGGTGTCCATATTTCCATGCTCTGAATTATTATAGTGATCCATCACATGTATTAGATTTCAGCTCATTCCAATTGGACAAGTATTTGGCTTATGTTGAGGAGCAGCTGGCGATCTTGGACAGGCAGGTCCGAAAGTTGAGGTCAAAGAACATTGCTTCAGTGAAGGTTCAATGGAGGGGTCATCTGGTCAAGGAGGCAACCTGGAAGACCGCGCATGACATGTGGAGTCGTTATCCTCACCTTTTAATCACTTCAGGTATGTCACTATGCACATTCAAGGACGAACGTTTGTTTTAAGAGGGGGAAATATAATGATCCGACCGGTCATTTTGTTTATTGAGTCCCGTTTCCCTTTTGATGCTTCACACATGTGTATTTGTGGTTTTATGACTTGCAGGGTTGGTTAGTTTCGTCCGGGGAAGGTTTTGGGTTGATTTGGACCCTTTGGTTCTTGGTTTAGAAGCCTAAGTTGGAAATATTGACTGAAGTTTGACTTTAGTGAAAATGACCCCGAAATGGTGTTTTAATTCAGATAGGTTCGTATCATGATTTTGGACTTGGGCATATGCCCAGAATTGAATTCAGAGGTCCCTAGGCTGATTTGACTTGTTTTGCCGAAAGTTGGCAATTTGAGGTTTAGAAATTTCCCTAAGTTTGACCGTAGGTTGACTTTGTGGCTATCGGGTTTAGAATTTAGTTTTAGGACTTGGAATTGGTCCGTTTTGCTATTTGAAACTTGTCTGCAAAATTTGGCTTAATTCGGAGTTGGTTTGATAGGATTCAGACGCTTGGTTGCAATTCTAGAGGTCCTTGAGTTTTCTTTTGAAATTCATGCGTGTTGATGTCCGATTCATGGATTTAGATGTTATTTTGGTTTTTTGATCACACGAACAAGTTCGTATGATATTTTTCGACTTGTGTGGATATCTGGTTTGGAGCCCCGAGGGCTCGAGTGAGTTTCGAATGTGTTTCGGAATGGTTTGGACCCAATCAAAGGTTGCTGGTGTGCTGGTGCCTCGGGTGTCGCAATTGTGAGCACCAGCATCGCAATTGCGATCATAACAGGGGGATATCAGGTGTGGCATTGCGAAAGGGACTGGAAAAGGGTAGGCTCGCATTTGCGATAATTATGTCGCATTTACGAGGGGAGCAGGCTTCGCAATTGCAAAGCCAATATCGCATTTGCGATTTCCCCTAGGCTGTCAAGTGTCGCAATTGCCGGGCTTTCTTTGAAATTGCGTGGGTTCGCAATTGCGAACCTAGTGTCTCAATTGCGACATTTGCAACTGAACAAAAGGGCTGAGAAAACGGGATTTGATCTCATTTCTCTCATTATAAAACCCTAAACTCGGTAGGAGACGATTTGGAGTGGAGATTTTCCCCTACAATCTTTGGGTAAATGATTTTTATTAATTATCAACTATATTACATGATTATATATAAGATTTAACATCAAAATTATGAGAATCAAAAAAAAATTTTGGGAAATTTTGTCTATGTTTAAAAAAAATTAAAACTTAGTATTTGGGAGTCAAATTGGACTCAGATTTGAAAACAAAACACATATATGGACTTGTGGGATTGTGGGTAGTCAAGATCTACCCTTGGACTCTGGTTTTGACCAGGTGGGCTCGGGGTGACTGTTGTTGACTATTGGGAAATTGTGTAAAGATCATAGCTTTATTACTCGTAATTGGTTTCTCTTGCATTGTTTGATGTTATTACATCATTTTTTGTTAGATCTGAGTTGTGCAGAGGTGAATTTTAAGGGAAAAGCTATTTTTGAGTGTTAGGCTAGTTGAGGTAAGTACCTTTCCTAACTTTGTGTGGGGAAAATTACCCCATAGGATTTGGGTTATTGTACTATTTGAGTTGTGTGGAAGACGTGTATACGAGGTGACGAGTGTGTACACAGGCTTATATGTGGTATTTTACCGGTTTAGACTCTTAGGTTACTTTTAAGCTCCTAATTGAAGTTATAATTATTTGTTCTATATTTCGTTGTCAAGTTTACTCCTACATGCCTCATTTGAAGTTGTTATTACATGTGCTAGTTTCCATTGTCGAGGTTTTTCCTTATGCGCCTTTATTTGTAGTTGTTGTTACATGTTATTCCTTCCATTGTTGAGTTATTCTCATGCATTTAGACGTAGTTTCTATTTCATGCTATTATTCTCATGCATTTAGACGTAGTTTCTATTTCATGCTATCTCCTTCATTGTTAAGCTTATTATGCACTTGAAGTGAAAGTTTCCATTTCTTGGGAATACCTTCTTTGTGAGTTATTGAAGTTGTAGTTGTGAAAGCTAAAAGTACATTGAGATTAAAGTTGTTAGTTATTGAGATATCTTTTTTTGTTGAGTTGTTTCTCATTCATTTTGTTTGTATGGAGATTCTTGTACACATTGTGGTTAAGCCGTGGGCTATGTGTTGTGGTAGCATTGTTATTGTTGATTTGGTAACGTTGTGGCATATGGGCGCATGTGGTGCGAGTTGATTATTGTGTTGTGATATTGATACACATGCAATGGTATAAGGGTGGGTATTGAAACACATGAGATGGGATAATGTGGGATTCATACGCGTGTTGTTAGTAAGGGAATTACTTGAAGCCACACGGTGAAATAAGAGGGCTAAAACACGTGTAGCTATTTCGGAAAAAATATTTTATAAATAAGTGCAAGGCTCACAAGATGATATAAGGAGGATTGTGAATATGACTTGTGAAAGGTGAAAATGCGGTGTGGTATATCGATTGTGATTCTTGTTGTACATTCTACGTGAAATGACTTGTTGATTTGAGCAGTTATTATCTTCCCTTCATTTGTTTTTTACTTGTACTTTCACGATACTTGATAACTTGTTGTTCCTATCATATGTGCACTCTTTGTTGTCCTTTATTGCTTTAATTTCCATTGTTAGTCTTATATCATCATATTGTTTTGTTGTCATCTATTTCCTCGCTTTCCGTCATTAGATTATATTTTATTTTGTTCAGGTTTTTTTCTCTAGTAATTGCTTGACCTGGCCTCGTCACTACTCTACTGAGGTTAGGCTTGATACTTATTGGGTACTATTATGGTGTACTCATGCTATACTTCTGCATATGTTTTTGCAGATCCAGGTACATCTGCTCGTGGCAGACGCCAATGTAGCACCCCGGAAAATTTCGAAATACTTAAGCGCTATTAAGAAATTTGATGTGTGCCAATTATATTATTTTATGTGCAGACGAGGACTATTAATATGATGGATATTAATTGGATATGATAATAAGTATACGAGGTGTATTTCAATTGATATAGGGCATAAGGAGAGCCCTTGGGACAAATCAAATTGGAAATTACATTATACACTAAAGTTCCAAACGAGTACGCATAAGACCTAACTTTGGACGAGCATATTTAAATATATAAATATATATATAAGGTGTTTTGTGATGCAATACCTATCAAATAAAAGATATTCGAGTCTAGTTTTTAACGCTTTAAACCGTTTGTCATTTGGACATTCCTACAAGAAGTTATGACCAGATTACCAATGACTGACAAAGGAGTGAACTGGGGATGCGAAGCATCCGGGGCCGCGTCCGAAAGAAAGGCTGGCAGTGAAGTATTGCCATAGCATCCGGGTCCGCATCCGAGCTTCGAAGAGGAGTGAACTATGAATGCTAAGCATCCGGGGCCGCGTCCAAAACCCTAAAATTTGGGCCTATAAATACAAAATCGGGGGAAGAGAGTATTTTGTGTATTGAAGGTTAGGATTCTTGAGGTGAAGAGGCAATTTTGAGCTCAAATCAAGTCCAATCAACTAAGGTAAATTGTTAATGATGTTTTGGGTTGATTCTTACTCAATATACATGAGTTCTAACATCATTATTACATCCAAATACTAGATTTCATCATTAAATCCTCAAGAACAAAAAAATCACCAAAGTTGTGATTTTTCAAGATTGATCTACTAGAGGTAATTCCAATGCTTCAAGCTCATTTATTACAAGTAGTTATAAGTATTTGAAACATTTGTTACAAGTTTTAATGGTTGAAAGATTGGATTACAAAACTCTAGTTCATGGCATGAATAGTACTTTACGGAAAATAAGAGAGAAGATGAATGGTAATCTTGGCGATGAAACTGATGAATACAATGAATCTGTGGAATTATTTGTTAGCAAAAGATGGAAGTGATCAACTAAGTAATCACCCGAATTGTATATTTTGCAAGTGTTGATTATGTAAGACGATGAATAGTAACTTGGTGGCATTGAACAATTGATGTAGTATCATTAATGACTTCGAATGTGTATTAAAATATAAGAATGAAGTTGAATGGTCTAGCATGTAAATCTATTTGGCGATTCGAGTTGTTGGGGGCTTGTAGCCAACTTATGAGCCATATATGGATATTGATCAATATCTTAGGTCACATTTTAATGTAATTAGGATATCTAGTTATAGATATCGACTTGTTGGTGATGTTGAGCATTTTAATCAACATTGGAATGATGGAAGAGGATTGAAAGCTTGTGAATGTTAATACAGCGAAAATGAGGTAAGTTGATTAAAATTTACTGTTCTTGAGGGACTTTCTCCAAAATCATGTTTCGAGTTAATACCTAAGTTGTTTGCAAATGTGCTTTCATGCTTGTGGGGACAAACAAGTACGGATGTCTTCATGTATTAAAATATTATGTTTCATATGTAGTGTCATGCTGTTTTATAAAATTTTATTTTAAATCTTGTTGGCAAAATGACACTCAAGGTAAATGTTATAAGTTTTTATCAAAACTTACGTATTGATAAGAGTATACATATTTGAGTGCTAAGATAAGTTCTCATGGAAAGTATTTCTTTCTAAAATTGATGAGCAGAATAACACTTGTGGTATCTTTTAAAGAATGATGTTAAATTGCTAAAGGCTTTAGCATGTAAAAGGTTGTTTATTTGAATTTTATTCAGATGATTTGAATTTTCTATAAATGCTATGATTTGATAAAAATAGATCCTTTGAGGCTACTATGCTATGAATCTATTTTTGAAGTATCAAATATTTTGGGAGTTACTTGTGTTCACCGAGATTGGCTTTGGATATATCGTGTTCGTTGTCATGAAACTACACATGCCGGTGTAGGCGTCGATGGCAACTTTGTGGTATAGACTACAACAGAGTGCTCTCCCTCGATATGGTACTATTTTGTGCTTTTATTAGCATGGCTGGGTCGATTCGTATGGCACTATGATGAGACGACCTGAGCAAGTAGGGTATATGATACTTGCCGCTAGGTACATTACCTAGTTGATCTTCTTATGTCGGTGATGGTATAGTACTCCTAGTGAAAGGTAAGGATGATTCTCTTATGTTTAGGCCTAAGGAGCCGAAAGTGATTTCAATGACTTAAAGCACATGGAATGATTTTGTATGATTTTATCCAAAATCTTGGATTGATGTAACTATTTTAAAAGTTTATATTGTGGGTTACATTTCACGTGGTTGTTATTTAAAATGACAAGGGTCATGAATTGATATAATTTCTTATCGTTTTATATCAAATATTGGTGCATTATTTTTATAAAGTTTGTCCCAAGAACTTAAGTTAGAGAGAGTCTATGACACTTATTGAGTACTGTTGTGGTGTACTCAGCCCTTAGGGGGGGTCCTTCAGTGTCCCGCTTACTTTACATATTTCGGGATGATGTATGACACGTAGCATGCGGTCAGAGCTAGGATGACTCTCTTTCCGAGGTATTATGAAGCACCACTTTTATTTCGTGGTAGTTATCATGTTATTTCTTATTTGCTTTTGTTGGAATTACTCCAGGTGTTTAATTCTATTCTTTGGTATAAAGGCTCCATAGATAGTTGTGAAATGTTGTAGTAACGAGGTTGTACATGACATACAAGAAAATATATTTATTTTATTTAGTCTCATTGTTATTATCATGACAGGCGTCATGTGTGATTCAAATTGAAAAATATTTTATCATTTAACTTGAAAATGTATATGATTTTCAAGGAGCTTCCGCAGTTAAATTGATTTTCATGCATATATTTTGGGTGCATCATATGGTTTGGTTTGCTCGGGTCGGGTAGTGTGCCGGGTGCCGGTCACGTGGTTTTGGGTCGTGACAGCCAGTGATTGACCAATTATTCCGGACACTTCAAGGTATATATGCTCGATGTTCGCAGGTCTCGGAGTCACCTTCTTCTATTGCTTTACTACTGTTTATCTTCATTTCAAGCAGAGTTATATTTAGAGATTATAAGTGCATTCTCTGTAGAGCTTATGACTCAGTTCCACCAGTTTTTGGGAGATAATTTATAGCTGTACTGTTTGAGTTTTATTATGATAGTTTAATAGTTTAATTTGATATCTAAGTTGTTATTTCTGTTAATTCTCAATATATGTTAGGCTTACCTAGTCTTAGAGGCTAAGTGCCATCACGATATCTTAATGTGGGAATTTGTTTTTTAGGGTGATTTCGGGGTTGTTTCATTGCTGGTTTTGGCCAGCTTTCATGGTGTTTTCATGTCTACGCTGCTGCGTTTTTCAGTTGAGTTTTGGGGACATTTCAGCTGCGTTTTTGGCTAGTTTTTGAGCTGGATTTTGGACTGGTTTGGGTCGTTTTCTGCTGCATTTTTGAGGCTGTTCGGGGCTACTTTTTGGGTGGTTTGGGGTTGTTTTAGGATTGACGTTTTTGGCCTGTTTTTGCTCTATTTTTTAGGCTGAAGTTTGACAGGTTTTTCAAGTGTAATTTTGGAGGTAGTTCAGGTGCCTCTCATGGATGATATTTGCTAGAGTTTTAGATGTGATTCATGGCTTATGAGGGATGTTTAAAGGGCTGGTTTTGAGGTGGGAAGGTGAGCAACTGCTATGAGTTTTTAATGGAAGGTCTATGGTGTTAAAAATGGTGATTTGCAGTAGTTTCCACGGCTGAAAATTGCTGAACTTTTGGTCACCATGGAGATGGGTAAAATGATTTAAAGAAGAAGAAGGAAGCTCTATTTGTACTCACTCTGTCCAAGCTTTTGCCTTCTTTCAGGTGTTCTCCGCCTCTATGTATATAGTATAGAATAGAATATGTGTGTGTTTTTATAAGCCAAAGAAACCCTGAGGGGTAGCTCAACTGGTAAAGGCCCGAGGACAAAGTCCTTCAAGTCGTCAGTTCGAGCTCCTCAGAGCCACTGGAAGCATTACACATAGGGATATAAGGAATGGGGAATTGCAAGAGATAAATGCAGGCTAATGGGCATAACCCAACAATGAGAGATGCTGGCACACCCATAAGCCTACTAGAACATATTGTTTAGAGATTAGGATCCCCTAAGGGATCAAGTTTANAAAAAAATATATATATATATATATATATATATATATATATATATATATATATATATATATATATATATATATATATATATATACGGGTGTGTGTAAATGTGATTGGTGGGGACTAAAGTGTCAGTGAATGAATATTCCTATTATGCCTATCCGGATGAATTGCGCTCCAACATTTGTGCAAAGAAAATGTGATTTGTAGTCCCTGTGGGCCAAAGTTTGTTATCAAAAGAGAGAGAAAGGAATCTTTGCCAAATGGCATTCTTACATTGATTTTTTTTTCTTTTTTGATAATAAATAAAATAAAATCTACACCTACTAAGTCAAAAAAAATAGCAAAGCAAAATTACTGCATACTCAATTTTCATTTGTTAGAAAGCCTCTAACTTAGAAATTGCACTAAACTAAATAAAACTATATTTTTGAAAACTTTTCTTTCTATATAAATGAAGGTAAAACTTATACTAAAAATGTGACTCTTTTTTATCATTTTCAATTTTCTTAAGTAAAATATATATATAAAGGTAAAACAAAAGCTAAAATATGTAAATTAAACTCAAAAGATATTTAAATACTAAAAAGTGAAAAAAAATTCGAATATAATAAAAAATTAGGTGCTCACAAGTATGTCTTACTTATGTCGGAGAATTTGATCTTTCTTGAATTTCATGACCCCTGCATTTATCTTTAAAGTATGCTTTTGTTCTGGAAAGTTGCGTATTTGTTTCTAGGTGTTTATGTGCTTACGGATGAATATATTATAGATCATTGGTTGTATTCTTGGTCATACCTTTTGGTGAGTTTGTTAGATTTTTATTAATCTCATCCATATTGTGCAAGGTTTGAATTTGAAGGCAAATAATTTTAAAGAAAGAGGGAAAGGCTATCATGGATTTGGAGCCAACCTTGCATCCATCCAGAGCTTAGAGTGTTGTAGGGGTTCGTGGAAGGAAGACTAAAATTCAAAGCGTACTTAACTGACTATTTACAAGGAAGACATCAAGACGATTAAACTTCTTTTAGGGACTATGGTTATTTTAGTCATTTTTACTCTTAGTTAAGACCTAGATTTAAATACTTTATTTGGTCTTCATTTTAGATAGGTTGTGTTGTTTAGAGAATCGGCACTCCTTGGCGAGTGTAGGGTTATTCCCTTGTATCTTTTTAATTGAACCTAGCATGAATTTCTCCTTCTATGGATCCTTGTATAAGTTCAATCCCTTTTCTCTTGGATTGAAGCCAATGATTAATATATTTAGTTGTTAGATTATCCCTTCTTTTCTTCTAAAGTCTATTTCCCTCATTTCTATTTCATAATCATATCCTTACTGTTTTATCTTGCTTGTTTGATTATTATTCATTTATTATTGCTTCTTGAATCGCATCACTATTTCTCAAATACATTTCAAATGGTGGCTAAATATTGAAAAGTTGTTCAAAAACTAACCATCCAGGACCATTTTCAAAACGTGATTTTTCTAGTTGTCTTCATCATTAAGATAGTTTATCCTTTTTACATAAATATGTATAAGATAGCTCATCGTCACCGCTGAAATATCATTTCCTTGTGGTATTTGAATTATTCAAGATTAAAGAAAAGGAAGCATTTGGCATTGCTACTTATCGGTGCGCCAACAAACAAATCTTTGCTTGGATGACTTTAATTTACACATTCATGAAATTGTCACTGTCATGATACAAGTTACAACTTATTAAGCACGAGCATGAAAACCACCTCAAAGAAAAAAAATGAGGGGCAAGAACTAGTAACAGGTCTAAAACGTTGTACCTGAATTTGCAAGTTCGTCGGCTAAGCAAATAGTAGCAACGGCAATATTATGCCATAATTTATCAAGAATTTAGAGTTTCTACGGCATCACTGTACAGCTGCTGAAGCATCACAAAGATCAGCTCTTTGTTCAACAAAGGTAGTTGCTTGCACCTTTAAGAGTTTTGATCTCTCAGACTTCACCGTCCTTCCGTGGAGACAACATCATTCTTTCCTGTACAAACTGTCTCCTGCTTAGAACCATGGTCATGGCTGTGCTCATGTGAGATTTACTTCAATGGTATCTCTGCAGACTGCAAAGTGACCTGCCCAGCAGCAGCTTGCTCGTATTCAGCACTGGCCTCCGGAGTGTCTTCTTCACTGGGTGGAACCAATTGCCAAAACAGTAGCAAATATTTGTCCCACTCCTTGAGAATAGCTGAGCCTTTAGTGCTGCCAGTTTTTTCCTAGGTATAATGAATATAAATCTATTAGAAAAAGACTACTTCGACCACTCGACAAACTGCCCATAGAAGCAGAGAAGAAAAATAGGGAAAAAGGGGAAACTAGAAATTAGCCATCATCCTAAAACTAATCAATATTTAGCCACTGTATAATTAGTTGGACAAAAATTAAACCTACACTTCATCTTTTCCCCATCTTTCTGTACGCTTCTTCTTCTTTGCATTAGTTGCAGGAAAGAGAAACAAATTGAACAGCTTCAAGCTTTATGTTCTTTGGTTCAAGCTAACCCACAGATTTTAAAAGCAAGTAGTGCTCTCTGAAATCCTCTTTGGTCAGTTATTATTGTCATTGTCTAAACGTGCAAGTTGGATCGTGTATTGCAGCCTATGCTTCTGGAACTAGGAAAGCAAAATCCTCAAACTTTTAAGATCTACACAGGAGCACCATCCAGAGTTTCGTCAATTAGTCAATTAACTTCTAGACGGTTTTGGAGTGATAGTGTATGCAGCTTTCTCTTTACCAAGCTAGAGAAGAAGCATCATACATATAGTAATGGAGTTCGTGGTTCTATAATTGGAAAGTCAATGATATAATCATGGAGTTCGTGGTTCTAAAATTGGAAACTCAATGATAGAGTCATGGAGTTCGTGGCTATGTTGCGCGGACTCTTCAAAATGCTGTCGCACCCATGTCGGATCCTCCAAAAATGCACTACTAATTAGGAACTCAAGGAGAGAGTCGTGGAGTTTTCTAAAATTGGGGACTCAAAGAGAGAGTCATGGGCTTTGTGGTTCTACAATTGAGAAATCAAGGATAGAATCATAGACTTTGTGGTTCTACAATTGAGAATTCAGGGATAGAGTCATGGAGTCCGTGGGTTTACAATTGAGAACTCAGGAGCGTCATGGAGTTCATGGCTCTACAATTGGAAACTTAAGGATCGAGTCATGGAGTCCGTGGTTCTACAATTGAGAACCCAAGGATAGAGTCATGGAGTTTGTGGTTCTACAATTGAGAACTCAAGGATAGAGTCATGGAGTTCGAGCTTCTACAATTGAGAACTCAAATAGAGTCATGGAGCTCGTGGGTCTACAATTAGGAACTCAAGGATAGAGTCATGGAGTTCGTCGTTCTACAATTGAGAACTCAAGAATAAAGTCATGGAGCTTTTAGTTCTGCAGTTGAGAACTCAAGGATAGAATCATGGAGCTCGTGAAAAATATTTAGAAAGTAAGACGAAAACTTATAAGATCAGAAAGTATAATTCTAAACAACGATCTGTTAGGGATATAACTTGTTTTAGCATGTTGTTCTTTGGTTACGTTATTCATCTATGCTGCTAAGAGAATATTCGTTTGTATAGACACAAGTTCAGGTATGAGGGATTAATGTTGGAAACTAAAGGGCAGAAAAGTCCTTTCCAACTTATTTTAATGGAGCACTGACTATTTTGGAATTACATTTCAAACAGTGGCTAAACATTAATTAGCGGTCTAAAAAGTGGCTGGCCCACCTAAATTTTTCGAAGAATAGAACGGATGCCGTTCGTGTCAAGTTTTACATCATCAATAACCGTATTATTGATACTTGTGGTGAAGGCCAAAAGCCCATGATAATATCTTTGGATAAAGAAAGATTTAAGTGAAGTACGACAACCACCCAATCAACCCCTCCCCCACAAAAACAAACACTTCGAATTATAGATGACCATATACTTGAAAAAGTTTGACAGGAAACTATCAAATCAAATTATAGGCACATAAATGGCACTTCTTAAAAGATGTAATTATGCTCAATGAGCTGTATCTTTAGTCGAGCATGTATATATGAGGGTGGGCGTACGCATGCACGGGCATAGAAAATTATATGTGTACTTACCACATGGGCTTCGATTAGGCTCTTTAGCTGCATTTGACCCACCGGAGCAACCACTCTCTGGATCTTAACAATCTCCTTGTTTACCTATAATGAATATTAAGAGTGTTAGAGAATGTACGGAGAAGAATGCAGCTTCAAGAAACCAAATCGAATATGTAATACATTTTGGTAGTGCTGAAAATTATCACTCACGACACCTGAAGATATAGTTGTCAAAATAAGCTTCCTAAAAACGAATAAAAGCTACAGCACTATGAACTTATGATCCAACTTCACCACATGGTCTGCTAAGAAAATTAGTTACTCTTTTCAAATCTTACACTACCGGGCAAGAATCATCTGCTTACTGAGCTTTGATAACTGACAACAACAACTATTCTGTAGCAGACTTCTAATTTATGGATCAAGTCCAGAGAGTGATTTCCTAAAGAATTCTAGTGATCAATGAAGTGGAATGAGAACCATGAGAGACCAACCTACAAATGCCGACGAAGTCAAAACACGCTAGGTGATCTTTTCCCCATCTGTCTAAATATTAATGTGCAAAGTTACCCGACACATGTGCGCTAGTGGAAGATAATAGATAACCGAATACCCGATGAATAGGCAAGTTATGGCAAGTTGTGCCTGTGATGGATACCACCATTATAAATGAAAAAGAACACTACAAATTTCCATTAATTTTCTATGTACATTAATGAGATCATAAATTCAGTATTAGTCTTGGTTTTCTCTTTTGCATGAATTTCAAGGAAATTTTGCAATTTAATATGATTAATTTTTAGAATGTAAAATAACCTATGTAAGATCCAGATAATTCATAAACTTTGTACAAAAGCAAATCGAGAGGCACTTGAAGACATCAATATCATGAACAGATTGTACAAACGTTCACAAAGTTGATTGAAATCAAACCTTAGATATAAGGGTATCATCCTCATCAAGAATGTATGCCAAACCCCCAGTCATACCAGCAGCTACATTTCTACCAACCCTGTTGTAAGCAAGAAAACATAGCTCAAATCCATGTTACGAATCCTACACTGTATGAGTGGAACGTGAACAACAGACAATACTTACTTTCCAAGCACCACAACACACCCTCCTGTCATGTACTCACAACAGTGGTCCCCAGTGCCTTCTACAACAGCTTGAGCAAGAGAATTCCTCACAGCAAAACGCTCCCCTGCTTTACCTCTGACAAATACTTGACCACCTGTCGCTCCATATAAGCAGGTGTTCCCTACTATGGTGGCATCCTCTGGACAAAATCCAGTATTTTCAACAGGAGTTACAACCAATTCTCCTCCAGCCATGCCCTTTGAAATTTGAACCAGTAACTTCTGTTAGTATGGATGGAGTATTGTATTCTTAAAATTCAGATAACGAGCTTACTAAACAGCTCGGCAATATTACTTCGTATATCGGAAAAACCACATGTGGCATGTGTTACCAGAATAACACTCCACCAATTACCAATGGCCTGTTAGGAAAAACCATAACAGAGAGAGTTTCAAATCCACATGGGGCATATCTTATTTGTTCAACAAACCTTTCCTACATAGTCGTTAGCTTCTCCAATAAGTCTGATGTTCATTCCAGGTGTCAGAAAACAAGCAAATGATTGGCCAGCACTCCCAGTAAATCTGCATCGCGAGAAAGACATACTTGTTCATACTGATATATGACTCTAATTATTATAATCGCAAATACGTAAAAGATAATCTTACGTTATGTTCAGCTGCCCAGCAAAACCAGTATCACCATATTTCTTAGCCACAGCACCCGCAATACGACCACATACAGCACGGTCAA
Organism: Nicotiana attenuata; assembly: GCF_001879085.1. Taxonomy (NCBI): domain Eukaryota; kingdom Viridiplantae; phylum Streptophyta; class Magnoliopsida; order Solanales; family Solanaceae; genus Nicotiana; species Nicotiana attenuata. The sequence goes on along the minus strand of NC_031998.1, from coordinate 37,427,602 downwards.
TATTGTATATTTCAACAGTCTTGTTGACCACCTTCTCATTTTCAATCGCGTCAAATATCTGCATATTAAAAGTTTGTCCGTTGGTCCCTTATAATTTCTTCCGGAATATGGAAATTTCTCGATGGATTTTTCATTTCAATTATTGTGTCACAAACAAAATATTATGAGATATATTTCGTGTTGTGAAAGGCAGGGGCGCGAAGCGAGGCGTTTCACCTGATACGGGCAAGGTGTAAGTCGGGCGTAAGCCCCATGGATCTTTAATTCTAAATATTTTATAAATTAATAAAATTAAAATAAACTATTAGAAAAAGATAAAATTACATAGAAAAAAAAATTTCAAGAAATTATAAAATAAATGGAATGTATATAGAACTGCTTCATCTTAAAACACTAATCAGAATCAGCAACCGACTAAAAGACTAACCAGAATTGCTGCATCTAAAAAATCTATCAGACTTTGAAACAAATTGAACAAAAATTTATAAACTAACTTGAAAGAAAAAAAGAGCTTGAGCGATTTGAACCAGAGCAAGTGATGAAGGATGATGTGTTTTTGCTTTATAGTTTGAAAATTGATCATTTTTCCCTTTATCGGTAGAACATGAAGAGAAAGAACAAAAATTAGGGCTAAGAACGAAAAATCTTTTAATTTTTCACAATTTTTTCTTTTTAGAATTTAATAACAAGATGATTTCTTTTTCTTTTGGTATTAAATTAAGGACTTGTTTAGCAATTCTAATTCTAATTTGAAGAGGTTTTCTGTGCATATGCCCCGAACAAAAAACTCACCAAACGCCTAAGTATACACCCAAAACATTGAGGCTTACGCCTCACGATACTTTTGCCTTTCCAGATTGCCCGAACACATTTTTACTACGCCCCTCCCTAGTGCTCGCCCCGGCACTCGCCCCAAAAACACCTTTTATAACACTGGATATATTTGTTGTCCCAAATCAATTGTAATTACATTTCTCGGTTGATTTATCTACAAAATCCAAAGTAGAAGCTTTTAAACTCTACTCTGCAAAACATTTCTCCGAAACAAGGCAAATGGGAGACGCTGCTCTTTCTGTGCGAAGGACTGGCCCACTTTAATTTTTGTTATTCATTTGGACCTCTTTCCATCGAAGATAAATTTCTCTGAATGGACCACGAGTAAAATATTCATGGACAAGAACAAATTATCATGAGTTATACCCACTCTGTCCCTAATAAACTGTCCTTATTTTTATTTATTAGAGTATCACATCGCCTGAGGGTGTGGGATGTTGTCTCCTTATATGACTTGGGAGAATCCTCACTTTATGAGCTAGCTTTTGGGGTCGAGTTAGGCCTAACGTTCATTTACATTACATGGTATCGGAGGCAGATCCATCCTACCCTATGTCGGGCCCTATAGTATGTTGTCCAAGATCCAAAGTGCAGGTGTGTTAAGAATCCCAAGGGTATGGTTGTTATCTCCCTATATGTCTTTGGAGAATCCTCACCTCATGAGATAGCTTTTGGGATTGAGTTTGGCTCAAGCTTCATTCTCTTAACATGATTTATTGGACATTTTGATTTATGGCTAAAAAAATTTTAGTGACCTTAGTGTTAAAGAGTTGGTAATGTATAGTGTCCCACATCGGGAAGTAGATACTTATTATTATGCAATCACTATATATAAATAACGCATTCTACAACACTTGAGACATAAATAATAAAACTTTTCCCTGCTATACTTCTCACATGGTATCAGAGCACCCGTGAGAAACTTCGGAAAGGTTGGACAGTCGTTGTGCATCAACTTCGGTGACTTTTTCCAGATCTGATTGTGTCACCTCCTTTTTGGTGAGTATTGTGCTAAAACCAACACCACCAACATACTCAGAAGGCTCCGACGACCAAAGCCCTAGAAACCATCCCGGCAGAAGACCAGTCACGCGCGGCCAGAACCTCCTGCGCGGGCAACGCGTCTGTCACACGCGTTGGCGCGTGAACACTTTTCCGGCCTGTTTTTGACGAAACTCCTTTTGGACAGTTGGCTTGCGAGGTGATTCTGAGGCTATCAGTCCAAGTTACACCAAATTCCGATAATTTTTTGTATTTTCCGGCGACTATTTGCAGATTCTGGCAATTGTTCAGTTTCCGACAAGAGACAGTGTTTTTTTCCTCACTGTTCATGTGAGCTTTTTATTGTTCTTGATTGTCTGTGCTATTTGGTCCAACAATGTCTTTAGGGTTTGATGTTTTTTGGTTCTAAAACCCTTCTTGTCTATATTTTCATTATTGTGGTGCTTATGCTTTCCTGAGTCGAGGGTCTATTGGAAACAGTCTCTCTATCCTCACAAGGTAAGGGTAAGGTCTACGTACATACTACCCTCCCCAAACATCATTGTTTGGGATAATACTGGGTATGTTGTTGTTGTTGTTGTTGGTTCTAAAAGCACGGGTTCAGGAAATTCAAGTTTGATGATTACTTCGAAACCCTTAGAGGTCGTTTGGTAGCTGGTTAGAAGAAAGGTTATTCATGTATAAGGGGTAACATAACTTATACCATGTTTGGTAGGCAATAGTTATTTTGTATAAAATTCTGCATAACTAATACCATGTTTGGTTGACATTTTTCAATTATGCATAAATAATACATGTATAAGTTATGAGTCAATCTGTGTATTATTTTATGCGGGGTAGAAGATGGAATAACTAATACATGTATTAGTAATACATGGATAAAATACTGAAATGACAAATTTACCCCTATCACTTTACAAATAAGGCTTCCTTATTTCTCTGTCAACCCGTCAACAGGTTTCACTTGCTTTCACTTGCCAACTATATACCTTGTCTTCTCTCATTTTTAAAGAACAAACTAGCAAAAGCAAACTGGAGAAGCCACTAGAAAATGGAAATACCAAAACTAAGAAGTGAAAATCAAATATATCTAAACTTCACATAGTTCAGTAGTATGACGAAGAAGTGAAAGTAACACCCAAAGTTTCTAACTAAATTGTTTCCTACATAAATGGAAAGAGAAAAAACAATGCAAAAGAAGGCCAGGGGTATAGTTGTAAACAAGCATTTTACTTTAAAATTTATATAATGTATATCAATTTCTAATACAACAAACCAAACATTCAAAAAAATAATCTCTGCATAACTAATACCTGCATAACTAATCCCTGCATTACTTATCCCTGCATAACTAATCCCTGCATAACTAATACATGTATAACTAATACCTGCATAACTCTAACCGGCAACCAAACGACCCCTTAATGGGAAGTTCAAACTACTTAGCCTGGGCTTCTTCTGTTGAGTTGTGGTGCAAGGGTCAAGGTATTCAAGATCACCTAGCCAAGGATACTAGTGATGGAGATGAAAAAGCTAAAGCACTCTTGGGAGAAAGTTGATGCTCAATTATGCAATTTGTTGTGGCGATCGATTCCAAGATAATGCCTTTGTTTCGTCCATTCCAGACATGTTATTCAGTTTGGGAGAGGCTCGTACTTTATACACTAATGACATATCTTATTTTTATGATGTGTCTCGGATGACAAACTTAAAGAAACATGAATTGGATATGTCTACCTACTTAGGACAAGTGCAGACAGTTATGGAGGAACTTGAGAAGTTGATGCAGTCACTACTAGTGTTGAAAAACAACAAGAGCAACGACAGAAGATGTTTCTAGTTCTTACACTTGCTGGACTGCCAATGACCTTGACTCGGTGAGAGACCAAATTTTGGCTAGTCCTTCGGTCCCTACAGTTGATGAACTATTCTCTCGATTGCTTCAACTTGCTACTCCACCCAGTCATACAATGGTCTCACCACCAACTGTTGATTCCTCTATTCTCGCATCTCAGACAATGGAAAATCGGAAATCTCAAGCTATGGAGAATCGACGAGGAAGAGGTCTTTCTGGGAGATCTCGACTCAAGTGTCCTTATTGTATTAAACTTGGACACACACTTGAAGTGTGCTATTACTTACATGGTCGACTACCCAGAAACACTCATGTTGCTCAGAACGAGACTACATGTAATCATGGATTTTCTTTATCTGAAGGGGAATATAATGAGTTACTTCTGTATCGAGCAAGTAAGCAAACATCTCCACAAGTAGTCTCGGTTGCTCGGAGTGATACTCATGTTGCTGGTAATTCTTTTGCTTGCGTTTCTCAGTCTAATACTCTTGGACCGTGGGTCATGGACTCAGTAGCTTCTGATCATATCTCTGGTAATAAATTACTTTCGTCGAATATGGTGTATTCACAATCTCTTCCTACTGTTACCTTAGCGATGGGTTCCAAACTAAAGCAAAAGGAGTGGAACAAGCTAATCCCTCATCTTATGTCACTCTAGATTCCGTTCTTTATGTCCCTGGTTGTCCTTTTACTCTTGCATCTGTTAGTCGTTTGACTCATGTCCTCCATTGTGGTATATATTTTATTGATGATTCTTTTATTACGAAGGACCGCAGTACGGGGAATACGATTGGCACAGGGCGTGAATCACAAGGGTTTTACTATAAATCACTTAATCCCTCTACAAGGGAGGGTCCAATTACAGACCCTCCAGACCTAATTCACAGACGCTTAGGACATCAGAGTTTATCCAAGCTTCAGAAGATGGTGCCTAGTTTGCCTACATTAGATTGTGAGTCGTGTCAACTTGGGAAACATACCCGAGCCACCTTTCCGCATCGTGCTGAGAGTCTTTCAGAGTCTATTTTTTCTATAGTTCATTCTGATATATGGGGTCCTAGTAGAGTTAGTTCAACCTTAGGATTTCGTTATTTTGTTAGTTTCATTGATGATTAGTCAATATGTACTTAGATTTCCTAATGAAAGATCGTTCTGAGTTGTTTTCTATCTTCCAGAATTTTTGTGCTAAAACTAAAAATTAATTTGGTGTTTCTATTCACACTTTTCGTAGTGATAATGCTTTAGAATACTTATCCTCTCAGTTTCAGCAGTTTATGACCTCTCTTATCCATCAACATCTTGTTTGTATACCTCTCAGCAGAATGGGGTAGCTGAGAGAAAGAATAGGCATCTTATTGAAATTGCTCGCACAATTCTCATTCAGTCCAATGTTCCGTTGCGCTTTTTGGGGCAATGTAGTTCTTACAGCTTGTTACTTGATTAATCGAATGCCTTCATCTGCTATCCAGAATCAGATTCCACATTCAGTATTGTTCCCCAAGTCACCCTATACTATTTTTCTCCTCGTGTCTTTGGGAGTACATATTTTGTTCACAACTTAGTTTCCGGAAAAGATCTTCCTTGGTTATTCTCGGGTTCAAAAGGGGTATCGCTGCTACTCACCTGACATTCGTAGGTATCTTATGTCAACCGATGTCACATTTTTTAAGTCTCAACCATACTTTACTTCTTCTAATCATCTTAATATATCTGAAGTCTTACATGTACCTACTTGTGAGGAATCCACATCCACGCACCAACACAACCACTACTACCTAAACAGACTTGTAAGGAGTCTACAGTTGATCCTACATCCCCAGTCACGAGGCCACCACTGTCGACTTATCATCGTCGTCCACGTCTAGCATCAGGCCTAGATGATTCACGTCCTGCATCAGATTCTGCACCTACTGCGGACTTGTCTCTTCCTAGTCCACCAATTGCACTCCGAAAAGGTGTACGATACACACTTAATCCTAATCCTCATCATGTCGGTTTAAGTTACCATCGCGTGGTATCACCTCATACTTTTGTATCATCTTTGTCCACTGTTTTCATCCATAAGTCTTCAGGTGAGGCACTATCTCATCCAGGATGGCGACATGCTATGGTTGATGAAATGTCTGCTTTACATGCGAGTGGCACTTGGGAGCTTGTTCCTCTTCCTTTAGGTGAGGCTACTGTTGGTTGTCGTTAGGTTTATGCAGTCAAAGCCGGCCCCCAGGTTGATCGGCTAAAGGCTCATCTTGTTGCAAAAGCATACACTCAGATATTTGGGCTTGATTTTGGTGACACTTTCTCTCCCGTAGCTAAAGTAGCATCTGTTCGCCTCTTTTGGTCCATGACTGATGTTCGTCATTGGCCTCTTTCAGTTAGACATTAAGAATGATTTTCTACACAGTGATCTTGAGGAAGAAGTTTATATGGAGCAACCACCTGGTTTTGTTGCTCAGGGGGAGTCTAGTGGTCTTGTATGTTGATTGCGCAGGTCACTCTACGATATGAAATAGTCTCCTCGAGCTTGGTTTGGTAAGTTCAGCACAATTATTCAGGAGTTCGGCATGACTCGTAGTGAAGCTGATCATTCTGTGTTTTATGGGCATTCTGCTCCTAATATATGTATTTATCGGGTGGTTTATGTTGATGATATTGTTATTACTGGCAATTATAAGGATGGTATTACTAATCAGAAGAGCATCTCTTTCAGCACTTTCAGACTGAGGATCTGGGTAGATTGAAGTATTTTCTAGGTATTGAGGTCGCTCAATCTAGCTCAGATATTGTTATTTCACAGCGGAAGTATGCCTTAGACATTCTTGAGAAGACATGAATGATGGGCTGCAAACCTGACACTCCTATGGATCCGAATGCTAAACTTCTAGTAGGAGATAATTTGGTCTCTTGGAAGAGCAAGAAACAGAATGTAATTGCTCGATCTAGTGCTGAAGTAGAATATCGGGCCATGGCTATGGCAACGTGTGAGCTAGTTTGTGTCAAGTAGTTGCTCAAGGAGTTGAAGTTCGGAGAAATTAGCAAGATGGAACTAGTGTGTGATAGTCAAGCTGCTTTTCATACTGCGACAAATCCGGTGTTCCATGAGAGGACTAAACTCGTTGAGATCGACTGTCACTTTGTTAGAGAAAAGAGACTCTCAGAAGATATGGTTACAAAGTTTGTTAAGTCGAATAATCGGCTTGCAAATATTTTCACTAAGTCTCTTACTAGTTCTCATATTAGTTACATCTGTAACAAGCTCGGCACATATGATTTATATGCACCGGCTTGAGAGGGAATATTAAATAGTTAGTAATGCATAGTGTCCCACATCTGGAAGTAGATACCTATTATTATGTAATCACTGTATATAAATAGGGAATTGTACCACACTTTAGACATAATTAATAAAACTTTTCCGTGCTATACTTCTCACACTTACCTTTGGGTCTGCAAGCAAAACATCATCCAGAACAGGACCGTTACTATGAACTTCCTGGTTCCTTATCATACTGCTGCTCCACTCAGGCAATCCAACATTCTACAAGCATAATGCAATGACTTGATTCTTTCCGCCAAATAAAAAAGGAAGAAAGTAATATATGAACTATAACTAACTTGTCAATTGATTGATAGATCAACCATCTTTCAAAATACTTACAGAGAGGATGTAACTAAGATCAAGATGTCGAGTTTTCATTAATGATATATCTCGGGGTCTAAGTATATCTGTGCGTCCAATTATGTCATCCAGTTTCTCGTAACCTAGTTGAGCCAACATGCCCCTTACCTGGCCAATGATAGTAGAAAAAGAAATTAGCAAATACAAATAAAGGCGGGCCTAGCTGATGAGCTCAAACTAAAATTTTGCAGCAAATGAAAATGCCCATGACAGATAAATAGCTGGTTCTAATTTCTAAAATCATCAAATAAAGGGTGTATTCTAAAATAGCGAGAGTAATGTATTTTCATTTATAATTTTGGTGTAAAGAGAAAATACACATATGTATTGGTAGCTCGGCTAACTTGATTTATGGTTGAACCATGTATTTGATAAAAAGAAAAAGAACCATTTCAACATATAATTAACCCTTTACTGTCCATTCTATTGTTTCTTCCCCAAGTTATCCAACACACATATAGGAGAAGAGGACTAAACGCCAGCAACCAAAAATTAGACGTACTGTTCCCCTCTAATTTCCAAGCTAGCACTCCCTATGGCTAAAAAATTCCTTCAGAATTTCAAGCGATCTAGAATCAAATGTTCACAAAGTACTTTTCCACAAATGGAAGGTTATGAATCTCAAGCAATTTCAATTCAAAAATTCACAAGCTAAATTTTGTAGACCAACTTAAACTAAATACTATTTGCAATGTATGTAACGAGATGATATCTCTTTATCCCACAAGCGACAACATCAGAATCCCTTTGCACTATACTTAAATTCAATTCATCACCCATGAGTAGAATCTTACACCCAAAAGACCTATAGTAAAATGATCAGGGTAACCATAACCTTTTGCAGAAAAAATTTACTCAGGAAGCAAAAAAGGAAATAAACAAACTATTCTTTTCCAAAAAATACAAAAGATCAAACAGAAAATAGAATTTCTTCAACCACATTATACATGTGAGCATAAGGTTACCTCTTCGGCAACATACAAAAAGTAGTTAACAAGGTCTCCTGGAACCCCTGGAAACCGAGCTCGTAATTCCTCTCTCTGAAAGTTTTGAGAAACAAAATTATACAGAAATTCATCAATTATCAATAAGCATGATAAAGATGATCGAAAATGAGACATAGGCTACCTGACTGGCAACACCAACTGGACAATTATTTGTATGGCATATGCGGGCCATCACACAGCCCGTGGCTATCATTGCTACTGAACCAAATCCATACTCGTCTGCACCCATTGCTGCAGCCATCATGACATCAAATCCACTTTTAAATCCACCATCAACTCTAAGAACAACCCTTTCTCTTAACCCATTTTCTATGAGTGTCTGCACAGATCCGTTCAATGAAAAAACATAAATAGAATTAGAAATAATTGAAGTATAAAAGGCAAGTTACTTCCATGTAATGAGAAGAACTATTAGATAGACACTGGAAATGGTTCAATTCTGCAGTAAATAACCTGGTGCGTCTCTGTAAGTCCAAGCTCCCAGGGACCGCCAGCATGCTTAATTGAACTTACTGGGCTTGCTCCAGTTCCCCCATCATGACCTGATATCTGCAAATGATACAACCGCTCAAAAGACTTGATTTACTATGTCTAATTTTCCAAGTAAAAAATCTAGCACAAGCTTTCCATGTGTTTAAGAGTCCGCATTGGATGAGGGACCCTGCTAGATAGTTATGTAAATAACATGAATTAGTCCTAGTCCCCATAAAATAGCAGTAAGATATGTATTGTATAAATAGGGCTCATTGTATTATAGTTGAATAGAATATCAATAATATATTTTCTCCCGTGCTTTCTCACATGGTATCAGAGCATCGGTGAGAAAACTGTTGTGTGTCATTCCAGTGACATCCGAGAAGAAAGAACTCAATCACGTGCAATTTTCGGGTGACCTAAGTGATTGTTTGCATCAAAGTCACTATTTATCATTGTACAAACCAACACCACCACAAGGTCCGCCGTAGTCCCCGACCATACCCCATAAAACCCCACCGAAAAAATTCTACCCATGCGCCCTCACGTGCCGGACAGACAAGAAATTTTCCGGCGAGATCTGTGTACGCATTGGGTGCGTGAGACCTCTTCCACTACAAATTCCGACAACTTTGGAATTTTTCGGCAAGCTACTGTGTTTTCCAACATGAGCAGTGATTTCCCGCATGAACAGAGTTTTTTTTTCCCAGTTGTGAATAGTTTTCTCATATATTTCTTCAGATTTCCACTATTTCAAGTGAAGAACTTGATTACCAACTCTATCTAACTAAGAAAAAAAAATCTCCAGCTTAACTTGTTCTGATTTGGCATTTCAAGGTTAACCATACAATTTTTAGTCAAGAATTTGAGAAATTGGTTGTCGCAAAGCGGGGTCCAATACTATCAATAGTTGGATGGTTTCTCTACTGGATTATATTGAGTTTCTTCAGTAAAAAGCATGTAAACAGACAACTTCAGAGAAAGCTTCCGCTGTTCAAACAGGTAATAGCGTGCGTGACTTGTGTCTCCCAATATTCATCCTCTAGTTCTTGGGTCATTGATTCAGGTGCATCTGATCATATTTCTGGTAACAATCTCTTTTCACTACTATTTCATATTCTTAATCTCTTCCAACAGTCACAATGGCCAACGGGTCTCAAACGAGGGCAATTGGAATTGGTCAAGCAAGTCAACTTCCTTCTTTACCTTAGATTCAGTTCCTTATGCTCCATGTATTCCTTTTAATCTTATAGCAGTTAGTCGCTTAGCCAAATAACTTAAATGCTCTATATTTGGTACCGGGCGTGAATCAAATGGACTTTATTACCTTATCCTTGCTAAATCACATGGACTCACATCTTGTCTTGTTACTAATTCACCAGATTTGTTACATAAACAGTTGGGACATCCCAGTTTGTCAAAACTTTAGAAAATGGTATCTGGTATCTGGCTTATCTCATTTGTCCACTCTAGAGTGTGAGTCATGTCAGCTCGATAAGCATACCCGTTCCCATTTCCCTCGGCGTCCTGATAATCGAGCAGAGTCACCTTTCACTTTAGTCCATTCAGATATATGGGGTCCTAGTCGGGTCAGATCTACCTTGGGATTCCGCTACTTTTTCAGTTTCATTGATGAATATTCCCGGTGCACTTGAATATTTTTGATGAAAAATCGATCTGAGTTGTATTTATTTTCAAACCTTCCACAATGAAATTCAAAATCAATTTGGGGTTTTTATCCTCACGTTTTGTAGTGATAATGTCCTAGAGTATTTGTCTTCCCCATTTTAGTATTTTATGAACTCTCATGAAATTATTCATCAAACATCTTGTCCGTACACATCTCAATAAAATGGGGTAGCTGAAAGAAAGAATAGACTAGGGGTGTGCATTCGAATCGGTTTATCGATAAATCGAATCGATTATTTATTATCGAAATCGAAATCGAAAAAATCGAAACCTATTGAAACGATAACGATAAGCATATGTACAAATCGATAATCGATAAGTAATTATCGATAAGGGTCAAAATCGAATCGATAAATCGAATGCACACCCCTAGACTGTAGACACTTGTTAAATGAGTAATTACCTATTTGTGTAGATTAATATAACATACAGAATGTATATATATTCCGCTACTATTTTGAAAGCGGCTATACAATATTATTTTCCCTAATCTATACCCTTTCCTTTACCCTAAGTCTCTTACCCTATTATTTCCTCTACCACATTTAAGGAATGATCATATTTAAGAATCAAGGGAATGAAGTTCAAATTAATGGAAAACAGAATTAGCCGTGATGATGTGTTCTGTTTTGTTTTGTTTTTTTCATACTGTTGGAGTGTTGGTGGCATACATTTGATCCCTTACTTTAGTTTTGTTGCATGTGCTTGTTGACACAATTTTTATATTATAAATGGTGTTCGTCTTATTTTAGCTTCTTTTTGTCCGTATTAGTTAGGCGCGTTTATAGCGATATACTTTCCGTGGAATCCCGCGAATTTTCTTATTGGTGTAATCGATAACCAAATCGATAAGCCCCCAAAATCGATAAATCGAAATCGAAAAAATTGAAACCATATTGAAACGATAACGATAAGCATATGTACAAATCGATAATCGATAAGTAATTATCGATAAGGGTCAAAATCGAATCGATAAATCGAATGCACACCCCTAGAATAGACATCTCATTGAAACTGCTCGTACCCTACTCATACAATCTCATCTTCCATTGCGTTTTGGGGGATGCAGTTCTCACATCTTATTATCTTATTAATCGTATGTCATCCTCAGCTATCCAGAATCAAGTTTCATTCTCTGTCTTGTTTCCCTACTCACCTTTGATCTTTTTTCCACCCGTTTCTTTGGGAGCACGTGTTTTTTTTCATAACCTTACTCCAGGAAAAGATAAGTTAGCTCCGCGTAATCTTAAGTGCGTAGTTTTTGGTTACTCGAGAACGCAAAAAGGATATCGATGATTTTCACCTGACCTCCAGCAGTACCCTATGTCTGCTGATGTTACCTTATTTGAAACCCACTCACACTTCATAGGTCCGGGTGATCACTTAGATATTTCTGAGGTGCTACCAGTTCCATCTTTTGGAGATTCAATCACTATCTCTAATTCATCTTCCTCCACAACTCCACTCCACCACCTACAGCTCTAGTTTCAGCTCCACCACCTATAGCTCCAGTTCTATCACCTAGTCCAGTACAACTTTCTACCGCTCCACCACTCCTGACTTATCATCGTTGTCTGTACCCAGCATCCGGTCCAACTGATTCACGTCATGCACCTAACTCTGCTCTTACGACAACTTGTCTCCTCCTAGTCCACTGGTTGCACTTCAAAAAGGTATACGGTCCACACTTAATCCTAATCCCCATTATGTCGGTTTAAGTCATCATCGTCTTCACCCCATTATGCGTTTGTATCATCTTTGTCCTTTATTTCCATCCCCAAGTCTACGGGTGAAGGACTATCTCATCCAGGATGGCGACTGGCTATGATTGACAAGATGTTTGCTTTACATACGAATGATGGTTGTCGTTGGGTGTATGCAGTCAAAGTTGGTCCAGATGGCCAGGTTGATCGACTTAAGGCTCGTCTTGTTTCCAAAGTGTATACTCAGATATTTGGGCTTCATTACAGTGATACTTTCAGTACAATGGCTAAAATAGCATCAGTGTCTTTTTCTATCCATGGTTGTTATTTACCATTGGCCTCTCTATCAGTTGGACATTAAGAATGTTTTTCTTCACGGTGACCTTGAGGATGAGGTTTATATGGAGCAACCACCTGGTTTTGTGCTCAAGGGGAGTCTAGTGGCCTTTTATGTCGGTTGCGCCGGTCCCTCTATGGTCTAAAGCAGTCTCCTCGAGCCTGGGTTGGTAAGTACAGCACATTTATTCAGGAGTTTGGCATGACTCGTAATGAAGTTGATCACTCTCTGTTTTATCTGCATTCTGCTTCAATTCTCTGTATTTATTTGGTGATTTATGTTGACGATATCGTTATTACCGGCAATGATCAAGATGGTATTACTATGATGAAGAACCATCTCTTTCAGCACTTTCAAACTAAGGGTCTGAGAAAATTAAAGTATTTTCTAGGTATTGAGGTCGCTCAGTCTAGCTCAGGTATTGTGATTTCACAACAAAAGTATGCATTGGACATTCTTGAGCAGACAGGAATGATAGGTTGTAGATCTATTAACACTCCTATGGATCCGAATTCTAAACTCCTACGGGACAGGGGGAGCCGCTTCGCTATCCTACGAGACAGAGGCGGTTGATTAGTAAATTAATTACCTCACAGTGACTAGACCTGACATTTCCTTTACTGTGAGTGTTGTGAGTCAGTTTATGGATTCTCCCTGTGATAGTCATTGGGATGCAGTTGTCTGCATTTTTCGGTATATAAAAATAGCTCCATGAAAAGGATTATTGCTTGAGGATCGAGGCCATGAGAAGATTGTTGGATACTCAGATGATGATTGGGCAGGATCACCTTCTGATAGACGTTCTATGTCTAGATATTGTGTTTTAGTAGGAGGTAATTTGATATCTTGGAAGAGCAAGAAACATAATATGGTTGCTCGGTCTAGTGCATTAAATACTATGAATAAGTCCTAGTCCCACATAGAATAAGAGTAGGATATATACTGTATAAATAGGGTTCATTATATCAATAATCTATTTTTCTCCTGTGCTATCTCACAAACCCATTATATGGTCTTGAGTTGGGCAATCCTCACTTCATGAGCTAGCTTTTAGGTTGAATTAGACCCAAGATCCATTTTATTAACAAGGGAGCAGAGCCAAACCCATCCCAATTCCTAGTTATGTCGGGTTCCGATGTTATGTTGTCCACGTTAAAAATGTTCAATCTTGGGCGTTGCGGGGAATTGGGGTATTAATTGTACATGTTGGTTGAGGGAATGGATTATTGTCTCCTTATATGGTCTTGGACAATCCTCACCTAATGAGGTACCTTTTGAGGTTGAGTTAAAGCCAAGGTCCATTTTCTTTAATACAACAACAACAAACCCAGTACATTTCAACATGTGGGGTCTGGATTCTTCATGAAAACCCATGCAACAAAAAAATTATAATTACATTTTAGATTTATAAAAAAAAAAAACTCAGACATTTTAAGAGGACAAAGATGCACTCCATGCGACCAAATTGATGAGATCTAGAAAAATTGACACGAGAAGATTAATACGGTTTAGACAAGTATAATGAATATTTAAAGAAAATCAAAACATTAAGTTGAGATAATAACGTTTATAACCATCTTTGACATTTCAAGATAAGTCATCACATAAAGCCAAAACACCCACACACGCACATACACACCCACACACACCCACACACAAAAAAAATATCTCTAGACAATAAATATGCCTTCAAGTACAGCAACTACTACCATGTTTTAACTCCAAACTAGTTGAAGCAAGCTATATAAATCATCTATAATTGATAAGAGCTCCATTTTGGGCCTGTTTGTTTCACTACTCAATTTTATAATGACAGGGACTCGCAAATCTCACACTTATCCCTATGCTGTCATTCAATCTCTAACCAAACTAAAGGACTCATTGTCAAAAGTCAGACCTAAAATAAATATACCAATAACATTAAACCTTAATACAAACGAGTTGGTATAGCTTATGTGGATACTTTGTTTCCATTGTGTTCTGTTCATAATTAAGTCCGCATAAATTATGAGAGATTGTAAATCTTTTGAGATAATTTCTCACAATGCGATTTTAGATCTAAATCGTCCTCTTTAGCACCTTCAATCATCATAATGTCGCACCTATAGAGCATTACATTTGAGGTCTAATATTGTCTAATCTTATACACAACCATCCTTCTTAACATCATCCTTCTACAACACTAATCTTGCGAATATGTTAGGCTTTAAAAGTCCAATATTCTCCTCCATCTAACATTTATGGTCTCACAACAGCTCTATAAAACTTGCCTTTCACTGAAGGTATTCTCCTATCACATAACACTCCCGTAGCACCTTTTCAGCCATCTCACTCTAATTCTATGTGTTACATCTTCATCTATCATGACATTCTCCTGAAAAACTGCGCATTAATATCTAAATTCTCTACAAGAAGCTCCAATGAACATGTAACAAAGGTATAAACTTCTCCTCCCCCCACCATCCCACTCCCACTCCCATACAAGGGAAGCTCTTCACCAAATACATCACAAAAGACCGGCAACTGTTAAACACTAGAGCAAATATGAGCGTTTTTTTAATACAGAACAAATATGAACTTGTGAGGCATGACTTGCCAAGACTATACAAATGATTTTACTTTGGTGTAGTAAGCAATTATTCAGACCTAATTCACCATCATAGGAGAAACCATTAATTCAATTCTGTAGCTTAGATACAAATTGATGGTATATGAAAATGTCTTGTCATGTTTCATCTAGTATCTCCACCTGATGTGTCAAAATTACAAAATCAATTGCCAAGGAGATGTTCATATTCAATTTTGAACCCAACACTGAATCATTCCTTGTTTCCATTTCAGACCTAATAACTTTAAAGGTAAATTAGCTTTAGGATAACAAATATCTTAACAATTATAATTTTAAAAGATGACTCCCACCTTTCCCTCCAATCTATACAAATAGATAATTTAACTCTTATTTAACAACAATGCCAGAGCCAAACAGCTTAATTCAATTTGACATAAAAAGGATGTGAGTCAACCAACTGTTACATCCCAAAAAATGGAGATGTATCAATCACAAGGCCACATCAAAAATGCTGACTACAACATTTGAAAGTCAACAAGTTTTCACTTCATGTTGGATTCAGTTCTCAACAAAATTCAGCGACTGCAAAAGACTGTCACTTTTCTATTGGAAATGCCTTTGATATGGGATAGGTCACTTGGACCAATCAACTGAACATTATGATGATCTTTTGGATTTAATCATGAAAAAAGTAAAAAATAATGGTCTTTTGGATTTCAACTCCTAGAAGAATTGCAAGTTGTTTTAACTTTGGAGGGAAAGGAACATGGGAGCCTCTGAAGGTGTGAAAATGATGATGAGCAGATGAAGACCTGTCTTTTGTTGCTAGTTGATTTATGGTACAAACATGGGTTACACTTTGAAGAAGAGCATGTTTTCGTATAAGTCTAGTTTTGTGTACCACTTATCTACTGGGAATTCCTCCACCGCATTAATAAACTATTACTTCATAAAAAAGAAAAAGAAAATTGCAAGTGGTTCACCATAACAGCCAGCTGCAAAATATCAGCTAACTAGGCTAGCTAGCACACACACACACACACTCTCTCTCTCTCTCTCCTTTTGATTTCAGCTCAATCTCTGATCAGGTCAAAGCACAAAGAACGCATATAAAAGCCACAAATATGAAAGATTACCTGTATAATATCAGCATTTCCCTTTGCCACCCCAGAAGCCACAGTACCAATACCAGCTTCTGCCACAAGCTTTACAGATACCTTTGCTCTTGGGTTGACCTGGTCATGAGTGAAAATGAAAATCAACAAATAAGCTTTACAGACACCTTAGCTTTTGGGTTGATACTGCTCATGAATGAAAATCACAATTAAAAGGAACAAATAAGCACGTCTTTCACCTGATGAAGGTCATAAATCAACTGAGCAAGATCCTCAATAGAATAAATATCATGGTGTGGTGGTGGAGATATAAGAGGAACTCCAGGTTTTGAATTCCTTAATCTCGCAATGTAAGCGCTAACTTTTTTACCAGGCAATTGGCCACCTTCACCTGGCTTTGCACCTTGAGCAATTTTGATTTCTAACTGGTCAGCATTGGCTAAAAATGTAGGAGTGACACCAAAGCGTCCTGAAGCAACCTGAAAAAGTAGTAAGGAAGTCAAGTGGGTTCCCCACTAGTCATCAGGAAAACAACCTACCAATAAAAAGGACCAACAATCACATCAAGAGATATGAAGAGCAAACTCATAGTGCATATACCTGCTTAATTGCGCTTGTGGCAGTATCTCCATTTTGAAGACCTTTAAGGTGTGGGAGTGTTGGAGAATATCCATCAACGACATCAGTAAGTGGTTTCCAGCGAATTGGATCCTGTTTGAAGTTAACAGATCAAACAACATCATTTGTGTAGCATACTCTGTAATAAAGAAACTATGCCAATAGCAAAGCAAATGAAATATGGATAGTGCTCAACAGGACACTAGTATAACTTACCTCACCACCTTCTCCTGAGTTCGATTTTCCACCCAATCTATTCATTGCAATTGCAATAGCTTCATGAGTTTCCCTCGAAATAGCTCCAAGAGACATGCCACCAGTGCAAAACCGCTGCACTATTGCTGAAGCAGGTTCAACCCTTCCAACTGGTATAGGTGAACGATCACTTTTGAATTCAAGAAGATCTCTAAGAACCTGCAGTAAATAGATATCATCAGAAAAGATGATTTATTTTGGCGTATTTCACATTTTCTTTCATTTTTAATAGATTGAACAACACGGGATATTACTAGAATGTCCATGAAAGCAATTACTATTAATGCATCTTATGCATCCGCTCTTTCAGGAGTGATATTTGAGTGCGCATATGCATCAAGAGAGGGAGAATACATAAAGACCCCCCTAAACCAGTCCCTGATTTTCAAAAAGGCACTTAAACTTTGCGGGGGTCCTACTACTCTACTATCTTTGTCCGAAATGTATCCTTTACCCTCTTCCACTGCAAAGACCACTATAAAAGTAGCGTGACACGCGCTACCATGTGTCAAAATGTTTAAGAAAAAGAAAAAGTAAATTTCCTTCTTCATATTACCCACCCAACTTCCCCACCCCTTCTCCTTCTTCCCCAACAAAACCCAGCGGCCTTCTTCCCTAAACCAAACCGAGCAGGGCTCCAAAGTGAGGGTCTCTTTTGACCAATCCTGATTTTTAAAAATCTTTTTCTGTCCTTTTTATTAAGATTAATTGAATTGATATCCACAAAATGAAAAAGAGCAGGAGAATAACCGGTTTTAGGATGGTTGTCTTTAAGGAAAATGAAAGAGAGTCGTAGAGCCAAGTAGCAGATGATGTGTACTCATGAATGTTTTCATGAATTTCTCTGAGAATAACATCTTTATTGAACGATGTTGAAGATGAGAGACCCATTTCTGGTATAACACTATAATGTATTATATTCTCCTTCTTGCCCAAACAAACCCAGAGCTAACCAAAGGGACTAATTGGGTGCAGTCACCCCCAGCGAATGAACATCATAAGGTTGGATTCTTCAGTACTCCCCACCTGGTTGTGCTAATTTCTTTTATCTAGTTGTGCTTAATTTTTTTTATCTGGTGTGGTTTTTAATCTGGTTGAGTCTGGATTTAAATGGAGTTTTGACGCTGAAGGTTGGTGATTAAAATGGTGGTGACGGGTGTTGTGGCTTGTTAAAATGGTGGCGATGGGTGTTGCGGCTGAGTGGTTGGCCAGATCAGATTTGCATTTGAACCAATTTTTGGCTTTTCGCTGAACATTTTCCAGTCACCAACAAATTTTCCGTTGGGATAAGAAGAAAAAGTATAGAAAGAAAAGGTAAAGAGAAATGAAAATAAATGAAGTAAAAAAAAGTTTAATAAGAAAATGCTGTAAAAATAATTTTTCTACTTTTTCTTTGACCTCATGCAGATGGTGCAAACACTATAGATGCCACGTGGGCTTGAAAGGTGTTATTTGTACCACTTGGAACAACTATATGGGGGTCATAGGACCCTTGTAGAGTTTAACTGTCTTTTAATCAGGAACTAGTTTAAGAAGGTCTTTATGTATTTTTCCCCATCAAGAGATGCATATACTCAGTAGTAGTAAACTACAGGATGAAATCAGATCTCCAGATGATAAGAAATGGAAAAATGTCCAATCACAAGAAACAGAAACAAGTAAAACAACTCACATTTACAGGTCGATTAGCCAAATGCTGCTGATAAACTGAATATGCACTTCCACTCTTTTGGCGAACAGCTTTATGGAGCAGTTTTGACATCTCTGGGTTGTTTCCATGATATTCACCTTTTAATTAAAGGGAAGAGAGACAAAATGAAAACCAAACGAAGATAAGAGTATTACCTACATAAAGAGATGATGCAAGGAATACGGACTAATAGCCGTCAAGACTTCATCTTGAAACAAAGATACCACTACTTTTCATTTCCCAATGCAAAATGGTTAAAGGAGTATCTTTTGATTCACAAAATACAGCTAGCAATCACATCCATATTTCACGAAAGCACCAGATTGCGACACTTAATGATTTAAGGTTAGTGCACCACATTGATTTTTGCTTCATCTGATACAAAAGTTTATAATATATGCTTCTAAGGAAGCAGGTTTTTTGGAGGAACTTGAAACTACAGGACGAGACAGCAGGTAGACGCGATGCTGTTATTTCTTGGATCCTTCGTTCTCTCAAAATAGACTCCATAAAAATGCGCACAGAGGGGGGCGGAATAGAATCAAAGCTGCCTTCACTGAAGTCCGGCAAAGTTACCAGTTATTCTCTGGTCAGGCATCGAAAGGTGATGGGTGACAGAAGCTAATCACCATTTTCTAGGTTACTTCTCTTATCCTTTCAAATGTTCGTTTAAAAGTAACTTAGTCAATATGGAAGAAAAATAAGTTACATTTAATACATCAGATTAATATTGCTCAAATCTTGCAATCGAGCATGAAATGGACAACGTGATCCACATCAAGATTTGGCAAGTCTTTATTCTTCATTCTAATATTTCTAAACTTATAGTGTACAGATGGCCAGTCGAACATCTTATTTAGACAAACATTTAATGTTCTCAGAAGTTAGCATTTGCATATTAATACAGGGTTCTTTTGTTCAAGCAGTTTTCCTTCTTAGTCAAATTTGATGCTACAGAATCGAAATTCCAAGTGTGTGTGTGTGTGTGTGGTGGGGGGGGGGTAGGGGGGGG
>NC_031998.1:37400072-37407746 GCF_001879085.1 Nicotiana attenuata | reverse complement strand
AGAGAGTCAACAACTGAGATATGAAATGGCAGCACCATATCTTCCCTCAAGTGAATGTGGTCAAGCATCTTATCTGAATTTCCTAGTCAGTTCCTATGTAATGCGTCTAACTGCTCTCCTTTAATGCTTTAAGTATGAAACAGCTGGCGGAAATATCAGCTTTTTCTTGTGAGTTCCTCTTCTTCCATCCCACTCTCTCTGTCCTCGTTCATCTCTCTGCCTCCCTCGCACACAGAGAGATAAAGAAATAGAATGCCAAGGCTGTTTAATACAGCCTGGTATTGCTTCCTCAAGGTAAGAGGTAACTCTGACCTACCTCTATACAAGCTGTTGGAGTTTAGAATGTTAAAAAATTTCCAGACATGGATAAAGAAATAGAATGCTCAAAAGATGGAATGCCCCAAGGCTGTTTAACTTTGTTCCACTCAGCAAACCACAATTACGCATTGACATGAAAATTCATTTAGTAAGGCTTGGTATTGCTTTCCTAATGACCTACCTCCTTACAAGCTTGGAGTCTAGCATGTTGAAAAGTTCTACCTGAGTGCACAGATCCAATGTTTTTGTCCGGAATTAGCTTTCTAGATGACACGAGAAACAGACACGGTACGTCCAGGCTTTAAACAACACTAAAGGTCAATTAATTTTACAACATTTGCTTAGGTTCCATAGATCTGGATACTGCATAATGTAATAAAGAAATATAATTCCACAACCTTTAGTTTTTAGCCTCTAGAAAAATATACCTCCTTGTCTGAATTGTATGAACCCATAATTCTCTAGTCGTTTTGCTGTATCTTCAGAGAAAGCCTTCACCCAGAATGATAAGGTCTCTCTTGCCAGCTGCAAAAAGCTCATATTGTAAGTATACTGCCCATGCCATCAGAGCTAACATTTTGGAGAACTTCAGAGATGAAGGTAAACTTCTAATCAACTGTTCATGTCAAACTGTCTAACAAATTATGCAAAAAAGTGAAACATACATCCATGTCAATTCTAGACTAGACATTTCCGCCAAATCAAATCAACATTTTTTCCAGCAGTCTGATTGGCCCAGTGCAAAAACCAACTAACAATTTGCATATCAATATTTAAAGCTAAAGCTCACAAAATAGATATCCCACTGAAATTGGAACTAACCGGTTACACACTCTCAATATACTTGCAAATTCCATTACTTTCAATACCTTTCTTCTGTTGAAGTACATTTTCTAAACTAATACCACCTTTGCATTTTTCATGATGAATGCGATCAATATCTTATGCTATGTACTCAAGAAAACAATTAAAGACGCGAAAATTTATATTACAGATCAGATACAACCGAAATCGTTTTAAAGGTCAAAGACAGCTGATGTATAGCATGTATAGTACATTGCACAGGGCTCCATCAGCACTGTAATAAGATTAGTTGATCAGCTTGCTAAATAGAATTAAGAACTTCACTTTGAAATCGAGGACGCTCACAGCTCAGCTAACAGTCCACCCATAGTGTCCAATCATTAAAAAGCGACCCTTAAAGAAGAATTCAAGTGTACCACAAAGACTGCGAAAGTAAAGCTCCACACTTTGAGTGAAGAGTATAAATGAAAAACTTCTTTTAATAGTCTTAGTCCAAATAGTTCTGGCATGCTAGCCTTACTACAGAGAATTATATCCAACAACAACAAAAAACCCAAAGTAATCCCATAACTGAAGTCTGGGAAACTACAGAGAATTATATCCCTGATTAAGAATTCAGCTTCTAGAAGGTTCACAGACCTCATGTTCCGAAAGAAGCAGTGCCATCAATGTGGTTTCCTGGCTACTATTGGGGTTGATGTTTCCTACAGTGGGATGTGAGGGGTGCACTAGAAAAGGGAAAGGAAAGAAAAATGAGAGGAAAACGGAAAGAAAGTGAGAGGGAAATAAGTGGGCCGCAGAAGAAAAACTTTATTCTCTCTCCACTTTTCCTCTTTCTTTTCGCATACCAAGCAAGGGAAGAGAAAATCAACATAGCACTCCTCATTTCGTTCACCTAATTGGCAACAAAGGTCAAGAGTTGTAGCACTATATGCCAAAAGTGATGCTAGATAATAAACCATCCACAGATCAGATGATTCATCTCTTCAATACCTCATCAAGGGTCAATCCACCGATGCTCGATTTACTGCCACAGAATGCAACATCTACGACCTCCTTTCCCAATCCATAGATTTCAAATATTTGTGCACCACAATAACTGAACCAAATAATTATTTGTGAGAGAAGCAGATGAGGAAACATAGAAAGGTAAATTGCAATAAAGAAGACAGAAAAAGCAAGAAAAGAAAGAAAAGGCTACAACAGGAAAATTGCTGGCTCAAACTATATTGGAAGTAGATACCTCGAGAGCAAGGAGATTCCCATTTTTGAAAGAATTTTGAGAAGGCCAGATTTAACTGCCTGCAATTGAGGGAAAAATGATCAAGTCAATGTCTGTATTATGGACTGCAAGCATCTTCAAGTTGCATCACCGAACGGTTATGTAGGTAAAATGAAAAGGCACTTCTGAAGCCCTAAATTCCACTAGCAAAATATCTCCGATGTGCTTTTTTAAAATGCCAACCAGGAAACAGTAATTTAGTAAGCATACTTTCACCAAAGATGCATACCTTGCAAAAGTTCTTTTGAGCTTGTTCAATGGTAACAGTAGGCATTTTCCCATTCCGCATCAAGTTCACAGTTTTAGTGCTCAAGCGCCACTGTCGACATGTTTCGAATGCCAAGTATGGACACACAGCACTGAATGAGGAAAGAATATATAAGTATGTCTTTGCCTGAATGTTTAAACAACAGCAGACCTGACCCCAGATGTATACGTTAAGGGCAAAAGAGAACTTTACCACAGTGATAAATCAGATTGAAGAACTAATCTAATAAGTTAAGAGACAGATTATAGATAAAGTGAGTGGTATGTCATACAGACTGAACGATACATTTCTCAGCCTTTTGGCTAAGATTAAGTTCAGAATCTGTTCTGATCAGTTTAATATCTGATGATATTAACTCAATGTCAAACAGACTGAACAAAAGAACACGGATCGATGCGCTTGAGAGCACATAGAGATCTTGTAAAGAGGAGTGGAAACGAAAACAGAAAGGAGTTTTATGTCTTAGAATTAACCTTGCACCATATCCGATCAAGCAAGCAAACTGATGAGTACTGAAGCACTGGGCAGTATCAGCAACAATTGAAGCCGACATTCTAAGGCCATTCTGAATCAGATGCTGGTGAACAGCACCTACAGCAAGAAGTATTGGAATTGAAGGCCGAGTAGCTTCCTGGAGATGGCAAGCAATAAGTTTATTACACTTGCAAACCACAAGCTTTAAAGTTCTTATCAGGGAAGAATAAGGGCAAATAGATTAATAGATACGAAAGACAGACTGCTATAACAGAAAGTTAAACTTTTCAATGAACCACACTGGAAAAGAAAATTCAGAAAGAACCAGACTTCATAGATATCATGAATCAGGAAAAAAAAAAGAAGAAGATGATAACCTCAATAATTTGAATATGCCTACAAATAAGTATTGCTACTCAAGGGGTAAACTAAAAATCTTTTAAATTTGAAAAACTTAGACTTGCATATAATTGGAGCAAACAGCACTTGGCCAAAATGTCAATACAACTATGCAGGCAATGCCACCGTCGATGAAACTAAAAGACAGATAGTAGCACAGAAATGGCCAAAGGGGAGCTTACCAGTTCATCAGATCTATCAGAGAGGACAAGCAATTGAGCACCATTTCTAACAGCTTCATCAGCTGCCTCACATAGTTTATACAGTGACCTTTTCAAGGACCCTTCAACTCCTTTCCCAACATCAAAAAATGTTGGCAAAACATGAGCTTTCAAGTGTGAATCTTTCAACAGAGATTCAAGCTCTCCTTCATTAAGAACAGGACTAGGCAAAATAACCTGACCAAATACAAAATGGTAAACAATAGAAAACAACAAATGATACATGATATATCTGTACTAAACATAAGATCATAAAAAAAAAATTTAAACACCACATATTATCAAAAGTTGAAAGGAAGGAGAAGAGTCAACCAACCTGAGATGCATTTTCAGGTCCAACCTCTAGTATATTTCCACGCTTGCCAAGATTGACTTCAAGAGACATGACTAATCCTTCTCTAAGAGGATCAATAGCTGGATTTGTAACCTGACATAGATGCACATAATATATTAGACATCAAATTCAAGTCTAATCATAAAAATCCATCATAGCTATCTGGTTAAGATAACCGGTGACTCCAAATATACCTTTCGGCCAAATATCAAGTAAGCAAAAAACATCTTTCAGCCAATTTCCAACTCATTCGAAAAGATAAGCAAACATACAATCAAAAAAACTCGTTCGGAAAGAGAGAAAGAAACACAAGTTTGACATCTTACAAAGCTCGCAATAAGTGCTGGAAGAAAAACTATGACATATCTAAAGACATAGGAGATGCCTTACAGAAACTATCCAGGACTACAGATAACAACATAGCCCACCTGAGCAAACCGCTGCTTGAAATAATCATATAGCATATGTGGCTTTTGAGATAACACAGCCAAGGGAATATCATCTCCCATGCAAAATGTAGGCTCCTTCCCTTGTGCAGCCATACTTTCAATAACCATTTGAACATCCTCGCTAGAATAACCATATGCCCTGTTTTATGAAAGGAAATGATAGCACAAGATTAATAATGGTTGATATAACAAATTCCAGTCAAGAGAACTTGCACTGCGAACCAGCATGGGGAAGCGAAGGATGCTATCAGGAAAATTTTGATACTTCACCCAATGCATCAACAAATTAAGCAGACATATTCCAGTGCAACTAGTAATGAGAATTGTCTTCTCAAGTATTATTAACTTATAAATAAAATTCATAGTAATCAAAATTTGTGCAAGGAAATAGGACCCAAATCTCACATGTACGGTGAGAAGTCATTGTCATAGAATACAACTGTAATCGAAAACATGCCAAGTGGTGACCAACGAAATAACAAGCTAGGAACGTATTCCTTCCTTTGTCTCTGATTCTCAAGAGGAAGCTATATATAAAACTAAGCGACTCTCTCTTTTCTTGTATCCTTCACCTTCTCTCTGTTTTCTATCTCTTGTGTTTTCCACTAAATGAAGAGCTATCCTCACCGCATTTGCAAGGCACAATGGATCCATCACTTATCCCTTTTTTCTGAACTTACAGCATCTAGAGAATCTTCTTCCTCCTACACACGCCTTTGGTAGTGATTTCTTCTGAGCCTCAGATTAGATTAGAGATCTAACACTTAATCTTTTTACACTGTTAATCCACATTCTAAATTACCAACTCTGTAAACAGAGTCTTACTAGCAAATTTATTAGTTTTACCCACGAGTAGGTCAATACCATCTCTCATGGCGGAGCCTGTCAGCAACAAATCTTGATACAAGTCTCCACTTTGTATGCTCCTTGCTTTCATTCTTCATTTCACGTTCAAGAGATAAAGGTAAAACTAGCAGAGAGTGTTTTTATCATTTAACCTAATCTATAGGTACAAAAGCCTTGCCATAATAAAACCATAATCTTCACCGGGCCAAAAGTACCAAGTTCAAGTAGTATCTGTTTGCAACAAATTTATGCAAAGAAAAATAACACTGCAATCGCAAACACCTGTAAAGAAAACAGGTGTTTATTGATAAACATTAAGGTTACAACTCTGTTTATCCCCTGATTCTTCCCTCCGATTTATTCTACGTGATTCGAGGGCCTTAGCGGCGTATTTCTCGAACGTAGGACTTTAAGCAAGACATATTTGACATGTCTTTGATTTCTTAATGAATATTCCAAGAGTTTCATGGAATTTCAGAGATCTCATATTTGATCTCTTTGTGCATATTCCGAGAGTTTATGGAATTGCTGAGATCCTCTTTGAAGGACATATGTAGCCTTATTTATAGGCATGAATTAGGGTTTGGATGGAGTAGCCACCAAGTAACCCTAATAGACTCCTAATATTTCAGAGTTGTCTTGAATTTAGGATTTATCTTGATCTTTTAAAATTTCAGTGTCTACGGTATCGTTGCCCTTCTTTTCACACAGCAAAATCACTGCTTAATTGAAATGCATGTCGTGTAGTCCAAACCCCTTAGAAGCATATGCTAATGCTCAATTGCAGTTGTCCTTTTCACATGAATGTTGTTAGAATAGTCATGTAAATAGGAGTAAATAAATAACCCTAATCCAATATATATTAGGAGTAGGACATGTTATGTGTGTATATATAGGGCTCATTGTAACATATGTTAATACATCAATAATATAATTTCTCCTGTGCTTTCTCACATGGTATCAGAGCTATCGTGAGATATTTATCGCTGTGCATAAATTCCAGCGACTCCGGGAAGAAAAAAAAAACCTTTTTTCTTGGCAAAACAGCACTGTCCGCAAGAAAAAATCAATATCCGTCGGTGTTGTGCAAAAACCAACACCACCACGAGATAGATCAGCTTCCGGCGACCAAACCACAAAAATTTCTCCGGCAGAACCTCTCCCACGCGCCCTCACGCGCCGCCGGAAAATATTTTCCGGCGAGTCTCCGTCGTCACGCGCCGGCGCGTGAGGCCTCTTCCGGCCATTTTTTGGCCGAACTTCTTCAGGACAGCCTGGTCGCACAGCAATTCCGACCCTACCCATCCTGTTTTCGTTTGATTCCGACCACTTTGAGTTTTTCCGGCGACTACACTGATTTTTCCGGCAGCTACAGTACTTTTTCGGCAAACACAGTGTTTTCTTCATCTGTTTCAGAGAATTTTCAGTTGATTCTTTTTGTTATTTGGTGATAATCCAACCATGTCTTTGGGAGTCGATGCTTTCGGGTCTAGAAACCCGGGTTCTGGCAGTTCCGGTGTTATGATTACCTCAGAACCTTTAATGGGAGGTTCAAACTACTTAGATTGGGCTTCATCTGTCGAGTTGTGGTGTAAAGGTCAAGGAGTTCAAGATCATTTAACAAAAAAGGCTAGCGAAGGTGATGAAAAGGCCAAAACACAGTGGGAGAAGGTCGATGCTCAGTTATGTAGTATCCTGTGGCGATCTATTGATTCCAAGTTGATGCCCTTGTTCCGTCCATTCCAGACATGTTATTTAGTTTGGGAAAAGCCTCGTAATCTATACACTAATGACATATCTCGTTTCTATGATGTAATATCGCGAATGACAAGCTTGAAGAAACAGGAATTAGATATGTCTACTTACTTGGGACAAGTTCAGGCAGTCATGGAAGAATTTGAGACGTTGATGCCAGTTTCTGCTAGTATTGAAAAACAACAAGAGCAACGACAGAAGATGTTTCTAGTTCTTACACTCGCTGGACTCCCTAATGACCTTGATTCAGTACGTGACCAGATTTTGGCTAGTCCAACCGTCCCCATAGTTGATGAATTATTCTCTCGATTACTTCGCCTTGCTGCAGCACCTAGTCACCCAGTGAGCTCATCACAGACACTTGACTCATCTGTCCACGTATCCCAATCAGTGGACAATCGGGCATCTCATACTATGGAGAATAGACGAGGAGGAGGTCGTTTTGGAAGATCTAGACCCAAGTGCTCTTATTGTCATAAACTTGGACACACTCGTGATGTATGCTATCTTACATGGCCGCCAAC
>NC_031998.1:37371509-37399987 GCF_001879085.1 Nicotiana attenuata | reverse complement strand
AAAAATCTTTCAAAAACTCTTCCAAAAATTTATCCGAGCCTCATGGGATCCCAACAAAGTATACTAACAAGTCCCATAATATATTACGGACTTGCTCGAGGCCTCAAATCACATCAAACAACGTTAAAATCATGAATCAACCTCCAATCCAAGCTTTATGAACTTTAGAACTTCCAACTTCTATTTCCGATGCCGAAACCTATCAAATCACGTCCGATTGACTTCAATTTTTGCACACAAGTCCAAAATGACATAACGAAGCTATAGCAACTCTCGGAATTCCATTCCGACTCCCGGATCAAAATTTCACCTATCAACCGGAAATCGCCAAAATACTACCTTCGCCAAAATTGGCTAACTTCTTCACCGGACCTCCAAAATTACTCCCAATTGCGCTCTGAAGCCTTAAATCATCACCCGGAGCTAACCGAATCATCGGAATTCAATTCCGAGCCTTCTAACTCACAAGTCAACATCCGGTTGACTTTTCCAACTTAAGCCTTCTTAAAAGAGACGAAGTGTCTCATTTCTTATCAAAATCATTCCAAATCAATTCTAACGCACCCAATACCGATAATGAAACATAAGAATTCAGAAAATGGGAAGAACAGGGTAGTAACTCATGAGACGACGGGTCGGGTCATCACATTTTGTTAGTTTTATTGATGATCATTCAAGATGTACTTGGATTTTCTTAATGAAAGATCGTTCTGAGTTGTTTTCTATATTCCAGAATTTTTGTGCTGAAATTAAAAATCAGTTTGGTGTTTCCATTCGCACTTTTCGCAGTGATAATGCCTTAGAATATTTATCCTCTCAATTTCAGCAGTTTATGACTTCTCAAGGAATTATTCATCAGACCTCTTGTCCTTATACCCCTCAGCAAAATGGGGTTGCAGAGAGAAAGAATAGGCACATCATTGAGACTGCTCGCACACTTCTCATTGAATCTCATGTTCCGCTGCGTTTTTGGGGCGATGCAGTTCTCACAGCTTGTTATTTAGTTAATCGAATGCCTTCCTCTCCCATCCAGAATCAGATACCGTATGCAGTATTGTTTCCCCAATCACCCGTATACTCTGTTCCCCCTCGTGTTTTTGGGAGCACTTGTTTCGTTCATAACCTAGCCCCTGGGAAAGATAAGTTAGCTCCTCGTGCTCTCAAGTGTGTCTTCCTTGGTTATTCTCGTGTTCAGAAGGGATATCGTTGTTACTCACTTGATCTTCGTAGGTACTTTAAGTCCTCTGACGTCACATTTTTTGAGTCTAAACCTTTCTTTACCTCTTCTGACCTTTCTGACCCCCTTGATATATCTGAGGTCTTACCTATCCCGACCTTTAAGGAGTCTACTATAGCTCCTCCTTCACCTTCCGCCACAGAAGTCTTACCCGAGTCTCCTATAGCTCCTCCTTCACCTTCCGCTATAGAAGTCTTATCCATTCCAACCGTTGAGGAGTCTAGTGTGGCTCCTCCTAGACTCCCTGCCACAGGAACACCACTTTTGACATATCATCGTCGTCCGCGCCCAGCATCAGATCCAGCTGATTCACGTCCTGCACCTGACCCTGCTAATACTGCAGACTTGTCTCCTCTTAATCAACCGATTGCACTTCTGAAAGGTATACGGGCCACCCTTAATCCTAATCCCCATTATGTCGGTTTGAGTTATCATCGTTTGTCATCACCCTATTATGCTTTTCTATCTTCTTTGTCCTCTGTTTCCATCCCTAAGTCTACAGGTGAAGCATTGTCTCATCCAGGATGGCGACAGGCTATGATTGACGAGATGTCTGCTTTACATACGAGTGGTACTTGGGAGCTCGTCCCTCTTCCTTCAGGTAAATCTACTGTTGGTTGTCGTTGGGTGTATGCAGTCAAGGTTGGTCCGGATGGTAAGGTTGATCGTCTTAAGGCTCGTCTTGTTGCCAAAGGATATACTCAGATATTTGGGCTCGATTACAGTGATACCTTCTCTCCTGTGGCTAAGATAGCATCAGTCCGCCTTTTTCTATCCATGGCTGTTGTTCGCCATTGGCCCCTCTATCAGCTGGACATTAAGAATGCTTTTTTACACGGTGACCTTGAGGATGAAGTTTATATGGAGCATGGGTTTGTTGCTCAGGGGAGTCTCGTGGCCTTGTATGTCGCTTGCGTCGGTCACTTTATGGTCTAAAGCAGTCTCCTCGAGCCTGGTTTGGTAAGTTCAGCACAGTTATTCGAGAATTTGGCATGATTCAGAGTGAAGCTGATCACTCTGTATTCTATCGGCATTCTGCCTCGAGTCTCTGTATTTATCTGGTGGTCTATGTTGACGACATTGTTATTACCGGCAATGACCAGGATGGTATTACTAAATTGAAGCAACATCTCTTGCAACACTTTCAGACTAAGGATCTGGGCAAACTAAAGTATTTTCTGGGTATTGAGGTCGCTCAGTCTAGCTCAGGTGTTGTGATCTCACAACGAAAGTATGCCTTAGATATTCTTGAAGAGACAGGAATGACAGGTTGTAGACCGGTTGACACTCCGATGGATCCGAATTCTAAACTTATGCCAGGACAGGGGGAGCCTCTTAGCGATCCTGCAAGATATAGACGGTTGGTTGGTAAATTAAATTACCTTACAGTGACAAGACCTGACATTTCCTTTTCTGTGAGTGTTGTGAGTCAGTTTATGGATTCTCCGTGTGATAGTCATTGGGATGCAGTTGTTCGCATTCTTCGGTATATAAAATCAGCTCCAGGCAAAGGTTTATTGTTTGAGGGTCGAGGCCATGAGCAGATCGTTGGATACTCAGATGCTGATTGGGCAGGATCACCTTCTGATAGACGTTCTACGTCTGGATATTGTGTCTTGGTAGGAGGAAATTTGGTGTCCTGGAAGAGCAAGAAACAGAATGTGGTTGCTCGGTCTAGTGCAGAAGCAGAATATCGAGCGATGGCTATGGCGACATGTGAGCTAATTTGGATCAAACAGTTGCTCAAGGAGTTGAAATTTGGTGAGATTAGTCAGATGGGACTTGTGTGTGATAATCAAGCTGCTCTTCATATTGCGTCAAATCCAGTGTTCCATGAGAGAACTAAACACATTGAGATTGACTGTCACTTTGTTAGAGAAAAGATACTCTCGGGAGATATTGCTACAAAGTTTGTGAAGTCGAATGATCAGCTTGCAGATATTTTCACCAAGTCCCTCACTGGTCCTCGTATTAACTACATATGTAACAAGCTCGGTACATATGATTTATATGCACCAGCTTGAGGGGAATAGTCATGTAAATAGGAGTAAATAAATAACCCTAATCCAATATATATTAGGAGTAGGACATGTTATGTGTGTATATATATAGGGCTCATTGTAACATATGTTAATACATCAATAATATAATTTCTCCTGTGCTTTCTCACAAATGTTATTTGAAGCAAATCCTAAAAGAGATCTTACTAATTAAAGAGAGCGTAACTACAAATGAGCAGATAGAAACTTTAGGAGACATGCAAATTATCCATGATAAATATAATCACCATTAGCATCTTGCTAGGTCTTGACTAGCACTAGGCGCAAAGGACACAATCACATATCAAATATCAATTGTCAAAGAGAATGAATCCATCTGAAGTACCTGAACTATAAAAGTAAAAAGCCTTATATACAAAGTGAAGTGCCAAAGTCTTACTGTTGGCGTCTTAGTATTATTTCACTGTCCATTACTGTTGTCGAAAGAAAGTTCACAGGCTTCAAAGATCGCAAATTTTCTTTAACCCACTCCCCATATGGATTTGACAATGCAACTCGCTTTTTGACTTCTGTATTCTCAAATACCTATGTTAATCAACAACGGAATTAGAACAAACAAGTTATGGACATAAAGAGCCTTGGGACTTGGAAGTGAATGATAGGCTGATGAAGGATATGAACATATATTACTTCATAATCATAATCATTGATCCTAATAATAACAATAATAATAATTATAATAATAATAATAATAATAATAATAACAATAATTATAATATCCCTCTATCCCAATTTATGTGATGTAGTTCGAATTTCGAGAGTCAAATGAGTGCTTGTTTGACCGCGAATTTTTCATATGCGTTTTAAATATTTGAATTGTTAATTATTGTAATAAAAAGTTGTTAATTATTGTGACATAGTACTTTTTATGTAGTTTTCAAATATGTATATTTTATTTCAAAAACCTTAAAGATTCTGTCTGAATTTGCGGTAAAAATTAAAAAGTTTGACTCTTGAAATCCGAAAATGTGTCACATAAACTCGGATGGAGGGAGTAATAATAATAGTAGTAGTACTAATAGCAACAATTAAGCAAATTCATGAGTATCCATGCGCAATTAAAGTGCATTGAAATGCCATGCGATTAAAATATTAAACTATAATAATAATAATAATAATAATAATAATAATAATAATAATAATAGTAATAATAATAATAATAGTAGTAGTACTAATAGCAACAACTAAGCAAATTCATGAGTATCCATGCGCAATTAAAGTGCATAGAAATGCCATGCGATTAAAATATTAAAACAAACCTGACCACTTGAAAGATCAACACTTATCATCATACCAGGACCTAAACGTCCTTTCATTGTAACTTTTGATTCATCCATGGGTAGCACACCAA
This sequence comes from Nicotiana attenuata, assembly GCF_001879085.1. Classification (NCBI taxonomy): domain Eukaryota; kingdom Viridiplantae; phylum Streptophyta; class Magnoliopsida; order Solanales; family Solanaceae; genus Nicotiana; species Nicotiana attenuata. Next base: position 37,395,339 of record NC_031998.1, on the reverse strand, counting down.
CCTAACCAAAAGAAGAAACCCTTCCAATCACTGTAATTATTATCCAGTTGTAAGGACAACAAATGCAACGTCATTATTAATAAATCGATTATTCTTTAAGAACACAAATAGGAAAAAAGTAATATTGTCAGCTTGATTAATTTTAGAAAGAGCTAGGAGAAACATAATTTGGAGACGAGCCATAGTTTATGGCTTCTGCAACATTTGAAATCAGAATTAGGCTTCTGAAAAATGAACAAAACTTACACACCTCAGACGCAACATAAACAACGTTGTCTTTGGTCCGCCAATATCTAGCAGGGCGAAGTCCATTACGATCGAGACAAGCTCCAATTGTTTTCCCATCGCTGTAAATATGGAACAAGGAAAAAAAAAAAGCAAGACACAAACAGTAAATAATCGAGATAACAGTTTCATAATGTTATGATCCTTGGAAGTATCAAAAGCAGTCTTAGTTTCTTCATTCCACAACCACATCCAAGTTCCAACAACTACATATCAAAGTTCCTTAATGCAACAACAATAACTATGCCTCAATCACAGTTACCTTACATCTCTTTTTCTTTTCTAGGGGATAATTCAGTTCCTTACATATAATTGAAGATACGCTTTCAAGGAGATTAATATATCATCAAACAGAGCATCTTTCCACTTTCTATATGGACAGACCCAAATAAAAAATAAGCAGAAATCATTGAAGATCAAAACACTAAGAGGGATGAGAAGGCTTAATATATTGAAGCAAACAATGGTGATATCAGCAATCATTTCATATCTAATGCATGAGATCTACATTAACAGACTGGGTAACAAGAGGAAGCCCAGATTCTATGCAGATAAGGAATGGTGATCCCTCACATCTATTCAAATCAAGTAGATCTCAGCCACATAAAAGTGTTTGACACAAAAGATCAAAGACGACGCAGGAAAACAGAAAGACTTTCCATCCTACTAAAGACCATTCTTGACTTCAAAAAATATCTAGGAAATGAACTCCAGTTTTCTTTGTGAAAGGGAGACCTTAAAAAACTAGCCGTTATAGTTTGAGTAATTACAGAAGTGTATATGACTGACACTTTGAGAAATGTAATTGTGTATATTGATAAATGTAAGGATAAAAGGAATCAGGTGTAAGACGTTCGTCTTCACGCATTCTCTCGTTCTCTCTCTTGTTTTTTCCTTATGTCTGAAGAGACCATTCTATTCCTCAAACCATCAGCTCTCACTTTTTTTTACGAAGTAAATTTCATTAAAGAGCATCAAGCAGATGCAGAGGCTACAAAAGAGAGTATGTCAGCTTGAATTCAAAAAGGAGAGTACTATAGACTAGGGAACTGACTAACTCCAAACAATGATCAATGCTATTTAAACGGGAAAGGTTACCCCAGCTAAAGGAATTAACCAAACATCTAGCCTTCAAGGAGCAGCTTGAAGTTGAGATACCATTGAAACATCTGCTACTTCTCTGTCCATATACACCAAATGGATAAGAGAGTTCACACTAAGTTTTTCTCCCTTTTCTTTATAGCGCTATGTTTGGACCAGTTTGCATGTACCTCAACTAATCTACTGCGCAACACTGCAATCTATCCAGCCGGCAAACACAGATTGTTAAGGTAATCCAGCCCACCAAAGGCTAGCGGAGTTAGGCTCAGACCAAGCATTCCAGCAAGAATTTGAACGTGGGATCTCCAGGTGATTACTGCCATACCTTAACCACTAGGCCAACCTCGTGAAACTTAATTTAGTTTTTATTAAAGATTTAATAAAGTACATTTCAATAGTTATGTACACAACTCCTATGAGATAATATTACAGCACTACAACTAGAACCCAAACAAGTTGAAATATAACAGGCATTCAGAAGACACCTGAACAAGAGTAAGGCTGGCCCATCCCAAGCTTCCATCTGACCCTTGTAGTAATTATAAAAATCAAGAACCTAAAAACGATCGAAATATTGTCATGAAAAAGTGAACTTTAAAGATAACAATCTAATAATCATCTCGAGCATTACAAATATTAGTTACTCCCTCCGTTCCAATTTATGTGAGGTGTTTGACTGGGCACGAGTTTAAGAATGAAAGAAAAACCTTTGAAACTTGTGGTCTAAAACAAGCCATAGAAATTTGTGTGGCTGTACATCATCATATGAATGGTAAAATGGGAAGTTTAGATTTAAATTGTTACTAATATAGAAATGTGTCATTCTTTTTGGGACTGAGACTGGCTAGAAAGGAAAGTGTGTGACATAAATTGGGACAGATGGAGTACAATCAGAAGGTAAAAATATCAAGGTTTAAAGGAGAGGTCAACATAAGTAAAATTTTGGGAAAGCGACAAAGAGAAATTATCTCAGTACGAATTTCAAAACTGTGTTAACATGTAAAGTACAGAGGCTGATGAAAATCTAAATCAGACAAAATGCCAACATGGAATACCTCCGGATATTTAATAGTCAATGTTGGATGATTTTGATAAGCTTCTGGGACAAGAATCATTAGTGCTTCCTCAGGAGCTCGTCCACTTCTTATGAGTAACTGGATAATCCCAAAAAAAAGGTTAGATGGTGAAAATCCATCATTATATCTACAGAAGAGTGATGTAAAGCAGTAAGGAAAAGGAGTAACAACAAACAGTTCATGTTTAAAAGTCTACATGAAAAAAGTTATACATCTGCGAGGAAAAATGATAAGCAGAATAAGATGTTGGAAGCATTATGATAAAACTCACCCTGAAGCAATTTAAACTTAACACAAGTACCAGCAACCGAAAAACAGTAAGATTTTTTTTTCCTAAGAAACTCATCTTAATAGACATTAAAGGCCAAACAGTTCCTAGTGCTGAGAAAAGAATGGTATTATGCCCTCAACAATTACTAAAACTAGATAACTAAAAGATGCAGTGATCCATACTTCAGCAGCACTATCTAAATTTGCAGAATCAGACGCCTTCGGGTTGCCAAAAGGACGGATTTCATTCTCACGGTCACGCCAAACAGTTGATTTCATTGAGGCCTCTCTGGATTGCATCCAATTCAAGTTTCCCTGCAGATGGTTGTGGATGTAAAAACAACAGACACCATACACGTAGTCAGCAACCCAAAGAAACTGTTACTGACATCTATAATTACCTGAATAGTGTTGATCTCTCCATTATGACCTAGAAACCTCATTGGTTGAGCAAGAGGCCACCTGGGACTGGTGTTTGTACTGAATCTACGATGGTAAATAGCGAAAGGCGATGTATACAGCTCACTTTGTAAGTCATAATAAAACCTCCCAAGGACTTCAGAACGAAGCATTCCCTTGTAAACTATAGTTTGATTGGACAACGAACAAAAATAAAGTTCATTTCCCCAAATCTCTGAGTTCACAGCTCTCTCAATGAGTTTTCGACAGATATAGAGTTCTCTTTCGATGTCATCAACATTTTCCTCTTTAACAATTCGAACAAAAACCTGCTGTATGTTGGGCATAGTTTCTTTTGCATTATATCCAACTACAGAAGAATCTACAGGAACCGGCCTCCATCCAAGCACCTCAAGACCCTCGTTGTTAAAGATATTGGAAATAACTACAGCAATATTCAAAAAAAAAAAAAAATTAGAAACAACACAATAATGCTCATTAACCCTTCATGCGAGGATGCAATTAGAGGTAAAAACAAGTATAAAGTAATAGATGAAGAAAAGCTTATAGGCAACTACCAGAATAATATACATTTTTTAGAACCAAAAAGTCTCAATGGTAAAACTTGTGCAGTCATGAGATACCGCAAACACATGAGTATTTGAAATAACTTGAGAGCAGTAAGCCCCAACTTTTGACAGATAAGCTCAAAATAGATTTTGTTGGAATTTCATTCAACACAGAGCAGTTGGGATTTTTAATTTCATAGTTTATTTGGGTTTTTCGTATTCATATAGAGAATCTCTGGTTTTTTGTATTGCATATTATGTCAATTTGTTACACATGCAATAAAATTGATTTAGAATTTAAGGACCTTTAAAGGTAGAAAACCCTTAAATTATCTTAAGAAAACAAACAATTGAATAGTGGAAATGTAACAACACAGATATTAAGGATTCATATACAAGCGGTACACAACTAGATATTCATATAGCACATTCTAACAAGTTTAGCATTAAGGTATATTTGTTGTTATTATCGTGTTTTTTGCATTCTAACCCATCTAGGGATTTTCACATTTCATTCTCTCGTAAGTAAATAGGAAATATCCCTATACAATCGGTACGCAACACAGATATTAAGGATTCATATACAAGCGGTACACAACTAGATATTCATATAGCACATTCTAACTAGTTTAGCATTAAGGTATATTTGTTGTTATTATCGTGTTTTTTGCATTCTAACCCATCTAGGGATTTTCACATTTTCATTCTCTCGTAAGTAAATAGGAAATATCCATATACAATCGGTACGCAACAAGATATTCCTCCACCTCTCCTCCCCCCCCCCCCCCAAAAAAAAAAAATCCGAGTTTTCACAAGTTGCGGCTGTTCGTAACAGATCTTGCAATCCCACTTTGTTTCTGCTCTTCCAAGACACCAAGTTGTTCCAACTTAGAACTTAGAGCCTATTTGGGTTAGCTAATACTCCTTCGGTTTCATATTGTTTGAGGTAGTTTGACTCGGCACGGAATTTAATAAACAGGAGTAGACTATTGCCAAATCACCTTAAGTACCAATTTTACCCTTAAGGGCCCACATGCTAGCTTTTTGATGAAAATCATGATAAAGTAGATACTAAGTCAAATGTGGCCCACATGTCACATCTTCTCTGCCACATTAACTAAGTCAAAAAAAATTTCCTTCAATGGCTACTCTAAGATCAAAGGTCCAGTGCGTCAAATTTCTTACGTATGTGAAATTTCTTCAATTCTTGTGGCGCCAAAAAAGTTGTCTCTTTCATTCTTGTGGCGCCAAAAATTTCTCTTTTTTAATTTGGTGAAAAGCTTGTCTATTTATGTAGAGATATTTGAGATTATTCACTTATGCTTTCACTGTTTCTCTTCATAATTCTGTTTTATCTTCTGGTGTTTCTAATTTTCTCTTACATTCTGATTATTTCCTTTAATCATATTTTATCTAGCATATGCGATTAATTATACACAAATGAGTGACTCGCAATTAGACTCAATTATTAGACAAAGACGACTAAAAAGTGAGGAGCGTCATGCTGTTGCCGAATGGCTTTTGAAGGAAAGGAAAAATGGAGTTGTTAAACATGGGTCTTTAAAGCAAGCTGTGATTTTATTTAATACTCCAAGGAGTACTGTGGAAAGAATTTGGCAACATACAAAATTAAGTGTCGCTAACGGTGCTCCATTAAATGTGTCTCCGCATCTTGTAGGCAGAGTTGGGAGAAAACGAATTCATGTCGATATTAATATGGTAAAAGAAATTCCTCTTTGTCGACAAACAAATATTCGATCTTTGGCATGTGCTATGGATATGTCAACGTCAACTATTTTTCGACGCATCAAAGAAGGGGCTATAAGGTCACATACCAATGCCATAAAGCCTCATTTGACAGAGGAAAATAAGAAGGCAAGACTTCAATTTTGTCTATCAATGATTGAGTCTAGTACGCTAAATTCAAATCCTATATTTTCAGACATGTTTAATTATGTTCATATAGATGAAAAATGGTTCTTTTTGTCGAAAAAATCTGAAAAGTTCTATCTTCTCCCCGAAGAACAAGAGCCAAACCCATATAGATCTTGTAAAAGTAAAAATTTCATAACAAAAGTTATGTTTATGGCTGCTGTTGCGCGCCCTAGGCTTGCTGAAGATGGAACTGAGTTATTTTCAGGAAAAATAGGAATATTTCCTTTTGTGTTCAAGGAACCTACCAAAAGGAATAGCAAAAACAGAGTAGCTGGAACTTTAGAAACAAAGCCTATTTTATCAGTCACTAAAGATGTCACTAGGACTTGTTTAATTGAAAAAGTTCTTCCAGCGATTCGATCAAAATGGCCACTTTCGCAGTCAAATGCTCCTATTTTTATCCAACAAGATAATGCGAGACCTCACCTTAGTGTTAATGACTTGCAATTTACCGAAGCTGCTCGGCAAGATGGATTCGATATTAGGCTTTGCTTTCAACCTCCTAACAGTCCAGATTTAAATGTTTTGGACCTCGGATTCTTCAGAGCTATTCAGTCTCTTCAACATCAAATGGCTCCAAAAACTATTGACGAGTTAGTAAATGCAGTTGAGAAATCGTTTAATGACATGAAAGTTGAACGACTGAATCATGTCTTTCTGACTCTACAATCTTGCATGGTTGAAGTGATGAAAGATAAAGGTGGAAACAACTACAAAGTGCCACATATGAAAAAGGACATGCTAGAACGACAGAGAACTCTTCCTACTCAAGTTTGTTGCGACATTGGTATTGTTAATGAAGCTCTAGCTCTACTTTAAGCTAGAGTAATAGATCAAGGTTATCTGCAACTTATTTTTGTAAAGTTCGTCTTTGTTTTGTAGCATTGGGTATCATGTAGTTTTTGTGTAATCTCTATTTCTGTAAAGACTTTGTAACCTCTACTTTGGAAATATGGTTAACCTGCACTTTGGTATGGTGTAAGGATGACGAATTCCTTATTGAAATTACTACTTGTTGGTACCTTCAACTTTTTGAAGACTTAACAAGAAATAGGAGTATAAAATTTCATTAGTGCTTTTCTTTCTCTTGACATGCTAAAATGATTTTGTTGGAGAGAAGATTGGACTTCTATAGAACTTCTATGATCGTGATGGTTTAGACTAAAATCCAATTTATAAGCAGTTGCGGATTTTTGAAAATTTAATGGTGTTGTTCATCACCATAAGTCTTGAATCACGGCAGTATTTGTGGTCGTTATCTAGTGACTGGTGTCAAATAATGTCACTTTATAACTTCAATTAATGTGACTTTATTGGTAATTTGGGACAAAAAGTGAAGCACATAAGTAAGTTACATAGGCTCGCAATATTCCAATTTACACGAAAATAATTGTAACTGCAGCAAAAAATATGAAAGAACCAAAATAGAAGAAGCCACATGCCAACAAGCATGGAAAAGATCTGACATGTAGTGGCTTCACTTTTTAAACATTTGACTTGTCAACCTAACCTAATAAAGTTACTATCACAAACCGTTTACTCTTAAATTCAGTGGTCCGTGTCAGATTTTTGAAGGAGGAATGGTAAGGGTAATATTGGTATCTCAAAAGTAAAGGATTACCAAATTTAGAAATGTGTCATTTATTTTGGAACAGACTAAAAAGGAAAGTACCTCATTCAATATGAAACGGAGGGAGTAGTAAATACTCTAATATATTTGTTAAAGGCTAAAAGTGAAGTTTTCTCTTGCTTTCGGTCATTTCATACGATGATTTGTACTCAATTTGAGGTAAGATAAAAAATCTTACAAACTAACGATGGCAAGGATAAAAGATTTGGTGCTTATTTGGAGTCTTATAGGATAATCCATAAAATCAGTTGCTTACACTAGTGCACAAAATGGGGTTGTTGAGGATCTCTTTTATTTATTATGATTATGAATCTACCAAAACTTTACTGGAGATACCATTCTAGTAGCTGCCTATCTCATCAATCGAATGCCACTTAAAACTCTCAATTTTCAGAGTCCTCTGTAAGCTTTAAAGGGTAAAAATAATTATATTGTTCATCCAAAGGTGTTTGGGTGTATCCGCTTGATTCACACTAGGAATTCTGTAAAGCTTGATTTTAGAGCTCTTAAATGTGTCTTTTTTGGGTATTCTCCAACAGATGAAGGGTATAAATGTTATCATCCTCCCTCTAGAGATCTTTGGCTAGCATAAATGTTACCTTTCAAAAATTTCAGCCATATTTCAGTATTACACTATCACCCCTTCGAAGGGAGAGCAATAAGGAGGAAGAGATGATTCTCCCAAGTTGCACTGTTGAAACTGTGGAAACCACAACCACTACCACTAGGGAAAGTGAAATAGAGAAAGAATTTAGGAGGAGATTACTAGGTTGTTGGATAGACCTAATCTGGAAACTTACTCAAGGAGAAAAGACCAGAAGAAATCATCATGCAATCTATTGATGCTCAATCCTCTTCTACTGGTGAGTTATCTACATTTCCTAATGAGTTATATTCACCTATTGAAAGAGTCAGATCTTGGCATCCTGCACCAAACACCTTTATCTAATTTTATCCCCTATAATTCTTTGTTTCCCTCATATAGAACATTTGCCTTGTCTATTTCTTTTGTGTCTATTCCCAGAATTGAAGAAAAGTTTTTGCAGATCCGAAACAAAAACAAGCTATAACTGAAGAAAGGAAGGTCTTGTCAAGGAATGAGACTTGGGAACTTGCCATTTCACTAACTAGACAAGAAGTTGGTTGGTTGCAAATGAGTCTTCACTATGAAACACAAAGCTGACGGTTCGATTGAAAGATACAAAGCAAGATTTGTGACTAAGGGATTCACTCAGACTTATGGAGTGGATTATCAAAAGACATTTGCCTCTATTGCTAAAATAACACTATTAGAATCTTTTATCCTGTGCAGCTAATTTTGATTGGGACTTGCAACAATTTGAGGTGAAGAATGCATTTCTTCATGGAGACCTAGAAGAAGAGGAGTACATGGAGATTCCTCCTGGATTTGACACCGAACAAAGTCAAGAAAAGGTGTGTAGACCGAAGAAAGCCTTGTACGGATTAAAGCAATCCCTTAGAGCATGGTTTGGCAGATTCAGCAAAGCCATGATCTCCTTCTCTTACCAACAAAGCAATGTTAATCACACCTTCTTCATAAGACATCAAAAGCCACTCTTCTCCTAGTTTATATTGATGACATAGTAATTGCAAGAGATGACAAAGAGAAGATGACCTTATTGAAGAAGTTCTTAGCATATGAATTCAAGGACCTAGGAATATTGCAGTACTTCTTGGGAGTTGGGAATTGAGGTTGCTAGATCAAAAAGAGGAATCTATATTTCTCAAATGAAGTATATTCCGAATCTCTTGAAAGAAACTGGTATGAAAGGTTGCAAACCAGCAGACTAGCCCATTAAAAGTAATCACAAGTTACAAGCAGGAGTTGGAGAGTCAGTCCAAAAGGAGAGATATCAGAAGTTGGTTGGAAAGCTCATTATCGCTCTCACACTAAACCAGATATAGCCTATTCAATCAGCTTGATAAATTAGTTCATGCATGATCCACGAGATCATCATATGCAAGTTGTCTTTCACATTTTGTGATATCTGAAATCTGCCTGCTCTAGGGAAAGTTCTGCTTTTCTCCAAACATGGCCATCTCTAGACAGGAGTCTTTACTTATGCGGATTGGGATGGCTCTGTAGATGACAGAAGATCTACATATGGTTACTGTTCACTAGTCTTTGTATAGTAATCCTTTTCATAAAGCAAACCCAGTGTATCAAAGACACAAACCATTGTATGGCAACGAGTGCCTCGTAGAGAATCAACAAATCATTGTTAGATAGTTCAACTTTAGTTCAACTTCTCAGGCAATCTCTGATATCTTTCGAAACCTCTCTTAGGGACACTTAAGGCCCCATTTTTTTCCCACTCTATGAAGATCTAAATCTGAATCATTCAAATCTCACTCTATAAATGCATTTTTTTCACAAAATCACTAAATAACTCTTAATAGGTCTGAATCTGTCAAATCTTATATAGAGTCTTAAAATCACTAAGATGTTAACTTAAAGATTCTCGTGCATGTAATCTTTACCACTATTTTATATATTACCACCGCAAACAACTACCTCCACCTCCACAACCTGCCACCACTAGCAACCACATCTACACTAGCCTTTATTGCTCAACCACCACCACTAACCACCAACCTCCTCCACGATCAGCTACCTCCCCAAGCTCCTTGTTACAGCCATTAGAATGCGGTGATTTGCATTCTAAGGTATATTAAAGGTTCAACCGGACATGGTCTATTGTATAAGAATAAGGAACCAGAAAATAATATTTGATACCCTGGTACAGACTAAGTAGGATCTACTTCAGATAGACAATCCGCTTCAGGGTACTATGTTCTAGTTGGAGGAGATCTAATATCTTGGAAAAACAAAAAGCAAGATGCAGTAGCTAGATCAGGTGCTGATGCAGAATATCAAGCACTGATTTTGTCTACATGTGAGACTATATGACTAAAGCAACTTCTTAAAGAGTTAAGGTGCGAAGGAGATGCACTAATGCGGTTGACTTATGATAATCAGGTTGTATATACTTTGCTTTGAATAAAGCATATATAGATAGATCGTCTTTCATTTGCTAAAGATTACGCCAGGGTGCATTGCGACAAGATTTGTCAGTTTGAGCCATCAGTTAGCAGATATTCTTAACAATCACTCATGGCTTCGTGGTAAGTTAAGAGCATACAATATGTATGTTCCAACTTGAGGAAGAGTGTTCAGAATTAGGAAATTGTTAATATGGCAAAAGGCATTGCTTAAAAATATGGTAAAGGTTTAGAATCCTTAGATTGTGTAATTAAAAATTGGAATTACTTCCTTTTCTTTTTAGGATTACATGTAAACACTATTTAAACCCCAACATGCTTGAAGGAATAATCAAGCAATGCATTCCCAAATCTCTTCTTTCTTTACCATTATACAATCATGCAACAAAAGCATTTGATTGCTCGAATCACCAGATCCCATTTTCTTGTAATCGAAATTCTAAACTATGTACAAGCAGATGTTGTACAGAATATCAAATCTAGATTAGAATTCTCAAATTCGGAGGTAATTAATATTTGAAAACCTACCTAATAATTGACAAAATGGCCACAGATTGAGATAAAAGGTTTGAATTGACGAAGAACAAACCAGGAGACAGAATTAAGCTTGCCGGAGAATTACCTAAAACGATAGCTGGAAAAAGTAGATGGAATATTTTGTTTATTGCAAAGCTAAGCAAAAAAAAAATTACAAAAAAACTAGATATTGATATAGTGAGTCACAAGTCTGTAACGAGGCTAAAGATGCTAGAAGGATGATTGGAAGTGGCCTCAAGAGAGAAATCCAAAACAGATAGGAAGTTGCAAATTTAGGTTCTCGATCGCAAGAAATTATTAGTCACATGCATTGATAAAGGTGTTAAAAAGGGATGAGGTAGACCTAAAATCACATGGAATGAAGTTGTCTCAAAAGACACTACAAATCCTTGGAATCATTGCATACTTGGCTAAAGATAGAGCGAATTGAAAAAAAGATCCATATAGGTGATACTTGCTAGTTAGGAATAGGCTTTAAATTTGGTAAAGAGCTTTTTATGTCATTATTATTATTATTATTATTATTATTATTATTATTATTATTATTATTATTTAAATTATGTTCACTACTACACTTATTTTACTTTGGCATGATAATGATGATGATATGATTTGAGCATAAAGAAAGAAGTGAGGATTCATATCGCATACCTCAACTTTGTTTCGGACTGAGCCATAGTTGTTGTTGTTTACATCGGTCGTCTACTCGGTTATTGGAGATTCAGCGAAAAATTAGTGAGAAACTCTGTTGGAGAGTTGTTACATTGTTGGAAACTAGGTTCGGTTAGTCGAAATTCGAAGGTGGTCAAAACTTGGATGGGTAGGATTGGAGTAATCGACTCCCATGGAAGAAAGAAGCTTGGCAGAAAGTGACCAGAAACTTCATCACTTGTTAACGCACTAAACAATTTCGCTAAAAGTTTTGATCTCTGATCAGCGTGGCGACATCACGTGGTGGCTCCGACCGGGACATGACTTTTAATGTTTTGCTACATGAGTGTTCCGGTTATTGTGATGGTGCTAGTCTATGCACGGCACTCACCAAAGACAACGACGTCCCCAACAAATTTGACAGTTGAAAAATCACAATATGAAGATATCTCATTCTCCCAGATGTTTCTGTTAATGACGGGGAGCAATTTCTTCCTAGAATTTGATACCATGTGAGAGATAAGAGATTTGTGAGAAGAGATTGATATGTGTAGGACAAATGCCTTAAACTTGAATTCTTTTACAGGTATGCTTCACAGTATATATTCTTATCCACTGTGGAACATATATACCTCAGTCTCTAACCATTTACGTTTAGATATCTAACATCTTACTTTGTGAATTTGTTATGATATTACCAACATTACCTTGAATAACTATTTTAGCTGCACTGGATTCTGCTACATAGGGAAGGAAGGCTCCTTAAAAATTATACATAATTTTTGGAGGGGAAAAAAAGAACAACTTAGTTTATCTAAAGTGAGGGAGTTTAATATGTGGTCTAAAATCACTTGCAGAGATTTCAACTTTTTCCACACTACAGGGCAAAACACAAACTGAAAAAGTTAATCAAGGGTGAGAGAGAGAGAGAGAGAGAGAGAGAGAGAGAGAGAGAGAGAGAGACTCTATTTTGATAACTGATATGGCAAGAAATTCCCTATAACCAAGTAATGAGTATAGGGGAACTATGCTGTAATGGAAAGTATCTGTTAGCAAATCCTCCAAAGTTATATATTAAAGACTGACCTTTCTTGGCTTCATTCATCTGATTACAATCCTTAGGAAGAAAAATCATTCCAACTCCAGTATGAAGCTTGTCAAAGACTGCAATCCCTTCTTTCTCAGCCCAATCGTTGACAAGATCCCAAGGAATTGAAGTCATCACTCCAGAACCATCACCAGAATCATTGTCAGCTCCACAACCTCCACGATGTTCCATGCAGCCAAGAGCTACAAGAGCATCCTTTACGATTCCATGTGATGCTTTATTGTCCAAATTTGCGATAAAACCAACCCCACATGCGCCTCTTTCAGATATTATATCATCCAAGTCGGCAACCTGAAAAAGTTAAACCATGAAATCTAAGCCTGCCACATGGAGTACTTTCATAGGGTTATGGAAAAAAGTTAAAAGATTACACCCAAAAAAAAAAGGCAACACTCCGAGAATCTACCATCTCCAAGCTCTAAAACCTTGAAAAGAGATGGTGCTCAAGAGCATTACTTTCTTTAAGTAAATAAGAAAGTACTATTCCTGGGAAGATCACTCCGTGCAACATTCAGTAGTGATAAAGAAGGATAATTACTGAAAATATCCTTAACGTAAAAGAGAAAAAAGTTCTTATAGCTGCGCAGTGGATGAGGGAAACAGTTCCATATGTGACATTTCAGATTTTTGAGCCCCAAAACCAAATATGGATGTTATAGAAGCTTTCATTGTTTCCAGGTGGATAACCAACTATGTATAATTGAGCATAAAGCAAACCTCACAAATTTACTCATAGTAACTTTTACATTAAAAAATCAGAGTTATCACTTCACAACAAAATTGTGCACAATATGAACAGCTGCATCATAAGAAACAAGCAGTGTTATTACTTTGGCTTCCGTTGATTTGTCATTTAAAATTGTCAGTAATATGCCTCGTAGCAACATAAGTGATGCCCAACATCTTTATCAGGCAAGTAACTCCCTCCAATACTTACCCCCTCTTACTATCTTTCCATTCAATTAACCATGAAATGACATGGAAATGCTACTCTATCCTCCATTAGATTTATTTTACACAAAACCCAATAAACGCTTTGGAATTCTACAACAGGTACAAACTCCATTAGGTATCTTGTGTCACTCATTTCAATAGCAGTATTTCAAAGCAAACATATACGGGAAAAACAAAAGAAAAAAAAGATATTGCAAGAGGACAGTAGTCTTTTGATGAGTTCTCAGAGTGAATTGGCTTGAATAAAAGGGGCACAAAGTAAGATGCCTAGTAAAACATGGGGGGGATCAGAGGGGAAGTTACCACAATGCAATACATCTCTACGCTATATTGCCAGAGTAGAACAAGGACATAGAGAGAGAAGCTAAAGTAAAGCCCCAAGAGAAGAGCATTTCAGAAGATGTTATGGCAAAAGCTTGATTTACATATAACTTAAATATCACATAAAAGCATTTGTCCACTTTGATATTTTCTCTTTTACTATTTTTTAGGAATCAAACATGCCTCTATCTTCAAGACATCTCCATTTCAACTTGAATGTCATAATTTAAGTAAGCAAAACAATTAGATTAAAAAGCGACATGAAAAGTATCACATTTTCATTCATAGAGTACGCAGGTGTATGCGCCAATCCTACATTCAAGAACAAATTCGACAAACAATAGTCAACATGGGACACAACACGTGAAGAAAAGCCAATGAAGCTGATCAAGACCAACTAACTCTCAACCATTAGCAAAACTTCAAGCGCCTCAGATATCACATGGCATAAATCCGTATATCCAATATCTACAAAGTTAAGAGTTGCAATATACTTATGATAAGTAAACAGCGGCCTCAGGGTCATACAAAGCATGCAGTTGCTAATTAATTTTGTGAATTATATTTCACCTTTATATAATTCAACCAAATAACTCAATGGACTTTTGCTACCTACAAACCTGAAGCATTTTAGCACATGGAAAGTCAGCAGACCACATATTCCAAGGACTCCAACCAGTAACTTTCCAAGAAGATGCTCCATATATGAAATCTCTTCCCACCTCATATGAAAGCACTGTGTCCAATTTCACTTTAGGGCATCGAGATTAACACTAGACCTACTTATGCTAGTCATAGTACAAAAAAGGGACATGCCTAATGTTAAGAGACTGCTTTTTTGTTGAAGCAAAAGTCTTCCCAAGTTTCGAACAGCAAAGTAATCAAACAAGCATGTTTCTTCACATAATATGCCAAGTAGGAAATCCATTGAAGCTAATTATTGTACCTACTCTAATAAGAAGTCAAGATAGCTAAAGTATACCACAGCAAACACACACCTTAGGCACAATATCAGAGGACTGCTGAGATGCATTAGTGGCAACACGTTCAAGGTCAAGAGCAGCGTTAATTGCATTCCACTTGTTGTTTATCAAGCTTCTCCTATTAGCTGCCGCATAACCAATCCTTCGACGAACACGCTTGCTGGATTTACAGTACAATCCGAAGAAATCAACAAACACGCCGTCTTTACTCCCCGCAACAATCTTCGGTGACTGCCCGTTGGCGTAGAGTAACTGCGGGACGTTCGCCACCGAGTTCACCGCCATCTAAACCGATCAGAACTCTCTCTCCCTACACACAGAATCGCACAGTGAGTGTGTGAAATTAAGCAGTGTTTGTGTGAAGGGTTTAGAGAGAGAAAGAGAAGGTGTGGAAATGGGAGAGAATGTGTGGAGAGAGGGAAGGATTGGGAGATAAAAAGAAGAGAGTTTCGGAGCCACACTCTTCTTTTTTTCTTTCTTATTACAGAGTCGATGGTGATGTTGATGTCAGTGATAGTTTTGGAGTATATTTTTGTGAAAGGTGACTGTAAGCTGAGACCAAAGGTCAGTGAATTTGAAAAGTGGTGTTTCATTTTTCTTTTCTTTTTTTTTTTTTTTTGTGAAGACGTGGAAATTTTGAGCCACATGAAATGGAAGAGGTTCTCAGTTACAAGTCATCAGTACTAACATTTTTTTCCTTTTCTCTTTTTCTACTTATTGCTACTATGTTTTTCTCAATGGAGATAGATAGGGTTGTTCATAAAAATCCGAAAAATCGAATCAAACCGAAAATCAAAACTAATCGACCAAAAAAATTGATATTTTTCGGTTTGGTTTGGTCTTGATTTTGAATTCTAAAAACCGATCAAATTTGGTTTGATTTTGGTTTTAATCAAAAAAAGACCGAACCAAACCGACTATAGGAGTAGCTATTTTAAATTTATTATTACACCTATATATATGTATATTTTATACAAAGTTTCAAAAGTTTTATGGTAAATGTTAATAGTTTGCACTTTTAGTATAGTTCTTTACCTTTACATTCTAGTTTGATTGGTAGTTTTCTTTTGTTAAGTGTAAGAATCCATTTCGTGTTAAAAATAATATATTTTTAATTGAGTTCTTAAATGATTCATCACTATTTGATTCAATTGTCATCAATATATCTTGGTAAATAATAGATTTCTCAAAGGGCAATTGATTTGATAGTGTTACGTTGAAAATATGGTCGTCGGAATATGTGTTTGGTAGTGTATGTCTTATATTTAAGGAAAAACCGACAAAAAACCGAAAAAACGACAAAACCCGACATAAACCGAATCGAGAAAAAAATCGACTTAATTGATTTGATTTGGTTCTAATATTTGAAAAACCGACTTACTTGGTTTGGTTTCTTTTTAGGGAAAAACCGATCCAAACCAAACAACCCTAGAGATAGACCTACGAATAAAATTAGAAAAAGACTGAATTTAGGAAAGCTGTTGATAAGATTAGAATATTGCACTTTTGTGGTGTAAATACACTCAACAAGGACTACTACTGCTTCTTTTTTAAAATACTACTAATACTTAATAGAATAAGAATAAAAAATTATTTTTATCCATTGTATATTAAATTAAATAATTTAATATTCGCGGTACAAATTAAAGTGAGAATATATCTCACTTAACCATAATATATGTATGAAAGACATATCTTTCATTCATTAGTTATTGTAAATATTGGGTCTTGGTAAATTTTAAAGGGAAACTTACACAAATGTCCCAAATAAATCTCAACTTACCAACCTCTAGCCATTAGTCATGGACTTACCAAAACTAGCCAACAAAAATTGAAAAATCAAATAATAAGGTTCTTTCTCTCAAAGAATCACATGCAAAAATCACCTTCCATATTTTTAAGCGTGACTTAGGGAGAGGGTGACTTAGCCACCAAGTAATAAACCCTAGAATCTCTCTAAATATAGACATTCACCATAAATACAATTCTATTTATAACACTCCCCCTTGAATGTCTATTCAATAGATAATGTGCCTCGTTAAAATCTTAACTAAAATAAAACCCAGTGGAAAAAAAATTCTAGAGAAGGAAAAAGAGTACACATATCTAACAATACGCCTTTTGGTTGCCTCGTTAAAAACCTTGCAAGAAAAACCCGGTGGGACAAAACCTTGTAAGGGAAAAAGAGTACAACGCGTATTAACTCCCCCTGATGAGAGCATCAATTCACATCCTTGAGCATTTGCATTCCAATCTTGTGCACCATCTTCAAAAGATCTTTGGTAGAGATTTGATGAACAAATCAGCCATATTAACTTGAATGAATATATTGCACCTTGAAATCATCATTCTTGATAGAGATGAATTATCTTCATATGATCTTGTTGGAATCGTCAGTTCAATATCTTCACATAGAGGTGAAAACTCTTGCTATCATATTATCATGCATATAGTTATAGCAAGATACATTTGTGCACAAATTGCACTGAGGATGTAGTACTTCATGACCATGAATTCTATATGCTTTAAGCAATTTAAATCCTTCAGGGATTGTTAAGTCATATAAGCCATATAATAGATTTTAATTAGATGCATATCAAGGTTTCATGTCATGCTAGACAAATAAGATATCGAAAACTGATTGCACATACCATTAACTTTATACTTTCAAGTGTTTGAACTACATGTTCAAAACTACATGTCTTTCATATGAAACCAAATTCTACTTGAATTGTTTCTCCAGACTTAAGATCCTCATAAATATTTAGCGCTATTATAGATTTCGTCGACGAACATTTTATATCCGTTCCAGCTTTATTTTCATAAAGACATGACATGGAGATCTTTTCATTCATATTTTCAGGTACCTGAATCTCTCTTGAGATTTTATGAAGTGTTATGTCATGTGATCTTCTAGATCACTTGCCTCCTTTATTATGATCATTTTGATCATTTGCTCATCTTCTTTATCAAGAAGTTTATTTGAAACCGATTTGTCTATACGCTTTAAGCGTACCATAGACTTTGTCCTTCTAGGACCTATTCTAATAGGAGCATTTGCAATGAGAATATAGTTACTTTCTTTGGGTCAGCAAATGCGTCTTGCATGCTTTGCAATATATTGCAGATGAATTATCCTTTTATGAACTTCAAGTTCATATTACTTTATTCGAGGATCTAGATGTACAAATGATAATTCATTCTACGTAACTTTTTCTCAACTTTTATCATGTCTCCCCCTCATGTTAGAAAACTAACTTGTTACCTCAACTTTGAGAATCCACCTTTGTGCGTTATGGTGTTAATCAAAATATACACCGCACATCAATAATAATAAGATGGAGTTATTTGGTTCCTGACCCTGAACCACTTGTGAGGGGAGAAAAGAATATACTTTCGTATATAACGTATATCAAACTGATATATATTACTTTGTTCTCATAAGCAATTGTTTAGCTATTAAGTAGAGGCACTTAATAAATCATTTTGCTAAACGAACTGTGATGTAAACCAACTTATCAAGATGAACTTCTTGAATAAAAAATCTGGAAATTATGCTCGAAATTAAATTATTGACCAAGTTACCTCGCAAAACACCATGTTGCGGGTTAATAATAATTGCACATGTAACCATCTCATAGATGCATCTTATGTGGTATACATGGCAGGTGAATGGGCCCATATTCACCTTTGATATTTCCAGCATTCATGGGATTTAATCCCAATTTTAGTTGGTATATTAATTAATGAGAACAGCCAACATAAGAGAATGCGTAAAGAACCTTCTAGTTCTTTAATATTTACTCATGTGAATTCTCTTTTATTTTTGCACATCATACTTAAATTGATATGGGTAAACCAATTATGCCAACTGAATAAATTATCAATATTGATAAACTTCAGATTTACACCATGACGTGTGCAATTATCAATAAACTCCAAGTTTATTATGATATGAGTTTTTATATCAATAAACTTCTCTTTATTGTGGCATTCTTTTGTTTGTGTAGTACAAAACGAAGAATAAAGGGGGTAGCTTTTCACATACATATTACCCCGCTACAAGTTGTAGTAATAGAAGATATTAAATCTTTCCTTTATTTATAGTCTCAATATAATCAATCGCTTTCGCGTATACTTTGGAAACTGAATAAGTTTCTTTGAGACTTACTACAACACAATACCTTATTGGTAATTAATTGTGTTTCTCCAAAACAGTATAAGTGGCTCTTGCAGAGTTCTCAATTAATTTTGTAGTACCACATATTCAGCAACACTCATATGGTGAATATCTCTTTTAAAGAGAAATTTATACCATTATGGTTATGGTCAAAATTATATGCAAGATCCGTTTCTTGCACTACCGTTGTCTTTTAATAATCACACTGCCAAAATATTTTGGCGTACAATAGGTACGTGACCAATGACCATTCATGCCATAATAATGACATTATTTTCTTATATCATCTCAAACCTCCTTTTAGAGGTGAGTGCGGTATATTCACTACCACTAGTATGTTCATATTCTTCCAAGAATGAATATGTATTCATAAATCAGATGTTGTCACATTCACATCATGAATGGACCATAATCATCTATATGTGCTTTATAAAATCTCATGTCAAATCGATGACAAATATTACTTTCAGAGAGTGAAGGATTATTTTGAGAATCCTTATTGTTCTCATTATCACAATGATGACGATTATAATTTTGTCTAATACCACGTCCACATCTATTGATACCTTCACGGTAATAATTTTGTCTTCTTTCAGACTTATCACATACTGCTATCACATTCTCTTAAGGGAATGAGAATGGAGCAAATTCAATGGGACGGGTTTTCAATTCTTTGCCCACAATCATACATGAATTTGATCATGGCGAGGCATAGAATTTTTACCACTTCAGGTGGTTATAATTTATTACAAACTCCATTAGAGTTATAATCAAACTTTGTTGTCTTTGCTTGTATTTAAAATCAAAGTATAGAATAAAAGAATCTAAAAGAGAAAAATAAAGTAAAATACTTACCTTAAATCCAGAATTTAATCATGAAGGAAGTTCATGGAACAATTGACAACCATTATGCTCCATCCCAAAACTTCTACTCAATTGGTTAGAAGTCTCGTGCTGATAACGTGTTATGAAACAATAAAAGAAGAAGAACAATATTGCAGAGAAAAAGAGAGAGAGAGAGAGAGAGAGGATTCTTATTGATTTTGGGATGAATTACAATGGAATAGAACCCTCTATTTATAGGGAGATGGTGACTTAGCCACCAAGCAATGAACCCTAGAATCTCTCTAAATATAGACATTCACCATAAATACAATTCTATTTATAACAGAACTAACATAATTCTTAGTTATGTAGCAATTTTAAGAAATTTGTAAGCTTTTAAGTTCTTAAGGTACGTATATATGTGCTAAACGTATCATTTTACGTGCTAGCAACGACTACTGGTATAAGTGATATTATCACTACTAGAAAACTGCATATTCCCGTCAAAAGCATACCGACCGAAATTGGCCGGAAGGTAAAACCGATCAAAATCGGTTGGAAAAAGTGTAAGTTGGTCGCAAAAGTCAAATAACCAATTTTAATTAAATATACCAACCACCATCGGTCGGCAAATATGGTCCATACTGTACAATCTGACATATTTTACATTTCCGAAATCGAGCGGAATATGGTCAATATTTGACCAAAAGCTGGTCAGACTTGCCTATTATGTACGAAAAAATGTTAAAATAAAATAAGCTCCTCATTTTCGACCGATATCGGTCTGAATACTGAATTAATTTTTTTTCGCCTAGGTTCCGTTTTATTTTTTCATAACTAATATAATTTTTTTAAAAATTTGATGAAGTTACCGACCGGCCGTTTTGAGTATTATAGCCTCGTTTTCCCATTTATTGCCTATTCTATGCTCACTTGTTGTTATGTGACTTGCCGGGGTGGTTGGTTTGGTTCCGAGAATATTTCGAAATAAGTTGGGACACTTAGTCTCAAAGTTGGAAGCCTAAGTGGAAAGAGTTGACCGGATGTTGACTTATGTGTAAATGACTCCGAAATGGAGTTTTCATGGTTCGGATAGCTCCGTAGGGTGATTTTGGATTTAGGAGTGTGTCCAGATATTGATTTGGAGGTCCGTAGATGATTTTGGCTTGAATTGGCGAAAGTTGGAAAAGTTGAAGTTTGGAGAGTTGAGAAGTTTGACCGAGAGTTGACTTTGTGATTACCAGGTTCGAATTTTGGTCCCGAAAGTTGGAATAGGTCCGTTATGTCATTTATGACTTGTGTGCAAAATTTGAGGTCAATTGGAGTTGGTTTGGTATGTTTCGGCATTAGTTTTGGAAGTTAGAAGTTCATAAGTTCATTATGCTTGAATCGATGTGTGATTCGTGATTAGGTAGATGTGATTTGAGGCTTCGAGCGAGTTCGTATGATATTTTAGGACTTGTTGGTATATTTGGTTGAGGTCCCGGAGGCCTTGGGTGGATTTCGGATGGTTAACAGATTGAAATTGGACTTTAAAAATTTGCTGAAGTTGCTGATGCGTGTGCTTCTGGTTTCCTTATACGCGATCACGAGTGGAAATACGCGATCACGAAGAGTTGTTTGGGGGCGACTAATGAAATTGTTCTATCCGGCCGTGAGATAAGGTCTGCGATCGCGGAGCTATGGTCGGTAGTACTACGCGAACGCGAGGGTTGTACCGCGTTCGCGAAGAAGGAAGGAGGAGTGGCCTGAAGCCACACATTTGTTCATCGCGATCGCGTGAGGAGACGTGCGATCGCGTAGAGTTGAGTTCCTGCGAATCGTGTTCACGAAGGGTTAATTTTGGCACCGGCATTTTTGTGCTTCACGATCGCATTTCCCGCGGTCGCGAAGAGGAGCATTTGTGCAGAATATAAGATTTCAAAAATGAAGGTTAGAATATTATTTCACATTTGGACTTTTGGAGCTCGGATTGAGGCGATTCTTGGAGGAATTTCAAGGAATCGATTGGGGTAAGTGATTCTTACGTGGATTTGGCTAATATACATGAATCTATCATTATTCTTATCATTTAATTAATGTTTTAGGTTAGAAAAATTGTAGAAACTTCATAAACTATAATTTGAAGATTTGAAGGTCGAGTTGGGATTGGAATTGAGTAATTTTGGTATTGTTGGACTCTTGGTTGAATGGGTGTTCGAATTTTGTTAATTTTGTCGGATTCTGGGACGTGAGCTCGGGGTTGACTTTTTGGGTTGACTTTTTTACTTTTGTTGAATAACCTAGCTTGATCATATGAAATTGATTCATATAGCTTGTGTTTATTGTATGAAGTTGTTTGTGACTAGATTCGAGTCGTTCGGAGGCCGATTCGCGAGGCAAGGGCTTATTGAAGTAAGGATTTGCGCATTTGATGTAAGTAACACTTCTAAACTTGGTTCTGATGGTATCAATCCCTGAAATACGTGTTATGTGGTTGTTTAGGTGACACACATGCTAGGTGACGGCGTGCTCCGTAGTAATTGTGACTCGGTTGTTTCCGTGGAACTGGCAGTCATCGAACCTTATTGCTATTCAGGAAACCCCTACTTGTTAGAGTAATTGAGCTATGATTCCTGTTAGAAATCATGTTTAGGCTATACGCTGGTACTGTATGGACCCACAAAGGTCGTTTTGTTGTTGAATTATTTGCTTAATTTGCAATTATATACTCAGTTACGCCTATTATTTGCATATCATATCTCAGTCTCCGTTGCCATTTATTGTTACATCATATTATCATTGTTTGAGCTGATTGTCATGAGATTTGTGAGCCCAAGAGACTGGAGAGATTGATGATTGAGTAAGGCCGAGGGCCTGATTGTGAGTGATATTTATGGGATCGGACTGCCTGCCGTAACAGGTTTTATTGATTCATGCCATGATTGGCTTTTATTAGCGCTTGGGCAGGATCCGCCCCTCTGAAGTCTAACATACCAGCAGTGAGCGCAGATACCTACGGAGTGCGAGTGCCGAGTGAATGGGAGCACTGAGTGATTGAGAGTGCTGAGCGACTAGGAGTACTGAGTGACTAGGAGTGCCAAGTGATTGAGCGTGCTGAGTGAGATTGAATACTCCGAGAGTATGTATATGACTTTATTACTATGTTGCATTACATTTGACATGCAGATATAGAGATGTAACATTCCTCATATCAGTCACACTTGGTATATTTTATCCGTGTTGAACTTGAACTGTTAAACTAGAAAGCATGTCTATATTTCTATACTGTCTATAAACTGATTATTGGATTCCTCTCTGAGTTATTACTGTTATTATCTGGATTTGGACTGTACCTATCTGAGCTCGTTACTACTTTCAGCCCAAGGTTAGTCTTGTTACTTATTGAGTACATTGGATCGGTTGTACTCATACTACACTCTGCACTTCGTGTGCAGATCCAGGTACTTCTGGACACGGCGGTTGTTGGATTTGGAGCTTCATTTGTTTGGAGGCTATTGAGGTAGCTGCCTGGACGTCTGCAGACCTCAACTCTCCTTCTTTTATTTTATTTTAACATTGTTCTATCTTCCCACACAGTTGTATTTGAAGTTTTGACTGTATTGTCACTTAGATGCTCTTGTATCAGTGACACCCACATCTTGGGAAGTTTTATATTGAGTTGCAGTATTTTCTTATCGGTTATTTATGAGAATTGGTCATTGTTAAACCTGTTTCATCTTGTTTTCCATTTAGACATGCGTAGTTATTTGTGGTTGTCGGCTTGCCTAGTACTGTGATAGGCGCCATCACGATGTATTGAGTTTTGGATCGTGACAGACACATATATATATATACATATACACGCACAAAAAAAAAACATATATAGATACATAGGGACACACACACACACACACACACACACACACACATATATATATATATATATATATATATATATACACACATACACACACACACACACACACACACACACAGTAGT
>NC_031998.1:37370983-37371409 GCF_001879085.1 Nicotiana attenuata | reverse complement strand
AGTGTAAAAGCACGAAGGGTGATGCCGTGCATTGTTGATATTGTGAGGAAAGAGTGTAAAGCACGAAGGGTGATGCCGTGCCGCACGATGTACCATTCCGTGCCGATTCTATTGATTATATATGAGGAAAGAGAGTAAAAGCACGAAGGGTGATGTCGTGCACATTTTATCATATAATTGCTTTGGTGAGGAAAGAGAGTAAAAGCACGAAGGGTGATGCCGTGCACTTATTGATTTCTGATTCTTGTTGACATCCTAGTTATGTTGTTCCTTTCCTTACTTGATGCTTTATTCGGAACTGTTATCTCCCCCGCAGCACGTTCCCCCCTCTCACATCAACTGGTTATTTTCTGTATTTCTTTTTCGATATATATATATATATATATATATATATATATTATTGTAACTGTACACTAGTTTAAGTTT
>NC_031998.1:37365811-37366914 GCF_001879085.1 Nicotiana attenuata | reverse complement strand
AAAAACGGATGTCGTTTGACGTGATTCGGACCTAAATTGGAAAATTTGATGTTTTAAGAAGTTTGAAAGAATTCATGGATTTTGAGGTTTAATCCGATGTTTATGATGTTATTTTGGCGATTTGATCGCAGGAATAAGTCCGTAGGATGTTTTTGAGGTTGTGTGCATATTTGGTTTGGAGCCCCGAGGGCTCGGGTGAGTTTTGGATAGGCCACGGGTGCATTTTGAACTTTGAAAAAAATAGCTGGTATTTCTGATCTGCAGGCTTCACATTTGCGAAGCCAGTCTCGCAAATGCGAGCGATGCATCGCAAATGCGAGAAGTGGACTGTGCAAGCCTGATCGCAAATGCGACCCATTGGTTCGCAAATGCGAAGGAGGGCCAGTCGCAAATGCGACGTTCTGATCGCAATTGCGAAAGTACGGGATTTTCAAAGGGTTCGCAAATGCGAACCCTGTTTCGCATTTCCCACATTTGCAGAGGACCCCTATTCGCATTTTTCCCATAATTGAGACATCTTTTAACATGATTTCAACCTAAAATCAAAGATTTTCATGGGGGAAATTGGGTGTTTTGGGTAGAACCTAGGTTTTTCAAAAATTGGGGATTTGGACCTCAATTTAAGGTCCGATTTCAAAACAAATTATATATTTGAGTTCGTGGGGGAATGGGTAATTGGGTTTTGGTTTGAACCTCGGATTTTGACCACGTGGGCCCGGGGGCAATTTTTGACTTTTTGGGTAAAACTTTGGAAAACTCATTTTCATGCATTGGGGTTGATTCATTTAGCACTTATTGATGTAATTAAGTAATTTCTGATTAGATACGAGCGAATTGGCGGTGGAATCAAGGGGTAAAGCTATAATTGAGACTTGAGTTGTGTTCAAGGCATCGAGATAAGTGTTTGGTCTAACATTAGTTTGAGGGATTAGGAGTTGAGTCCTATTTGCTATGTGGTATTAGTCGTGTACGACGTATAGGCATGGTGACGAGTATCTATACGTTGGTGTCTAGCATGACCGTGAGTCTTTATATTGTGAATATCTTGATTTCATTGTATTCTTCATGCTTTGGTGATGATTTCTAGTTGTTGTGAAAAGTTT
>NC_031998.1:37359745-37361862 GCF_001879085.1 Nicotiana attenuata | reverse complement strand
GAGTGAGTTAGAGTTGAATTGAATTGGTTTGGATAGGAAATGAGACACTTAGTCTCTTTAAGGAAGGCTTAAATTGGAAAAGTCAACCGGACGTTGACTTATGAGTTCGAAGGTTCGGAGTGATTTCCGATGATCCGATTAGCTTCGGGAGATGATTTGTGACTTGGGAGCGTGATCTGAATTGGTTTTGGAGGTCCGGTGTAGAATTAGGCTTGAATTGGCGAAGTTAGCAGTTTGGCGAAATCCGGTTGATATGTGAGATTTTGATCCGAGGGTCGGAATGAAATTTCAAGAGTTGCAGTAGCTTCGTTAGGTGATTTTGGATATGTCTGCAAATTTTCAGGTCAGTCGTCGTCGCTTGGTTGGGTTTTTGATCGAATGCGAGTTTCGGAAGTTTTTAAAGAACTTAGGCTTGAATCCGGTGAGAATCGATAATTTTAGTGTTGTTTGATGTGTTTTGATGATTGGAATAAGTTTGGATAATGTTTTAAGTCATGTTGGTGCTTTTGGTTGAGGTCCCGGGGGGCCTCGAGATGATTTCGGATGGATAACGGGGAGTTTTTGGAATTTCATACAGCTGAAGGCATGCTGTTTCTGGTATTCTCGCTTCTGCGGGTCTTGGACCGCAGAAGCCGAGCCGCTTAAGCGGAGCTGTGATCGCAGAAGCGGTCCTTGAGGGCTTGGCAATTTCCGCAGAAGCGGAAGGAAGTCCGCAAAAGCGGACATCACAGGAGCGGGTGGTGACCGCAGAAGCGGTCCTGAGGATTTTAAGTTAGACCGCAGAAGCGGTTATTTAGCGCAGAAGCGGGAGCCGCAGGTGCGGTATCCCAACCGCAGAAGCGAAACCTGGCTGAGTTTAAGTGAACAGTGTTTTCACGATTTTGAAAGAGAAGAAACACAACTTCGGACTAAGGAGATTTTGGGCGATTTTTGAAGAGGGTGTCGAGGGCTATCATCAGGTATGGATTCTTAGACTTAGATTATGATATTATGGTGTGAAATCATGGATTAACACTGAAAATCCAAGGAATTAAAGGTTAAAAATGGAAGTTAGGGTTTGAGAAAATTATGATGTAAAAATGGAATTTGGAGGGTCAAACGAACTCCAATTTTGGTAAATTTTATATGTATGGACTCGTGGCGCGACGAGGAATCCAGTGATGTGAATTTCATAATTTTTTGAGAAGCGGGCCCGGGGCTCGGGTTTTGCTAGTTTCGAGATTCTTGCTAATTTTCGATTGTTTTCGATTGGGTATTGTTCCCTTAGCATATTGTGATGTATTCGCTCTGGTTTTGGTTAGATTCGACGCGCGTGGAGGCCGATTGAGGGGCAAAGGCGTCGCGAGCTAGGGATTTCACCGGTCCGAGGTGAGTAATACTTGTAAATGATATCCTGAGGGTTTGAAACCCCGGATTTGCACATCATAGTGCTGTATTGTGGTGACTTGCACGCCAGGAGCGTGGAGTAGAGCACCGTTGTGGGATTGTGACTTAGTCCGTCCCGGTTGTTGGTTTTATTGCGTAATTGACTGAAACTACTTGTTACCATCAGTATTTGGTTTGATTGCTATATTTGGGCTTCGTGCCAATTGTTTGAATCCTTCAGGGATCGATATCACTATTTTTGCATTACTTTGCATATTATCTTATCACAGTCCAAGGTTTAAAATACTGTTTCGCAAACTCAGCTATCTTTCTAAGATTTGAAAACCTAAATGATATTTTACTGAAGTTTTGAGTTGAGACGGTTATTTTACTATTGCCCAAGGGGCTTATGTGCATTTCTGGACTGAGGATGGATCGGGCTGCGCGCCGCAGCGGTGTGATATTGATATTGCGCTTGGGCTGTAGGAGCCCCTCCGGAGTCTGAACCCCCACAGTGAGCGCGGGTACCCAAATGGATCGGGCTGCGCGCCACAGCGGTCATATGCATTGCATTGCATTCATGCATTGGTTCCTGTTTGTACTACGTGTCATGACATTTAGCACTCTCATATCATTGGCATCCATGCTATTGCTTGTACTGTTTACCAGACGCCCTGGTGTTAACTGTTTGTGGAGTGCTGTGCCCGAGGGGCTGTCTTATGTGCGGACTTGCACTATCTGTGTCACGCGTT
>NC_031998.1:37355228-37358916 GCF_001879085.1 Nicotiana attenuata | reverse complement strand
ATCCTCAATATCATTGTTGCGGCGCGCAACCCGATCCTCAATATCATTGTTGCGGCGCGCAACCCGATCCTCAATATCATTTAACAGTCCGACTCCCCAAACAACAGTCACAATAAAGGGGCATAAAAATAAGCAAATATTTGACAAACATCCCGGCAAGGGAAAGAATTCAACAAATGCAACCAAACGTCCCGGCAAGGGAATAATCAACAACGCTTTCTCTTTCTTACTTTCCTTATCTTATAATTCACTTTACTATTTTGAGCCAACGCTCCAAAGAATCAAGTCATTTCGTATACTTTCAATATTCGTATCACAATTCGAGCCAATGCTCCCAGGAATCAAGTGATCATATTACCGTTCACATGTTATTCACAACAACTGGAAATCCTCCAATAAACACGGAGTTCACAACCAAATCATGATAATCACATTATAAGACTCACGGTCATGCTAGACACCAATGTATAGATACTCGTCACCATGCCTATACATCGTACTCGATCACATAGCAATTTGCAACAAGATTCAACTCCTATTCCCTCAAGCTAGGGTTAAACCAAACACTTACCTCAAAGCCTTGAAATCCACTTAATCCTCAACTATTGCTTTACCTCGCGGTTCCACCTCCAATTCGCTCGAATCTAATCACAAATTGCTCAATTACTTTAGCAAACACTATATGAATTAGTTTGAATGCATAAAAACGATTTTTCCAAAGTTTTACTCAAAATTTCCCAAAACGCCCCCGGGCCCACATGGTCAAACTCGAGGTTCGAACCCAAATCTGGTTACCCATTCCCCCACGAGTTTAAATATATAATTTGTTTTGAAATCGGACCTCAATTCGAGGTCCAACTTCCCAATTTATAGAAAATCTAGGTTCTACCCAAAAACCCCAATTTCACCCATGAAAATCCTTGATTTCAAGTGGAAAACATGTTTAATGATGTTAAAAGTTGAAAGAATTGAGTAAAAATCAACTTACAAATGATTTGGGATGAAGTTTGCTCTTGAAAAATCGCCTATGGTGTTTGGGTTTTGAAAGAATGGTAAAAAGTGGTGAAAATTCGACTAAGTATAAAATTTGCTGGGCCTCGGATATGGGAAATGCGAACATAGGTTCGCATTTGCGAACAATGCAGGCCTGGGAAATGCGAGACTATTTTTCGCATTTGCGAATTCAAGCTGCCAGGGGACCCTTCGCATTTGCGAACTGGGTCTCGCATTTGCGAACCAGGGTCCATCGCATTTGCGACGCCTGGTTTCGCATTTGCGAAGCTTGGTCTACCTGGGCTGGTTTCGCATTTGCGAACCAGCCTTCGCATTTGCGATAGCTGGGCCTTCGCATTTGCGAACCCTGGCTTCGCATTTGCGAAAATTGCAGAAGCCAAATACCAGATTTTTCAAAACATGAGAAATGCAATCCGATGCCTATCCAAAACTCACCCGAGCCCTCGGGGCTCCAAACCAAACATGCACACAACCTCAAAAACATCCTACGGACTTACTCGCGCGATCGCATCGCCAAAATAACATCATATACATAGAATCAAGCCTCAAAACTCATGATTTTCTTTGAAATGTTCATAAAGCCTCAAATTTCCATTTCGAGTCCGAAACACGTCAAACGACGTCCGATTTCGACCAACTTTACAGAAAGCGCTTAACACATATTTAAGACTTGTACCGGGCGTCGGAACCAAAATACGAGCCCGATACCATAGTCTTTTAATCAATTTTCATTTCCATTTTCCTTAATAATTTCAGAAAAACAATTTCACGGAAAAATTCATATCTCGGGCTCTAGACCTCGGAATTCGATTCCGGGCACATGCCCGAGTCCCATATTTTTCTACGGACCTTCCGGGACCGTCCAATCTCGGGTCCGGGTCCGTTTACCAAAAATGTTGACCAAAGTCAACTATAATCATATTAATATCAAAATTCTTCAAATTTTCACAGAATTCACATATTTCGACATAAAAGCTTTCCGGCTACGCGCCCGGACTGCGCACACAAATCGAGGCAAGTAAAATTGAGGTTTTCAAGGCCTCGGAAATACAGAATGAATGAGGAAACAGGTGATGACCCCTTTGGGTCGTCACAATCTGATTATGCGTTCATTTGCTTGACTGTTGGAAAAAGATGTTTTCAAAAGAGGTTTTAAACTGAGCCAGATATTTTCTAAAGGATTTTCACGGTTTACTGTTTTCTCAAAGAGTGGTACTGTCCTATATAGCATGATGGAGTGCTCTTACGTGATTTCTTGCCTCTCAGTTATTATTTACTCTTATTACTCACTGAGTTGGAAGTACTCACTTTACTCCCTGCACCTCGCGTGCAGGTGCAGGTATTGTTCACCCGGTAGCGGGTTATTAGCTGATTGAAGGTATGGCTATTGTAGCTGAGTAAGGTGACCGCCAGCGTTCGCGGCACCGGATGTTGTCTTTTGATTTCTAGAATTTTTCCTTATATATTATTATTGGCCCTGTAGTTGTGTTCAGGTTTCATTAGATGCTCGTGACTTGCGACACCCCGGTCGGGTTGTGTTGGGTTGTACATACTGGTTATTATTGTCGTTAAGCTATATTTATCTATACATTTATGTTTAATAAATGTTAAAGAAACGGATTGGGTTAGTTGGCTGGCCTTGTCTTCACGAGAGGCGCCATCACGACCGGGTATGGAAATTGGGTCGTGACAAGTTGGTATCAGAGCCTAGGTTACTAGGTCTCACAAGTCATGAGCAGGTTTAGTAGAGTCTCGCGGATCGGTATGGAGACGTCTGTATTAATCCTCGAGAGGCTGCAGAACCTTTAGGAAAACTTCACTTTCTTGGAATTCTTATCGTGCGTACTTGATTCAGCTTGAGATATAACTCTTGAAATTCCTTCCACACGTCTGTATGCGCACGCGAGCGCTCAGTTCTGTATGTGCCTTGATGGCTAGTGATTCCCTGATCAAGGGGCGAGATGTAATCTCCGTGAGTTTGATGTTGGGCCAGTCTGGAGGACTTGAGGCCGGATCTTTGCCTATGGCTTAAGCACTGAGGTGCTGATTGTGTGAGCAAGTATTTTGAACTTATATGTTCAGTATTGTCCTTATTATCCGGAATGGCGGTTGGATATCCATGTGATGAGTATGTTAGTACTGCGATATGTATCCATGTGATCTTGGTAGTGACGAAGGAGTCTGCTGAATAATAGATGAGTTGTTAAGTGTTCGATTCCTGTTGTGATTTGATGTGTAGTCCGAGTTATGGGCGCGTGAAGAATATTTTCGTGTCTCCTAGCTGGGGAGTGAAGTGCATTACGTGTGGCGGTATGAGTTCAGACTTAGGAAGACTAAATGACTGTGTTATGTGTATGTCGATGGAAGGTGTGCTGAAATACTAAATTGAGGTGAAGCGGGTGGGTTATCTCCTGCGGAGTGTTCTTAAGTGGCATGGTCCCTATGTGTATGCTAGAAAGATCTCATGTGTAATTGAAGAGTACGTGTTGAAATTTGATAAATTCGGGTCGTTCAAGGGAGTGGACTCAACTGGTATGGGGATGAATGCGAGATTTGTAGAGGATTTCAGTGCTAGATGATCTTTGCTTTCACAAAACTTGTAGATGATTTGAGTTTAATCTCATTATGATATTGTGACATCATTAGAGTAAAAGTATTATGGGTTATCGAGTGT
>NC_031998.1:37345984-37355050 GCF_001879085.1 Nicotiana attenuata | reverse complement strand
TATGCATCGCTTAAAACAACGATTTTTATCAGCTGTAAGCAAAAGAAAGAAACTTCATAGAAGTCAAAATGGAAAAAAAAAAAATGCCTAGCAACTTTTTTCTATGGATATAAGGCTTTAATTGATAGAGATAGAGGAAGCACCGTAAAGATCAATTTAAATCAGGTAAGTTGTAGATGAATAAGAGTGAATGACTCTCGAGAATGGTTTTAATGTGTTCAAGAATCTACATGTAACACTCAGGTGTTTTAAGGCTGTGTATGTGACTAAAGATAGTGTTTTCAATAGAAAATGTCAAGAATTGTGGTATTTTTATGTTGATCATGGGATCCTATGTGTCGGTACCTGGAAAGTAAAGGAAGCGAATTTAGACTCGCAGAAAGTTCTTCAAAGTAAAGTATTCGGGAATGTGGTATTTCTGGGAAACAATTGAGAGAGTATTCAGTGGCCTATGGGTCTTAGACAGTGTGGTCTTATGTCCGAGTCAGGCATTGCGATGCTACACGAGGGAGAAATATCAAGTGGATGATGAATCAAAAGGGAAATTAGATAGATGGAATAGCTTGATAGTAGACCGAGTCGGTATGGTAAGGATATGATTAATTCTTCGTATGTGTTCGAGGCAATGGACTTTTACAGGTATTGTGCAGCAAGGCTCTTGAGTTTTGACAGCTTGCTTGGCTTGGTTCGGGTAGAAGGATTCAGTCCTGGCAGTTTAGCTTGTGCAATGGAATTGTAAGAGAGTTCTTGATGAGTGTTACCGTGGTTTAGAGACGTATATATAGTCTATGGGCATGCGAAGCATGGAATGTGTAATGATTTCTCTTCTAGATGGGATTGAATGGAGAGTTCTTGACTAATGGAGTACATAGATGTTGGTGGTTAGGAAAAAGGGAGATGGAGTTCTCGTGTTATCCTAGTGGGTTATGGTATACGCGGTATGTGGTGAAGAATTGAGATTTGCGTGTTCGAGGATTCAGTTCAGTTAAGAATGGAAAGTCATTAATTCGTAAGCAGCACGGGCAGCTGCAGGTGATTAAAGAATTGATCTTCAGACGATTAAGGAAATGGTATTACTATTCTAGTGATTTGACGGGGGTATATGTTCAGTAAAAAGGGCAAGGTGATGTAAGCCGAGGATGCTACGTTAGTATGGCGGTGTTTCATGCTTGATCGACTGCTGATATCTGAGTGTGGTTGATGGCACAGGGGAATTTTAGAACATCTTTCGTGGAATGATTTGGTACGTGAAGTGTGATGTGTGTTCATACGGTGGAATCTGGGATCAGGTTCAGTGATTCGTGTGCTATACGGAGTCAGAGACTGGGAGTTCTCATGTTCCGGCTATGCAATGGTTGTAAACCGTGTGTATCGATACCGTTAGCGGCCCGAGCGGATCTTTCTTCGTTGGTATGTTAGATTTTGGATATGATGTTGAGATGTAGACTGGTTGTCTCAGTGTTGGGTTATTCGAGACTACTGTGCCATGGACTATGTCAGAAAATGCCACAGGCCGCGTGGCGAGGTGCATCGGATTATGTTATAGCAGAATGTGTTGCATTCCAAAGGCCAGCGGACGGCTGGGAAGGATTGCTTTTCTTAATTGGGCCTTCGTGGCGGATGTCAGTGCAGAGGTTCTACCATTGATTTAGTTCCGGTATTGAGGGACTTTTTCGGATGCGTTTTTTGTGGCCGGGCATGTTGCCGGGTGAGATTGTGGATTTCGGTATTTATTTGGTGCCGGGCACCGCATTGTACGGCTCTGGCAGGAGTCATAGTAGTAGAAGGAGCAGCTTCAGGCTTCCTGGTATTGATTTCGTTGGCAGGCCAATGTGGCTACGTATTTAGCTTGAGTTAGGTTGGTTAGCCCCGAGCTGTATTGCTGAGGGATAGGTTGATTCGATTGTTCTTGAACTGGTTGGTGATTTGGGAAGATCTATGAGTTGTTTCTTTTTCTGTGCGGTGAGGCGTTATGATTTTCGGACAGTGGGCACATATAGTGCGGTACTATCGAGATTCATAGTGGAAGTTGAAGGGGGGACCTGTGACAAGTTGGTATCAGAGCCTAGGTTACTAAGTCTCACGAGTCATGAGCAGGTTTAGTAGAGTCTCGCGGATCGGTACGGAGACGTCTGTATTTATCCTCGAGAGGCTGCAGAACCTTTAGGAAAACTTCCCAAGAAAAGACACCAGAAGTTATAACAAGAAGCAAGAAAAAGCTCGTGGATCAAACGTTGCAAATTCCTCCACAAGTTTCAAGCTTCAAGCAATCAAGTTCAAGTTCAAGCAATCAAGTTCAAGCTCAAGAACGAAGAATAAATCAAATTCAGGCTCAGTTGTGTTTGAGTTTTGTAGCTTACAACGCTATATGTAGATACCATTATGCACTCAGTATGCTTACGACCGATACTCGGTATTTTGTTATAATGAACAAATTTGGTTCGATGTGCATCTCCTATGTGAGATATTTGTGTGGATCGCGTGGCACGCTGCCACGGGTATGTTATCTGGATCGGGTTGCACGCCGCAAATGTGTGATGTTAAGAATAGTTTTCCATATGTTACCTTATATACCTTGCTTCCTGGTTTCTGAGGAAAGTCCGTATTGGGTGTTGCTCGGCGAATAGCGCGTCGGTTGTGTCCTTTCAGGATTGAATGGTGTATATTACTTGCTTCACCGTTGGGGGTAATGAATTGCTTTGGTTTCAGACATCAAATTGTGTGTAGCTGTCGGATTTTGATCACAGTGTATTGAGGTGATTCATGTGTAGCAGTGTTTGGATATGATCGCGCATCGTAGTGAGGCTACGTGGAGTTATGACCCTTCGAGGTAGATTCAGGCATTCTATTTCTATGATGTGAGACGATGTCTCAGCCTTGTGTTGTGATGGTACTGATGAGCTTGAGGTACAGCTCTTTCGTTTGAGTCAATTGTCATGATTTGAGTATGTTCAGACCGTTTCTTGTTGGTGCGTGTATTATGCAAGTCGTGGCGTAGGCCTGTATTGAGGTGTCGTAGCACCAGAGTGATGTGTTGGATTCGAGGTGATCGTTGGAGTCATTAATGAATACGAACAGATTTGATTTCAGCTTGTTAGAAGGATAATATCGAGGTTTGGCCCGGAAATCTGTTGTGGTATTAGTCAAAAGGGAAACGGTTTCATGAATGGTTGATATGAGAAATGATTACGGTTTATAGCATGTTTCATTTATCGTTGGCAGTATAGGAAACTGTGGGAATAAGGTTTTAGCTAATGAGAGGTTTTCTGCCGGCATTTGGTTGTTATGGGCAACTACTGTGAATAGAAGTTATCGTTTCGAGTGTTTGGGTTATGTAGTACATCATATGATTTCAGCGAGGTTGCAGGTATGGGTTATTACAGTTGGTTCGGGCCTATTCTGAGTATAGATGTGAGGTCCTGATCTTGTGTATGATTTCGGAAAGTGCAATGTGATTCTATGATTTATGGTCTAGATGGACTGTGAAATTTCAGCTATGTTGTATTGTCGGACCTATGTAAGATAGGGTGACGTGGGATCATCCCGGGTATATGCTTGGTAAAGTTATTCAGCTGTTGGTTAGCTTTTAGAACAACTCTGGATACGCTCGAGGACGAGCGTTTGCTTAAGTTGGGGAGGATGTAACGACCCGACCCGTCGTATCAGGTATTACCGCCCTGTTTTCCTCATTTATTGCTTCTTCATGTTTCATTATCAGCAACGAGTGAGTTAGAGTTGAATTGAATTGGTTTGGATAGGAAATGAGACACTTAGTCTCTTTAAGGAAGGCTTAAATTGGAAAAGTCAACCGGACGTTGACTTATGAGTTCGAAGGTTCGGATGTGATTTTCGATGATCCGGTTAGCTTCGGGAGATGATTTGTGACATGGGAGCGTGATCTGAATTGGTTTTGGAGGTCCGGTGTAGAATTAGGCTTGAATTGGCGAAGTTAGCATTTTGGCGAAATCCGGTTGATATGTGAGATTTTGATCCGAGGGTCGGAATGGAATTCCGAGAGTTGCAGTAGCTTCGTTAGGTGATTTTGGATATGTCTGCAAATTTTCAGGTCAGTCGAACGTCACTTGGTTGGGTTTTTGATCGAATGCGAGTTTCGGAAGTTTTTAAAGAACTTAGGCTTGAATCCGATGAGAATCGATAATTTTAGTGTTGTTTGATGTGTTTTGATGATTGGAATAAGTTTGGATAATGTTTTAAGTCATGTTGGTGCTTTTGGTTGAGGTCCCGGGGGGCCTCGGGATGATTTCGGATGGCTAACGGGGAGTTTTTGGAATTTCATACAGCTGAAGGCATGCTGTTTCTGGTATTCTCGCTTCTGCGGGTCTTGGACCGCAGAAGCGGAGCCGCTTAAGCGGAGCTGTGATCGCAGAAGCGGTCCTTGACGGCTTGGCAATTTCCAAAGAAGCGGAAGGCAGTCCGCAAAAGCGGACATCGCAGGAGCGGGTGGTGACCGCAGAAGCAGTCCTGAGGATTTTAAGTTAGACCGCAGAAGCGGTTATTTTGCGCAGAAGCGGGAGCCGCAGGTGCGGTATCCCAACCGCAGAAGCGAAACCTGGCTGAGTTTAAGTGAACAGTGTTTTCACGATTTTGAAAGAGAAGAAACATTTTGGACTTCGGACTAAGGAGATTTTGGGCGATTTTTGAAGAGGGTTTCGAGGGCTATCATCAGGTATGGATTCTTAGACTTAGATTATGATATTATGGTGTAAAATCATGGATTAACACTGAAAATCCAAGGAATTAAAGGTTAAAAATGGAAGTTAGGGTTTGAGAAAATTATGATGTAAAAATGGAATTTGGAGGGTCAAACGAACTCCGATTTTGGTAAATTTTATATGTATGGACTCGTGGCGAGATGAGGAATCCGGTGATGTGAATTTCGTAATTTTTCGAGAAGCGGGCCCGGGGCTCGGGTTTTGCTAGTTTCGAGATTCTTGCTAATTTTCGATTGTTTTCGATTGGATATTGTTCCCTTAGCATATTGTGATGTATTCGCTCTGGTTTGGTTAGATTCAACGCGCGTGGAGGCCGATTGAGGGGCAAAGGCGTCGCGAGCTAGGGATTTCACCGGTCCGAGGTGAGTAATACTTGTAAATGATATCCTGAGGGTTTGAAACCCCAGATTTGCACATCATAGTGCTGTATTGTGGTGACTTGCACGCCAGGTATGAGCGTGGGGTAGAGCACCGTTGGGGATTGTGACTTAGTCCGTCCCGCTTGTTGGTTTTATTGCGTAATTGACTGAAACTACTTGTTATCATCATTATTTGGTTTGATTGCTATATTTGGGTTTCGTGCCAATTGTTTGAATCCTTCAGGAATTGATATCACTGTTTTTGCATTACTTTGCATATTATTTTATCACAGTCCAAGGTTTAAAATACTGTTTCGCAAACTCAGCTATCTTTCTAAGATTTGAAAACCTAAATGATATTTTACTGACGTTTTGAGTTGAGACTGTTATTTTACTATTGCCCAAGGGGCTTATGTGCATTTCTGGACTGAGGATGGATCGGGCTGCGCGCCGCAGCAGTGTGATATTGATATTGCGCTTGGGCTGTAGGAGCCCCTCCAGAGTCTGAACCCCCACAGTGAGCGCGGGTACCCAAATGGATCGGGCTGCGCGCCGCAGCAGTCATATGCATTGCATTGCATTCATGCATTGGTTCCTGTTTGTACTACGTGTCATGACATTTAGCACTCTCATATCATTGGCATCCATGCTATTGCTTGTACTGTTTACCAGACGCCCTGGTGTTAACTGTTTGTGGAGTGCTGTGCCCGAGGGGCTGTCTTATGTGCGGACTTGCACTATCTGATTATGCGTTCATTTGCTTGACTGTTGGAAAAGGATGTTCTCAAAAGAGGTTTTAAACTGAGCCAGATATTTTCTAAAGGATTTTCGCGGTTTACTGTTTTCTCAAAGAGTGGTACTGTCCTATATAGCATGATGGAGTGCTCTTACGTGATTTCTTGCCTCTCAGTTATTATTTACTCTTATTACTCACTGAGTTGGAAGTACTCACTTTACTCCCTGCACCTCGCGTGCAGTTGCATGTATTGTTCATCCGGTAGCGGGTTATTAGCTGATTGAAGGTATGGCTATTGTAGCTGAGTAAGGTGACCGCCAGCGTTCGCGGCACCGGATGTTGTCTTTTGATTTCTAGGATTTTTCCTTATATATTATTATTGGCCCTGTAGTTGTGTTTAGGTTTCTTTAGATGCTCGTGACTTGTGACACCCCGGTCGGGTTGTGTTGGGTTGTACATACTGGTTATTATTGTCGTTAAGCTATATTTATCTATACATTTATGTTTAATAATTGTTAAAGAAACGGATTGGGTTAGTTGGCTGGCCTTGTCTTCACGAGAGGCGCCATCACGACCGGGTATGGAAATTGGGTTGTGACATTATATGTATATTTGCATTTATATTTATATATTGATCCACTCATAGATTTTCTTCCATATTAGCTAGAAATATAAAGGTAAACAGTTAATTAAGAAACTATGATAGGAAAAAGTAAAAAAGACAAAAAGACGTAAATTGAGATAGCATGTGACAATTATGCTTTTGATTGAATTAAAATATAAAATAAAACTAAAATTTACTTAAGATATTAAAAATTTATTGACTATGAAAATTAAAAAAATTCAAGCAGCAAAATAAAATCTTACACAAAATATATAAATTTTATAACATAAGGAAAAAATTAAATAATCACTAAAAAAATATTTTAATAACAAGAATAAAAAATTCATATTAATATTGACAAATCGGGCAAATGAATATTTTATACGTAAATATTACTACAACATTTAGTTATAATATGTTCAATAAATTATTAAATAATTTTCTATGATTAATATTTTAATTGAGTGTAGTTAGTTTAAGTTTAAAAGCATAAAATATTTTTTTTAAAATACGGTCCAATTAAGAAATAGAATGAAAATAATTATTTAAATTTGTGATGAGATTTTTTTAAAATGTGATAAGAAAAATCATATTTTGGAATATGAACAATAAAGTCAAAGTTACTATTGAAATATTTTTAAATTTTATCTATATTATATTAGAATGAGTGCGGTAGAAATAGATATTAAATTCAAATAGGCTAATGAAAAGCCACATGACAATGTAATAATATTAGGTATTGCATAAAATAATAGCAAAAATATAGAATAAATAGAGAAACTGTAATGACCCGCTCGTTTTGAGCCCTAGCGCGCCGTTCAGCAGTTCGAGGCCATGAACAGCTTCAATTCAGGCATTATGACTTGTACGCGTGGTCGGAATTTAATCTCGGGAAGTTCAGAGTTGGCTTGGAGGGGAAATTCTTATTTCGAAAGCTTTAAGTTGAGGGAATTGAGTGGGATTGTATTTCAGAGAAAACGACCTCGGAATCGGGATCTGAGGGTTCCAGCAAGTTCGTATGATGATTTCGGACTTGGGCGTATGCCCGGATCGGGTCTTGGATAACCCGGGAGCGTTTTGGCGCCTATCGTGGAAGTTAGCATTTTGGAAGAAATTTCATGAGTTTGGGTTGAAGAGCATTTCAGTGTTATCGATGTCCGTTTGGGATTCCGAGCCTGGGAGTAGCTCCGTATGGTGGTTCTGGAGTTGGGAGCACGATCGGAAGTGAATTCGGAGGTCCATGTGTCATTTTGGAGTCAATTGGCTAAAGACAGAAATTTGAAGGTTTTGAGAGGTTTGACCGGAAGTGGACTTTTTGATATAGGGGTCAGAATCTGATTCCGGAGGTTGGAGTAGGTCTGTAATGTCAAATATGACTTGTGTGCAAAATTTGGGGTCAATCGGACGTGATTTGATAGGTTTAAACATCGGGGGTAGAAGTTTGAAGTTCTAAAGTTCATGAAGCTTGGATTGGAGATCGATTCGTGGTTTTAGCGTTGTTTGATGTGATTTGAGGCCTCGGGCAAGTCCGTAATTTATTTTGGGACTGGTTGGCATGATTGGTTGGGGTCCCGGGGGCCCCGGGTGGATTCCGGGAGGTTAACGGATCGAAAATGGGATTTTGGAAAAGGCTGAAGTTGCTGGTATCTGGTATGACCGCATGTCACGACCCGGATTTTCCACCCTCGGGAGTCGTGATGGCGCCTACTAATAGGAGCTAGGCAAGCCAATTAGTTTAACATTTCTCTCAACATCATTAACAGTATAAAGAAGAACGAGGCAATTAATATAAAAGCGGAAGTCTCGATACATAAATAACTGAAACCAAGTGCGGAAATTCAAATACACCTCTACCCAAATCTGGTGTCACTAACTCACGAACTTCTACTGAATGCTAAAGACAAAGTCTGAATAAGAATACAGTACTGTCTGATCCGATACAAGGGAAATCAAACGAATGACAGAGATAAGAGAGACTCCGGGCCATGCGGACGCCAGCAAGCTACCTCGGAAATCTCCGGACTGAAGTAAGCTCCCAACGCTCCTACTGCTGACCAAAAGCTCCTGCTCCGGTGCTATGATCTGTGCAAAAAGCACAGAAGTGTAGCATCAGCACAACCGACCCCATGTGCTGGTAAGTGCCTGGCCTAACCCCGGCGAAGTAGTGACGAGGCTAGACAGGACCTACCAAAAACAACCTGTGCAGATATATATATACAAAGGCAACAGAAATAACAACAGAGAATGTCAACTAAAAAGGGGAAGGGGGCATGCTCGGGGAAAAAAAATACAGCGAAAACAGATCAACGGATATAACGACGAAACTATCTCAATACCATAGCTCATATATAAGTGGTCGGCGCGCCACACGATCCCATTTCTTAATTCATAAGTGGACGGCGTGCCACACGATCCCATTTCATAATATATAAGTGGTCGGCGCGCCACACGATCCCGTTTCATAATAGATATATAAGTGGACGGCGTGCCACACGATCCCATTTCATAATATATAAGTGGACGGCGTGCCACACGATCCCATATCATAGTTCAAAATGTCGGGCTTTGTAAAGGAGGCCCCATTAGGGAAATTCGACAACATAACACTTTAACCCGGCAAGGGTACAGCTAACA
>NC_031998.1:37330569-37344983 GCF_001879085.1 Nicotiana attenuata | reverse complement strand
AAAATATCTGGCTCAGTTTAAAAACCTCTTTTTGAAAATATCCTTTTACAACAGTCAAGCAAATGAATGCGTATTCAGATAATGCAAGTCCGCACATAAGTCAGCCCCTCGGGCACAGCACTCCACTAACAATTAACACCAGGGCGTCTGGTAAACAGTGTAAGAAGTAGCATGAATGCCAATGAAATGAGAGTGCTGAATGTCATGACACGTAGTACAAACAGGAACCGATGCATGAATGCAATGCAATGCACATGACCGCTGCGGCATCGCAACCCGATCCATTTGGGTACCCGCACTCACTGTGGGGGTTCAGACTTCGGAGGGGCTCCTACAGCCCAAGCGCAATATCATCATAGCATCGCTGCGGCGTGCAGCCCGATCCATCCTCAGTCCAGAACATGCAAATGAGCCACTCGGGCAATGTCAAGTAATAGCTTTTAACTCAAAACATCAGAAAAAATGCAATTTAAGTCTTTAAACTTTAGCAATATGACTGTACATTTCAAAACAGGGTTTAACTCAGGACTGAAATCATTTAATATGTTAAGTGTCATGAAAACAGTGATAATAATCCCTAAAGGATTCAAACAATCGGCACGAAGCCCAAAACATGGCAATCAACCCAAATCACGATAGCATCAAGTAGGTTTCAGTCAATTACGCAGTAAAATCAACAACCGGGACGGACCAAGTAACAATACCCAACGATGCTCTACCCCACGCTCATACCTGGCGTGCAAGTCACCACAATACAGCACTATGATGTGCAAATCCGGGGTTTCAAACCCTCAGGATATCATTTACAAGTATTACTCACCTCGAACCGGCGAAATCCCTAGCTCGCGACGCCTTTGCCTCTCAAATCGGCCTCCACGCGCGTCGAATCTAACCAAAATCAGAGCGAATACGTCACAATATGCTAAGGGAACAATACCCAATCGAAAACAATCAAAAATTAGCAAGAATCTCGAAACTAGCAAAACCCGAGCCCCGGGCCCGCTTCTCGAAAAATTACGAAACTTACATTACCGGATTTCTCGTCTCGCCACGAGTCCGTACATACCAAGAACTCCCAAATCCGAGGTCAAATGACCTACCAAATCCCAATTTGAAAATATAAAAACTCAAGCCCTAGCTCTTCCAATTTTTACTCCAATTTCCATGAATTAAAGGTTGATTCTTCAATAAAATGACGTTTCTAGGTCACGAGACTTACCTCCAATCAATTCCCGTCAAAATCCTCTTCAATTTCTACCAAAAAGCTCTTAAGGTGGTCAACAATGGAGGAAATAATGAATGGGGTCGCGGATGAAATATTATAAAAAGCCCTCTGGACGCCCAGGTTTTTACCTTACGCGAACGCGGTCAACACCCCCGC
Organism: Nicotiana attenuata; assembly: GCF_001879085.1. Lineage (NCBI taxonomy): Eukaryota > Viridiplantae > Streptophyta > Magnoliopsida > Solanales > Solanaceae > Nicotiana > Nicotiana attenuata. The sequence goes on along the minus strand of NC_031998.1, from coordinate 37,343,602 downwards.
GTTCGCAATGAACAAATTCCGTTGACCACAAATTACCTCTACGCGGACGCGACTCCAGGTCCGCGAACGCGATGCTCCAGCTCACCCTCTTACGCGAATGCGTTCGACCAACCGCGAACGCGATGCACAAACCAGGCAGGGCTCCAGGCCCCTTCTACGCGAACGCGAAGCAGCCCTCGCGAACGCGATGGTCTGCACAACTCCTCATCGCGAACGCGCTCCTAAGGCTGCGAACGCGACGGCCATTTTCCAGGCCTCTCAAATTTACTCTATGCCTTCGCGACACACCCCACGCGAACGCGATGAACAACACTTCTGCAACAACACAGCTGAAAACCTGCAATACTATAAGACCAGAAATGGTCCGATTGACCATCCGAAATCACCCCGAGGCCCCCGGGACCTCAACTAAAAGCACCAACTTATCCCATAACATCACTCAAACTTGTTCGAATCATCAAAACACATCAAACAACGCTAAAACCATCAAATCTCATCGAATTCAAGCCTAAGTTATTCAAAAACTTCCGAAATGCACTTTCGATCAAAAACCCGACCAAACGATGTCCGAATGACCTGAAATTTTACACACATATCCAAAATCACCTAACGAAGCTACAACAACTCTCGGAATTCCATTCCGACCCTCGGATCAAAATCTCACATATCAACCGGAGTTCGCCAAAATACTAACTTCGCCAATTCAAGCCTAATTCTACACCGGACCTCCAAAATCAATTCCGACCACGCTCCTAAGTCACAAATCATCCCCCGAAGCTAACCGAATCACCGGAAATCACATCCGAACCTTCTAACTCATAAGTCACGTCCGGTTGACTTTTCCAACTTAAGCCTTCCTTAAAGAGACTAAGTGTCTCATTTCTTATCAAAACCAATCCAAATCAACTCTCACACACCACATACCGATAACGAAACGTGAAGAAGCAATAAACGGGGAAAACGGAGCAGTAACACATGAGACGACGGGTCGGGTCGTCACATCCTCCCCAACTTAAATAAATGCTCGTCCTCGAGCGTACCCAGAGTTGTACTAGAAGCCAACCAACAGCTGAATAACCTTACCACGCATATACCCGGGGTGATCCCACGTCACCCTATCTCACATAGGTCCGATAATACATCATAGCTGAAATTTCACAGTCCATCAAGACCATAAACCGTAGAACCACCTTGCACTTTCCGAAATCATACACAAGATCAGGACCTCACATCTATACTCAGAATAAACCCGAACCAGCTGTAATAACCCATACCTGCAACCTCAGGTGAGATCATATGATATACCACATGGTCCAAACACTCGAAACGGTAGCCTCTATTCACAGCAGTTGCCTACAATAACCAAATACCGGTAGAAAACCTCTTATCAACTAAGGTCTTATTCCAACACTTTCATATAATGCCAACGATAAATGAATCATGCTATAAACCGTAACCATTTCTCATATCAACCATTCATGAAGCCGCTTCCCCTTTGACTAATACCACAACAGATTTCCGGGCTGAATCTCGATATTATCCTTCTAACAAGCTGAAATCAAATCTGTCCGTATTCATTAATGACTCCAACGATCACCTCGAATCCAACACACCACTCTGGTGACACGACACCTCAATGCAGGCCTAAGCCACAACTTGCATAATACATGCACCAATGAGGAACGGTCTGAATATACCCAAATCAGGACAAATGACTCAAACGAAAGAGTTGTACCTCAAGCTCATCAACACCATTACAACCCAAGGCTGAGACCCCGTCTCACCTCATAGAAATAGAATGCCTGAATCTACCTCGAAGGGTCCTAACTCCACGTAGCCTCGCTACAATGCGCGATCATATCCAAACACTGTTACACATGAAGCACCTCAAGTCACTATGATCAAAATCGACAGCCACGCACATTTGATGTCTGTAACCAAAGCAATTCATTACATCCACGGTGAAACCAATAACATACAACACGCAACCCGATAGGTCGTAACCAACATTCCATTTACCGAGCAACATCCAATTACTCTTCCCGCTCGACTTTCACTATGAATTCCCCAATAGAACCGCACCACATGTGCCTATAGCCAACAAGTCATNAACTTTAGCAATATGACTGCACATTTCAAAACAGGGTTTAACTCAGGACTGAAATCACTTAATATGCTAAGTGTCATGAAAACAGTGATAATAATCCCTAAAGGATTCAAATAATCGGCACGAAGCCCAAAACATGGCAATCAACCCAAATCACGATAGCATCAAGTAGGTTTCAGTGAATTACGCAGTAAAATCAACAACCGGGACGGACCAAGTCACAATCCCCAACGGTGCTCTACCCCACGTTCATACCTGGCGTACAAGTCACCACAATACAGCACTATGATGTGCAAATCCGGGGTTTCAAACCCTCGGGATATCATTTACAAGTATTACTCACCTCGAACCGGCGAAATCCCTAGCTCGCGACGCCTTTGCCCCTCAAATCGGCCTCCACGCGCGTCGAATCTAACCAAATCAGAGCGAATACGTCACAATATGCTAAGGGAACAATACCCAACCGAAAACAATCGAAATTAGCAAGAATCTCGAAACTAGCAAAACCCGAGCCCCGGGCCCGCTTCTCGAAAAATTACGAAACTTACATTACCGGATTCCTCGTCTCGCCACGAGTCCGTACATACCAAGAACTCCCAAATCCGAGCTCAAATGACCTACCAAATCCCAATTTGAAAATATAAAAACTCAAGCCCTAGCTCTTCCAATTTTTACTCCAATTTCCATGAATTAAAGGTTGATTCTTCAATAAAATGACTTTTCTAGGTCACAAGACTTACCGCCAATCAATTCCCGTCAAAATCCTCTTCAATTTCTACCAAAAAGCTCTTAAGGTGGTCAACAATGGAGGAAATAATGAATGGGGTCGCGGATGAAATAATATAAAAAGCCCTCTGGACGCCCAGGTTTTTCCTTACGCGAACGCGGTCAACACCCCCGCGTTCGCAATGAACAAATTCCGTTGACCACAAATTACCTCTACGCGGACGCGACTCCAGGTCCGCGAAGGCGATGCTCCAACTCACCCTCTTACGCGAATGCGTTCGACCAACCGCGAACGCGATGCACAAACCAGGCAGGGCCCCAGGCCCCTTCTACGCGAACGCGAAGCAGCCCTCGCGAACGCGATGGTCTGCACAACTCCAAAATCAATTCCGACCACGCTCCTAAGTCACAAATCATCCCCCGAAGCTAACTGAATCACCGAAAATCACATCCGAACCTTCTAACTCATAAGTCACGTCCGGTTGACTTTTCCAACTTAAGCCTTTCTTAAAGAGACTAAGTGTCTCATTTCTTATCAAAACCAATCCAAATCAACTCTCACACACCACATACCGATAACGAAACGTGAAGAAGCAATAAACGGGGAAAACGGAGCAGTAACACATGAGACGACGGGTCGGGTCGTCACATCCTCCCCAACTTAAACAAACGCTCGTCCTCGAGCGTACTCAGAGTTGTACTAGAAGCCAACCAACAGCTGAATACCTTACCACGCATATACCCGGGGTGATCCCACGTCACCCTATCTCACATAGGTCCGATAATACATCATAGCTGAAATTTCACAGTCCATCAAGACCATAAACCGTAGAACCACATTGCACTGCCCGAAATCATACACAAGGTCAGGACCTCACATCTATACTCAGAATAAACCTGAACCAGCTGTAATAACCCATACCTGCAACCTCAGGTGAGATCATATGATATACCACATAATCCAAACACTCGAAACGATAGCCTCTATTTACCGCAGTTGCCCATAATAACCAAATACCGATAGAAAACCTTTTATTAGCTAAAGTCTTATTCCAACACTTCCATATACTGCCAACAACAAATGAAACACGCGATAAACCGTAACCATTCTTCAGATCAACCATTCATGAAGCCACTTCCCTTTGACTAATACCACAACAGATTTCCGAGCCGAACCTCGATATTAACCTTCCAACAAGCTGAAACCAAATCCGTTCGTATTCATTAATGACCACCAACGATCACCTCGGGTCCAACACACCACTCTGGTGATATTACACCTCAACATCGGCCTAAGCCGCAACTCGCATAATACACGCGCCAATAAGAGACGGTCTGAACATACTCAAATCATGAAATGACTCAAACGAAAGAGCTGTACCTCAAGCTCATCAATACCATTACAACACAAGGCTGAGACCCCGTCTCACATCATAGAATAGAACATATGAATCTACCCTGTCATAACTTCACGCAACCTCGCTACAACGCGCGATCATAACCAAACACTGTTACACATGAAGCAACTCAAGTCACTATGCCCAAAATCGACAGCCACGCACAATTTGATGTCTGAAACCAAAGCAATTCATTACACCCACGGTGAAACAAATAACATACAACACGCAACCCGATAGGTCATAACCAACATTCCATTTACCGAGCAACATCCAATTACTCTTCCCGCTCGACTTTCACTATGAATTCCCCAATAGAACCGCACCACATGTGCCTATACCCAACAAGTCATGACATCCCATAGCACAAAAAGCAACTTATAGATCTCCCCAGATCCCTAAACAAGCTCAATAACGATAGATCCAACCTATCCCTCAACAATAACACTTGGGACTAACCAAGCTAACTCAAGCTAAATACGTAGCCACATTGGCCTGCCAACGAGCTCATTATCAAGAAGCCTGAAGCTGCTTCTTCCACTACTATAACTCCCGTCGGAGCCGTACAATACGGTGCCCGGCACCAAATCAACATCGAAATCCACAACTTTGCCCGGCAACATGCCCGGCCACAAGGAACGCATCCGAAAAGGTCACTCAATACCGGAACTGAATCAATGGTAGAAACCTCTGCACTGACATCCGTCGCGAAGGCCCTATTAAGGAAAGCAATCCTTCTCAGCCGTCCGCTGAAATTTTTTTTGAAAATATATACCACTCTGCAAGAACCTAATACAATGCACCTCGCCACTCAACCCGTGGCATTTCCGGCATAGCCCGTAGTACAATAGTCTAGAATAATCCAACACTAAGACAACTAGTCTACAATCCAATATCATATCCAAAATCTGGCATACCAAGCAAAGAAAGATCCACTCGGACCTCTATTTCCCAATAACCGCTAGACGGTGCCGATACACAATAATTGCATAGCCTGAACACGAGAACTCCTAGTCTCCAACTCCATATAGCACACAAATCACTATACCTGATCCCAAATTGCGCCGCAGGAATACATATCACACCTCAAGTACCCAATCATCCCACGAAAGGTATTCTAAAGTTTTCTTGTGCCATCAAACAAACTCAGATATCAACAGTCGATTCCAAATGTCGCAACACTACCGAAGTATTATCAGTTTATATCACATTGCCCTATTACTGGAACATATACCCCCGTCGAATCACTATGGTTGGCAATACCATTTTCCTTAATCATTTGAAGATCGATTCTTTAATCACCTGCAGCTGCCCGTGCTGCTTAGGAATTTAATGACTTTCCATTATGAACAGAACCGTAACCTTACACACACCAATCCCAATCCTCCACCACATATCGCATATACCATACCACACTAGTATAACATGAGAACTCCATCTCCCTTCCTAACCACAAACATCTACGTACTCCACTAGTCAAGAACTCTCCATCAATCCCATCAAGAAGAGAAATCATTACACATTCCATGCTTCGCATGCCCATAGGCAATTCATACGCCTCTAAACCACGGTAAAACTTATCAAGAACTCTCCCCCAATTCCATTGCACAAGCTAAACTGCCAGGACTGAATCCTTCTTCCCGAACCAAGCTAAGAAAGCTGTCAGAACTCAAGAGCCTTGCTGCACAATACCTGCAAAGCCCATTACCTCGAACACATACGAAGAATTAATCACATCCTTACCATACCGATTCGGTCTACTATCAAGCTATTCCATCTATCTAATTTCCCTTTTTGATTCATCATCCACTTGATATTTCTCCCTCGCTGTAGCATCACAATGCCTCAATCCAAGCTTACCACACGAGACTCAAACATAAGACCACACTGTCTAAGATCCATAGGCCACTGAATACTCTCTCAATTGTTCCCCGGAAATACCACATTCCAGAATACTTCACTCTAAGAACTTTCTGCGAATCTAAATTCGCTTCCTTTACTTTTCAGGTATCGACACATAGGATCCCATGATCAACATAAAAATACCACAAGTCTTGACATTTTCTATTGAAACACTGTCTTTAGTCACATACACCACCTTAAAACACCTGAGTGCTACATGTAGATTCTTGAACACATTAAAACCATTCTCGAGAGTCATTCTCTCTTATTCATCTGCAAATTACCTGATTTAACGAACAGAACCACTCATGCTTTATTGACACTCTGATACCGTAAAATGAGACCCTCATCCCAATACAACCAAGCAACTTCCTGCTCTATGCACCGAGCATTCTTTACCAACAACAACTCTAGACATTCTGAAATTATCATACCCTATGGAACATGATATAACCTTTGTCTAAATTTTGCTTCACTCGCCCATCCTCGGCTCAATTTCTGCAACTAGAACCGATTCGCCAGTATACCTCGAGACGTAACCAACATAGCACATAACCGTGCAATCAGCTAATCAACAGCAACCTCCCCAACTTGGCTCGAAGCCATATATCAAGATACACTTAACAACTCATAACACTTTTACTCTAATGATGCCACAATGTCAAGAACGAAGAACAATCAAGTTCAAGTTCAAGCAATCAAACTCAAGATCAAGAACGAAGTCAAATCAAATACAAGGCGTTCAAGATCAAGGCTACTTGTTCGCGATAAAATTCGTGGCAACAATCAAAGTGTTCGCGACGGATTAATCAAATTCAAATTCAAGATCAAGCTCAAAGGCCCTTGAATTTATACTAGAAAAGTAGAATCAGAGGAATCATAGAGATTGTACACTCAAATATTCGAAATAAAATACTACGATTGTTGCAATATTTTTTCGGTCTTGATTTTATTTTCTTGACGCGAATTTATTGTCTACATAGTCGTACTTATTTTAGCAACTCAGTAATTTTAAATTATGTTTGTTTTCATTATGGCTTATTAATAATATTTATTTTATACGATTTATTATCTTTCTTGTTGAATATTTTAGTACAATGCCATGACTCATCTCATATTTATGTTATTTTATTGAAAACATCTTATATAGTTCTGTCTTACTAGGATTAAAGAAATATTTGGAGCAAAAATTCTATGTTTTGTGCTATGAAGACTTTATGAGGAAAAAAAAAACAAAAAATTCAAGAAAAACCGAGATTAAAAAACCCGATTTTATTGATTTGGTTTGGTTTTTAGATTTAATAACCGACACAATTAGTTTATTTTGGTAATTGAAAAATCCGAACCAGCCTAAAATCTAAATTCACACCTATGTATACCCCTAAAATCTAAATTCACACGCATGTTTAAACGATTATAATTTTTTTTTTTTTAAATTGTATTTATTGAGATGTAGGGTATACGTACATACCCAGAAACTAGTATATTAAAAAGCTGAGGCCGGACGATCACATTTAGACATTTTATAGCGCAAACATTTGGTGGAAAATAAGAAAAGGAAACAACCATAGATTTCACCTAAAGATAAGGAGCATACCGAAATAAAAAGGGAGAGGGAAAAGTAGGAAGGGTTCCCTTGTTGGAAAAATGAAACACCAACATCAAGATGACAAAATATCAATCATCCAAATTCCAACCACAACCACAGCCACAGCAATTGTAACTGGAATAATTGCATACATAGTCCAAATAACAAACAAGATGATTGCCACTGCAACAAACAGGAAAAGTTTAGATAGTCAGAAGCTTTCACGATATATACTTATTTCCATCTAAATCCACAAGTACTCCGACAACAAATCCTTCTTCAGGATACGCAAAATACCCTCAGAACTTCAAAGTCAGACACGGGAACTGCCAAGACATCTACCGTAAACGTTTAATAGTAGGAAGTTGCTCATCATGGTATGTCACAACTCTTTTTGAGATCATTAAACCGGGTTGATTTACTGTTGCTTCTGCTCCAACCAGCTATCCACCACACAGCCTGATCTCTCGGCCACATAAAAATCGATCCAACCAAGTCAAGGTTCTTAATTTGAAAGCTCCCAATTCCAGCACCTACTGACATCGGTCTCTACTCAACCAGTTTGAATAGCTCGGCACAAGCTGCACCAAACCCACAACTGTCCATAAGATGACAACAGAAAAATTACGACATTTGTAAGCACAGGCAAATTAACATCGATAATCTTCCAGTACATTAACATTAACAACCTTGAGGTATTAAAAGAAAGGAAAAAGTCTGAGCAGCTTTACATTGGAGTTAGGCAGTAAAGAATTGGACAAAGCCCTACTTATTTTGTTCCCTATTCTGCCAAGTTCAGAAGGAAAGAAATACAGGCATCAGGATCTAACTCTTCATTACCCAGACTCTCCGAGGAATAACAGGACAACTGCCACCAGGAACCAGGCCAATCTGACACCGAGACATGGTATAGGCAAGTGTAGAGTAGTTCAAAGTAAATGCATAATCTTGGAAGAAAAGAAATGGAGCCATTAGCTTAAGCGTGACCCGTACTTCCTAGTTGCTCAGGACATGCGGAGCTTGTTCGAAAGTATCAAAAGATACCCGGAGAACCTATTCTTGTATGACTGTTCTGGACTTAGAATAATCAAAAGCCCGCTGACACAAACCACATGGGCACACTTAACAGGTCAAACAGTTGTCAGAACGAGAGAAGGGGGAGAGAAACGAGGAGAAAAGGCAGCGGCAAATACCTGCTCAACAGCGAGTGCCTGCAACATTCCAAGACCATCCATGCTGCAATAAAAAACATAATAACCTTGGCCACAATGCAATAAGATGGTTGAACTTCGTAGCAACAGGCTAGAGGACATTCTCCTCAGTAATTGTTAACCTGTACAGCATGGAAACACAATTGAGAGAATGTACACTTTGGTATATTGAAGAACAGTCTGATTCGTTTCAGTAACTTTATAATTAAAAAGAACAAGGAAGATGCATTTCACCATCTAGTCTCCCTATCCATCACACAAGGTAACGATCTTGCCACAGGGACTGTCCTCGATACTGCTGAGGCAGTGCAACAGATTGTTGATTTGCTTTCTGAATATCTGACTGCATGTGCACAGAGGGCACCTGTTTCCCAGGGAAAGGGAAGCTAACCATCCCAACTACGCTACCACTGTTGCTCACAGAGTGGTATGTTTGTGTTGATTGATTGTGAGAGTTATTGTAACCAATGCTCTGATGTGTTGAAGGTAACTGATATCCATTCAACCAGCTATAATCATCCATACGATAGATGGGATTGTTTTCATTCTTTAAGGTCAAAGCAGATGAAGAGTCATCTACTTTCGAAGCAGCAGAACCAAACCCTGGAGGTGGACCCAGATGCCTAACAGGTCGGCTCACTGGATTTTTCTTCATTCCTGTCGAGATAACTGATGAAGATTTTATTGACAAGCTATCTGAACCAGCTACTGAGGATGTAAGTGAACTGAAGGTAGATGGTATAGCAGCTTCTGGAACCTGGACATGAATATTATTCGCAGTGCTAAAATTCACAGACCGGGGTAAAGGGACTGAATATGCTGCAGGTGGAACCCTTTCTGGATGATTTAGCAACTCAGGTTCTGCAGTTAGCCCATTTCCCATCAAGTTAAGGCCCCCCACCAATCCATTCATAACAGCATCTTGCTCTACAGACCACATGGAAGCACTTGTTTGGATTGGCTGCACATATTGGGTATTGGTATGAGCAATGCTTGTTGGCTGCCTTACATTTGTACTCCAAGCATTCTGCAAGCTCAATCCCTCAAGTGCAGATGAAAATGGCCCCATCTCACTACAGATATTAACAGAAGCCATGCTAACACCAGAAGGAACACTGGCAGCGCTAATAACAGACACAGGAACTGCTAAGGTCATTGTATTTGAAGAGATGCCATTCACTTTTTCCATCACTGACGGCTTAAAAACGATAACTTCGTCTTCTTCCTCACATTCCACATACAATTGCTGTTTTGGCTGCAGATCTCCGACATTCAACAGTCCAGCATCTGGACTTTCCAGTTCAATACCACTTAATTTAGTAACTTCCCTGGAGCCATTAAGTTGATAATCATCAGAAGCTTGGGGCTCAAGGCCAATGACAAATTTCTTTCCCCTGGTGTCAAAATATATTCCCTCTTCTCCAACCCGGACCACATTAGCAAGAGCCTTTCCAGCTGCTATCATCCTCTGAAGACGTGCCTTCTTCTCTTTACTTCCACTATCACCACCAAAAGAATGTTTCCTTGAGAAGTCAAGGATAAGCTGAGCTGGAAGAAGAGGAACAAATCCTCTAAGTTCAAAGTCTTCCGGCAACGCAAGACGATTACCACTCTCACCTTCATCATACCTGCTCATATTGAAAAAACATGTTTCATCTTCATCTTCATCGACAAACTTAGACCCAGTCGACAAGAGCTTATTAAAGAAAGTGATGCAGTTCTTCCAGAAAAAAGATCTAGCCCTTGCTTGTTTTTCCTCTGATTCATTACCAAGTGCAATATCTTGATGGCACGCCAACCATTCTACGAAAACCAAAACACCGGGCAATAAGAAGCTAGATGAGGGATCATTTAATTGGATACATCTCTCAACCACATGACCCATGAACTCAAAAGCAGCAGTAAATGCATTCTGTAGAAGAACTGATCTCTGTAGAATCTCAGAATATGATTGATTATCACTTTCCCTTATCACATTATGGATGGTGAATATTAAGATGGCGACGAGCCTGACAATTGCCAGTCTGCAGTCTGCAGCATCTAAACCAAAATTATACTTCTCATCAGACCCAGAAGAGAGAAGCTCAAGCAGATCAGCTTTAACCGATGACAGCACTTCTTCAAACGTCTCCAAGCTGATCAAAGATGGTAACAATATAGTGTCATCACTTAGTTATGGTGTGTCCAAATAGCAGATATTTTTTTTAGATAGGGAACATACCTAGTGCGTGTGAAGAGGATACCATTCAACCGAACGAATCCCATCCTGAAGGTTTTGAAGATTTCAGATATACTTGAAGCTTTTTCCTTGGGTAAACTTGCTTCAACCTTTACATCTTTCAGAGGCTTCCTTGTTTCACATTTACCTCGTCCTTTTCCAGTTGTACGTGAAGGTTCTGCCTTGATGAACAAAGCCTTAGCATCCCTTGGCAGCTGGGAGTAACACTGACGATTCTGTCATAACAGAGAGATCATTTTTTTATAAGGACCATAACAGAGAAATCATGACACTAAGTCAAGTATACGACCCATTGCAACAGTAGAAACAGTCCAAATGAGAAGTACAGATGCCCAGAAAACTTTAACATGAAAGAGTCTTTGGGCAGAACTTGAACACTTGAAAAAGATCAACATACACTAGATAAGCACATCGTGGTCACTCCTTGACAACAAAAAGAATGGAAATCGAAGTTCCATAACCAGCAGCAACTGAAAAGATGTATATCGGAGTTCCACTACAAGATCTCAGGAGCTTCCTATAAATGGATTTAGGTGTCTATATTGCTTGATAAAGAAAATTTCATAATGATATAATTTAAACGTCATCTACACCTTTGATTTATATTGTTCTTTTTCTAAATAAAAATTCAAATTTCCTTTTGATTTTATACTAACCATGGGAGTAACACTGACGATTCTGTCATAACAGAGAGATCATTTTTTTATAAGGACCATAACAGAGAAATCATGACACTAAGTCAAGTATACGACCCATTGCAACAGTAGAAACAGTCCAAATGAGAAGTACAGATGCCCAGAAAACTTTAACATGAAAGAGTCTTTGGGCAGAACTTGAACACTTGAAAAAGATCAACATACACTAGATAAGCACATCTTGGTCACTCCTTGACAACAAAAAGAATGGAAATCGAAGTTCCATAACCAGCAGCAACTGAAAAGATGTATAACGGAGTTCCACTACAAGATCTCAGGAGCTTCCTATAAATGGATTTAGGTGTCTATATTGCTTGATAAAGAAAATTTCATAATGATATAATTTAAACGTCATCTACACCTTTGATTTATATTGTTCTTTTTCTAAATAAAAATTCAAATTTCCTTTTGATTTTATACTAACCATGGAAAGTATGTATTACTACTCTCAGGTTGGATCAATTTTTTCTACTTTCTCATCACCTCTACCAAATGAAACTTTCTCAACCCTGGATTGGACCATCTGTGGTTAGAAAAGTCCTTAGTACGTTGATTCTTTTTTTTTTCGAATGAGGTAGTTTCATTGATGGCATCAAGAAGATGTGAAAAGTACAAAAAGAAAGTCAGCTCCATTACATAGTATTATTTAATATGAAATCAGTGATAACAAAATCCAAAAGTGGATCATTTACAGAAGAGAAGTTATTCCATCAAAAAAGAAGACGAAGACAACTGGCTTTTAGGGAGTGATTTGGAGTTGAAATTCCATCAAAACATTACGACTTCTTTCCGTCCATACACACCAAAAAATACTTGCAGGGACCATTTGCCAGATTTTTTAATTGATTTTCCAGCTTTCCCTGAACTCCGGATAAAGATCTAAAACAAAGACCAACAAGATCTTAATGGAACAACTCAATAAGCTGCTTACCTTCTCAAACGCAATGATTAAGTTGTCCCTTGCAGTGGTAAAAGGATTCTCTACTGCAAGACTACGAAAATACCGATAGATTGCCACCAACTCATCACTGGAATAGGAAGCCAGTATTGCAAGCTGAGAAAACAGCACAATCAGCTAATCTTTTCAAATATAAACAATAAGATACCAACTATTGAATAGGAAGATTACTCAATGATCTCTTCTTTCCATGCCTTAACACCACCCCCC
>NC_031998.1:37317247-37330549 GCF_001879085.1 Nicotiana attenuata | reverse complement strand
CCCCCCCTCAAACTCTTGGGGATAACTAAAGATTTCTCACTGATTATTTTAGAACAAAATCAATAAAAATAAGGAAATAAAAGGTACCTGATGATGAGGATTGCCACTTGAAGGCCAAAGTGAAGAAGCTTGCAGGTAATAACTTGATGCTGCTGCAAAGTCGCGAGCTTTAGATTCACCCTCACCATATAAGCCTTTGTACCGAGCAAGATCACCCAGATAAATCAAACAACGATGGCAGGATATCAAGCCTTTCTTCAACTCCATAGGTTTTTTGCCATCCTTAAAAGAAGGAATCTGATTCTCTGGATCATCAGAGAAACCTCCTAGTGGCAGGCCATACTTTGCCCTGATCTTCACCATCAAATCATGATAAAATCCAGTTGCTTCTGAGAGAAAAGTCTTTAACTGTGTGCGAATCTTTGTGATGCTATCTGGCCCACTGCGAGGTGGACCTTTCCCATTCTGAGAAGTGGTTGATCCATTTGAAGCTAGTGCAGCATTGAAGCGTGCACGGAGTTCCTCAATTCTTCTATAATGTAACTGCCACAAGGCATATTCTATTTCATGTTGTTCAGAAAAAGCATGATCTTCAAGGATGATAGCTTCATAGTTTTCCCGCATTTGTTGCCATGCGTTCGGGTCAGAAGAAACTCTTGCTTGTGCTGCTTTTCTACGCTTATTCTCCAACTCCGCATTCTTAATAAAATAAGTGAAAAACGTCACTCACATGTTCCAAACAAGCAGATATGTATTACTATCTCTAAACATTAAATGAACACAACTCAGTGCACTTGTACATACAGCACTCCAACTCTGTATGTGGGTCAATAAAAAAATTTTAATAAACTATGTATGTGGGTCTGTAATACATATCACTATATGGCTATTACAGTGCAAATCATTCTAGACATCAATAATTTAAATGGTAAATCATTGAGGCAAGAAAGCATATACCGACCTTATTGAAGAGGCGCTGAACGCGTTCCCGCGACGAATGATCTAAACTGTTATCCATTGGAATGGCCATCATATATCAAGCAGATATAAGTAGGCCCCTTAAAGTAATTTTAAAGCAACACATTCAATCTGCAGGACCATAGCAGAATCAGATCTCAAAAGGAAAACATGAGAACAGAAAAGGAAAAACAAAACTGCAATCATTTACACATCAAGGAAATATGCAATGCACAAACAAGAGCAGAACTCAGAAGCAAATCTAGTCATTACATTGCACAAAGGCTTTCAAAATGGTAAAGTATTGGTTTTTCTTAGTAGAAGAGATAATATCAAGGCAGGTCAACCCTCATCATGCTAACACTGAAATTTAGATGCCCGTATCAGACACCATCCACATACCCACTGTGATTAATGTCTTTGTCAATAGAAGAAGAAAAATGACAATTCTTCTCTGAGTAGATACTTATCACAATGCAATCGTTTCTTTTTTTTTTTTGGTGAAAAATCCATATATCAGCTGAAAGCTTGAGCGTGCAAAATCCACGTTTCAGCCCCAAAACCTTTGTCTCAAGTTTACTTCGAACTCCTATTTAAATAAGATTATCAAGAATCTAAATCCTCTCGAATAAGTCGAAGAATACATGTTAATTTACAATATACATATAAAAGCACAAAAATAAATGCACCCATAGCTTATTAGTCCTAGTGGCAGAGGTTGAGGGACTTGTGACTTAGGTCACGGGTTCAAGCACTTCCATATGCGAACTAAACCCAACATTTAAGTGGGGGAGGATAGAGAGGCAAGCCGATTATCCAGGAGTTTCAAAGGCTACGGTTGGTCCTAAGGGTTGGCCCCACACGGATTTCTCAGTCATCAAAGGGGGAGGGATAACTAGCATCAACGAAACGGACTCAAAGAGAGCGAAACAGATATAGAGGATTCACATAGCGGAATCACCTGTTTGGGATTAAGGCGTAATAGTAATAGTTACTGTTGTTGACTACCTTCCTCTTCCCAGGCAGCAACACCTATCAACAGGATTGGATTTTTCCAAGTACACCCACATATTCCAGGTTAATATTTGTATACATGACTATTTGTACTTCGATTGAACCGAACCCTACCCTAAGCCAGGCTCTATCAAGCTGAGGTAACTCTTTCACCTAATTTACCTCATACTTTATGAGGAATATAACGAAAAAAAGCTTAATATAATGATCAATAAGGGAACAGCAAACAACCCCCAAATTTTTGTCAATACCCTAACTACAAGAACCCCCAAATTTACACGACAACAATTTAAAACTGATGAAATTTCTATTCGATCATCAAATTATCAAAATAAAAAATATGAAACAGAAATTTCGCAAGCCTTACCGGAATCCCTAGAGCAGATCCAGGGAAATCCTCAGATCCCCTTCGAATCGCCTCGATTCCTTCAATTTACTATAGTACCCTTTTATATTATGTATACGTATATAAGTATGGGATATAGATGAAGAGCAAAAAGCTAGGGTTTGGAAATTTTACGCCTAATCAGAAGCCATTAGTGGAAGAAAAAGAGAGAAACGAAGAGGAAGAAGAGGAGAAGACTTTTATTTACGTGAAATTCAATGGAAGGCTTTTGTTTTTGAGTGTGTTTTCTTGGTGGGGTCTAGGTGGTTATGACACCGTCAATGACTCTATCCTACCAAATTTCCTCCTCCTTTTTTTATTTTTTTAATTATAGATTATAGATTATAGTCAGAGTTGGAACCTTGACCTGTGTGATATTTTTCCAAATTTCTCCTAATTATTACTACTACGAGTAAAAAAATTAAAAATAATGTGTAGCTAAATCAACTTATATATATATATCTCAACTAAGTTATTAAATACACGTTAGTTCTCATTACTATTAGTATCAGGTAGTTTTATTTATAAAGTTTAAACAAATAAAAAGAACTTATATATCCTCCAATTTAGGTGAAAAAAATCACATGTCATTAACTTGTAAATACCATTGTTATTTTCTTTTTAACTTGAAAATACCAATCAGAGTATAAAAAAATTCTTTCATGTAGTATAGCAGACTCTAAGAAAAGTTTTCTAGTCAACAAATATAACATGAATAACAAAATGAAATGTAAAAGTCCATAACAATTGTCAACAATTGAATCAAACTCAAACGCACGTCATTAAAGACGAATTACTGTTCTCTTATGTGCAACCATGACTTAGGGGTGGAATTCTGCAAATAATACTATTGGAATAATATAAGCTATTGTTAATGGAAAGGTCTTGGGAGTCCTCTAAAATCCAAATGAGAGTTGGATTCTATTGAAAGTTAAATTAACTTCTTTTTTTTCTGAATTACCGTCAAATCTCTCTATCCGAATATTTTTAGATGTTATAGTAAAATGTTGTTATAGAAAACATATATTATAACATAACATAAAACTTGGTTCGGGGAAAACTTGGCTTTTATAGTGAATTATTGGTATTTAGGGATGCTGTTATAAAGAGGTATATTGACCGATAAAATAGTAACTTTCCTTGACCAAAGGTACCAAACTGTTTAAGTTTCTTACTTTGTGTTGTACATCTTAGCATTGCAACATTTGAAAGAAAACGTTATATTATTGAATTTGTAGCAGCTATTTGGGTTGAGCTAGGCAACAGTGGAGACTTATTTGCTCAGTAATCTAATGGTGGATTATCTTGGGGCCGGGCAAGTGTTGTGCTAACCTTAGCCTCAATTATCCCACTGATCTAAGGTGTTAGTCCTGTGTCGAAATCAGGGGATTTTAATTTGTGGAATGGGAAGACTTGACAGCCGATTCGCGTAGTTCCTTTCACTAGATACATTTTACGGTCCTATTTTTCTTTCTTTTCTTTTCTTTTTTGGCCTCATAGTGTTGTCGCTTTTGTTAGTCAATAGAATGCTGACATATGAGATCAAAATCTCAGTTGCAACTACAAACAATAAAAAGGCTGGTCTTGCATAGTGACAATAAGGTTCTAACCATTAGTTTACAGTCGTATCAACAGACCCCGCGCCGAGCTTGGAGATTTGCTATCTCTAAATTAGGACGAAAAATTCATACACAACAGATATCTTTTTTTTTTTTTTTTTGTCTTCAATTACTACAATTTTCAACCAAAACAGTAATTTTCATTCTCTAAGTCCAAAAATTAGAAGAAAAAAATTCAGCAAAGAGGAATGCAGAAGCTCAAATTATAACAATTGGAGATCATTGAGGAACTAAATTTGAGACTCTGTATTCAGTTAATATATAGAGAGAGAGAGGTGCAAAACCCGTTTAACTTACACCTATGTAGCAATTCCATCTTTTTTTTCGACTTTTATCTCTTTCCTTCTCCATTTGGTCTTAACCAGAAATCAGCATCACTTAGGTCCTTGGTGCTGCTGTCCTGACCTTTTCCAGAGTAATTTCCACAACCACAAAAGGATAGGTTTAAATACTCTCACCAAATAAGACTGGTATCCTAATAATGACATCAAGAATACTACTTAGAAAAATACACAAACAACTCCCTCACCTGCTTCCCAAGGTTGAATAAGATGTATTTATATCTGATCATTCGGCTAATCACTATTTTTTATACAACACATCAAGTATCTAATAATAAACAATTCTTACATTATAATCACTATATTTCTAATCCTTACATTATTAAATTACACACTATAATTGTTACATAACTTGCTTGCGAACCAAATAGCCCCTCGTTTGGTTCACTCTTGGGATATCCCATGAGACTATAATTCTTAATTTCTTATCATAGAACTATAATTCACCTCCTATATAGAATCCTGATTTAAGTTACTAATACTTACGATAAATGTTGGATAAAATTACTCTCAACTTTTATATTAAGATACCCCCCAATCCCTGTAACCAAACGACCCTTGTAAGAGTCTAGAGTCGTCAATAAGGAAAACCATAGCGCATAACAATTCCTCTAATAAGGGCAAATACTTTTGGTTATGAGAAACACTTGTTAAAATATATTTTACTAGTTTTGTTTTCTATGTGGAGTATTATTGAAAATTACTTTCTAAACTCACATTTATTTTTTACTTATTTAAAAATGCAAGAAATCATGAATTTCATGTTAGGATCATAAGAGTTGAATATTCTGACATTTAATTTTTTATTGAGTACTTTTTTTTTAGATTAATGCTCGAGTCCCTAGTTGGGTCCTTGAGTTGATTTTCATATCACAAAAGAGATTACAAAGAGGAGGACCAGACCAAGCCTCTTCATTACACATTTGAAAGGCATGTTGCCTTTAAAAAGCTGACTGTACCTACCTCCGTAAAGGTATGTCTGTATTGGGGAAAATTGTATTCATATATATGTTGACGTGGCATGACACGTGGAATGGTCAATAAATTATGAACAGTCATAGTCCAAAGGTTGTGAACAGCTACAGGAAGAAAAGAAAGAGGCACGAGACGAGAGATTCAACGCCCCGTTCCTGTTTAACTTCAACCGTTCCTATTCAAGCTTATTTATACATGGGCAAAGAGAAGAATGAACCTGGTTAAAGAAAAAGAGGAAATACGGCATTAACTATTAAAGCCGTTAAGGAATATATACAATGATTATGTAACGCAACATTTAATATCATTAAATGCCCGTAATAACCTCATTATGACTTAGGCGTAACGTATGTTTCTAGAAGTTCTCAAAGGAACTTATAAAAGGAAGAATATGTAATCAGTTAAAGGGGGGTGACTATTGGAATATACTTTGATTTACCAGCTTTCATACTTGGCTATTCTAAAATTTCTTTCTTTATTTACTTTTTTCGATTATCAGTAACCCGATTCTTCTAATTTCTAGCTTTGACTAAAATTCTATTTTTTGGTTAAACAAATTGGTTCCGTTACCGGGAATCTGATAATCAATTATATCTCAACCGAGAAGTTTTATTTTGTGTCTCATACAACTGACACTAGTTGTATGAGGCTCCTTTTTGTCTCATAAGTTTGTGGACCCCAATCTTACACTTCTGGGTCCACAAAACTGTGAGACAAAAAGGTTGCCTCATACAACTATTGTCAGTTGTATGAGACACAAAATAAAATTTTCCTATCTCAACCTAATTTTCTTGATTGCATCAATCATGTCGAACAACAATGACAACACTCAAGGAAACCCAGAAATTCAAACAATCCAGCAACTTCAGGGAGACTCTCCACGAGGCTCTCCACAAGGTTCTCCACGAGGCTCCCCACGACGGTCTCGTGAAGGCACTCCTGATGGATCTCACACAGATGGACAGGCTCAATTCGAAAATGTTGAAATCATGAATGAGGCTTTGCAAAAACTTATTGCCTCTCAAGTCAATAAAGCTCTTCAGGCTTTTGTTAGCCAATTACCTGCTGCTCCACCCACATCTACTCCAAACAACAACACTTTGGAGAATCCTCGTTCAGGTTTGGTTAATTCAGGCAGCAGTGGAACCCCTAGTGAAACACAAGAGAGAGACCCAGGTAATCCAGTTAGCTCTGATTTACAAAATCTGGTACTAACCTTGCAGAAACAGCTTAAGGAGCAAAATGATCGCATAGAACAAATACCTGGAGTGCCGCCCGTGATCAAGGGAGTAGATATAGATAAATATTCCCAACAACCATGGAAGCCAAGTGCTGCCCCCTCCCAATTCCAAAGAAGTTTAAGATGCCTGATATTCCTAAGTACGATGGAACATCGGATCCACGAGATCACGTCACTGCATTTACAACAGGTGTCAAGGGCAATAATTTGACTAAGTAAGAGTCGAATTAGTCTTGGTCAAGAAATTCGGTGAAACACTCACTAAAGGGGCCTTAACATGGTATTCTCTTTTACCTGAAAATTCTATAAATTCGTTTGCTGAGCTTGCAGATTTATTTATTAAAGCACACTCGGGAGCTCAAAAAGTTAAAAAAGGAATGGAAGACATCTTCAAAATCAAGCAAGGAGATTCAGAGTTGCTTAGAGAATTCGTAGATAGATTTCAACGGGAAAGAATGACACTGCCACGAGTACCTGAAAATTGGGCAGCCATAGCCTTTGCTAGTAATTTGAATGTGAAGAGTTCAGAAGCCACGAGGCGACTCAAAGAAATCCTTCGAGAATTCCCTGCAACAACGTGGAATGACGTCTACAACAGATACAGTACAAAAATGAGGATTGAAGAAGACATTATTTTACGACATAAAACAGAAGAAAAGGTAAGCTCAAGGCGCGCGGAAAGTGACAAAAGATCCGGGACAAACAGGTACGAGCCTTATATGGGACCTGCGGGAAAGGACTCACGGTCAAGACAAGAAAATCAAAGGTACGATCATAAACCTAGAAACAAGGACTCAGGCTCTTCATCGAGGTTCGGGAATGATCGGAACATACGCGGGTCACGAGATGATGATGGAAGTCTAAAGGCAAGGTTCGGTGGTTACAACTTCAACGTAAGTACCTCTAAACTCGTGGCTGTTTTAAGAGGCATGGGAGACAAGGCGCGGTGGCCAAAGGAAATGCGATCGAATCCAAACAGACGAAACCCTGATCATTGGTGCGAATTTCATAACGATCATGGGCATAAAACATCAAATTGCAGGTTTCTACAAGGTGAAGTTGATCATTTGCTAAAACAGGGGTATCTCACTGAGTTATTCAGTGAAAAAGGTAAACAAGCATACATGAAGAACAGGCAGGAGCCTCCAAAACCACCTTCACCCAAGAGAACTGTCAACGTTATAAGAGGGGGTGAAGAGATCAACGATGTATCATATAAAAAGATTTCAAAAGTAACAATTACCCACGGGAAGCGGCCTCGACATGTACTGGTAGAGGAGAATATTAAATTCAATGATGCAGACGTCGAGGGACTCTTAACTCCGCATAACGACGCGCTGGTAATATCTTTACTTGTACATGACACTAATGTGAAACAAGTTTTGGTTGATCCAGGTAGTTCTGTAAATATTATTTTAATACGAGTATTGCGCGAGATGCAAGCGGAGGATATATTGATTCCAAAAGCACATACTTTGTCGGGATTTGATAATTCTAGTGTTGTAACGAAAGGAGAAGCAATACTTGCTACATTCGCAGAAGGCGTCGTTAAAGATACCAAATTTCAGGTCGTAGATATGGAAATGACTTACAATATGATTCTTGGAAGGCCATGGATTCATGACATGGAGGTTGTTCCTTCAACCTTACATCAAGTTATTAAATTTCCATCTCCATGGGGAATACGTCAAATCAGAGGCGATCAACAAACATCTAGAAGCATTAATTCCGTTGCAGATTCAGCTGATAAAGGTGAAGATAAATAGCAATTACAGAATTCAGGCGAGGGAAACACGGTGTCAACCTCACCTGAACAAAAGCAAACGGATATGGATTCAAGAACTGATACCATTCAAGAACCGGAGGAGAACGACAACATCAAAACAACGATAGAAGAGCTAGAGGCCGTGGTGTTATTTATACATTGGCCCGAGAGAAAAGTATATATATGAGCTAATCTTAGCCCGGAGGTAAAACGTAAATTGGTTGAATTTTTAAAGGCAAATGCAGATTGTTTTGCTTGGTCCCATTCTGACATGACAGGGATACCACCGGAAGTCATGACCCATAAATTGAATGAAGACCCATTATATCCTCCCATCAAGCAAAAGAAAAGAAAGCAAGGAACTCTCAAGAACAAAGTGATTCAAGAAGAAGTTCAAAAATTGTTAAAAATTGGTTCAATTCGTGAGGTAAAATATCCTGACTGGTTAGCTAATATTGTTGTGGTTCCAAAGAAGAACGGTAAGTGGCAAGTCTGTGTAGATTACACAGACCTTAATAAAGCCTGTCCAAAAGATTCTTTTCCTTTACCGCACATAGATCAATTAATTGATGCTACTGCAGGGCATGAGCTATTAAGTTTTTTAGATGCATATTCAGGCTATAATCAAATCAAGATGGATCCAGGAGATGAAGAAAAAACCTCTTTTATAACAGACAGGGGGACTTACTGTTATAAGGTAATGCCCTTTGGTCTTAAGAACGCAGGTGCAACGTATCAAAGGTTAGTTACCCAAATATTTCAAGAACATTTAGGTAAAACCATGGAGGTATATATAGATGATATGCTAGTTAAGACTCAACATTCGGAAGATCATATATCACATCTGTCTGACACGTTTAAGATTTTACGAAAATATAATATGAAGTTGAATCCAGAAAAATGTGCATTTGGTGTAGCATCAGGTAAGTTTTTAGGTTTTCTTGTTTCTAACCGTGGTATTGAAGTGAATCCTGCACAGATTAAAGCCATTGAAGAAATTCCTGATATACCTTCAAACAAAAAAGAGGTTCAAAGATTGACAGGGAGAATCGCAGTTTGGGAAGGTTCATTTCTAAATCATCGGAAAAATGTTTCAAATTTTTCCCGACTCTTAAGAAGAAGGATCATTTTGAATGGGATGAGGAGTGTCAACAAGCACTTAGGGATTTGAAAACATACTTGTCAAATCCACCTTTGCTAGCAAAACCAAAGGCTGGGGAGAAACTTTTCATCTACCTTGCTGTTTCAGAAGTTGCGGTTAGCGCGGTTTTGGTTCGAGAAGAGCAGGGTAAACAATCTCCTATCTATTATGTTAGTAAATCTTTGTTAGATACAGAGACACGGTATCCACAATTGGAAAAACTAGCACTTGCTCTAATCATGGCATCTAGGAAATTAAGATCATATTTTCAATGCTATCCCATTGCTGTAGTGACTGCATACCCTCTATGTAGTATATTGCATAAACATGAATTGTCAGGGAGGTTAGCTAAATGGGCCATAGATCATAGTAAATATGAAATCACGTACCTACCTAGAACAGCAATAAAATCCCAGATATTAGCTGATTTCGTGGCTGACTTTAGCCAAGGGATGCAACTAGAAGCAGAAAAAGAAGTACAAGTACTTAATGGGGCTAATCCAGGAACATTGACCTTATTTACTGATGGCTCATCTAACGTAAAAAGTGCAGGATTAGGAATTTTTTTTAGTACCACCTACGGGTGAAACTATTAGGCAAGCTATTAAATGTCATTCCGTAACTAACAATGAAGCGGAGTATGAAGCTGTGATTGCAGGCTTAGAATTGGCACGAGAACTTGGTATAAATCAAGTAGTGATCAAAAGTGACTCGCAACCCGTGGTTAATCAAATGCTGGGGACTTACACAGCTAGGGAAGCAAGGATGCAACAGTACTTGGAAAAGGTACGGGAACTAATAAAGCAATTCCAAACTTGGAAGATCATACAGATATCGAGGGATGAAAATGTTAAAGCAGATGCCTTAGCTAATCTCGCATCCGCAGTTGATGTGGCAAAAGATGCAAATGCTTCAGTTATACATTTATTTCATTCAGTTCTCGAACCATATAAGAATGAGGTAAATTTTAATAATTTAACTTGGGATTGGAGAAACAAAATTGTTGTTTTTTTACAGTATGGTACCGTCCCTAATGACAAGAAGCAAGCGCATGCACTTCGAAAAAAGGCTGCTCGTTACTGTTTAAAATAAGGGAATCTTTATCGTAAGATGTTCGGTGGTCCATTAGCAAGATGCCTCGGACCTTCTCAAACGGAGTATGTAATGAGGGAAATACATGAGGGGCATTGCGAGAATCACGCAGGAGGAAGATCACTGGTAAGAACCTTGATTAGAGCAGGATACTACTGGCCTAAAATGGAGGAAAAAGCGGAAAGTTTTGTAGCTAAATGTGATAAATGTCAAAGGTACGGTAACAACATGCATAGACCTGCGAAATTGTTACATCCGGTCATATCACCATGGCCATTCATGAAGTGGGGAATGGATATCGTGGGTCCATTACCACAAGCAAAAGGACAGGTAAAATTTTTGCTCGTACTTACTGATTACTTCACTAAATGGGTAGAGGCAGGAGAATTTAAACAGGTACGAGAAAAGAAGGTCAAAGACTTCATTTGGCGTAATATCATCTGCCGATTTGGTGTACCAAGGGAGATTGTATGCGACAATGGCCCTCAATTTATCTGAGCTCAAGTCACAGAGTTTTTTGAGAGCTGGCAAATTAAGAGAATCACATCTACACCTTATCACCCAATAGGCAATGGGCAAGCAGAATCAACGAACAAAGTCATAATCAACAATTTGAAGAAACGTTTAGAGGAATCAAAGGGTAATTGGCCTGAAGTGTTACCCGGAGTGTTATGGGCATATCACACGACAACAAAGACGAGCACAGGTGAAACTCCTTTCTCTTTAGTTTATGGAGCTGAAGCATTAATCCCAGTTGAAATAGGAGAACCGAGTACAAGATTCTCACAAGCAACACAAGAGTCTAATGATGAAGAGATGCGGGTCAATTTGGATCTACTGGAAGGCAAGAGAGAAGCCGCATTAATAAGAATGGCAGCACAAAAACAAGTGATCGAACGATATTACAACAGAAAAGCACGACTGCGATACTTCAAAACTGGGGACTTCGTGCTTAAAAAGGTTTTTCAATCTACAAAGGGGCCAACGCGGGTAAACTAAGTCCAACCTGGGAAGGACCCTACAGAGTTCGAGATATTGCAGGAAAAGGAGCATACGAGTTGGAAACAATGGACGGGAAGGTGCTTCCTTCACATTGGAATGCAGTTCATTTGAAGAGATACTACTTCTAAGGAAAAACCCACGGTCAGGTATCACCATGTTAAATTATATTTTTTGAATTGTTAAAATTTTACTAATGATTTTAGATGATAGGCAAAACGCTAACCCGTACTAAATGATGAGTCACGACCTGTAAGGCAAAATGGAATAAACTAAAATTCCTAGCCCAGGGTTACAATTATTCTGATAGAAGTATACACGGGTTAAGCAGTCTTCATCTATAATCGCACCCCCGAGTCCCGTATGTATTTCCTTTTCAGGAAAAGGACCAAACGAAAGAAACTACCAAGTGCCCGAGGCTTCATACTTCAACACTCAAACACTTGGGGGACTACATAATATACATCACGTGTATAAAAAGACGGCAAAGAAGATTTAGAAAATCAAGCCTGGAAAAAGTCAAGTGCAGAGTATAAAAGTCAAATGAAGTCATGAGCAAGGCTAGTAATCCTTACTATAATTAGGGTAAAGTTGTGTCTAAAGCAGTTGCAAAGAAAAACCTGCATTTATTGTACTAAAACGGGTTATAAGGAAAAACCTCGTATTTATTGTTCTTCTTCTTATATAAATCTGTTACAAGGAAAACAGTTACGAGAAAGTTATAGATGTAATTCAAATAATGTAAAGTATTATTCAAAACTTGTCAAAGTTCAGAAATAACAATTTGTCGAAGTTACTGCAAAAAATATGTGTGTTCCTATTTCTTTTATCGTATGATCACACCATTATGAAGTTGAGACGTCTTCTTCATTAAGTGTCAAAATATAAAAGGGCCCTCTTTTATAAAACTCATGTTATTTGGTCATGGGATTAACAGAAGCATTTTTCAAAGAACAAAAATGCAGACTATTCTTTAAGTCCTTGAAAATAAAAAGGCAAGGATAGAACAGACGGAAGTTCAATGATAAATAAAAGCTTCATAATATTTAAAACTAAAGACTAAGTATAAACCTAGTCATCGAACTGTTTATACAAAATACCCCATAACAAGACTTGGGAACTTGTATTTCTAAAAAATCAACCCTCAAGTGATAGCCAAGGGTTTGATTACAAAAACAAACTATCACAAGAAACCAAAAATCTTAAACATGGTTTTCCAGATTGGCACCTGCAAAAAAAGGAATTTAAAGCAAATATAAATCTTTTCACTAAGAAGAAAGAATTGAGGAAGGATCATCAGCGGGCTCAACTGGAACAGTATCAACAGACGAGATCTCAGCTTGGCTTGCAGCAAGGGGCACAGTTGAGCTTGAAGGAGGTACAGCATCCGAAGCAATTTCAGCATTCACAGAGGCTTCAACAACGGGAGTTTCAACCACGGGAACTTCAACCTCGGGAGATGAAAAATCTTGTGTTTGTTGAGTTCGTGCGATGGTTTCATTCACCTTGGCTAATTCTGATTCAAGTTGAAGTTCTCTTGACCCATTTCTAGTAAGGTGTCACGGCGAGAATTTAGGAAGTCCCAACTCACCTTAATATCAGTTTTTTCCTCAAGGATTTCATAATCCCTTTCCCAAGCAGCGACCTCATTCTTAAGTCCTTCATTCTCGGCTAATACAGAATTATAAGAAGATTGAAGGGTGGCATGAGAATTCTCCAAAGCTTGCACATTATCCACAGAGGCACGAAGATCCGTCCTGTGCCTTTGTCAAAT
>NC_031998.1:37311091-37316643 GCF_001879085.1 Nicotiana attenuata | reverse complement strand
TTTGCTTGTAGAACCCGCTTCTACATTGTGAACAGTAGAAGGAGGAGCGGTAGAAGAAGTGAAAACAGCAACGGGAGGTGAAGAAGAAGTTGGAGCAGATACGGAAGGAACCAAAGGCACGGAAGAAGTTGGAGCAGATAAGGAAGGAACCAAAGGCACGACAGAAGAAGGAAGGGAAGGAACTAAAGGTATGGGAGTTGAAGAAGAAGATAGGGGAGGTTCATCCAAAATGGGTCCTAACTCGCCACTCTCAAAACCACTAATGAAAAGCTGGTTAATCGACTCATGAGTATCAGGAAGGGTAGCAACATCATCGTCAGAGACGAGATTAACATGCCCGGTTGGAGAAAGATGATGAGAAACTTCAGCTTCATCAGAGACGATACGTCTCTGAACTCTTGGCCTTTTCACCAAGGAACCATCCTCCTCTTCTTCGTCGGAGCTATCATCGTCTGTGGTTTCTCTTTTCAGAAGAATATCCTGAGCACTTTCTAAAGAAAGTTGGGTTCCTAAACGAAAAGCTGCAACTGCTTCAGCAGTAACACCTCGAATAGCAAAACCTGACACAAAGAAAATTGAAAGTTAAGGCAATAAAGAGAAATATCTTACATACGAGAAAGACGAAAACTCATACCGTGAGTCTTTACTTTCCAACCATGACGATTGGAAATAAATTTCCAAGACCTAGCCTCCATAGGAGCAATCTTCAACAATTTATCTACCCAACCACGAAAATTGGGAATGTTCTCCACAACTCCCATGGTTGCTAAAGGAAAAAAAAAAAAAGAAACAAAGTTAAAGAAATTTGTAAACTCAAAAGAAAGAGGTACGGGAGAGATGAAAGACTTACGTGCAAAATTCCACCTCTCAGGGAAGGGAACGTTTTGTTCACCCACTAAACCAACTATGGGAGCAGCAACAAATCGGGCATACCAGCCACGATCCTTATCATCTTCTGGGCTTACCAAAACTCTCTTACTCCTAGCTACTAAGGTAAAGACGCCATTACGAAAAAGTCTAAGGGAGTATAGATGAATTAGGTGGGAAAGGTGAAATTAACATTTGCCAAATTGGCCAGATGCCTTAAACAAGCAACAACCCTCCATACCAGCGGGCCAATCTGTGCTAAACAAACTTTGAAGAAACATCAGAAATCGAGAATTACTGGGTCGATAGCTGGTTTAAACCCAAGAGTAATAGGGTATGTGTAAACAAAAGAGAATCCAGTCATATATGAAGTAATCCTCTGATTTGGATTGGGGATTACAATGGGAAAATCATTACTCCAGTGACAATCTTTGCGAACTATGGGAGCTAAAATCTCTGAAATCATAGTGGGGTAAGCATCGGAACGATCTAGACCAGAAATTTGGGTTTGAAGTGATTGTCTATCGTGCTGAAAAGATAAATCGTTAGGGATTATCTCTTCTACCAAGGGCTCCTGTAATGGTTCAGAGGCCTCCTTGCTCTTAGAAGATGATTTTTGGGTAAAAGAACCTCTAGTTCTAGAGGAAGAACCAGGGCTAGGAGAAGGCATGGCAGAACCACCACCACGAGAGGATCCTAAGCTACGAAGTCTCCCACCCCTTCTATGTCTAACAGGGGCATTGGGAAAATTGTCTAAAATAGGAACTCTCTTAGGGTTAGGGTTCGAAGAAGACATGATGATGAAGAAGAAGAAGAAGAAGTAAATAGAGATTTACACAGTTCAAGTGTTCGAGAAAAAAAGTTTTACTTGGTAAAAGGTGAAAGGTAAAATTGTATTTATACTGATGAGCGACCATCAAAAGTAAAAATGCAGTAACGGAAGGGTCACAATAATGGTAACTAACACTTCATGAACAGTGGAGCCGAAAAGAAACCCTGAAAAAGTGTTGTAAAACTGTGGAACTAATAAGAAGATGACACGTGTCTAAAGCATTAAATGGAAGTAATAATTGAAGCGTCAACTCTGTCAGAGCATTAATGGTGACAAAAATTCTCCTTTAATGAATTCCACTTCCCAAATATTCAAACTGATGAATAAATGGAAAGTGGGGGGACTATCTGTATTGGGAAAAATTGTATTTATATATAAATGGTGACGTGTCATGACACGTAGACTGGTCAAACAGTCAAAGAATTAAGGTTGGTTTACATATACGATCAACAAGTTAAATAGAGAAGGCGCGAGCAGTCATACAAGTAATTCAATGCTCGTACCTATTCAAGACATTTAAAGGTCAAAGATCGTGAAGAGTCAAAGGAATGAATCTGACAGCAAAAAAGAGCCCAGATACATCATTTAATGAGTATTAAATACCGGAAACGTTAGAGAATATGTATTTAATGTATATGATTGCATAACGTAACATTTAAAGTCATTAATTTCCCATAATTGTCTTATTATGACATAGGTAAAATCTGTATTGCCAAAATAGCTATAAAAGGGAAAGTCACAAACAACTGTAAACACAGAAAAAACACTATTGGAATATACTTTGATTTACTTGCTTTCTGATTATATTATTCACAAATTTCTTTCTTTATATACTCTCTTCCGATTATCAGTAACCCGAGTTCTTCTATATTCAAGCTTTGACCTAAAATCTAATTTTTGGTTAAACAATAGTGGCAGTGTACTTCATAGGTTTTATGTCATAGTCTTACCTTAGAAGACTTGAGTAATCCATGTAAAGATTATTTGAACCTTGGTCAGGTTTAAGTTTAGGTTTAGGTTCTCTTTTGGTTTAGGTTTTGATTTTTCGTGTTGATTTTTCCACTTCTCTATGGGCAAATTAATGTCGATTTTTAAACTTTTTTTGTAAAAAAGAAAATAATCTTCCTAGTCTTGTTCTTGGTTGTAAAATGATAGAAAAGAATTGGGGGACTTCTGCACTAAATATATTGTTAAATGACTTCCCAATTTTAATTGGCTATTTTTAGACCATTAGTCTTCTTAAAATAAATAAATATAACAATAATAAATAGAAAAAACACAAACAATATTGTAAAGAACAATCATATTAATCCATTACTATGATCCATTTGAAGTCATTACATATAACTAAAGAGAAGAAATTATCAAGCTAAGCATTAGTTAATCCTAGCTCTTCAACAGAGAAGATCACATCCCCTGATGTAGCCTCAACTAGTTCAAAGAGACTGACACTCCTTTATTCAGATTATTGTCGACAACAAATTGTTTCCACCTATTGACGAGTCTTCTCCGAACACCACTTGTGAGAGTACACAGCCCACTACCTTCCCATTACATCGAAGCATTGTTTTAACCGAAATAGGAGAAGATAGCCACAAATACTCTCTGGAATAAACTGCAAGAACATAATGTAAAGATAGGGTTCAGGTGTAACGACCCGCCCGGTCGTTTTGATCCCTAGCGCGCCGTTCAGCAGTTCAAGGCCATGAGCAGCTTCAATTCAGGCATTATGACTTATACGCGTGGTCGGAATTAAATTTCGGGAAGTTCGGAGTTGACTTGGAAAGGAAATTCTCATTTCGGAAGCTTTAATTGAGAGAATTGACTAGGATTGGATTTCAGAGTAAACGACATCAGAATCGGGATTCGAAGGTTCCAGCAGGTCTGTATGATGATTTCGGACTTGGGCATATGCCCGGATCGGGTTTTGGGTGACCCGGGAGCATTTTGGCGCCTATTGTGGAAGTTAGCATTTTGGAAGAAATTTCATAAGTTTGGGTTGAAGTGCATTTCAGTGTTATCGGTGTCCGTTTGGGATTCTGACTCTGGGAGTAGTTCCGTATGGTGATTCTGGAGTTGGGAGCGCGATCGGAAGTGAATTCGGATGTCCGTGGAACATTTTTGAGCCATTTGGCTAAAGATAAAAATTTGAAGGTTTTTGAGAACTTTGATCGGAGGTGGATTTTTTGATATCGGGGTCGGAATCTGATTCCGAAAGTTGGAGTAGGTCCGTAATGTCGAATATGACTTGTGTGCAAAATTTAAAGTCAATCGGACGTGATTTGATAGGTTTAATCATCGAAAATAGAAGTTTGAAATTCTAAAGTTCATAAAGCTTGGATTGGAGGTCGATTCTTGGTTTTAGCGTTGTTTGATATGATTTGAGGCCTCGAACAAGTCCGTAATATGTTTTGGGACTGGTTGGTATGATTGGTCGGGGGTCCCGGGGGCCTCGGATGGATTCCGGGTGGTTAACGGATCGAATTCGGAGTTTGAAGAAGAGCTAAAGTTGCTGGTTGCTGGTGTAACCGCACCTGCGAGACTAGGGCCGCAAGTGCGGAGCCGCAGAAGCGTCCCTGAGGTCGCAGATGCGGAATTTGGTGGAAGAGAGCTGGGACCGCAGATGCGGTCGTTTTTCCGCAGATGTGGGACCGTATCTGTGGGAGATAGGGCGCAGAAGCGGAAGTGGGCGGCTAGGCATGGTACCGCAGATGCGGTCATTTTTCCGCAGACGCGGGACCGCACCTGCGGGAGATAGGGTGCAGAAACGGAAGTGGGCAGCTAGGCATGGTACCGCAGATGCGGTCATTTTTCCGCAGACGCGGGACCGCACCTGCGGGAGGAGAAGCGCAGAAGCGGGCTGGGGAAACTGGAGGAAGACCGCAAATGCGGCCATTGGTCCACACCTGCGGGACCGCAGAAGCGGTCAATAGACCGCAGGTGCGAAAGGACTGGAGGCAATGAACTATCTTTAAAATTCGAGTTTAGGCTCATTTCCTCCCATTTTTCACTTTGGGCTGGGCGATTTTGGAGCTTTTGGAAGAGAGATTTTCTCCATTTATATCAAGGTAAGTTGTTCCCACTCATTAGACGCTAAATACATGGTTTTACTTCGGATTTGAGCATGAAAATTGGTAGAAACTTGGGATTTGAGGGAAAACCTAGAAAAATTGATATTCTTGGATTTTGACCACAATTTTGGATATGAAATTGAGAGTAAATTATATATTTGAGTTCGTGAGGTTATGGGTAAACTTTATCTTTGAAAAATTTCAGAATCCGGGCACGTGGGCCCGAGGGCATTTTTGTCAACTTTCCGATCGGGGTTAGGAATTGTTATAAATTGGATTAGTATGAGTAGTTTATCATATATTAATGGATTTGCATAACTATTGGCTAGTTTTGGAGCGTTGTGCATCAATTTGAGTTTTCGGAAGGGTGTGGAAGGTCGGTTATGGATCTTCGAAACAAGGTGAGTCTCCTTTCTAACCTTGTAAGAGGGAATTGTCCCCATGGGTGAGTTAATTGGTTATGTGCTTCTATTTGTGGGGGCTACGTACGTACGAGGTGACGAGAGTCCGTGCGTAGCTACTATTATGTTTAAGTCCGGCTAGTCTAGGGCCCAAAAGCATGTTATTCTTGGAATATTTGTAATCTTATTGACAGTTTGAATTTTTTAAATCACGTTGAGTTAGTAAATGAATTTCTAAAAAGATTTACCTTCATTTTCTTGAATTGTTAAAAGAAAATTGGTTTTTCCTTGGATAAATTGCTCCCTGATGAGTTCTTAATTGACTGTTTGAATGTGTTTATATATTGTGGAACGGGCCGAACGCCTCGGTAGATTAAATAG
>NC_031998.1:37185688-37310991 GCF_001879085.1 Nicotiana attenuata | reverse complement strand
ATCAATCCAGAATCAAGAAAAGAAGAAAAGAACAAAAAGAAATGAATTCAAATGTTGAAGCAAACAAAGGTGCGGATTGCTCAAAGTCATAAGCTCCGCTGATCCTGTTTTGACCCTATGCTGCGTGAAGAAGTAAACACCTACAACTTGCGAGCATCAAGACTCAGATCGAAGTCCACAGCAAAATCAGCTAAGACTCAAGACCAAGTTTCAAAAGAATTATAGATAGGAATCTTGTAACTCATAGTTGGTAGGCATAGCTAGCTTAGCTTTGATTTTTCTTTTGGTGTAATAAGGAGGTCAGCAAGCAGTAGCAGCAGCAACAGCAGTGAAATTCACAGCTCCTGGTAGTCCCAGCTACCAAAAACTTTCCAGAACTACACTGACCTGATTCCTTTATAGCCAAGGATATGTAGGCAACCTTTGAAGCAGGGTTCGGTCAGACGGTTTTCAAAATGCTTCTCATGGAGTGCTGAGCAGGCAAAAATCCTTCATGGTGCTCATTTATCTTTGCCCGAAAACCCTTCGTGTCTTCGAGCAAAGAGGGGCAGCTGTGAGCACGTGATTTTTGCCTCGCTTAAATTACTCCTATAGAATTCTTAAAATTAGGATTTTTCTTTATTTGATTTTTAGAATCTAATTGCATGATTTTGTGTTTATTTGCATTTTTGTGTGCATTTTACTTGATATAATATATAAAAATAGCACATTTGCATTTAGGATCCAATTTTATAGTTTTCTTAGGTTTATTAGTTAATTGACATTGCAAAAATAAGAGAAAATAGCAAAATTAGTTCTTTTGCATTTTTTGCTTAGGATTTAGTTAATTTTAGAGAATTAAGTAGTTTAATTTTAGAGTTAAATCAGGTCTTTTCATTTTAATTTTGTATTTAACAAAAATTAAAAAAAAAATGAATGAAATGAAAATGAATTGAAATTAAATAAAAGAGAGGAAGTAATTGAAAAGAAAATAAAGAGAAAAGGAAGAGGGCCAGCCTTTCTGGGCCAATTTTGTTTAATTCTGCCCCAGCCCAAACCAAATTCTTCACAATCCGGACCAAAATCCTAGCCCAATCCACAAAAATCCGACCTGCCCCCTCATTAAATGAAATGACGCCGTTTGGCGTCGTTCGATCTTAGCCCTCCATTTCCCCATTATCCAACGGCCACGATCGATCCTTCAATTTAAATAAAAGTGTCCAAAAAAACCTTAGCAAACCCTAGACCAAACTCCATCATCCTCGTACCAACCCCTCCCCCTGTAACGCCGGCCGTCACTCCACCATAGCGCCGCCTTACTCCGCCGTCCGCCACCAGCCGAAAATCGCCTCCGCCGGCGGCGAAGCTCCAATCAACCCCAAAAATACACCATCGACTCATTTTCCTCTCCTCTTTCCAACCCCCAAAACAATTTCCTTCAATTCATTGCCAGTCTTTTCGAATTTTAGATCGAAAATCCGAACCAAAACATTAACTCACCCAAATCCAACTAAATTTACACCATATACTCTTCCGACCTCCCTCTACCCGAATCCCTAGCCAGAATCTTTCGAATGTTGCCAAAACCTCTCGAATTTTAGATCGTAGGGGCGGCAGAACCCTAGAAGTTCAAATCGTGCGATTGCTGCCCCAATTTCTTGAGTCTGTTGTTGGATTCGAGTCACGAAACAATGTTTTCGTTTGTTCTTTTTGAAGAACAAGCGTTTAACATTATTCCGAGACTCGAATCGATATCCAGCCTTTGTACAAGCCGTGCATAGGTGAGTTTTTCTTTTCCTTCTTTTGTTATTTGAATTCTTTGTGTTAAAATTATTTTCTGTTAATCTGTCCTAGGTTTGTATTTTTTTTCGATTTAATTTAGTTTGATAATCTGATTCATACTTCTGCCTGTTCTTGGATTTTTCTTTTATTTGCCAGTGTTGAATTTTTCTTTCCATACTGATTTTGTTGATTTTGTTCATTTCTTAGTTTGTTTGACTGCTAATAGATAATAGTAGTTTGTAATCCGGAATTCAGTAGTTAGTTTTAGATTTAAGAGTTGTGATTGAATTTGGTTTAAGCTGATTAATTTTCAGAATTGTTAGTTTGACCATGGTTAGTTAGAAAGGCTAGGTTAGTTAACATGGGTTAGTAATTTTAGGACTAATGCAGGGGCAATAAGGGTAGTTTACTTAGGGAATATTGCTGCAACTGAAAGTAGAAGCCCCTAGAACCTTCTAGATTGAGGTTCCAATTTGCATTTCAGAAATTGAATAGTATAACTTGGCCAACAAGGCATGAATTGAGGGACTAATTGGCTAAAAATAAATTTGAAATAAGGGACTTAGGGTGTAAAAACAAAATCTGAAAGTTACCCTAGTTTTGCCTATAAAAAGGCATATCCCTTGCCTTATTGAAGAAGGGCGAGAGATCTGAAAATTCTCTCAAAAGAAAAACAAATTCTCTTCAGGTTTCAGATTAGAAAATTTGAATTTCAAATTCCAAAAAAAACCTTCAAAAACCAAAAAAAAAAAAAGGTAGAAACAAGACAGAAAAATCCAAATAGGTACTGTTCAATTAGGACTTCAAAGAAATCTGAGTCTATACAATTTTGCATTTGAGTTCGAAGCCATTTCTGGTTTTCTTCAAGTTATTTTGAGTGTTTCTAGCTACTGAGGCTTTTCCTGAAGTTTACTGTTACATTCGGGGTGTATTCGATTCTAATTTGAGTCAGTCTTGGGTATATTTGAGCTCTTTGGTTGATTTCAAGTTGAAACTGATTTATTCAGTCAGTTTTGGGTCTATTTGCTGGTATTTTTCATCGCTGATTTCACTGGGTTCCGAGCTTATTCCTAAGCTGCTGTTGAGAACTTCTATTGCTGCTGATTTCTTCTTCTTCTTCTTACTGTTCTCTGATTTCCAGGTACACACTTGGATCTACCTTGATGTGGCCTTCAAGTTGGAAATAGAATGAATTTGTTTCCCTGATACTTGCTTGTTGGATCATTTCTGTCCATAGCTAGATAAATGTTGATTGTTGCATGTGTTTGTCTAGTGTAGTTTAGTTTTGGTCTGTACTAAGCATAAACAATGGACTATGGATTGATATACTTTCATTAAGATTGTTTTCATTGGATTAATTGACTGAAACTGGGACTATAGACCTCTGTTTCACTCATTTCGTTTGCATTCTGTAGTTAGGTCCTATGCATAAATCGTTAGGTCTATTGTTTTATTTCAAATGTTGTTGATACTACCAGTTTCTAGTGTGGATGATTTGAATGTTGGAACAGCTGGTGTAATTCAGTCATATTACAAATGTTAGAACACATAGGCATGATTTAAATCTGGAAACGGCATACATGCTTATAACGACGTGCAGTCAATTACGTCTAGTAGTCTAAAGGCGTAGTCATTTCCAGCGATTCATCTCCAAGTTTAATTCACGAATGAAAAAAAAAAAACTTCTGAGCGTGTATTTGAATGAAATTATTTGGTTATTAAAATCTCAAAATAAATGAGTTTGTAGTCATCAGTATACACATGAATGTAAGTCAACATGTTTTTGATTTGAGTAAATATGAAACTATTCATTTGTTCACAAATTGACTAGTCCAGTCGTGACTTGGGTTCCAAAAAAAACTCAATCTAATATTGGACTTGGATTCCTTCATGTGCCGAACCTGACGGCCCTTGTTTTAGTAGAAGCCGGGCCTAAATTTTGTTCGTGCAAGGCCCACGTTTGGGCAGTTTTGTTTTCAGGAGCATAACTGAATTTGCTTAGGGCCAGGTTGAGGCCCAATAAAAATGCTGAAAGTTTCAAATCACGAGTCTTGGGCTAATTGTTGAGGCCCAATAGAATGCTGGAAACTAAAAATCCATTAAGATTACATTAGGAATATGGGGGCTTAGTTTGCAATATAAATTTAGGTTTTCGAGTTAGGTAGCGGGTTCAAATTAAGAGGGTCCTCCCTTTTGTTTGAATTCGGATTTGAACTCGAGGCCCGAATTTATAAATGCAAATTAATTAGGCCCTTTTAGAGACAAAAGAAATAGAAAATCGTAGTTGCTTTAGGTTGGCCTTTAAATAAAAATGAGATGAGCCTCGCCAAACAAAACACATAAATTGCGGGCCCTCAGTAATTGTTCCTATTAAAATCCTTAGAATTCAGGGGCGTGCCGTTTAACGAATTTCACGGCCCTCCACAAAGATAATAAGACGCTAGCCACCTCAAGCGCGCCATTAATAAATTTACCTTCTTAAATACGGGTGTGCATTTCATGCGATCCAAATCCAAATCCCAAAACGTTGAATGAGAGGTGTCGAGGATCCGGGTGCATTTCATGTGACGTGATCCAAAAACACGCTCTTAAACGGCATTCACTTTCATAAAAAAGGTAATTAAAAGCGGTTAAACAAATTTATAAAATTGCACTATAGGATTGAATATGTATAAAATCAGATTTTAGCCATTTATAATAATTTAAGCAACCGTGCTAGAACCACGGGATCCGGGGGTGCCTAACACCTTCCCTCGGGTCAACAGAATTCCTTACACAGAATTTCTAGTTCGCAGACTCCAATTAGGAAGTCGAAATTTTTCCTCGATTTGAGATTTAAATTAAACCGGTGACTCGGGACACCAAAAGCCCATCCTTTCCCGAGTGGCGACTCTAAAAATAAATAAATAATCCCATTTCGAATAATGTCACTTTAAGTGGAAAAACTCCCTTATACATTATCCTTCGGGGTAGGTGTGTAAAAAGGAGGTGTGACAAAACTATGTATTAAACTCACATTAAATACAAATAACTTACCTCACAAGCTAGGTTGAAATCTCCCTTTTTGAAGCTCCCAAATCGCCCAAGTATGGAGTAAAATTTGTCAAAAATGACACAACTCCCGTATTAAATGAAGGTCACTGCTTTCAGCAATTTCTGCATCTGTGGTGAGGGGACCGCATCTGCGGTCTCGTTTCTACGGGCAAGTGCGAAAATGGGCTGGGCCAACTGAGGCCGCTTCTGCGGAAGGCCCACCGCATATGCGGAGGAAGGGCCACATCTGCGGTTTCTGGGCTGCCCACCCTTGGCCGCATCTGCGAGTCGTTTCCCACACCTGCGGGCTCGCATTTGCGGCTGTCCAACCGCAGGTGCCGTTATGGCAGCAGCTGGAGCTTCAGTTCCTCCTCCAATTTTCAACCTAGCTCGAGCCTCGTCCGATTGACGCTTGGGGGCCCAGGGGCCCGCCCGAACATACCGACAAGTTTGAGATGATAAAACTGACTTGCTCGAACCCTTGGAATGCCGGAAACAACATTAAAACTAGGAATCACATGCTAAAACAAATTTATTCGAACTTATGAACTTCAAGTTCTTCAATTTACTTCCAATGTAAACGAAATGCTCTTATACTACTTGGATTGACACCAAATTTTGCGTGCAAGTTTTAAATGACATTATGGAACTATTCTCGGTCTCGGAATTCCGTTCGAACCTCGATAATACAAAAACTCGCCCCAAACCAAATTTAAAGAACTTCAAAATCCTTAAGGAATCAACTTGCACTATTAGGCTCCAAAACGCTCCCGGGTCATCCAAAACCTGATCCGGACATACACCCAAGTCCGAAATCATCATACGAACCTATTGAAACCGTCAAATACCGATTCCGAGGTCGTTGACTCAAACTGTTGACCGAAGTCAAACTTGACCTTTTGAGCCAACCTTAAGGAACCGAGTGTTCTGATTTCAACCCAAACTCTTCTAAATCCCGAACCAACCATCCCCGCAAGTCATAAATCAGTTAAAGCAAGTACAGGAAGTCTTATTTGGGGAACGGGGTTCTAGAAAGCTAAACGACCATCGGGCCGTTACAATAAAGAACATAATCACAACTCTATTAAAGCTCCTCCAACAAATTCAAGCAATTAAATACTAAGGCATATGTAAAACTTCCCGCCTTACGCCCACGCCTTTTAAAATACTTTGTAAGACCAATACCCAACCACATTGCCGACAGCATCCAAGATTGGAAAATAGAAATTAAAAAAAAAAATTACAAACTCGCACTACTTTAGCACAAAATAACTTAAATTAGCAAAACCTTATGTTGCATATTAGCTTAGTGGGGCACTTTGTTTTTCTTTCTTCCTATCTTTGATAGAACACCATGTCTTTTCTTCAAGCAATTCCATGGTTGATCGATGATATGTTGATATAAAGCCTACTTTGTCAATATTAATCCATGTCTTAATCATTTCTTCATTATTGGAATTTAGATGCTAAAGCACTATATATAGGGTATGTGATTCATGACTTTAATATTTTTTTTCTTGACTAATCCAATGAATCAAATCTTTTAGTGGATGACTAAAGATTGACTGATTGCTGTCTTTGAGATAAAAGTTAGTAAGACTCATCCATTCCTTTTTATTGAGGGGTAAGGAGACGTTTGTGTAGGGTGTGGGGTGGGTAGGTATATGTTCTTGTTGGTAAAACGTCCCACTTGTGTCACTAGTAATATAAATTGATTTACCTTTGTCATATTTATCCCCTTTTTCGTATATATACTGAAGATAGTATTTAAAATTCTAGCACGTACCGATAGTTGAAAAAAAACAAATCAAATGTGACTTTTATTATCGAATATTTCTACTATATATAAGGGACCATGTAAAGAGTTTTGTAGTCCTTAATTACCTTGTAATTATCTTGTTAGCTTGCCAACCAAAAGGGTTTGCTCTTCCTAATATGTCCTTGTATTTGCTATTTATTACTTCATCTACTAAAGTATGTTTCCAATAAATCAGAATACTTTCAAACTCTTTTTGGTAATATATAGCTCCTTAACCTAATTTTTGCAGGTGAACATAAGTTTTCTGCTCCTACTTTATTTCTTTTTTTCTTAGGTTCCTATATTTAATTTGGTAAATATATTAAATTTGAGCCCTTAAAAAATGCTTGAAAGTTATCCACAAAGATAAATCTAAAATGCTAATAACAATAACCTTTAAGAATTTATTTGATATTGGGAGAGTACTCTATCGATCAAATTTTCATAGTAATTCTAAAATTATAATTATTCTCTTCGATCTTATTTTTAATAAAAAAATATTTTGAAAATATAAATTTAGATGTAGTGATTTGACACAATTATACAATAGAAAATAAATTTCAAAGCTTTTTTAAAATCAATAGATTAGAATCTTGAAAATAAAATAAAAATATTTAAATTTTATCCAATTTACTTAATTAAGTGGGGATAGAATAGAGGAAAATGGAGAGGTGCTTAGCAAGTGATCAACTAATAATCTCACATTTATTAAATACGTCTGATGGTTACATGCTATTGAAACAAAGATATATTTTTTTTCTTAAAACAATTTAATTTGTCAGAAATCATATAATGCTTAATTGGTTAGGTAGCAAATTTTCTTTTAAAAATAAAGCATGAATGAGTTAACGACAAACTATGTTAATTCTTGGACTTTGTTTTAATGAGGAATTTTTACCTCCTATAGCAAAGGTTGATACCTTATTTATTTTAAATAAATACCCTTTTAAAAAAATCATATTTCATAGCTACTTTTTGATTTTTATAGCCAAACATCTATTTATGGTCACCTCGTACCCTTAAGCCATAAAATAAGCTTCGTATATTTTTCTCTCTCCCCTCAAATTTCTCGTATCCCCTCAAATTTCTCGTATCCCCTACCCCATATCTATTCTCCCTCTCTCCGGCAAAGCATCAGAAGTAGAGTTTTCCGGTGAAGACTTTTGGGCAGCCCAGCAATCATCCGATATAGAAATTTTCTCCGGCGTAACAACGGCAACCAGAGGCAACGGTGACGGCGAGCGAGGACTGGATATTGACGGCGGAAAATTGTGTAGTTGTATTTGTGCTATTGATCGATTGCTTCTTTAAGATCTGAAATGTTGCGTTTGTTGGCTCTGCTATGATACTTTCTGAAAATTTCAGTACTCCAGGAAAAACGCTGCAAAGCTGCAATTTGGTTGTTGTGTGGTGGTTTTGAATAAAGGTTAGATGTGATCTGCAATTTGCAATTTCGTCGATTGGTTTGTTCGCGCATAACTTTGCTTTCTGTTGCCGGAATAGTATCACAGTAACGGGAACAATGACGTTTCGAGTCAGAATCGTGGCCCTCTCGACGAGATGACATTAGGGTCGTTCTTGAACAATGATGAAGGAGTTTGGGGCTGAGCAAATTGAAGATTCTGTTACTTTTTTTTAAGTGTATTTCAATGTATCTCGCTGTATTTCCATGTATTTCATTTTATTCATTGTTTTTCTTTTTCATTGTATTTAAGTGTGTCTCGCTGTATTCCATGTATTTCATTGTATTCACTGTCTCGCTATATTCATGTATTCAATGTATTTTTATGTATTTAACTATATTCAATGTAATTGTATAGTTTCTCTAAAGATTGCTATGTTTTTGGGGTATTTTTCGGTTGAGAATCTTTTTTATAACTGTAAATACACATTTTGTGTGTAATAATTGAGTTTGTTGAGTTATATTAGGAGTCTATTATGTTAATTGATTCACTTTCCGTTTAAAAACAACTGAATAGACCATGAATTGCGCCGTGAATACAGTTGAATACAATAATCTGTCTAGCTGTAATTCCCTATTTCACGCCGTGAATACAGTCGAATACAATAATTTATCTAGCTGTAATCCCCTGTTTCACGCCGAAATGCTACTGTATTCATGAATACATTAGCTTAAATACATCGAATACACTCGAAAAACCTGAAAACATAGCTATAGGAAGTAATATAATAAATGGTAGCTTCAACTAGCTAATAACCACTAAACAATAGTGGTTTGTGAAAATTTCTTGATTATAATTTATTGAAATATCTTCTTTATTTCAACCTCTAACTAGAAATTTTATGCTCACAAATTCATAAAATATTAAAATATCTTCTTTAATCTATGATAATAGTCCATTTGGAATCATTTTGCATACTTTAAATATGTTACTAAATATCAAGATACCTTTGTCCCTTTGATATATTTACTTATTCCTTGGCACGCTTGCTTTCTTATAAATATTTCTTTTAATAAATTATCTAATGATATGATCAGAAAACATAAATAATCTATATCTATCAATACTATATTAAAAGCACGAAGGCCCATAGCGAAATGTCGTTCGCCTTTTTTACCCTTTAAAAATAGATGTCACGTTAGACAAAATAGACAATCTTTTATTGTCCTAATATTTCAACTATAATTTTTTTTATTATATTCTACCTTATTTAAACTAAGTAAGAAGTCCTATATACATTAAAATCAATTAAGATTTTACCTTTTGTATATCATTATCCGAAACCTTTAACTAATACCCTACAAACTTATAATCACACCCGCTAACCCTAGATTAATAATTGACTTCCTCAATCAATAAAACCCTTCTCACAGGGTTCATGATCCTTTGAGCTGAGATTTCAACTGTAACGACCCAATCGGCCGCTTTGAGCATTTGTACTTTGCTAGCAAGTTCTCGGGCATGACTAGCCCCGTATGGTGTATTATGACTTATGTGAATCGTCGGTTTTGGTTTTCAGGATAATCGGAAAAAATTTGGAAGAACAATTCCCAGTTTGAAGCTTTAAATTTGAAAGGTTTGACCGAGTTTTGACTTGTTAGTATATGATCTCGGATTTAGATTTTTATGATTTGGTTAGCTCCATTAGGTGATTTTGGACTTAGGAGCGTGATCGGAATGTATTTTGGAGGTCCGTGGAAGGTTTAGGCTTGAATTGGCGAAATTGAAAATTTGGCATTCTCTAGTTGGTAGTGGAAATTTTGATATCGGGGTCAGAATGGAATCTCGGAAATTGGAGTAGGTCCGTTGTATCATTTGTGACGTGTGTGCAAAATTTTAGGTCACTCGGATGAGGTTTGATAGACTTTTTGATCGAATTCGTAATTCGGAAGTTTTTGGAATCCTTAGGCTTGAATCCGAGGATGATTTGATGTTTTGATGTTTTTTTAGCGTTCCGAAGGTTGGAACAAGTTTGAACGATGATATGGGACTTGTCGGTATGTTTGGACGGGGTCCCGAGGGGCTCGGACGTGTTTTGGATTGATTTCGGGCTATTTTTCCCTATGATTTCAGTGCTGGTATGATTCTGCATCTAGTGTCTTTTCTCTTCATCGCGATCGCGGAGAGATGAAAGCGGTCACATAAGGGAAAGACATGAGGCTGTTTATTTATTCATCGCATTCACGAACAAGGGTCCACGTTCGCATAGCGTGTGGCAGATGGAGCATCGCCTTCGCAACGGAGAGCACGCATTCGCTTAGTGTTGGGTCTGAGCTGAGGCAGCATAGTTACCTCTTCACGTTTGCGAGGTCAGTTTCGCGAAAGCGTAGTTCAGTCAGTGGAGCTTAACGCGATCGCGAAGTGTATTATGCGATCGCGTAGGGTTATTTCTGGAGCCAACAAAGTTTGTTCTTCGCGATCGCGATGGTCTTCCCGCGATCGCAGTTATGGAAGATTACATGGACAGAATAGTTAAATTGAGGTCTTCGCGAATTTTAGCCATGTTCCACCATTGTTGAGCGGTTTTGAAGCTTTTTGAGAGGGATTGAAGAGGGATTCGAAGAGAAACACTTGGAGGTAAGATTTTTGATCCTAAAAACTCGATTATATGTTGATTTTCAATTGTTTAAGCATGAAATTTATGGGATTAAAGGTGAGAAATTGGGGAACTAGGGCTTGGAAATGGAGAG
Source organism: Nicotiana attenuata (assembly GCF_001879085.1). NCBI lineage: Eukaryota > Viridiplantae > Streptophyta > Magnoliopsida > Solanales > Solanaceae > Nicotiana > Nicotiana attenuata. The sequence goes on along the minus strand of NC_031998.1, from coordinate 37,300,246 downwards.
TTTAAATTGGGGATTTGAGGGGCCATTTGAGGTCTGATTTTGATGTTCTTGGTATGTATGGACTCGTGGGAGGAAGATGATTCTATTGATGTAATTTTTATCGGATTCCGAGACGTGGGCCCAGGGGTCGGGTTTGGCCAATTTCAGGATTTTAGAGTAATTGGTTATTTTCGCGTGGGCTTTATTCCTTTAGCCTATTTTGGTGTTATGATTCTGATTTTGGATAGATTCGGGGCGAGTTGAGGCCGATTCGAGAGGCTAAGGCATCGCGGGCTAGAGTTTGGACCGGATTGAGTTAAGTAATGATTGTAAATGTTGTCCTGAGGGTATGAAACCCCAGATTTCACATCGTTGTGCTACTTAAAGGTGATACACACGCTAGATGACGAGCGTGGAGTCGTGCACTGTTGGAGATTGCGACTTGGTCCGTCCCGTGCGACTGTTAAGTCGCGTATTTGATTGAAAATTGTTTGATATCATTGTGTTTTGGAAAAAAAATTACTATGTTTTGGGTTGGATGCCATAATTGGGCCTTGTGCCAACTGTTTGGACCCTTAGGGGCTTTCTACTACTATTTTTCCTCACTGTTTTGGTTTAATATCTACACTCAGTCATGCTACATTTTACTGTTTTCGTAACTCAGCCTTATTTACTCAGTTTTGATGCTATAAATGATATTTTTGGGCTGAGCACCCTGTGTTACCGATAGCCCGAGTGGCTTGTGCGGCTGATGACTGAGAGGGACCGAGGGTCTGATTGTGAGGTTAACGACTGAGAGAGGCCGAGGTCCTGGTAGTGAGGATTATATATATTTATGGATCGGTGTAACGACTCGTTGTGTCATTTGGGACGTGTGTACAAAATTTTAGGTCTTTCGAACGAGGTTTGATAGACTTTTTGATCAAAAGTGAAATTCCGAAGTTTTTGGAATCCTTAGGGTTGAATCTGAGGGTGATTTGGTGTTCCAGCGTTGTTTTGAGTGTTCTGAGGGTTGGTACAAGTTTGAATAATGTTATGTGACTTGTTGGTGTGTTTGGTTGAGGTCCCGAGGGCCTCGGGATGGATTTAGATGGTTGACGGGGAGTTTGGATGTGTGGAGCAGCTGCAGAATTTTTTTGCTTCTGTTGTTTCCGCACCTGCGGATTGGGTGCCACAGGTGCGAGGCCGCAGATGCGTTTTAAGGGCCGCAGATGCAACCAAAGAGGAAAAGGACTAGAGCCGCAGATGCAGAGCTTTGGGCGCACCTGCGATAGCGCAGGTGCGGGTGTTTGAGCGCATGTGCGAGATGGGGCGGATAAGTGATTTCCGCAGGTTCGAACCTGGGACCGCAGGTGCGAGTACGCAGATGCGATGATTTTGACCGCAGATGCGGTATTTCTGGGGCAGAACATATAAATAATGGACTTCGCGATTTTCAGCTCTTCTTCCCCATTTTTAAGTCGGCTTTGGAGCTTTTTGGGAGATTTTGAAGAGGGAATTCAAGGGAACTTCGTTGAGATAAGATTGTTGAACCTAAAACTCGTTTCTATGGTGTTATTTCACTGATTAGGCTTGAACTTTATGGAAATTAATGGTTGAAATTGAAGAACTAGGGCTTTAAATTTGAGACCTTTGATTAGGGATTTGAGGGGACGTTTGTGGTTGGATTTTGGTATATTTGATATGTACGAACTCCTGAGAGCGTAAGGATTCAATTGATATGACTTTTAATGGATTCCGAGACGTGGGCCTTGGGGTCGGGTTTGGTTAATTTTGGGATTTTTGGTGTAAATTGGTTATTTTCGAGTGGGTTTTGTTGCTTTAGCGTATACAGATGAGTATATTCTAGTTTTGGATAGATTTGGAGCATTTGGAGGCCGATTCGAGAGGCAAAGGCTTCGCAGGCTAGTGTTTGGACCGGATTGAGGTATGTAATGATTGTAAATGTTGTCCTGAGGGTATGAAACCCCGGATTTCACATCGTTGTGCTACTTTGAGTTGACTCACATGCTAGATGACGAGCGTGGGTCGTGCACTGTTGGGGATTGTGACTTGGTCCGTCCTGTTCGACTGTTAAGTTGCGTATTTGATTGAAAATTGTTTGATATCATTGTGTTTTGAAAAAGAAATTACTATGTTTTGGGATGAATGTCATATTTGGGTCTTGTGCCTACTGTTTGGACCCTTATGGGCTTTCTACTATTGTTTTTCCTCACTTTTTTTGTTTAATATCTACACTCAGTCATGCTACGTTTTACTGATTTCGTAACTCAGCCTTATTTACTCAATTTTGATGCTATAAATGATATTTTTGGGCTGAGCACCCTGTGTTACTGATAGCCCGAGTGGCTTGTGAGGCTGATGACTGAGAGGGACCGAGGGTTTGATTGTGAGGGTAATGACTGAGAGAAGCCGAGGTCCTGGTGGTGAGGATTATATATATTTATGGATCGATGTAACGACCCGGCCGATCGTTTCATGAGTTATCGCTCTGTCTTCCCCATTTCTGCCTTTTTATGTCTTGTTCAGTTGTATTATGTAATATCAGATTGGTTGGTTCGGGTTCGGAATGGTTTGGTAGAGTAATGAGACACTTAGTCTCTTAAGTTGGCCTTTTAGTTGGAAAAATCAACCGGAAGTTGACTTGTGGCTAAACGATCTTGGAATTTGGTTTTTATGATTCGGATAGCTTCTTGAGGTGATTTGGGACTTAAGAGCGTGATCGGAATGTGTTTTGGAGGTCCGGGGTAGATTTAGACTTGAATTGGCGAAATTGGAATTTTGGCATTTTCCGGTTGGTAGCGGAAATTTTGATATAGGGGTCAGAATGGAATTCCAGAAATTGGAGTAGGTTCGTTTGTCATTTGGGACGTGTGTGCAAAATTTCAGGTCATTCGGACAAGGTTTGATAGACTTTTTGATCAAAAGCGGAATTCCGTAGTTTTTGGAATCCTTAGGCTTGAATCCGAGGGTGATTTGGTGTTCTGGCGTTGTTTTGAGTGTTCCGAGGGTTGGCACAAGTTTGAATACTGTTATGTGACTTGTTGGCGTGTTTGGTTGAGGTCCCGAGGGCCTCGGGATGGATTTGGATGGTTGACGGGGAGTTTGGATGTGTGGAGCAGCTGCAGAATTTTTCTGCTTCTGTTGTTTCCGATCCTGCGGATTGGGAGCAACAGGTGCAACGCCACAGATGCGACCGATGAGGAAAAGGACAAGAGCCACAGATGCGGAGCTTTGGGCGCACCTGCGATAGCGCAGGTGCGGGTGTTTGAGCGCAGGTGCGAGATGGGGCGAATAAGTGATTTCCGCGGGTGCGCACGTGGGATCGCAGGTGCGAGTCCGCAAGTGCGATGATTTTGACCGCAGATGCGGTATTTCTGGGGCAGAACATATAAATAATGGACTTCGCAATTTTCAGGTCTTCTTCACCATTTTTAAGTCGGTTTTGGAGCTTTTTGGGAGATTTTGAAGAGGGAATTCAAGGGAACTTCGTTGAGGTAAGATTGTTGAACCTAAAACTCGTTTCTATGGTGTTATTTCATTGATTAGGCTTGAAATTTATGGGAATTAGTGGTTGAAATTGAATAACTAGGGCTTGAAATTGGAGACCTTTCACATCGTTGTGCTACTTTGAGGTGACGCACACGCTTGATGACGAGCATGGGATCGTGCACCGTTGGGGATTGTCACTTGGTCCGTCCCGTACGACTATTAAGTCGCGCATTTGATTGAAGATTGTTTAATATTATTGTGTTTTGGAAAATATTAGTATGTTTGGGGCTAAATGCCGTGTCTGGGCCTTGTGCAGATTGTTTGGACCCTTAGAGGATTTTTTACTACTGTTTCCTCATTGTTTGGTAATATTTACACTCAGTCATGCTATACTTTCACTGATTTCATAACTCGAGTTTTATTTACTTATTTTGTTGTTATAAATGATTTTTTGAGCCGAGTAACTGTTTTTACTATTTGCCCGAGGGCTTGAGTGAGTACTGACTAAGTGAGGCCGAGGGCCTGTGTTGTGAGGATGTTATGGGATCGGGCTGCGCGCTGCAGAGTGTTACACTGACTTGTGATATATGAGAGGCCGAGGGCCTGATTAGTTATGCCACGAGATGGCTTGTGATAGCGCTTGGGCTGTAGGAGCCCCTCCGGAGTCTTTACACCCCCAGTAAGTGTGGGTACCCAGTGTGTGATGTGATATTGCCCGAGGGGCTATTGTTGTTTCATGTTGTCGCCCAAGGGGCTGATATGAGTGATTGTGAGGTAGCTCGAGGGGCTGGTTCTGTTAATATTATGCCCTAGGGGCAGTTTGTGGTACTTGTTTTGCCCAAGGGGCTATTTACGTTTCTATCCTTTTACTCACTATTTTCATCACTCGTTTGAAACTATTGAAAGATGTTTTAACAGGTTTTTACTTAACTGAGTTGACTTTTTACGAGTTTTATTGCTTTACTATATTATTCTAGACTTATACTGATTGTTGTAGCATTATGACGTGGTTTACGCATTTTTCTTACTGCTCAACTACCTTTACTATTATTACTTACTGGGTTGGCGTACTCACATTACTCCCTGCACCTTCTGTGCAGATCCAGGAGCCTCGGGTCGCGATAGTGAGTGCTGATTTGCTTCCTAGCGGATCCTCGGAGTTGGCTAGGTAGCTGCTTGGCATTCGCAGCCCAGTGCTTCTCCTTCCTATCTTATTTAGCCTTGTATTAGCATTGCTTTCAGACTATGTTGTCTTTTCTTATTCCTAGATGAGATGTAGTTGCTCATGACTGGAGACACCATGATGTCGGGCTGTGTTATGTTTTCCTCATTGTCTATTTCGACTTATATTATGGGATTTCTAGTTAATTGTTGAGTTTAAATGTCTTAAAATAAATTTCTGGTTGGTTTGGGGTTTGTGTCGGCTGGCCTAGTTTCACCATAGGTGCCATCACGACCGGATACGTTTTAGGGTCGTGACAAGTTGGTATTAAAGCCTAGGTTACATAGGTCTCATGAGTCATGAGCAGGTTTAGTAGAGCCTCGCGGATCGGTACGGAGACGTCTGTATTTATCGTCGGGAGGCTGTAGAACCTTTTGGAAAACTTCATATTCTTGAATTCCTGTCGTGCGAATCTGTTGATTCTGGTACTAAACTTCTGTTATTCTATTCTCTCATAGATTGTGAGGACACGCGCTACCGGTCAGGATGGACGACCACCAGTACCACCAGTTGGGGCCACGAGAGGCCGAGGACGCGGTTGAGGCCGTGGTAGGAGCAGGGGTGTAGCCCGCACACCAGCTAAGGCAGCAATTGCAGATCCACCAGCAGCGCCAGTTCAGGATCAGGTCCAGTTGTGGACGCTCCAGCTGCACCAACTCAGGCACCGGCTGTGCCTATTGTCATTCTAGGTCTTCAGGAGACCTTGGCTCAGATCTTGACCGTGTGCACTAGTCTTGCTCAGGCGGTCACACTGTCTACTACCGCAGCCACTTCTCAGGCCGGGGGAGGCACTCAGACTCCTGCCTCCCGCACACTCGAGCAGGTTGTTTAGGGATTGCAAACACCAAAGGCACCACCAGCCTAGCCGGTGGCAGCTGCTCAGGGTTATGTAGCTTCGGTTATGCCAGAGGACGAGCAGCGCAAATTGGAGAGGTTTGGTACACTTCAGCCTCCGACTTTCAATGGTAGAGAGGGCGAGGATGCCTAGGGTTTCTTGGACAGGTGTCAGAGGATTCTTCGCACTGCGGGTATTTTGGAGACCAGTGGGGTCGCATTTACTACTTTTTAGTTTTCTGGAGCTGCCTTCAGTTGGTGGGAGTCTTATGAGAGGCGTAGGCCTGTTGGTGCGGCACCCCTTACCTAGCAACAGTTCTCCGTTCTCTTTTTTGAGAAGTATTTGCCACAGTCCAGTAGGGATGAGCTGCACATGCAGTTTGAGCAGTTGCGACAGGGAGATATGACTGTTGTCGTGCCCCCCTTTTTTTCCCCCTCTCGCGGGGAGAAGTCCGAGTTTTGACATTCACGGGGTGTAATGACTCATTTCCTTTTCGGGAATTGGGTATTTGAAGAGTCGCCACCTAACGGATTATGGTGCGTTAGGGCACCTAGAGCGATTAACTCTTGGGTTGGTTTGCATTACCAGAGATTAGGGTAAGGGCTCGAAATAACCTCGAGGGGAAGGTGTTAGGCACCTCTCTTGGTCCACAACTGTGGGTCCCGGCCGAACTTATATTCACACATTATTCCATAAATAAAAAATTAAAGCAAATAATTGCAAGTAAAGAATGTTGGGCATTGTATAAAATAGGAATTTAAACAGGTTGTAGAAAAAAAAATAGAGTTTCAAGCAAAGAGGATTTGGGGAGAGGGAGGTCCTAGGTTAGTTATCCTATAGGATCACATCAGTACAATGCCCGGTAATCACTCTTTAGAAAGGGGCTACGCATGGCATTAGCGCATCGGTCATCATATCCATATCTACCCTTCCCATCCCCTTAGTGGTCATGCAAAGCAAGTGTTGGTCAGCGATCTCTATTGCGTGCTGCTACCCGTCCCTTCTTAATGGTCCTGGAGGGAGTTATGACCTCTACCTATAGGTGGTTCTAGACGTACCCCTAAGATTTTAAAAGGGCAAAATTCTAAGGCGACAGTCAAAACATGTAGGACTTTACACATAATGAAAGCAGATAAGAGGCTCAAAATTTCCTCCTCAAGTAAACATACAAGCAGCATGACTCAAACACAGTCAAGGTCTTTATCAATCAAAGTCCTAAAGCAGGATCTTTAGGTGACCATGCAAAAACCAACAAACCCTTTTAGGTTCAGAAATTATATCCTAGCAGTTGCCTAAGGACTCTTTTAAAAGTTATTAGAATCAGAAACATTAAACGACGGAGAAAGAGCTTCAGGGGAATGCAGTTTTGAAAATTCCCTAAGGCTTGCCTATATGCAGTATATTGTGTCTATATTAATGCAGAAACAACAGATTTACGAGATAGGCTCCTTTAATACCTATAAGCATGGTATCTAATGGGATCGATGCAATTTTGAAAGAACTTGTTTTAGAAAATGTTAACGCTTAGTAAGACCAGCTTTAGAAATGAACTAGGCGTAATGAAATTGATTTATTAGGCTGAATTAAATTACTAGACAGAATTGCGAGTATATATCCCTATAGGCATGATATCTAGGCGTGTTACTGATTTTAGTCGATTTGCAGCAACATATAGAAAGACTTATTAAAACTGAATCGGAGTTGAGTCCTATAGGCATGGCATCTACTAATTTAAGACATGATGGTTTGGAGCCTATGAACATGGTTTTTAATATGACAAAATGCAGAACCTTAGGATCATGATTTCTACTGATGCAAACGAAATTAGAAGTGAGATCCTATAGACATGATTTCTATTAGGCAAAGCAATAAGATTTAAAAGAATAAATCCCTATGAGCATGTTTTGTATTGAGTAAAGCAGGCAGATTTTAAAAGTGAGATCCTAAGAGCTGGATTTCTACCCATATTACCCCATATAGTATACATCTACCCACCATTTTCACTAAATGCCCCAAATATCTGTTTACAAATTATTACATGCCAATGAATGAATTACATAAGTAAAATAGAAAATCAAGAAGCTATTCTATAGGGAGCCTTCAATTAGGCCCGAGTTTCCCAAAGCCTCCAATGGTCTCATAAACCTCAATTCCCTAGACAAATCAGAGTCTAGGTGCATCAAAGTTCCCTAAGGGCCTCAATAACCCCGAGCAATGCTTGCACCTAGACTTAGCAACCAAGAATTGAATCAGTGCAGTGTGGAAAGGCCAGCCTCAGTATGCCAGAGTTCAGAGGGCTCTCAAGAGGATCCCAAGGCAGTACACATACTAGAGGGGCCAGAACTTATTGACTAAGAGTAAAGTGAAAGTGCAGGACACAAGTTGAAAAGGGTTATTAAAGACTATATTGGAAAGTCTGTTTTGAAAGCAATTAATAAAGCAACAAAGATTGTTTGAAAAGAGGTTGGAGTAGTAAACAAGCTTAAACACCTTAAGAAAAGATCTCGCACAGCTAGTTTACAGAATTCAGCAGTCATACAGGGGTCAAGGGGTTGGGGATACGTAGACATTTGGCTGCACAACCCAGCAAAGATCTTAAGATTTGTTTGGACATGCTCAGAGATAGTTGACTTTGGCATAATCACACACCAGTCAGGAGAAATACAAACACATAGAAGGGGTGATAAGGATTTGGGGATTCATAGGATGGTAAGCTCACAAGAAGTAAAGACAACTATCAAGGCATGCTTTGAAACACATAAGGGAATACATTGATCTAAAGGGAAGGGGAGACATAGTAGCATGCTGATAATGTAACTTAACTACAAATTTTACAACAAAACCACAAGTAGAAGCAAGCTAGAAATAAAAGAAACTGAAACAATAAGAGAAACATATTGTTGTTGGAGCTTTAAATGACATACCAGTGAAGGTAGAAGTACGCAGAATGAAAGAACCAAAGAGCACAGATGATTAGCCTTGGCTTGCAGCCGGCTAATAGTAGCAAGTAGCACAAGAGAGAGGGAGAGCAGAGATTTTTAGTAAGAGGAGTAGTTTTTGAAAACCAAGTGTTCGTCTCTGATAATGAAAGACTTAGGGTATTTATTGTTTTGAAAATAGGCAGAAAATAAGGTAACAAGTAAAGGTTTAGCACAATTATGGAAGTAATCACAATTAGAATCCAATTAATACAAGTACTCCCCTTTAATCAGGGAATCACAGCTTAAACGGATACCAACAGGGATAATCAAGGAAAGAAAATCAGTTGAGGAAGACTGATTTTTACCATATAAAGGATAGTAAAAGTATAGAGCATATGACTGAGTCTAAGTACAGAATATACCAATTAAGGAAAGGATTCAGTAAGAGTGAAGTACCACATCAAATAAAGAAACGCAATCAGTCAATTTAAACAGACGAGTAGAACTTTAGGGTTTTGAAAGAAAATCTTGCAATCAAACCATGAATTAAGGAAATTAGAATCAATCAAAAGGGAGTCATGACTCTGCACTTCAACATATAAACAAAGAAGAACGAACATGTGTAGCAAACAGGAAAGGTCAGCCATATAGGCAGAAAGAAGCAAGAGATGAGCAAACACAATCATACATAAGTGACATAAGCAGGCTAAAGACTTAGTAGAAAACCCATTCGAAGCATGGTAACCAACAGAAACTTAACAAAATCAAGTAGTCATGCTAACACACAGAACCAAAGCAATGAAAGGTCTTACAAGTTAGGGCTTTTAACAGAGTCGAGTTAAAAACTGTAGGAACATAGGATCAGTCCAAATAAGCAATGAAAGAGGTTTAACCATAAAGAAAATCGATTAAAACAAGCGTAGAAGGAACTCCGAGAAAACCCTAATTTTTAAAGAAGGCAAAATGGTTTGAAAATTGAGGATCTTTTAGAAGAAGTTCGAGAATAGTGCAAATCATAGGAAGAAACAGACCTAAAGCATTAAAAATAACACAGATCTAAGAGATTCAAACGAGAGTTAGGGTTTCAAAAGGAAACCCAAATAGAAACGAGAGAACCTATTGCAAAACTCCATAAATCGTAACATTTATGGTGCGATTTTGCCCAAAATCACACCAGAGAAGCCACGAATGACAGAAACAGAAACCCTAGGTCCAAATCAGCATGGCCCAGGACCCTTGAAGGCCTCACAGATGATGAGCAAGGCGATGAGAGACACATTGGAGGCTTGGGGTTGAAAGGTGGTCGCCGGAGAAGGCCGGAGAAGAAGGTCAGCGGTTGAAAGCTAGGGTTAGGTTGAGAGTTTTTGAGAGTATAGAGGATTTCAGGGCGGTGAGGTTTTGGAAATGAGTAGGGTTAGGGGGTCGTTTAGGAATTAAAAAGGAAAGGGAGTGTGGACCATTGATTTGGGAGATCAACGGTCAGGATTCAACCGGGTAGGTGGGTTTCGAGTTTGGGTAAGGGTTTATAGGGTCTGGGTCGGGTTATTTAATAGGAAATTGGGCTGGGGATTGGGTCCAATTTGGGCTACAATTGAAAGCCAACTTTGGCTATGATTTAAATAGCCAATTTTCCCTATTTTAATTTATAATAAATAATAGGTAATTCCTGGAATATAATTTAAGGTGCCAAAATGATTTAATATACATGATTAACATTAAAAATATGGGGGCCAATTTTATGCGTATAAAATATGATTATTTCTTAAAATGGGCTACATTGCAATTATATGCAATTTAGCTTAAAAATACTAAATGTAATTATAGAAATGTATAAAAAAAATATTAACCATATTTTGACATAAGCATAGAAATTAAATGAGTAAATCATCATAACATTAATTTGGAAAATATCTATTGGGGATTTTATGAATAAAAGGAAAAAAATAAATCGATTTAAACCCTTAAAATTATGGAAACTAAAAGCCTTGTGCATGCTTATATATGCATATATATGCTATTTTGAAGGTATTTATGCATATTTAAAATATATAGGGAAAAATTAGGTATCAACAACTGTGACGCAGTACGAGATGAGGTTCTTAGAGTTAGCTTGTCATGCTATTTGGTTGGTTTCTACGGATAGAGAGAGGATTAGGAGGTTCGTTGATGGCCTTACATATCAGCTTCGGATTCTCATGGCCAAGGAGAGGGTGTCAGGTGCTACTTTTGAGGAGGTTGTTGATATCGCTTGCGAGATTGAGTCAGTTCGTCACCAGGAACGAGAGGAGAGGGAGGCCAAGAGGCCTCGGGGATCTGGTAGTTTTGGGGGTGCTCCTTCGAGAGGTCAGTATCAGCACGGCAGAGGGCGCCCATTCAGGCATACTCAGTCAGCTCGCCCAGGTTATCGTGGAGCATCATCGGGCCATGGTTCTCACAGTTCTCAGCAGGGTCATTCCTCACTCAATGCCCTTCCAGCCTAGAGTTCGTCCCGTGCTCCATCACTTCAGGGCTCTTCTATGCCAGGTTCTTCAGCTAGTCATCCTGGTGCTAGGGGTTCCCTTCAGTCCCCGTCTCCAGCACCAGGGAGTTGTTATAAGTGTTGGGAGTTAGGACATATGTGGAGGCAGTATCCTCGTCGTCTTAGGGGTTCATCTCAGCAGAGGAGTCAGCCCATGACTTCAGCACCAGTTACTTCACCACCCGCCCCGCCAGCTAGGGGTAGAGGACAATCAGTTAGGGGTCACCCTTGAGGGGGAGGTCGATTAGGTGGCGGTCAGGCCCGTTTCTATGCACCGCCAGCTAGACCCGATGCTATTGCTTCAGATGCTGTGATTACAGGTATTGTCTCAGTTTGCCACAGAGATGCCTCTATGTTATTTGATCCTGGCTCCACTTTTTCCTATGTGTCATCATATTTTGCTCGTTATTTGGATATGACCCGTGAGTCTCTTGCTTCGTCTTTTCATGTATCTACTCCGGTGGGCAATACTGTTGTTGTGGACCGTGTATACCGGTCATGTGTGGTGATTATTGGGGGTCTGGAGACCCGTGTGGATCTTCTATAACTTTGTATGGTGGATTTCGATGTGATTTTGGGCATGGATTGGTTATCCCCGTGCCGTGCTATTTTGGACTGTCATGCCAAGACACTGACGTTGGCGATGCCGGGTGTGCCACGGATTGAGTGGCAAGGTTCGACTGATTTTGTCCCCAATTGGGTGATTTCGTTCTTGAAGGCCCAGCGGATGGTTGGGAAAGGTTGTCTTTCATACTTAGCCTTCGTGAGGGATGTTAGTGCAGAGGCTCATAGTATTGATTCTGTTTCGGTTGTGAGGGATTTTCCTGATGTGTTTCCTGCAGACCTGTCGGGCATGCCCCTAGACAGGGATATTGATTTTGGTATTGACCTGGTGCCGGGCACTCAGCCCATCTCTATTCCACTGTATCGTATGGCACCAGCGGAGTTGAAGGAGCAGCTTCAGGAACTCCTTGATAAGGGGTTCATTCGGCCTAGTGTTTCGCCGTGGGGTGCGCCTATTCTGTTCGTGAAGAAGAAGGATGTCACTATGAGGATGTGCATTGATTACAGGTAGTTGAACAAGGTTACAATTAAGAACAAGTATCCCCTGCCTCGCATTGATGATTTATTCGACCAGCTTCAGGGAGTGAGTGTATTCTCCAAGATTGATCTCCGTTCAGGGTATCACCAGTTGAAGATCAAGGACTTGAATATTTTTAAGACAGCTTTCAGGACCCGATATGGTCATTATGAGTTCCTTGTGATGTCTTTTGGGTTGACCAATGCCCCAGCAGCGTTCATGCATTTGATGAACAGCGTGTTCGGCCTTATCTCGACTCGTTTGTTATTGTTTTCATTGATGCTATTCTGGTATACTCGCGTAGTCAGGAGGATCACGCGGAGAATTTGAGAGTTGTGTTGCAGATATTGAGGGAGGAGACGCTTTATGCAAAGTTCTCCAAATGTGAGTTTTAGCTCAAGTCGGTGGCTTTCTTTGGGAACGTGGTGTCCAGTGAGGGTATTCAGGTTGATTCGAAGAAGATAGAGGCAGTTCAGTGTTGGCCCAGACCGTCCTTAGCCACAGAGATTCGTAGTTTTATTGGATTGGCGGGTCATTACCGTCGGTTCGTTCAGATATTTTCATCTATTGCATCACCCTTGACCAAGTTGACTCAGAAGGGTGCTCCATTCCAGTGGCCGGATGAGTGTGAGGCTAGCTTTTAGAATCTCAAGACTGCCTTGACCACGGCTCCAATGTTAGTTCTTCCATCAGCTTCAAGTTCATATACAGTGTATTGTGATGCTTCGAGAGTGGGTATTGGATGTGTGTTGATGCAGGAGGGTAGGGTTATTGCTTATGCTTCTCGTCAGTTGAAACCGCATGAGAAGAACTACCCTGTTCATGATCTAGAGTTGGCTGCCATTGTTTACGCGTTGAAGATTTGGAGGCATTATTTGTATGGTGTGTCTTGCGAGGTGTTTACTGATCATCGTAGCCTCCAGCACTTGTTCAAGCAGAAGGATCTCAATTTGAGGCAGCGGAGATGGTTGGAGCTGCTAAAGGACTACGATATTACTATCTTGTACCATTCGGGGAAGGCCAATGTAGTGGCCGATGCCTTGAGTAGGAAGGCGGTGAGTATGGGCATACTTGCATTTATTCCTGTTGGGGAGAGACCTCTCGCAGTTGATGTTCAGGCCTTGGCCAACAGGTTGGTGAGGTTGGATATTTCGGAGCCCAGTCAGGTCTGAGCTTGTGTGGTTTCTCGGTCTTCCTTGTTTGATCGCATCAGAGAGCGCCAGTATGATGATCCTCACTTGCTTGTCCTTAAGGATAGAGTTCAGCATGATGATGCTAGAGATGCCCATAGCTCGCGGTATTCCATTCATCCGGGTGCCGCAAAGACGTATCAGGATCTGAGACAGCATTATTGGTGGAGGAGAATGAAGAAGGATATCATGGGATTTGTAGCTCGGTGTCTCAATTGCCAGCAGGTGAAATGAGCATCACAAACCGGGTGGCTTGCTTCAGCAGATTGATATTCCAGAGTGGAAGTAGGAGCATATCACCATGGACTTTGTAGTTGGGCTCCCATGGACTTTGAAGAAGTTCGATGCTATTTGGGTAATTGTCGATCGGCTGACCAAGTCCGCACACTTTATTCCTATTTGCACTACCTAATCTTCAGAGCGGTTGGCAGAGATCTATATCCGAGAGATTGTTCGCTTGAATGGTGTCCCAGTTTCCTTCATTTCAGATAGAGGCACTCAGTTCACTTCGTAGTTTTGGAGGGCCGTGCAGAGAGAGTTGGGCACTCAGGTTGAGTTGAGCACAGCTTTTCACCCTCAGACAGACGGGCAGTCCGAGCGCACTATCCAGATATTGGAGAACATGTTGCGCGCTTGTGTGATTGACTTCGGTGGTTCATGGGATCAGTTTCTACCGCTCGCGGAGTTTGGTTATAACAACAGTTATTAGTCGAGTATTCAGATGGCTCCATATGAGGCTTTGTATGGGAGGCGGTGTAGATCTCCAGTTGGTTGGTTTGAGCAGGGTGAGGCTAGGCTTTTGGGTACAAACTTGGTGCAGGATGCTTTAGACAAGGTGAAGGTTATTCAGGAGAGGCTTCGTACAGCGCAGTCAAGGCAAAAGAGTTATGCTGACAGGAAGGTTCGTGATGTGTCTTATATGGTTGAGGAGAAGGTGCTACTGAAGGTTTCACCCATGAAGGGTGTTATGAGATTTGGAAAACAGGGGAAGTTGAGTCCTCGGTTCATTGGGCCTTTCGAGGTGCTTCGGAGGATTGAGGAGGTGGCTTATGAGCTTGCTTTGCCACCCAGCTTGTCGAGTGTGCACCCGACGTTTCATGTTTCTATACTCCGGAAGTATATTGGCAATCCTTCTCATGTTTTGGATTTCAGCACAGTTCAGTTAGACAGTGATTTGACTTATGATGTGGAACCAGTGGCTATTTTGGAGCGTCAGGTTCGAAAGTTGAGATCAAAGGATATAGCTTCAGTGAAAGTGCAGTGGAGAGGTCGGCCCTTGGAGGAGGCTACCTAGGAGACGGAGCGGGAGACGCAGAGCAGATATCCTCACCTATTTGAGGCTTCAGGTATGTTTCTTGACCTGTTCGAGGACGAACGTTTGTTTAAGAGGGGGAGGATGTAACGACTCGTCCGGTCGTTTCATGAGTTACCGCTCTGTCTTCCCCATTTCTGCTTCTTTATGTCTTTTTCAGCTGTATTATGTGATATCAGATTGGTTGGTTCGGGTTCGGAATGGTTTGGTAGAGTAATGAGACACTTAGTCTCTTAAGTTGGCCTTTTAGTTAGAAAAGTCAACCGGAAGTTGACTTGTGGGTAAACGATCTCGGAATTTGGTTTTTATGAGTCAGATAGCTTCGTGAGGTGATTTGGGACTTAGGAGCATGATCAGAATGTGTTTTGGAGGTCCGGGGTAGATTTAGGCTTGAATTGGGGAAATTGGAATTTTAGCATTTTCCGGTTGGTAGCGGAGATTTTGATATAGGGGTCGGAATGGAATTCCAGAAATTGGAGTAGGTCCGTTGTATCATTTGGGATGTATGTGCAAAATTTCAGGTCATTCGGACGAGGTTTGATAGACTTTTTGATCAAAAGCGGAATTCAGAAGTTTTTGGAATTCTTAGGCTTGAATCCGAGGGTGATTTGGTGTTCCAGCGATGTTTTGAGTGTTCCGAGGGTTGGTACAAGTTTGAATAGTGTTATGTGACTTGTTGGCGTGTTTGGTTGAGGTCCCGAGGGCCTCGGGATGGATTTGGATGGTTGACGGGGAGTTTGGATGTGTGGAGCAGCTGCAGAATTTTTCTGCTTCTATTGTTTCTGCACCTGCGGATTGGGGGCCGCAGGTGCTACGCCGCAGATGCGTTTTAAGGGCTGCAGATGGGACCAAAGGAAAATAACTGGAGCCGCAGATGCAGATCTTTGGGCGCACCTCTGATAGCGTAGGTGCGGGTGTTTGAGCGCAGGTGTGAGATGGGGCGGATAAGTGATTTTCGCAGGTGCGCACCTGGGACCGTAGGTGCGATGATTTTGACCGCAGATGCGGTATTTCTGGGGCAGAACATATAATTAATGGACATCGCAATTTTCAGCTCTTCTTCACCATTTTTAAGTCGGTTTTGGAGCTTTTTGGGAGATTTTTAAGAGGGAATTCAAGGGAACTTCGTTGAGGTAAGATTGTTGAACCTAAAACTCGTTTCTATGGTGTTATTTCACTGATTAGGCTTGAAATTTATGGAAATTAGTGGTTGAAATTGAAGAACTAGGGCTTGAAATTGGAGACCTTTGATTAGGGATTTGAGGGGTCGTTTGTGGTCGGATTTTGGTATATTTTATATGTACGAATTCGTGAGAGTGTAAGGATTCTATTGATGTGACTATTAATGGATTTCGAGAGGTGGGCCCGGGGGTCAGGTTTGGCCAATTTCGGAATTTTTGGTGTAAATTGGTTATTTTCGAGTGGGTTTTGTTCCTTTAGCGTATATTGATGAGTATATTCTGGTTTTGGATAGATTTTGAGCATTTTGAGGCTGATTCGAGAGGCAAAAGCATCGCAGGCTAGAGTTTGGACCGGATTGAGGTAGGTAAGGATTGGTAATGTTGTCATGAGGATATGAAACCCCGGATTTCACATCGTTGTGCTACTTTGAGGTAACGCACACGCTTGATAATGAGCGTGGGGTCGTGAACCGTTGGTGATTGTGACTTGGTCCATCCCGTACGACTGTTAAGTCACGCATTTGATTGTAAACTGTTTAATATTATTGTTGATGTTTTAAGCGTCAACACCACATAAGGGAGGGGGGTGATTTGTGTGGTACTCAATTTTCGCAATAAAAGAACCTGGTTCTTCTAGGTGTTCCAACTACTGCTGTTTGCGGAATAATAAATACATAAAATAAAGAACACAGAAATTTTTACGTGGAAAACACCTGGCTCAAAAGGTGAAAAAACCACGACCTACTACTCAGTAGGATTTTCCCAAACTTCCACTAAAATCACTGAGCCAAAACAGCATTTACAAAAACTCTTTGTAATCCCAAGGATTAACTCTAATCCCGTTGTGGCACACAGCCTCAACTGTTGCGACAACTTCAAGTTAACTATAACTTGAACACTCTAGGTACCTAATACAATTGCTTCTATGAAAGCTGAAAGGTACAATGTAAAATCACCTACTACAATTGAACTAGAATAAAAGATAGACACTAAGAACTGGTTCTTCTATCTCGTTCAAGAAGCTTCAGGATTGCACATTCGAATCACACATAAATTGGTTGCAAAATTGCCTTGCTCTTTTGCTCTCAATTTAACTTTAACTTCTGCTTGTGTGCATTACCGGTAAAAGAAAACAACACTGACATTTAATAGGTTAGTGATCAGAGTTTGATTGGGATTCAATTGTTGCTCTTCTATCGTAGAAGAGTTCATGATGATCTTAAACTCTAACACTAACTTTATCCTAGATTGTGTTCTTTTTATGTAAGGAGTCTTTCTCTCCTTATCCATATGCAACCTTTTCGATCAGATCAGGAGATATTGATGCTCGATCAATTAGACTTATCTCCTTCACGTGCATCTCACATGTGCATATAGATCATGACTGTTCTTCACAAGATAGACCTGGTCCGTGTCTGAGTTCTTTAGTCAATCTTCAAAACATCACCTGTTCTTGGGCCAACAAATTCCCCCTTTTTCATGATGACAAACTCTGTGAGTTTTACTTATTTGGAACCTGTAAGAACTCAGCTTAACCATTAATACCAAATTTAGAGAATTCACTTATCATCAAGAACCAGGTTAATTAGGTTATAAATATCACTTATTTAGAATGTGTAAAGCACAATATCTCTTCCCCCTTTTGGCATCATCGAAAAGTTGCATACAATGTGTGAGTCCCAGATATTAATAACTACTCATGGCCACTGGGGCAACTACAAGTGCAATCATGGTTAAATCATCATTAATCAAGCAAACATATTTAACTATCAAGGCAAAATAAACATTGAACAAGAGCAAAAGGCAGTAGATGTCATTGATAGAGATATGTTGCCACCACAATCTAGAAAAAGAAAGAAAAACATTCAAACCATGGGCAAAAATAGAAAAATCCCTAATCTGGGTCACTGAAAGGACTGGAGAGGTTCAGAAGACAAAAGTTGGGATTCCTATGGCTTGGAAGAGCTAGAGGGTTGACTTTGGGATTGGAGATGTTTCAGCATATTATGAAGAATTCCATCATTCTTCTCCTTTTCTTTGGTAACCTCAGTTCTGAGAACATCCCTCTCAGATTCCACCTCTGCCACACGGGCCTTGAGCCTAGCTATCTCAGCATCCTTGGCTGCACATTCCTGAACCAGAGTCCTGACTTTGCTGTTGATAGGAGTCTTCTGGGATGAACCAGGTTCATTTGGTATGGCATTGACCAAATAGTCACAAGCAATCAGAGTATTAATGCCAAAATGATCCTTGCTTGATGTCATTTCCCATTTCTTCAGAGGCACATTGAACCTATCCAGAACCATGGTCAGAATAAAGCTATGAGGGGTAGCATGTGGTTTGGAGCCATTGATGACCCTGTCCAGCAGCTTGATGATTAAGGCAGGCCATTTAATTTGCCTTCCACTATCCAGGCACACCATAAGAACTAAATCCATGTAATTAGCAATGTGCCTTCTCTTCTGTCTGGGCAATAAACACTTATTGACAAATTCAAACAAGATCTTGTGCTCAGGCCTCATTTCACTTTTCTGCGCAGCCCTGGCTTCATTCACATCTTCAGAATCACAAAACCTCCTGGTTATTGCAAGAGCATTAGGGAGGGAGTCCAGACAAGGCCACCTTTGCCTTGCATAATCATCAAACCCTTCAAAGGGTATATCAAGGATTTCGCCCAGTTTTTCTGCATCAAAGGACACTTGAACTCCTTTGGTCAGGCTTCTAACCTTGCCATCCTGAACCTCTGCATTCGCTATAAACTCAATTATTTCATTTCTGGCTAGCCTACCATCCATCTGAAGGACCATGTCCTTCCATCCCTGAGCATCTAAAGCATCCACCAATCTTATCATTCCTGGTTCCACCAAGTCTTTCAGCAGTCTACCTTTCAGAATTTTTCTTTTGCCAAACATGGCAAACTTGTCTTGTTCACCAGACTCATCTTCTTCTTTTTCACTCCATTCCTCTTCTTCAGAAATTTTTGCTTGTTTGTTTTTCACTGCAAACCTTGTCCTCTTGGCTAGTGAAGGTTCAGCAGCCTCAGACACAGTGGACGGCTTCTTGGAAGAAGTCTTGGGCTTTTTGGGCTTGGGGGTCTGAACCTTCACTTGTTGAACTGCCGCCTGATGGACCTGTTCCATCTCCTCAACCTCCACAGATGTACCCCTTTCTTGATGGACCAGTTCCATCTCCTCATCTTCAGCAGCCTCTGAGGACTCTGCAACCTTCCATTTTCCTTTATCCATTCTTTTCTTCTTACTTTCAGCTAAAGCCCTTTGTAGATCAGCCTTACTCTATTTCACCCTGCTTCTTGTGGCTCTTCCCTTTGCTAAGGAAGTGGCAGTAATTGTTGGAGAGGCAGCCTTTCTTTTCTTGGTATTCTTTGCAGTACTGGAAATCTTAGGGGTTGGGGTCCTTCTTTTCTTGGGGTCGTAACTGGCACCTATTTTCTTCAGAAGGTCTGCTAGGGTTTCCTCAATAGATGAACCAGGTTCATCTACATGTGAACTTAAATTGACCAACCCTTCAGCAGCCTCCCCCGATCCACTTCCCCCTATCTTCTTGCTACTTTCTTTTACAACGTCATCTTCAGCCCCACAAATAGCTGGTCTAACCATCTCAGAGGTGGGTAAAGAATCAGCCCCTTCTCTCCCTTTTCCCCTCACATCACTGCTTACACCTTCACTCTCCTTTTCTTTTTTACTTTTATTTTTACCTCCTCTCCTTCTTGACTCAGGCATTTCCACATTCATAACAGACCCAACCAGAACAAACCTATTATCTAAATTTTCAACCTAAAATGATCAGGTTTGAATGATCGTTTTATCTTCTATAGATTTTAGGCAATTTTTTCGGTTTAGAGTTCTAGGCAGACGGAACTGGTTCAAAGCTAACAGATAGAATTTTCTAGGAATTGAACAATTATTGGACTTCTGCTCATGATTTAAACATTTATATTTCTAGCAGAGTATAGAAAACATACCATAGCTTTCAGATGAACCCCTACTGATGAACCGGGTTCTTTATTTAGAATTCTCTTGAACATGCCTCAAATTACCATAATAGAGAAAATTTTGTAAGAGATCATTGAGTCATATTAACACATGTCACAGGAGTATACTAATTAAAGTATGAAGCTAAGTAAGAATTAATCTAGATATTTACACAAGTTCAGATTTCCTAGACAAATCTTCAAGAGTTCTGTTCTTTCTTTCAACTACTCTATTTTGTTGAGGAGTCCTAGGTGCAGAAAAGTTATGATCTATACCATGCTCATCACAAAATTCAGCAAACTTGGCATTTTCAAATACACTTCCATGATCAGACCTAATGGATGCAAGTTGATTATCTAGTTGTTTCTGAGTCTTTCTAACAAAAGCAGTAAACATGTCAAATGGTTCATCTTTAGATGTTAAGAATAGTACCCAGGTAAACCTAGAGTAATCATCAACAAGTACCATCACATATTTCTTACCACCTCTGCTCAATGTTCTCATTGGACCACAAAGATCCATATGAACCAGTTCCAACGTCCTGGTTGTGCTTACCATTTTCTTGCTTTTAAAGAATGATCTTACCTGCTTCCCCCTTGCACAGGCCTCACAAACTTTGTCTTCCTTGAACTTGATGTTAGGTAGCCCTATCACCAAGTCCTTGGAGACTAATTTGTTGAGTTGATTCAGACTTGCATGACCAAGTCTTTTGTGCCATAGGAGGGGATCATTATCCAATACACTTAAGCAAGTGAGTTCATTTTCTGAAAGAGTAGACAAATCTACAATGTAAATATTGTTAAATCTTTTTCCTTGCAAAATAATCGTGTCAGTGGTAAGGTTAATCACAAAGCATTTGGTGGAGGTAAATGCTACAAGGTTACCTCTGTCACACAGTTGTGACACACTGATTAGGCTATACTTTAAGCCATCTATCAAGTATACATTCTCAATGGAGTGAGAGTCTGTCTTACCTACCTTTCCAACCCCAATAATCTCAACTTTCTTCCCATTTCAAAAGGAGACATTACCTCCTTTTAAGTCTTCAAGTGAAAGGAACTGGTTCTTGCTTCCAGTCATATGTTTTGAGCAGCCACTATCCATGTACCATATTTGGCTACTTCCCTTCACTTGGACATGCAAAAAGAAATCAGGGGTTAGTCTTAGGAACCCAAACGAATTTTGGGTCCCTTTCTATAGGCAAAGGGGTAAATCAAATTCCTTATTGCCCACCCAGGCAGCCTATTTTTCTTTTGAACAAAGGCTTTGTTCTTTTGACTGGCCTTTTCTTTTGCATTACATTCATTTTTGTAATGGCCAGTCTTGCCACAGTGTGTGCAAATTTTATTTTCAGGAAGAGTAAGGTACTTGCTTTTAGGGACCCACTTAGGTGCTAGAGTCCCATAGCCAAGTCCTCTTTTGTTGCTACTGTGATGTTCTTGTAGCCAGGAAAGTGCATCATAAGCCTTATTCCATTTGCAAGTTCTATCCAGTTCATGCTTTACCTTCCCTAGGTCTTCCTTTAAGATTCTTATCTGCTCATCCTTTCTGTACAACTCATCCTTCATTTTTCCTAAGTTCTCTTCTAAGGTGAGATATGTTTGATCAGCTTTCTTCTTACCTGTTCCTAGTTTCAATTTTAAATTCTCAGACCTAAGCTCTAGGACACTGGTGTCAAGTTCAAGAACCTGGTTCTTCAACTCAGCATTTTTACCGTCACTCTCATTTGCCCTAGATTCTAGATTTTTACACTTGGCTTTTAAGATCACACACTCCCTAGACAGATCTTCTTTCTCATTGTTAATTATCTCAGACTCATCAATGAAATCTAACAATAGTTCAGACAACCTTTGTTTAGACAGAAATTTAATTTTGTCTTTGAGATGAAGGACATTTACCTCTTGTTCATCATCTGATTCTCCGATGGCCATAAGTGCTTGTTCATCTCCAACTTCATCTTCTGACTCCTCATCTGATGTTTCTCCCCAAGCAGCAACCATAGCCTTTGTTGATCCTTTATTCCTTTTGGGTTGAACCTGTTCCTTCTTCTTGTTCCTTCGTTCAGCCCTTTCCTTCTTCCATTCAATTTCCCACTGAGGATAGTTCTTGATCATGTGATCAGTCTTGCCACATTTGTAACAACCCTCATTAGTTTGTTTCTCAGGAGCCTTGGTTTGTTGAAGGTTGTACCTCTTGAAGAACCCTTTCCTCTCATTAGGTACTTTTTGAAATCCCGTGTAATCATGGCCATTTCATCATCTTCCAGATCTACACCTTCAGCTATTCTGAGAGCCAGACTCCTCTCCTTCTTTGGTGCATCCATTTTCATGGTTTGCCTTCTCAGTTCATAGGCAGTAAGGTTTCCAATAAGTTCATCCAACTTGAGAGTAGCAATATTCTTTGATTCCTGAATAGCAGTGATTTTGCTTTCCCAAGTTACTGGTAAGACCCTTGTCAATATCTTCTCAACCTTGTCTTCTTCAAGGATAATTCTCCCAAGAGATTTAAGTTCATTTGTTAGTGTTGTAAACCTTGTGTACATCTCCTGAATAGTTTCTCCTTCCTTCATAGTAAATTTCTCATATTGAGAATATAGCAGTGTTCCTCTTGATCTCTTTACTTGAGGAGTTCCTTCATGAGCCACTTGTAAAGTGTCCCATATCTCCTTAGCAGTGGTACTGCTTTGAAACCTGATGTACTCGTCTGGACCCAATCCACACACAAGCCATTTCTTGGCCTTGGCATTCTTCTTCCATTTCTTCAAGTCATCAGCAGTGCAGTCAGCTCTTGTCTTTGGCACGTCCACTCCTTCATCATTCTTCTTCATAGTTGCCAGGGGACCATCAGTGACTATGTCCCAGAGTTCATAGTCTTCTCCAATGATATGATCTCTCATCCTGTTTTTCCATCAAGAATAATACTGACCATTAAAGAGTGGAGGCCTGGTAGTGGATTGCCCTTCCCAGTTTCCAGGTGGTGCACTCATCTTGATCTTTTCCTAAGGTGTTAACCTCTTCAAGGATAACCTGCTCTGATACCAATTGATGTTTTAAGCGTCAACACCACAGAAGAGGGGGGGGTGATTTGTGCGGTACTCAATTTTCGCAATAGAAGAACCTGGTTCTTCTCGGTGTTCCAACTACTGTTGTTTGCGGAATAATAAATACATAAAATAAAGAACACAGAGATTTTTACGTGGAAAAAACCTGGCTCAAAAGGTGAAAAAACCATGACCTACTACTCAGTAGGAATTTCCTAAACTTCCACTAAAATCACTGAGCCAAAATAGCATTTATAAAAACTCTTTGTAATCCTAAGGATTAACTCTAATCCTGTTGTGGCACACAGCCTCAACTATTGCGACAACTTCAAGTTAACTCTAACTTGAACACTCTAGGTACCTAATACAATTGCTTCTATGAAAGCTGAAAGGTACAATGTAAAATCACCTACTACAATTGAACTAGAATAAAAGATAGACACTAGGAACTGGTTCTTCTATCTCGTTCAAGTAGCTTCAGGATTGCACATTAGAATCACACAAAAATTGCTTGCAAAATCGCCTTGCTCTTTTGCTCTCGATTTAAGTTTAACTTCTGCTTGTGTACATTACCTGTAAAAGAAAGCAACACTGACATTTAATAGGTTAGTGATCGGAGTTTGACTTGGATTCAATTGCTGCTCTTCTATCGTAGAAGAGTTCATGATGATCTCAAACTCTAACACTATCTTTATCCTAGATTGTGTTCTCTTTATGTAAGGAGTCTTTATCTCCTTATCCAATATGCAACCTTTTCAATCAGATCAGGAGATATTGCTGCTCGGTCAATTAGACTTATCTCCTTCACGTGCATCTCACATATGCATATAGATCATGACTGTGCTTCACAAGATGGACCTGGTCCATGTCTGAGTTCCTTTGTCAATCTTCAAAACTTCACCTGTTCTTGGGCCAACAATTGTGTTTTGGAAAATATTACTATGTTTGGGGCTAAATGCCGTGTCTAGGCCTTGTGCAGATTGTTTGGACCCTTAGGGGCTTTTTTACTACTGTTTCCTCATTGTTTTGGTAATATTTACACTCAGTCATGCTATACTTTCACTGATTTCATAACTCGAGTTTTATTTACTCCTTTTGTTATTATAAATGATATTTTGGGCCGAGTACCTATTTTTACTGTTTGCCCGAGGGGCTTGAGTGAGTTCTGACTGAGTGAGGCCGAGTACCTGTGTTGTGAGCATGTTATGGGATCGGGCTACGCGCCATAGCGTGTTACACTGACTTGTGATTGTATGAGAGGCCGAGGGCCTGATTTGTTATGCCACGAGATGGCTTGTGATAGCGCTTGGGCTGTAGGAGCCCCTCCAGAGTTTGTACACCCCCAGTGAGTACGGGTACCCAGTGTGTGATGTGATATTGCCCGAGGGGCTGTTGTTGCTTCATGTTGTTGCCCGAGGGGCTGATACGAGTGATTGTGAGGTAGCCCGAGGGGCTGGTTCTGTTGATATTATGCCCGAGGGACGGTTTGTGGTACTTGTTTTGCCCAAGGGGCTATTTATGTTTCTATCCTTTTACTCACTATTTTCATCACTCGTTCGAAATTATTGAAAGATATTTTAAAAGGTTTTTACTTAACTGAGTTGACTTTTTACGAGTTTTATTGTTTTACTATATTGTTCTAGACTTATACTGATTGTTGTAGCATTATGACGTGGTTTACGTGTTTTTCTCACTGCTCAGCTGCCTTTACTTTTATTACTTACTAGATTGGCATACTCACATTACTCCCTGCACCTTGTGTGCAGATCCAGGATCCTCGGGTCGCAATAGTGAGTGCCGATTTGCTTCCCAGCGGATCCTCGGAGTTGACTAGGTAGCTGCATGGCGTTTGCAGCCTAGTGATTCTCCTTCCTATCTTATTTAGCCTTGTATTAGCATTACTTTCAGACTATGTTGTCTTTTCTTATTCCTAGATGAGATGTAGTTGCTCATGACTGGTGACACCCCGATGTCGGGTTGTGTTATGTTTTCCGCATTGTCTATTTCGACTTATATTATGGGATTTCTAGTTAATTGTTGACATTAAATGTCTTATAATAAATTTCTGGTTGGTTTGGGGTTTGTGTCGGCTGGCCTAGTTTCACGATAGGCGCCATCACGACCGGGTATGTTTTAGGGTCGTGACAATCGGGTTGCACGTCGCAGTAATATTATATATATTTATGGATCGGGCTGCACGCCGCAGCGATATTATATAGATATACGGATCGAGCTGCACATCGCAACAATATTGGATCGGGCTGCACGCTGCAGTGATATAGCGCTTGGGCTGTAGAGGGCTCTCCGAAGTCTGCACACCCCAGTGAGCGCAGTCGACTATATATATGGATCGGGCTGCACACCGCAACGATATATCGATCGGGCTGCACGCCGCAGCGGTTATTATATGGTACCTATTGAGCGTGAGTGCTGAGTGTGAGCACTGATTGATGAGAGTTGAGTCATAAGTGACTGAGAGGCTTGTCCGAGGTGCTATATATATATATGAGTGATGCTTTACCCGAAGAGCTTATTTTTATGAAATTACTATTTTTACTCCTCCTCAAAGTGAGTCTCTATTGAATATGTTGATTAAATTACCGATTTCACGCATCTTTATACCGAGCCTCTATTGAAAATATTAAACAAATATTTTGAACAACTTTCGTTGAAACTCGATTTTTACGAGATGTTCGATATTTAATCATTGATTTGGCTTTGTTATTCCCTCTGGGACTCTTTCTGTTATGAGATGTATATGCTTTATGTCTACTCGAGGGACTATATACGAACTACATTTTGCCCGAGGGGCCGATTATGATTTTCATTGTTTTCACTATGAACTACATTGAACCTCTACTGAAACTGTTAGAAAGACATTTTCTAAAGGAGTTTTACTGAAATCGAAGTTTAATGAGATGATTTGATTTGTATCCGATTTTAGAAACATACTGTACCCACTGTGGTGCTATGACGTGGTTTACGTGATTTGTTACTACTCAGTCATTATTTACTTTTATTACTTACTGAGTTGGCATACTCACATTACTCCCTACACCTTGTATGCAGATCCAGATATTTCTGAGCTCGGTGGTAGGTTCATCGGAGTTAGCAAGGTAGCTGCCTGACGTTCGCAGCCCTACCTTTCTCCTTCCTATTCTAGTACTTTATATTTCAGACTTGTTTTGTATTGAGCAGACAGTGTTGAGTGTGTTTAGTGGTTCATGACTAGTGACACCGGATTCGGGCTGGGTTGATGTATTTGCATACTTGATTTCGTGTATTTCTATTAATAAATTAAAAATGAAAGATTTGAGACTCAATCTACTTTAGAAAGTACAAAATTTACAAAAGATCTTCTATATTGTTCGTTTTGTTTCGGCTGGCCTAGTTCTGTGATAGGCGCCATCACGAACGGGGTATTTGGAGTCGTGACAAGTTGGTATCAGAGCCTAGGTTACATTGGTCTCACGAGTCATGAGCAGGTTTAGTAGAGTCTCATGGATCAGTACGGAGACGTCTGTATTTATCCTCGAGATGCTGTAGAACCTTTAGGAAATCCCACATTCTTGAATTCTTGTTGTGCGTCATTGATTCAGCCTGAAATGTAACTCCTTGAATTCCTTCCACACGTTCGTATGCGCACATGAGCTCTCAGTATCAGTTGTGCATTGACAACTTGTGATTTCCCTGATTGAGCGGCGAGATATGGTTTCTGTGTGTTGATGTTAGGCTAGTCTAGAGGACTCGAGGCCAGAGTTTTGCCTGTAGCTTGAGCGCTGAGGCATTGATTATGTGAGCACATGCTTCTGGATTTATATATTTGATAATGTCCCTATTAGTGGAAGTGATGGCTGGATGGCTATGTGGATGTGACTGCGTGACGTGTTCATATGATTTAGATGTGATAAGAAGAGTCTACTTGAGGGTAGGAAGAACAATTTGGTGTTTGATTTCCATCGTGATTTGATGTATAGCCCCGAGTTGTGGGTGTGTTGAAGGATCTTTTCATGCTTTCTAGCTGTTGAATAAAATTTCATGTCGTGGTATGAGTTCAGACTCAGGATGGGTAAGTGATCGGGTAATAGTTATGATTATGGAAGAGTATAGAGAGATACCAATTTGAGTCTAAGAAAGTGGATTATATCTTGCGGAGTATTCTGAGGTTTGTGTGATCCTATGCCATTAGTTGAAGTCCTCTTTTATCAGTGAATTATACGTGCTGCAGTTTGAGTTTGGATCGCGTAGAAGAGTTGTCTTGACTGTTACGAGGGTGAATGCGAGATTTGTAGATTATTTGAAACACTAGATGGTTTGTGTTGCATGATCTTATAAAGGATTTAGTTTAATCTCACTATGGTATTATGGCAGTAATAGAGTAGGGACATTGTGATTTTGGTGTGTTTTGATCTATGGCTTTGAGCCAAGTGGGGGAGTCCGTTATTGATCAGTTGATTGCACGATTATGTGCTATGTTGGTTCCAGTTTGAGGCATACTAGTGAGTCAATTGTGGTTTGCAGGGGTTGAGACCGAGGATGGCTCGAGTAAAGGAAATTTTTATTAAAGGTTACATTATGATTTATGGGTGTATGAGAGTCACGGAAGGACTTGAGTTGTTATTGGTGAAGGATATACGGTGCATAGAGCACGAATTTATTTGGTTTCATTAAGGTGGCGTTTCTTCCATAGCTGTTGTTGTTCTAATGGAGCATGGGTCGTTCGGTTCATTTGATCAGTCTAATTGAAACCGGAGTAGAGTGGAAGACTCCCGAAAATGGTTTTGAAGGATTCAAGATTTGCATGTGGTAATTGGGAATCTTCAGGATATGTGTTGGTTAGAAACCGAGATTTATATGGGAGGATGTCAGGACTTGTGGCATTTCTGTATCATTTTGAATTCTACATACCAGTATCAAGAAGGCGAAGGTAATGGCTTTAGATTCACAGAAGGTTTCTTCAGAGCGGATATCTCAGGTGTGGTACTTTTGGGGGTGCTTTAGAAGAATACAACGATTTATGAGCCTGAGAACGGTGTGGTCCTATGCTAATGTTTGCGGGGTAAGTTTTAGTTAAGGATAGTGGTGTACTAGCAAGGAAATGTATCAATTTGAGGGTAATTCGAAAGGAACTCAGAAAATTGGGACAGCGTAGTAGTAGGTCAGATCGGCACGGTAAGGGATATGATTAGTTCTTTGGGTGCTTATGAGGTAATGATTTTCCACAGGTATTTCGTGGCAATGCTCTTAGGTTTTGATGGCCTGCGTAGCTTGATTGAGTTAGAGGAATTCAGTCCTGACGGTTTGGTTTGGTGCTAATGGGATTCGGAGAGCTCTTGATGGTTTCTACCACAATTGGAGGTGTATATTTTCTTCTGGCATGAGGAGCATGTGATGTATAGTGATTTTCTTCTAGATGGGATCAAATGGAAAGTTCTTGGCTAGTTGAGTACGTAGTTGCTTGTGGCTCGGAATGAATTATAAAGTCTTCATATTTGACATAGGATGGCATGGTATATGCGGTATGTTGTGTAGGATTGAGAATTGCATGTGTAAGGTCACAGTTCAGTTTTGGAAGGAATGTTCTAAATTCTTAGACAACATGGACAGTTTCAGATGACTAGGTAAATGAGATCACTAATTGGTGTGGCTTTATGAGGGTATACATTTCAGAAAGGGGCGATGTGTTTGAGTTATGGATGCTTCATGGGTATGGCGGCACTCTCTTGTTAGATTGACTATTGATATTCAAGTTCGCTTAGTAGCAAAGAAGAATTATAGGAGTATACCTCATGGAATGATCGAGTATCATACGTGTGTTAGATGTTCGGGCAGTATAGCTGGGATCGGATATGGTAGTTCGTGTGCTTTATGGATTGGGAGACTGAGAGTTCTCGTGAGTAGATGGTTTTGTAGTTGTGGACTGTGAGAAAATAGCTAAGGTTAGTCAGAGGGTGGTATGTGCTATGATTCAGTCATTGTGAACCCTCAAAGAGTTATTTACCTGTTATGGGTGACTAGAGTTGATTTGGGGTTCATTGGTAGGCCCAACATGGATGTATGTTCTGCACCGGGTCGGATTTGTTGATTCCGAGTTGCTGTTGCTGAGGGATGTGCCATTCGATTGTCATTGAGCTTATTCGTGTTTTGGAGTGATCTATGAGTTACCCTTCTGTGTTACGAGGGGTTGTGATTCGTTGGTTATACACACATATGGTGCGGTTCAATTTGAGCTTTTTAGCGGAATTTGAGCGAGACGCGTATTTGGGTGTTGCATGATTTGTTGCGCCTTAGATATGTTCTTTTGGACTGGTATGGCATTGCGTCATTTGCTTTTCCATGGTTATGGTGATTCACTTTTGGGTACTAGGCATCAAATTGCGCTTGGTTGTTGATTTTGAGCATGGTTACTTGGAGTGTCTCATGTGAACCAGTGTTTGGATAGGGACGCGCATTGCGGCGATGTTATGTCGATCTATGATCCTTCGGGCTATATTCGTGTGTTCTAGTTCTACGATGTGTGATGGGTTCTCAGCATTGTGTTGTGGTGGTAATGGTGAGTCTGCGGTATAGCTCTCTCATTTGATTCACTTTCCATGATTTGAATACATTTGAACTGTTGCTTATTGGTGAACGGGTTGCACGGGTTGTGGCTTGAGATTTGTATCGATGTGTCATGTGACTAGAGTAGCCGTATGGGATATGATGAGGTCATTGTGATCTAGAATGAATACTATCGGATTTGATTGCATCATGTTGGAAGGATAATATCGATATTCAGCTTAGAGATTTACTATGGTCCTTGCCATAGGAGAAATGGACTCATGAATGGTTGATCTGAGGAATGGTTATGACTTTCTGCCTATTTCATTCACCATTGGCAGTATACAAAAGTGTTGGAATGAGGCTTTATTTGACAAGAGGTTTATTATCGATATTCGGTTGATTTGAGCAACCGTTGTGATTAAAAGTTATCGCTACGAGTGTTTGAGTTATGTGATATATCATGTAATTGCATCTGAGATTGAAGGTATGGTTTGTTACAGCTGGTTCGAATTTATTCTGTGTATAGATGTGAGATTCTGATATTATAGATAAGTACGGAACTGGAAATTTGGTTCTAAGGTTCATCGGCTTGGTTGGATTGCGAAATTTCAGTTAAGTTGCGTTATCAGACCTATATGGGATAGGGTGACGTGGGATCACCCCCGATTATCTGCATGGTAAGGTTATACAGCGATTTGTTGGCATTTGGAACAACTCTGGGCATGTTCGAGGACGAACGTATGTTTAAGTGGGGGAGGATGTAACGACCCGACCGGCCGTTTTGACCATTTGTACTTCGCTCGCCAGTTCTCGGGCATGACTAGCCCCGTATGGTGTATTATGACTTATGTGAATCGTCGGTTTTGGTTTTCAGGACAATCGGAACAGATTTGGAAGAATAATTCTCAATTTGAAGCTTTAAATTTGAAAGGTTTGACCGAGTTTTGACTTGTTAGTATATGATCTCGGATTTGGATTTTTATGATTTGGTTATCTCCATTAGGTAATTTGGGACTTAGGAGCGTGATCAGAATGTATTTTGGAGGTCCGTGGAAGGTTTAGGCTTGAATTGGCGAAATTGAAAATTTGGCGTTTTTTCGGTTGGTAGTGGAAATTTTTATATCGGGGTCGGAATGGAATCCCGGAAATTGTAGTAGGTCCAATGTGTTATTTGTGACGTGTGTGCAAAATTTCAGGTCTTTCAGACGAGGTTTGATAGACTTTTTGATCGAATTCGGAATTCGGAAGTTTTTGGAATCCTTAGGCTTGAATCCGAGGGTGATTTGATGTTTTGATGTTGTTTTGAGAGTTCCGAAGGTTGGAACAAGTTTGAACGATGTTATGAGACTTGTCATTATGTTTGGACGGGGTCCCGAGGGGCTCGGACGTGTTTCGAATTGATTTTGGGCTATTTTTCCCTATGATTTCAGTGCTGGTATGATTCTGCATCTGGTGTTTTTTCTCTTCATCGCGATCGCGGAGAGATGAAAGCGGTCACGTAAGGGAAAGAACTGAGGCTGTTTATTTCTTCATCTCGTTCGCGAGCAAGGGTCCGCGTTCGCGTAGCTTGTGGCAGATGGAGCATCGCGTTCGCAACGGAGAGCACGCGTTCGCGTAGTGTTGGGTCTGAGCTGAGGCAGCATGGTTACCTCTACGCATTTGCGAGGTCAGTTCCGCGAACGCGTAGTTCAGTCAGTGGAGCTTAACGCGATCGCGAAGTGTATTATGCGATCGCTTAGGGTTATTTCTGGAGCCAGCAAAGTTTGTTCTTCGCGATCGCGATGGTCTTCCGGCGATCGCGGTTAAGGAAGATTACCTGGGCAGAATATTTAAATTGAGGTCTTCGCGAATTTTAGCCATGTTCCACCATTGTTGAGCGGTTTTGAAGCTTTTTGAGAGGGATTGAAGAGGGATTCAAAAAGAAACACTTGGAGGTAAGGTTTTTGAACCTAAAAACTCGATTCTATGTTCATTTTCAATTGTTTAGGCATGAAATTTATGGGATTAAACGTGAGAAATTGGGGAATTAGGGCTTGGATTTGGAGAGTTTAAATTGGGGATTTGAGGGGCCATTTGAGGTCTGATTTTGATGTTCTTGGTATGTATGGACTCGTGGGAGGATGAGGATTCTATTGATATAATTTTTATCGGATTCCGAGACGCGGGCCCAGGGGTCGGGTTTGGCCAATTTCGTGATTTTAGAGTATATTTGGTTATTTTCGCGTGGGCTTTATTCCTTTAGCCTATTTTGATGTTATAATTCTGATTTTGGATAGATTCGGGGCGAGATGAGGCTGATTCGAGAGGCTAAGGCATCGCGGGCTAGAGTTTGGACCGGATTGAGGTAAGTAATAATTGTAAATGTTGTTCGGAGAGTATGAAACCCCGGATTTTACATCGTTGTGCTACTTTGAGGTGATGTACACGCCAGATGACGAGCGTGGGGTCGTGCGCTGTTGGGGATTGCGACTTGGTCCGTCCCGTGCGACTGTTAAGTCGCGTATTTGATTGAAAATTATTTGATATCATTGTGTTTTGGAAAAAAATTACTATGTTTTGGGCTGAATGCCATATTTGGGCCTTTTGCCAACTGTTTGGACCCTTAGAGGATTTCTACTACTATTTTTTTTCACTGTTCTGGTTTAATATCTACACTCAGTCATCCTACGTTTTACTGATTTCCTAAATCAGCCTTATTTACTCAGTTTTGATGTTATAAATGATATTTTTGGGCTGAGCACCCTGTGTTACCGATAGCCCGAGTGGCTTGTGAGGCTGATGACTGAGAGGGACCGAGGGCCTGATTGTGAGGTTAATAACTAAGATAGGCCGAGGGCCTGGTGGTGAGGATTATATATATTTATGGATCGGGCTACACGTCGCAACGATATTATATATATTTATGGATCGGACTGCACGCCGTAGCGATATTATATAGATATACGGATCGGGCTGCACGCTGCAGCGATATAGTGCTTGGGCCGTATGAGCCCCTCCGGAGTCTCCACACCCCCATTGAGTGCAGTCGACTATATATATGGATCGGGCCGCACACCGTAGCGATACATGGATCGGGCTGCACGCCGCAGCGGTTATTATATGGTACCTATTGAGCGTGATTGCTGAGTGTGAGCGCTGATTGATGAGAGTTGAGTCATGAGTGACTGAGAGGCTTGCCCGAGGGGCTATATATATATGAGTGATGCTTTGCCCGAGGGGCTTGTTTTTATGAAATTACTGTTTTCACTCCTCCTCAAAGCGAGTCTCTATTGAATATGTTGATTAAATTACCGATTTCACGCATCTTTATACCGAGCCTCTACTGAAAATGTTAAACAAATGTTTTGAACAACTTTTGTTGAAACTGGATTTTTACGAGATGTTCGATATTTAATCACTGATTTGGCTTTGTTATTCCCTCTGGGACTTTTTCTGTTATGAGATGTATATGCTTTATGTATGCCCGAGGGGCTGTATACGAACTACGTTTTGCCCGAGGGGCCGATTATGATTTCATCGTTTTTACTATGAACTACATTGAACCTCTACTGAAATTGTTAGAAAGTCATTTTTCAAAGAATTTTTACTGAAATCGGAGTTTAATGAGATGATTTGATTTGTATCCTGTTTTGGAAACATACTGTACCCACTGTGGTGCTATGACGTGGTTTACGTGATTTCTTACTGCTCAGTCATTATTTACTTTTATTACTTACTGAGTTGGCGTACTCAAATTACTCCCTGCACCTTGTGTGCAGATCCAGATATTTCTGAGCTCGGTGGCAGGTTCATCAGAGTTACCAAGGTAGCTGTCTGACGTTCGCAGCCCTGCCTTTCTCCTTCCTATTCTAGTACTTTATATTTCAGACTTGTTTTGTATTCAGCAGACAATGTTGAGTGTGTTTAGTTGCTCATGACTAGTGACACCAGATTCGGGCTGGGTTGATGTATTTACATACTTGATTCCGCGTATTTCTGTTGATATATTAAAAATGAAAGATTTGAGACTCAATCTGCTTTAGAAAATAAAAATTTTACAAAAGATCTTCTATATTGTTCGTGTTGTTTCGGCTGGCCTAGTTCTGTGATAGGCGCCATCACGACCGGGGTATTTGGGGTCGTGACATCGACGTCTCAAGGTTTTCTCACTAACTTTATCTATATCATCATTCAAATATTGTAGTTTTTATTATTGTTCTTATTTGCTTGTTTTCGGTGGTTTAATATTTTTTCTATTTTGTTTTGATTAGTGAGTCTTGTTTGATTCGCTCGTGTTTGTGTTCTATAAATATCCGCTTCATCATCTATTTTTTTTTTCGAAATCCTTTGTTAGATTATTGTTGGTTCAATATTTTGAAGGAACAATTAAAAGTTGAGGCGCTGAATGGTCGACGAGGCAAAAGTGTGGCTAGATTTTTCCCTAATTCTTGCGTCTACGGGTCAGGTATATGTTTATATATCATGTATACATAAAAAGAGTTCTACATGCTTATTTCATGTAGTATTTACTACGAGTAACATTATTTTGGCTCAAATCATCATAGCAATTTGTACTTTTCTATATATAGGATGAATACTAAATCATGATCCTCTCATTGCATATAATCAAAATTGCGATTCAAAATTTACGTTTCAAAACTAAGTTGTCCGGATGACTGATTTTATTTTCTAATATAATAGAAAAGCTACTCAATATCTCTGATATTTTTATTTTTTAATTCGCTCACATATAGAGTTCTCACTTTCTTGTTGAAGTTTGATGTGCCACCTTTTTGCAATTGGTTCTCTATCCCTTCAATTTTTTCTTATTTAGGTTAGTTTGTAAATTCTAATTTCAAATTGCTTAAGAAACAAAATCACACTCCTTCTATGCAATGAGTTCTTTGTGGAACTCTCTATATCATCAAAATGTCACATGAGATAATTCCAAATAACAAGTTTTTATACCCAATTGAATAATATATTCTCAAAACTTGAAGAATTTCTTTTTACTGATTTGAGTTGTGGTAAGAATCTGTCAATTTGCAGAGAACTGATATTACTATTTGCTCGCTTGTATATTCTGTAAAATCAATTTTTTGAATTTAAATATGCCTGTTAGACCAAACCTTGTAGGTTAATACAGGTGTAACAGAGCTGAAAGCAGGGGCGGAGACACAAGCCAACCTACGAATTCGGCCGAACCCAATAATCTTTGCTCCAACAGACTGTATTTGTTGTTTTGAATTCATAAAAAATACATAAATATTGAATGTAGAACCCATTCATTAACACTTGAAGTTGTGGTCCCAAAATTCAGAACCCATAAGATTAAAATCTTGGCTCCGCCTCTGGCCGGAAGCGACCAAACACAATAGCTGACTTGGCAATTAGACCTTCAAGTTGAAATATAACTAGAATTTTCTGTAGACATTGTCATCAGAATTTAGACGAAAATAATAAGAATATGTTGAAATTTATAGTTTGGGAAACACGCAAGTGTAAATCAAATAAAGAAATGAGTAGAAAAGCTAGAAGACTCTCTGCTCACGCGAACTGCACATTGGATCATCCCGAGAGAGAAAAAAAAAACTTATTCTTTAAACAAAATTGATAGTTTTGTTGCTTTCTCCTTACATACTGCTCGCTTTCTTGTTGGAATTTTTGTATTCTGTTAAAGGTGAATGCTTATTGAGAAATTCATAGTTTACTCTGTTTCATCCTATTAATGTACGAGTATACATAATAAATTATATTTTTTTATATATAACATATATTCACATAGAAAAAAACTTGATTTTTGTATATTTTATATGTTGGAAAGTCTCGACTCAATCAATGAAAGATATTGACACTCAAGAACCAAAATCGATGAAACCACCTAAAATACATTGACTGTTGAAGGCATACACGGGCGTACACAGGATTTTTGCAAGTGATGTCGAAATTAAAGAACGGGAATAAATAACTTTAATTGTCATAATGTTAGACAAGAAATAGTTTTAATCTATTAGTATTATTGAATCTTAAATTAGAAAAGGTCCTACTTCACACACTTTTTAACCACATAAGCTCTCTCAAATATTTGCCAAAAATATTTATTAAATAGTGGGAAATTAAAAGTAATACATGTTATAATAAATTATACATCAAAACTATTTATTTTTTATTGGTGTTATGTAATATGACCTTTTATCATTTATAGCATTTTCCTACATAAATTTAGATGATAGGCCAGCAGGGACATCATGTATTCCAAAGTTGAAAGTGTTTATTTTTTCCTAATTTAGTTGAAGCACGACATTAATATTTATTTATATGAAAAAGAAATAATTTATCAACCTTTTTTTTTTTTATTATTGCCACAACAACCACGTGCAACACACATAATCTAAAACTAGTGAATAATAAATGGTTAAGAAGCGATGATCTTAAAAAAGTTGTGCCTAAAAATATAACACAGATTATTATTTTATTTATTATTATTATTATTATTATTATTATTATTATTATTATTATTACTACTATTATTATTATTATTACTATTATTATTAAGTAAAACCATTATGATGGACTTTATTCTTTTAATCTTGGGCCTGGGCTCAGCACGAACTTTGCAGGACTAGTGTTATTATAGGGAGAAATTCAAAAATAGCCAATTTACCACTGGTCGTTGAAAAATAGCCAAGTTTCAAAAGTCATCGAAATTTAGCCACTTTAAATCTGAGCGAAAACACTATTCAAAATCCGAAAAAATACGCCCGCAAATTTTACGGGAGTTCCAGCATAAGTATGCTTGAACTCCCGTAAATTTTACGGGAGTTCCAGGATAACTATGCTGGACCCGCAAATTTTACGGGAGTTCCAGCAAGTATAATTGTCCAGTATAATATACTGGAGTTTGGAGCACTGGTGCTCCAGTCTCCCGCAAATTTTACAGGAGTTAGCAAAGTATACCGGTCCAGCATAATATGCTGGAGTTCGTACACAAATGCACCAGAACTCCCGTATATTATACTGGACCGGTCCCTGTTGCAGCAAAATAGTGGCTATTTTTCATTGACTTGATAAACGCTAATTAAATTAATGATCATTGTCTACCCATTGGTTTTTTTATCCACCAAACTAATTACCATTCCTACCCGTTGTAGCTTTTGTGGGTAATTGTTTATTTTTTTTTCTCCCTCATTTTCTTTTTTTATTTCTCTATTTTTTTCTTTTCTTTCTTTTCTCCTTTTATTTTTTCTCGTTTTTGTTTAATTTTTCTTTTTTCCTTTTTCTTTTTCTCTTTTTTATGTTCATATTTTTTTTCCAGAATCATAATATTCTTTATTTTCTATATTAATCATAATCTGATTTTATAATCAAATTGGCTCGTTTCTTTTTATTTTTTTTATTTTTATTTCTTTTGTTAATTTTTTTAATTTCACGTTCTTTTTCTAATTTCATTCAACCTTATTTTGAAATTTTATTTTTTCCCATATTGCTATTTTATGTCTTCCGGCACCTACTTCTTATACAATGAATATTATTTTCATGAAAATCCATCAAAATATTCATTTAAGAAAATATTTGCAAGGACCTAGTTGGAAAAATTAAAAAAAATAAATTAAAAATGACTTATTTATTTCAATATACTATTATATTATATTGTATATTTTAACAGTATAATGTTACTATAACTATGACTTCAGCTTTGCACAATAGCACCTAGATGATTCAAAAAATAGCAGTCGAAGTATACAATTATGGTATATTATATACAATTACAACATATTGTTGCAGTATGTTGCATATTATTATAGTATACCGTTACAGTATATTATATACTATAATAGTATACTGTTGCATTATAGCTATATACTCCTACAGTATATTATATATCGTAGCAGTATACTATTAGGTAACTATGTTCTTTTTCAATTATTATAGTATACCGTTATAGAAAATTGTATACTATAACAGTATACTGTTATAGTATAAGTGTATAATTATAGACTCCTACAGCATATTGTATACCGTAGTGGTATATTGTTGGGCAACTATGTCTTTTCGATTTTCAGCTAAAAAAATTTAATCTCAATCACCTCAAATCAGTTCCAACTGCGATCAAATTTCAGTATGAACTTCTAGAAGGTACTATAGGCAATATTCAATAACACCCACTTTCAATCAAATAAGAAATCTTCAAAATAAAAATTTTAAATTCAAGAGTTTCAAGCCCAACAATGGTGGATATTTAAATACACATAAAAATTTAGATCCGGGAAAATTACTCGAAGGTACTATAAGCAATATTTTATAGCACCCACATCGAATCAAAAAATAAATTTTCAAAATAAAATTTTACATTCAAGAGCTTCAAGCTCAACAAAGGTGGGTCTTCATACACAATTAAATCAGATCTGGTAAACTTAATATATTAAGTAATCGTATGTGCTATTTAAAATAAAGAAAAATTAAATTATTTAGTTATCAGATTGTAATAGCTACTAAGTAACCTTGCAAAAATGAAGCTGGATGTTTACATTTTGTACTTCAAATGCGAAGGCAAATAGTTAATGGGTGGGCCGGGTAAATAGTCTTTGCTGCATAGGTAGGAAAAGTAAATAGTTTAAGCTTGAATATTAAAGGATAAATAGGTTGGACTTAATGAGTATAAAGTGAAATTTACCCTTGTTAATAAGCAGAAATCTTTGGTAGGAAGAAGTGTTTCTCCTTTCATGAATTCTACGACAACTGATTCTAGATTAATCGAATCAATCAACATATATACTATATGATTACCCAAAAAAATATGTTGTCAGTATGAGGAACATATACATGGAGACCTTTGAAGGAAAAGGGGAAAGTACCAATATGGAACACATGAAACATCCCTCTCCCAAACTCTCAACAGAGCTGTCGAGTTCAAGTATTTTACTGGTACTTATCATCCCTCCTTAAATGTCAAAAACATCATCATTAATTGGCAAAAACATGACACGGACTCTTATAAACTTAATTGTGATAGTGCTTATAATATTAACAAGAACATTGGTGGTTTGGGGGAGTCATACGCAACAGCTATGGCCAATGGATTCTAGGTTTTCAGAGGCTTTCTAACGTAATCAGCAATACTCACATAGAGCTCCTTGCGCTGGAAATAGGCCTCGGAATTGCTATACAATTTAAGCTCCAGCCTCTTGAAATCGAAACTGACTCAGCAGAGGCAATAAATCTCCTCTGTACTGATCATCAAATTTATAACCACATTATTTCTTCATGCATGTGGTCAATGGCTCAGTTGGGGATCCCGGTGCTCAGGCATAACTTTCGGGAAGCAAATTTTGTGGCGCATCTCTCGGCAAAGGAAAGTACCAAGCTTAGTAATATGAATAATACAATCATCCTTCATGCACCGACGCCAATGGTGGAGGCAGCAGTGAATGATGATGATGCGGGGAAATCCTACTAGATCTATATCGGATGAATCTTGTATTAAGCTAGCTAGTATGGGAAATACTAATGCAGTTAATAGCTTTACTTCTTTTGCAACACCTCCCAATTTCGATCCCAATGGGATGGCGCTGAGGGATCTATCTAATAAAATTTCCTGTTGACAACCCAAAAAAAAAAAAAAAAACACATGAAACATGTGTTCATGGTTTTTTATTAATCCCTATATATTTGGAACGTTAATATAATTACTTTCTTTTTTAAGGGCTAAACATTGATGATTACCGAGTTGACAAAATGCATAACTTTGACTAATTGAGTGGAGAATTTCATGATTTGGGCGAACAAGCTAGAGGAATTTTCAACTTTCCAACATTATATTGGTGGATGACAAATTATGCTCCCCCCTACAAAAGTCAACAAATATAGTATTAGGCACCATAGCTCTTAGCTTAATTGAAATATTGCTCATTCGGTCATTTCTATGAAGTATGTAATTGTTTTTTTGTTTTTTTTTTTTTTGGGTGATGAAAGCAAAAGCAAATTACAGAATCGCGAATTAAATGTATTCCAGCATCCTCGCCCCACAATATCTTAGTGAAGTCAATCATGTTGTTGCATACATCTATTCCAATCATTCAAACCACATGGCCAGCATAAAGTAATGGGGAGAAGTATATTCCCCGCCATCTAAAATATATCATTTACAATATTTTCTATGTCATATTATGATTATTATTTCTTCAAACTGATTTTCCTTAACAAGGATACAGTAATCAGCCTATGTGCTATCTTTTAAAGGGTTAAAGACAAACCACAGCATGTGAATGTGAACTATGTGTTGCTAGTTGATTGACAGTGGAGCACTAATAGCTGAATGACACAAGTGATTAGGGTATAAAGAGATGTACTCCTTCTGTATCAAAAATATTGACATTATTTCCTTATTAGTCCGTTTCAAAAAAGATTGACACCTTCCAATATTTCCCTAATATGAAGCATTTATAACTACACGAATGCTATGACATTGAGGCCACAAGTTTTAAAATTCTTACAGTCACATAAATGCTATAATTTATTTAAGAACACATATCTTAAAAGTCTTTTCGTTTTATTAAAGTTTGTGTCAAGTCAAACTATGACAAATTTTTTTTTTTGAAACGAAGAGAGTATATATAATACAACGTGAAAAATAGGCAATTTAGCACATCATTTAGATGAACAATATGTGAAAGTGCGAAAAACATGAGCAAGTTTCAGTGACCTAGCACCTACACAATGGACAAACATCTCAAATCAATGACAAAAGTAAACTTCATATGTATCTACGAATGTATCATTCCTGTTCATTTTACGATCAACTTTTGGAGATAAAGATTGCTGCAGCTGCCAACTAAATCAATCACACAGTCAAGATTTCCTTTTTAGGTTGGCCATGTTGGGTAGGGTATGGGGAGGTCAGCTGAGAAGATGAGATTTTGACTAATGAACAAAAACGTTGTTTTGGTGCTTTCACATCTCCTTGCAAGTCGCAAATAGTGGTTGGAGCCAAAATTACTAACGTGATTGAAAATATAAATAAGTAAATACACAAAGAGTTCCTTTTGGGTTGTGTCAAGAGCATTCGATATTTTTTATTATTACTAGTTTTAGGGTACGTGCGTTGCACGTGTACGCCGTATCAGTAAATAAAAATTGTTTACAAAAAGATAAGCAATTTAATTTAGTTGGTCCCTCTTGAATATGCATTATATAGTTATCCATACGAGAAAACATATTGCAGTAAGTACAATTGTAGACAAAATTGCGTCGAGAAAATAAAATCAAGACCGAAAAATATTAATGCAACAATCGTAGTATTTTATTTCAAACAATATGAGTG
Source organism: Nicotiana attenuata (assembly GCF_001879085.1). Classification (NCBI taxonomy): domain Eukaryota; kingdom Viridiplantae; phylum Streptophyta; class Magnoliopsida; order Solanales; family Solanaceae; genus Nicotiana; species Nicotiana attenuata. The sequence continues at coordinate 37,259,641 of NC_031998.1, read as the reverse complement.
TTACAATCTCTATGAATCCTCTTATTCTTCTTTCCAACAGTAAATAAAAGAGCTTTTGAGCTTAATCTTGAATTTTATTTTACTTTAATCCAAGTGCTTGAGGTCTGATCTTGATCCTGACGTCTTTTTAATCCAAGGGCTTGCAGCTTGTTCTTGAATCTTCGTCTTGATCTTTTAATCCTTAGAACACTTGAATGCTTGTAGTTTTTAGAGAAATCTGCAGCGTTTGATCCACGAGCTCTCTCTTGCTTCTTATTATAACTTCTGGTCCCATTTCTGAGTTATGAAGACCCCTCTTTGTAGTTGTGGGACGGAAGAGTTATGATAAGAACAAACTCTTTCTGATCAATCAAATTGAAGTGTAACAAGGCCGCATTTGATTGGCATGAACATGTCACTTGCACACGTGGCGCGATTTCGTTAGCCCTTTAATTTTACTTAGCATGCCTTGTCATTTTGCGACGTGGCACAATCCTTTTGGCTCTTCCATTTGACTTGGCGTGCCACGTCATTTGACACGTGGCACCAAACTGGGCCTCTAGGAAGATGACATCTTGGGCTTAATGAAGTAGGCTCATCACTTTAGCCTAATTAAATGTGCTAGCCCAATGGATTAAGACTTATTTATTTAATCCATATATGTTGGACTTATATAACTAATCCAATTATATTAGCCCAATAAATATATTTGAACTAATAAATCTTGAATTTAAAATATAGTGCAAATTATTTTACAAATTTAATTCCAATAAAATTTATATGCTTACAAATGCCCCCTACTTCAAGGCTCGTCGCGGTATAAATTTTAACCACTAAACTTGAAGTATTTGATGAAGACAACGTACCCTTTATTTTCATTTCCAGGTAACTTCATAAGTCAATATGAATACATGGATCTGTTGCAATTCTCAAATACTTATTTGACTTAGACTTCCATGTATTTCACATTAAAAAGCCAAAGCTTTGCTGGTGTAACCCCAAGCATCCTAGATGACGTAAATACAAACCTTTAACGCATTGATAGAAATCCAATTCATATAGGATTTCTCTTTTCTACTTAACATGGAATTCCTAAATTTGCACTTATTCCCATGAGTCCGAAAGCTAAATGGCAACTTTTTAGATTCAAAACACGTTTCTACAGTATTAAAAAAAAGTTACTTTTCTATATTATACTGCGTTTTACTTTAACGAAATTTTAGCCGTTAAAGTAAAGCGCAGTATAATACCGCGTTTTACATATAGCGCAGTATTATACCGCATTTTGCTTCTTTTTTGGGCCCACCAATAAGTGTTCTGCGGTTAACTGACATAATAATAATTCAAATATATAAAGCGCGGTATTATACTGCATTTTACATAAAAAAAATTCTGCACTTCGAGCTAGGACTTGTCTTATTTAAAGGCGTTAGGATTTTATGAAAATCGATTCAAAACTTACCTTCAAACTTCCGTTCATACTTTTCTTCTTGTTATCAAGCATTTTTTTATAATGTCTGAAGAGCCAAAAATAAGGGTTTTATTATATTGGGGAGGTGAGGTTGTAATGGAGAATAACTCTGTGAGGTATAGTTCACCTCCACAGTGTCATGTTAAATTACCGCTTAAAATGGAGTACGATAAATTGGTATCGTTGTTACGTAAAAAAATGAGTGTGAGGAAACGTTCGGTGAACCTTAAAGTAACCGGTAGATTTCCGTCCGCAGGGGTTTGCTTATTATTCTGAGTTTAACATCGAAGATGATGAAACTCTTAGAGATTTTTTGCGGATTCCGGATGAATACAGGGTATTTATTGTAATAAAATTATTGGAAATGTACGCCAAGGTTGAAGACGTTCCCAATAATGAGGTTGTGCATAGTAGGGATAACCCCCAGTCATCGGGTGGTTATTCTGGAGCAGTTTTTGCCGGACAGATTCATGATGAAAGAGTTTTCCTTGATTTAAACTTATCACCACCGGCGAATGAGCAGCGAGGAATAATTTTTCGACTTTATATAATCCACAAGACGACTGGTAAACATCAATTTTTCTACGCTTTAGCGATGTTTATTTTATGTTTGAATTGGATTTGTATTAACACTTATATTTTTCATAGGGGGTACCGTCCGGATATGAATTTTACAAGTTATGACCCCACTCCTAGTCGGAATATGCGTATTTCTGGCATGTTGGACCACGGTGGTCCATCCGGGAGTCATCACCAACAAGAAAATGTCCATCATGGAACGTCAACACAGTACGACTTGTAAGTGAAGTGATATAGCTATATGTAAAGTATTTATCAATTTGAGTAGCTTATCATTTTGTTCTTTTTGTGCAGCGAAAACGAGCAACTTGATGTTCCTGACCTCACACAGTTGCCCGTAGACGATGTATTGACTCGTGATTTAGCAGATGTGCAGAGTCAGGAAGATGATAGTGATTATGACAACAATGCCGATGTGTCTGGAGATGACAGACCCTTCCTTGATGAGGGTGATGATGAGGAGGAAGTGAATGTCGAACCTGAACTAACGAGGGAGCATGCTCCTCCACCTCCCGTTAGACCAAGAGTGTACGAGTCCCATGTGCCGTTTCATGAGCGGAATATTCCCTACCTTGATAATTTGCCAAGTATGCCGGATGTGGATGCCCTCACAAGGGATGCTGACGAATTTCGGTCAGCAATGTGGGATGAGTCTAGACCAGCGGTGCTGGCAAAGGGCATGTATTTTCCCGATAAAGCTCGCCTAATCAGGGCTGTAAAAATCTACAGCGTAAGAGAGTGCCGTGAGATGACGGTAAGGGAGTCAACTCCGGAGCTATACAAGGTTGTATGTCGTAAAGACTTTATGGGTTGTCACTGGATGTTGCATGCCAGCAAGAAGAAATCAGGGTTATGGAAAGTGGGTAAATATATTAGCACCCACAGATGTGAAATGGACACATTCGATGAGAATCACTTTAACTTGGATGTAGACTTGATTTCTCTTGTCTTGATTCCATACTTGGAAGTGTCCATTAGGTTCAAGATCAAAGAGTGTATTACAGCCATCCACCAGGAGTATGGGTGTACTATAACCAAAAGAAAGGCATATCTCGGGCGCAAACGTGCTTTTGAAATTATTTATGGTAACTGGGATAAGTCATTTTCATCTCTACCCAGGTACATGGCCGCACTGCAACACTTTAACCCCGGGACTGTTGTTGAATGGAGGCGTGAGCGGAGTCCGGGAAGACCGGAATATATTTTCAACTATGTGTTCTGGTCATTTAAACTAGCAATTGATGGTTTTGTGCATTGTCGTCCGATAATTTCCATAGACGGTACTCATGTCTATTGAAAGTATGATATTAAGCTTTTGATCGCAGTTGCAGTAGATGCCAACGGACATATATTTCCACTAGCTTTTGTCATTTGTTCCAATGAAAGCGAAGAGACATGGACGCTTTTTTTGAACCACTTGAAGTAGCACATTGTCAAACAGCGTTCAGGTATTTGTCTAATATCTGATCGGCATTGTGGTATTTTAAGTTCTGTACGATATTTGCCTGAATGGCAGGAACCCTATGCATACCACCGTTACTGTGTGAGGCACCTGAAGGCCAACTTCCAGAAGAAATATCACGACAAGGCCTTGCATGATTTAATGTGGATGGCTGCAACTGAGCACCAGCAGTGCCAATTCACAAGGCGCATGGAAGTCATCCGGTAGTTAGATCCACGAGCCTATACTTGGCTAATGGGACATGAGCTTCACATGTGGACATTGCATGCTGATGGTGGCAGACGATAGGGAGCCCTGACTACAAATGTGTCGGAGTCATTCAATGGCTTATTGAAGTCTGCACGTGGATTGCCTGTCACTGCCATGGTCCGGATGACATTCAAACAGATTGCAGAGAGGTTTGTTGAAAGGCATAGAGCTGCATCGGAATTGATGAAAAGGGGTGTTCAATTTATGCCAATACCGATGGGAAGATTTGAGAAGTACAGGAGGCGAGCACATTGGCATTCATATTTACAGTACGATCACGACCGGGGTATTTTTGAAGTTTGCACCGCTATCCGCGGACACCTGGGGAATAATCTACAGACGGTGAATGAAGCCAGGCGGTTGTGTTCATGTGGGAAATGGACCATCTACCACATGCCGTGCGCACATGCCATGAAGTGCTTTCAACAAGTTGGTTTAGGGGCAACCAACTATGTTGATAGGCAATACAATGTTGCTGCATACGTAGGCACATATTGTGGGCAGTTGCAGCCACTGTGTGCTGAGCATTATTGGCCGCCGGAACTATTTAAAATGGTGTGTAACAAGGACTACTTGCGCAAGCTGCAAGTGCAAAAGAGAACGCGTATACGGAACCAAATTGATGTTGGTGATACCGTTTATGCGCGTAAATGTGGCATATGCTCGCAAACAAGACACGACCGTCATAAATATCCTTCAGCTGGTGTGGGTGGCGGTGGTAATCCAGCTCCTGGTGCAAGTTCGTCGAATGTACCCAACTATCAAGGATACACTTAGTATTTTATTTTCGTAATGTATTTTGTAATAAGTGTCTATAGTTGTGTATGTTGCAATATCTATCAAATAAAATGATGTTCCACAATCTTGTTACATCTTATTTTTTAACATGACCTTTTGAATTGGGATGATGATATGGTAGTTCCAACATTCAACTTATTGGTGTTAGTAAAGAAGACCAATCTGAAGATTGAAATTTCATAACATAATATTCGAAGAGATAAAAGCACAACAACCATAACTAAAGCAACATACATGAAAATAAAAGATAATAAAGGATAAATCAAGACATTGCTGTTTTGTTTCACAAAAATTGAATATGTATAGAGCGGTACAATGCTACGTTTTGTGTGTTGTCTTGTCGGTCTGAAAAGCTGACCGACTGCGCAAAAGCTGTTTCGTTTCAGAAAAATTGAATATGTATAGCGCGGTACAATACTACGTTTTGTGTGTTGTCTTGTCGTTCTGTAAAGCTGAACCGACTGCGCAAAAGCTGTTTTGTTTTAGAAAAATTGTATATGTATAGCGCGGTATAATACTACGTTTTGTGTGTTGTCTTGTCGGTCTGAAAAGCTGAACCGACTGCGCAAAAGCTATTTCGTTTAGGAAAAATTGAATATGTATAGCGCGGTACAATACTACGTTTTGTGTGTGCTCTTGTCGTTCTGTAAAGCTGAACCGACTGCGCAAAAGCTGTTTCATTTAAGAAAAATTGAATATGTATAGCGCGGTACAATACTACGTTTTGTGTGTTGTCTTGTCGGTCTGAAAAGCTGAACCGACTGCGCAAAAGCTATTTCGTTTCAGAAAAATTGAATATTATAGCGCGGTACGATACTATGTTTTGTGTGTTCTCTTGCCTATAAATAACGGGCGCATTGTAGTTATTTTCTGCGTTTAACAATAACCAATAGCAAATATTTCCCTAAAAGCAAGGTTTTTCTTTACGCTTTAACAAATGTCTCAACCCCTTTATGTCCTAAGGTGCGAGTGCGGGAAAAAAAGCATGATGCACGATTGTTGGGAAGAAGCTAGACGTCGCTACTTGGCGTGTATGAACAAGTTTTATAGGGTTTCCGACGAACCTGTTTGCAATTTTGAGGTATGGATTGATGAACCCTGTCAGCAGGAATACTACAAAGAAAAGTTGTATTCTCTTCATTGTTTGTGTTTGAAGTAGTGGGAAAGAGAGCGACAATCCAAACGAGAAGTTGCGGAGTTGAAGGAGAAACTCAAGGAGGTGGAAGAAGAAAAAAATATGCTGGAAGACAAATTTAAGTGGTTGGAGCAGAGAATACTAGGCGGTCGTGACTAAACAATGACATGTACATGTTGAGCGTAGTAGTGTATCTTTATGTTTCCCGTGTCATGTGTTTTCATTAGTTGTACTGACTTTATGTTATGTTAGGTTTGCTATGTTTGTGTTTGTGTTGTAGTGTTAAAATAAAATTATTGTTCAAATTGTGTTAAAATAAAATTGTTTTTAAATTAAAATTCTTGCCATTATTTACATAAAATACAAAAAAAAAATCAATGTGTCCCACAGCCTGTGTGCTTCAATGCAGCCTCTGGCCTGAGGCGCATCCCTTGTCGCCCGGGTACACTATCAGGATCATCCTCATCACGTCGCCTCTTTATGCGAGGATGCGCTGCAGCATGATCGTCAGTAGAGCTGGCAGGATCGGTAGAAGGGGCCGTCGGTCCGTCAGCAACCTACAAAATAATTAGTAAGCTTAGTATATGAAAATGTATATTAGTAATGTACCTGCTAAGTCAAAAGCATTTTCTTACCATGGTCTCGTCGAGCTCCTGAGTATAAGCATCCATGGTGTCCTCATCATCGCATAAAGTGGGCTCCGTGATGGGCTGGGACGAAGCCTTAATAAGAAAATTAAAAATTAATTTATGGCAAATCATTAAGGAAAAAAAACAAATTAAAATTTAAAAATAATACAAACATACCTGCGCCTGTGATAGATCCGCCGCAACCGCCGGGGATGAGCCAAAACTCAACCTGCGCCCACCATCAACGTCTCGGGTCGGCCGATCCTCAGCTGCGGTAGATGGTACCGAAAAGAACTACTCTACATCTCCGTTGAATGTACCCGTGATCAACAATGGATCTGACGGGGTGACCTGCGATGCTGGCAGCTCCAGCTGAAGGCTGTACGACGGCATGCTGCTGGAAGGCTCGTCTTGCTGAGGGATGTAACCCGGCTGATCATCTCCAAGATCCTCATCAGGTGCCTCAACAGTTGGCTCAACAGGTGCCTCAATGCCCCCTTGCTGGGGACCACCTCCTCGCCGTCCCCCACGACCCCGTGGGGCACCCTTGCCTCGTGGGATAGCCCTGGCTTGTGGGGCAGCCCTGGCTCGTGCCCGTCCCCTCGGGCGTGCGACAGGCCTACCCCGATGGTGGTGCTCTGGTGCCACATACTCAGCAGCGTGATCTAACCTCTCGTCCTCTCTGGCTCGCTGCAGTGTCCGGAGAGCCAGCTCTACCACCTGCCGGCCATACTCAGTGACTGCAGGATTGTCGGCATGCTGCTGCATCTGCAGTCCCAACCGGTAGAATAAATGATGACCAATAGCCTGGACAACATTTAAAATATTAATTACAGAATGCTATATCACAGTTATAAGTATGGGTTCCAAAAAAAACATACCAGTGCCTCGTGCCTCCCGGCGAATGGTCGGTACCGACCACCAGCTTGATGAACGGGGTTCTCGATCATCAGTCGGGTAACGCGGCGGTACCAAGACGTATAAATCTCAGTAGTCGCCGCCTGGATCTATGAAGGTTGGGGTGGAATCAGGTCCTCTCGCTGGTCCCAAGTATGGACATGCGCCTCTAGCCATGCTACAAATGCATCGTCCGCCCTCGAACGATCATCCCGCTGATAATGTGTAGCTTCCCATGTAGGTTCCTTCGGTATAGTCTGCGGACGGTCAAACCGGCGAAGTACCCGCTCTGTGGCATGATGCTCCACAATATCGAGGAACATCAGCGGGACGGAAGTGCTCCAAATCAGTCGGCTGACCGAGCAGTAATGGGGCAGGCCAGCTATCAAGTCGTCGCTGTATGGCGTCCAGATGAACTATCAAATAATAACATAAAAGTGAGTATGCGCAACACAAGTGAATTTATAACAAGTTAGTTAAGGTACATATTTACCTGTACGGCCTCCAGCATATCCAACACATCCCTGACAAGGGGGAGATTATGATGAGCATCAATGGCTCGGTAATTTGCACGCCGGAGAACCCACCTCCTAGCTAGAGGGAGAAACGGAGGTGCTACATCCGGAGGTAATGGTGGTAGAGGTGGCTGCAATGGCAGGAACCGCTCTCATGCCCAAACCTAACATACAAGGTCGACGTAAAATTTAAGAGTCATTTTGACTGTATAGAATTGGAAGTAATGAACAGAGTATTCGAATATGTTGTCACCTGTAGAAGCGGCAGAAAACCACATACTTCGCTCTGGGTGCCCATGCTAGCCCGGAACATACTCCTGTACAGGTAAGCGAGAACAGCAGCACCCCAGTTGTACTGGTGTAACTCATCTAGCTGCTGAAGATGATGTAGAAATCGCATACTCACTAGATTTCCCGAAGTGCTCGGGAACAAGACACCCCCAAAAAGAAGGAGCAGCGCTAACCTCGTGTACCGGTGAATATGTAGATCATCTGTCTCGCTGGTGATGTCGGGGTGCAATACCTCCAAATGCTGTCTAATAGCTGTCACAGAAATGCGACTGCCCCCTGAAGTTGCAGCCTCACCATGTCGGCTGAAACCAGTGAACTGCTGCAGCAAGTCCAAATACTGGGCACGCGTCATAGATCTCATATACTGAGGCAGTGCAACGGCTAGTCCATCAGCAGGCAGCCATATAAAACCTGAACATCCTGAAGCGTAATAGTGGCCTTGCCAATGGGCAGGTTGAAAGTGTGCGTCTCCAGTCGCCATCGCTCTATCAACGCCGTGATCGGAGACCAGTCGAGCTGCAGCCGCCCAATCTCAAAAATCCTATAGAAGCCCGTATCACGCAGGCGCTGGACTACGCGGGGATGGAAATATCTGTCCCTCATAAAGTCGCACACGTCGTCCACTCTCCTGGTGCGGAGGGTCTGCTCCATTAGCTCTCCCTCCCATACGTAGGCGAACCTATGATCGCCCTGTAACACTAATATCTCATCCGAGAAAATTCCAGGATGAACAGGCGGCACGTCCATATCGTCTACTGTAAATTAAACAATATTAGTTGTGTGTTTGTGTTATAATAATTAATATTTAAATTTTTAATAGGACAGACTATATATCTATGGGTTCCAGGCTCGATATTTGAGCCCCAGTAGCACCAAGCTATCCTGAATTCTTATGTTTGTCAATTTCAATATTTTTAGAATTTTGTTAGTTTTATAAATTAAATATTTAATTATTTAATTGAAAAGAGTATATATCTATGGGTTCCAGGCTCGATATTTGAGGCCCAGTAGCACCAAGCTATCCTGAATTCTTATGTGTGTCAATTTCAATATTTTTAGAATTTTGTTTCTGTTATAATAATTAATATTTAATTATTTATTTGGACAGAGTAAATATCTATGGGTTCCAGGCTCGATATTTGAGGCCAGTACCACCAAGCTATCCTGAATTCTTGTGTGTCAATTTCAATATTTTTAGAATTTTGTTAGTTTTATAAATTAAATAATTAATTTTTAATTGGACAGAGTATATATCTATGAGTTCCACGCTCGATATTTAATTTGACAACATATATTAATTTGTTAGTTCTATGTGTTTGTTTTATAAATTAAATAATTAATTTTTGTAAAGTGTAATTGGATAGAGTTTGTAGTTAGTAGATACCTAAACTACAGAGATTCTACGCTAAAAGGCTCTATATTTTACTACGCTAAAAGGCTCTATATTTTACTATACTAAAAGGCTCTATATTTTACTACGCTATAAGGGCACTATTCTTTAAGCAAATAAATAATCTAAACTAAATAAAAACAACAAACATATTTTTATAAAATAACATTCATGAAATTACATATAAAACAGTAAAAGAAATTTATGAACATTTTTATTAACAAGAAAAATTATTTCTCAACTTTTAACTATTTTATTTAAACACTAATAATTTAATCCGGATAAAAATAATATACAAATTTAATCGCAAACAAAACACAAAACAACGTGGAAACACATTCAAGACAACTAATATGCATTATTGTACGAGTTTCTACATAAACTAAATCAGAATACCTCGATTTATGTTTTTAGAAAAGTCAGAAAATTGAAACTTTGAGCCCGAAACGAGGAAACCACAACAATCGAAGGCTTGGGTTGTATGCGGGACCTACAATTTTCACTTTTTGTGTGACGGGTTGGGTCCACTCAATTTTCTTTTTTAGAATCGGGGGGGGGGGGGGAACCGTTGTTGGAATAACTTAATGGAGGATGAAAGTTGAAACCAGTGTTCTGTCGTGAGGAAGAAGGGGGAGTTTTAAATTTTAATAAGCAAAACGTGGTATAATACCGCGCTATATGTAAAATGCGGTATTATACTGCGCTTTACTTTAACGGCTAAAATTCCGCTAGAGGAAAATGCAGTATAATACCGCATTTTAGATAGAAAAGTAACTTTTTTTTACACTGTAGAAACGTGTTTTGAGTCCAAAATATTGGCATTTAGGTTTCGGACTCCTATTCCCATATGCCAAAAGCACTTCATGTAATTCTAATTGAGCTAGGACACTCAATTCCTTTTGGATTACAAGATTTATTGCTCCCATATCGACAAAGCCACTTGATGTTTTACACTTCAATACCACACAAGAGGGGGTGATTTGTGTGGTGACCAATTTCTCGCTTAAACTGATTATGGAGGGACCTGGTTCTTCTAAGTGTTCCTTAACCTACTATTGCAGAAATAGTAAATGCGGAAAGTAAAAAATACAAGTATTTTAAGTGGAAAACACCTGGCTCAAAAGGTGAAAAAACAACGACCTACTTTCCAGTAGGATTTTCCCAAACTCTCCACTAAAATCACTGAGCCAAAAACTGCATTTACAAGAACTCTTTTGTAAACCTAGGACTAACTCTAATCCCGTTGTAGCACACAGCCTCAAACTGTTGCGACAACTTCAAGTTAACTCTAACTTGAAAACTCACAGTGCCTAATACAATTGCTTCTAGATAAAGTTGAAAGGTACAATATGAAATCACCTACTACAATTGAACTAGAATAAAATACAGACACTTGGAACTGGTTCTTCTATCTGGTTCAAGTAGCTTCAGGTTTGCACACTTGAATCACACACGAATTGCTTGCGAAATCGCCTTGCTATTTTGCTCTCAATTCACGTTTTACTTCTGCTTATGTATGTTACCTGTAAAAGAGAACAACACCGATATTTATAGAGTTAGTAAATAGAGATTGACTAGAATTCTGATGCTACTCTTCCTTTGTGGAAGAGTTCTAGTTGATCTCAACCTCTAACTCCTTCCCTTTCTTAAACCGTGTTCTCTTTGAGTAAGGAGTCCTTCTCCTTATCCAATATGCAACCTTTTCGAGGATCAGGAGATATTACTTCTGGCAAGTTAGGTTTATCTCCTTCACGTGCATATCACATGCTTAAGTTTATCCGTATCTGTGCTCCACTAGGATGGACCTGGTTCATGTCTGAGTTCCTTTGTCAGTCTTCAAAACTAACTTTTACTTGGGCCAACAAATTCCCCCTTTTTTATGATGACAAACTCTGTGGTTTTTGTACACTTAGGCACTGCTAGAACTCAGCTCAACATCAATGCAATGTTAGAAACACTTTCAACTTATCATCAAGGACCAGGTTAATTAGGTTATAAAAATTACTATTCAAAATATAAAGCACAATTTCTTTTCCCCCCTTTGACATCATCGAAAAGTTGCATAAATAATGTGTGATTCCCAGATTTTAAAAATTACTCATGGCCACTGAGGCAACTGCAAATGCATTCATGGATTAATCATTAGTAATCAACTACACATATTCAAACTATTAAGGAAAGATAACAGTCAACAAGAGCAAAAACAACAAACTTCATTGATAGAGAATATGATTCTGCCACAATCCACAAAAAGAAACAAAAATAGTTAAAACAAGAGCAAAAAAGAAAAATCCCTAATCGGGTCACTGAAAGGTCTAGGCAGGGTTCAGGCTTAGGAAATCAAGGCTTGGAAGAACTGGGGTTTTGGGTTTTGGCTTGGAGAAGGTGCAGCATGTCTTGAAGAATTCCATGATTCTTCTCCCTTTCCTTTGTGAGCTCAGTTCTGAGAGCATCTCTCTCAGATTCTACCTTTGCCAAACGAGCCTTCAGCCTTGCTATCTCAGCATCCTTAGCCCCACTCTCCTGCAATAGAGCTCTGACCTTTCTAGGTTCATTGGGAGTGGCAGTAATCTCATAGTCACAAGCGAGCAAGTATTGATTCCAAAGTGGTCTTTGCTTGTGGCCGTCTCCCACTTCTTTAGAGGCACCTTACAATGAGCAAGAACAGTAGCGAGAACGAAACCATAAGGAGTGGCATGGGCCTTGGAGCCATTGATAACCCTATCGAGAAGCTTGATCATAAACCCATGCCAGTTGATATGTCGCCCACTATCCAGACATTCCATCAAAACCATGTCCATGTAGTTGGCAATGTGCCTTCTTTCCTGCCTAGGCAGCACACACTTGTTGACGAATTCAAACAGCACTTTGTGGGATGGCTTCATTTCACTCTTATGCACAACCTTAGCTTCATTCACTTCTTTGCTATCACAGAACTTCCTAGTAATGGCTAGGGCAGTAGGAAGTGAGTCCAGACTTGGCCATTTTTGTCTAGTGTAATCATCATAACCTTCAGAAGATATACAAAGGATTTCACCCAGCTCTTTAGCATCAAAAAATAATTGAACCCCTTTCACCTGGCTGGTGACTCTTCCATCCTTGACCTCTGCATTGGCCATGGATTCAATTATCTCATTTCTGGCCAGCCTGCCATCTAACTGAAGGACCATGTCCTTCCACCCCTGAACCTCTAGCCTCTCAAGCAGTAGAACCATCCCTTCTTCCTCCAAGTCCTTCAAGAGTCTACCCTTCAAGATGGTTCATTTGCCAAACTTGGCCAGCTTGTCCTGTTCATTATCTAATTCATCCTCTTCTTCACCACTCCAGTCTTCTTCTTCAGCAATCTTAACTTGCTTTGCTTTCACAGCAGACCTTGTCCTTTTTGCCAAAGTAGATGGTTCAGCAGACTTGGATACAGATGAAGACTTCTTTGAGGAAGTCTTGGCCTTCTTGGGCTTAGGGGTCTGAAACTCCATCTCCACAGTCACATGTTCACCTTGATGGACCGGGTCCATCTCATCTGTAACGACCCGATCGGTAGTTTTGAGCTCTAGCACGTCGTTCAGCAGTCTGAGGCCATAAACAACTTCATTTCAGGTATTATGACTTGTACGCGTGGTCGGAATTAAGTTTCGGGAAGTTCAGAGTTGATTTGGAAAGGGAATTCTCATTTCGGAAGCCTTAAGTTGAAAGAATTAACTAGGATTGGAATTTTGAGTAAACGACCTCGGAATCGGGATCTGAAGGTTCCAGCAGGTTCGTATGATGATTTCGGACTTGGGCGTATGCCCGGTTCGGGTTTTGGATAACCTGGGAGCGTTTTGGCGCCTATTGTGGAAGTTAGCATTTTTGAAGAAATCTCATAAGTTTGGCTTGAAGTGCATTTCAGTGTTATCGATGTCCGTTTGGGATTCTGAGTCTGTGAATAGCTCCGTATGGTGATTCTGGAGTTGGGAGGGCGATCGGAAGTAAATTCGGAGGTCCGTAGGTCATTTTGGAGTCATTTGGCTAAAGATAGAAATTTGAAGGTTTTTGAGAAATTTGACCGGAAGTGGACTTTTTGATATCGGGGTCGGAAACCGATTCTGGAAGTTGCAGTAGGCCCTTAATGTCAAATATGACTTGTGTGCAAAATTTGAAGTCAATCGGACGTGATTTGATAGGTTTAAACATTGAAAGTATAAGTTTGAAAATCTAAAATTCATAAAGCTTGGATTGGGGGTTGATTCATGATTTTAGCGTTGTTTGATGTGATTTGAGACCTCGAGCAAGTCTGTAACGTGTTTTGGGACTGGTTGGTACTATTGGTTGGGGTCCCGGGGGCCTCGGGTGGATTCCGGGTGATTAATGGATCAAAATTTGGAATTTTTGGACAGCTGAAGGGTCTGGTTGCTGGTATAACCGCTTCTGCGGTGGGTGAGCCGCAGAAGCAGCCCCGCAGAAGCGGGAAAGGGAGCCGCAGAAGCGGATTTTGGTCAGGGGCTCAAGGACCGTAGATGCGGTCAAGGTTCCGTAAAAGCGGGACCGTACCTGCGGAAGGCCGATCGCTGAAGCGGAAGAGGAGCAGCTTGGAGTGGACCGCAGATGCGGTCAGGGTTCCGCAGAAGTGGGACCGCATCTGCGGGAGGTAAGTCGCAGAAGCAAAAAAGGGCGGCCTAGGGAGGACCGCAGAAACGGTATTTTAACCGCACCTGCGGGACCGCAGAAGCGGTCAAGGGACCGCAGGTGCGGAAATAGCTGGAGGCAGAATTTTTTTAAATGCACGATTTGGCCATTCTTCTCCCATTTTTCTCTTGGCATGGGCGATTTTGGGGAGCTTCAAGAGGATATTTTCGTCATCAACGTCAAGGTAAGATATCCCCACCTATTTTGAGTTAAATACATCAATTAAGTATGGATTTGAGCATGAAATTTGTAGAAAAACTTGGGGTTGAGGGAAAACCTAGAAACTTATTATTCTTGGAATTTAACCACGATTTTGATTATGGAATTTAGAGAAAATTATATATTTCAGTTCGTAAGGATATGGGTAAACTTTACCTTCGAGAAATTTCGGATTGCGGGCACGTGGGCCCGAGGGCATTTTTGTCAACTTTTCGATCGGGGTTAGGAAATTGTTATAAATTGGATTATAATGATTACCTTAGCATATATTAATGGATTTACATAATTATTGGCTAGTTTTGGAGCGGTGTGCATCGATTCGAGTCTTCGGAAGGGCGTGGAATGCCGGTTATGGACCTTCGGAGCGAGGTGTCTCCTTTCCAACCTTGTAAGAGGAAATGTCCCCATAGGTGAATTAATTGGTTATGTGCTCCTATTTGTGGGGGCTACGCATGCACGAGGTGACGAGAGTCCGTGCGTAGCTACTATTATGTTTAAGTCCGGGTAGTCCAGGACCCAAAAGTATGCTATACTTGGAATATTTGTAATCTTATTGATAGCTCGAATTGCTTAAACCACATCGAATAAATAAATCCATTCTCAAAAGGATTTGACTTCTTTTCTTAAATTGTTAAAAGAGAAAGTGGCTTTTATTTGAATAATTATTCCCCGATAAATTCTTAATTGGCTATTTGAGCATGTATTTTTATGTGTACCTGCGTCGCATGAATGATTCGCGAGCAGGGTGATTGTTTATTTTATGTTGACCGCGTCGCATGGATAGTTCGCGAGCGGGCTAATAGATGCATCTATGGTTCGAGCCGTTCGACCCTCGGCAGTGCACAATTTACTTTTATGTTGGATCGGGCCGTACGTCCCACGGTGATTATTTGCGCATGCTGGTATTGTTGCCTTGAAATTATTAAAGTTGTTATTCCCTCTTCATGGCTTGAAAATATTTTGATAAATAATGAAAAGAAAATTTTGGAAATTTCCTATAAACGAATTATTTGTTTACTCGTTTCCTTCTATTGGATTAAAAATCATGTTTATAGAAATCCACGATTTAATGTATTATTGACATCATTATTGGACCACTAGTAAGTGTCGAAGTCGACCATCTCGTCTCTACTTCTTCGAGATTAGACGGGATACTCATTGAGTACACATTGTTTTCGTACTCATACTAGACTTCTGTGCATTTTTTGTTGCACAGGTATATGTAACTCTAGTGGCCTATTGGGCGTAGCAGCACGGATGATTTGGGGACTAGGTGAGTTGCGTTATTCGAGGCGGCCCGCAGCTAGTATAGTCCCTTCCCGTATATTGTATTTACTTTCTGTCCACTGTATTCTGGACGGATGTTGTGTTATATTATTTCTTAGAAATTGCTCATGCACTTGTGACACCGGGTTCTGGGATGGATTTTGAAATGATTTGTATTAATTGCTCATTATTTAATTTGAATTGAAGCAGTTATCCTTTTACCTATGAAATTGGAAGGGAAATCTTGGTTTTTTTTCAAAATTGTTAAAAAGGGAATCTAATTAAGTATTTTAGTTGGCTTGCTTGACAGCAGTGTCCGGCGCCATCACGACCCTTAGTGGATTTTGGATCGTGACATCATCCACATTAACAGGCTCTGCCACCTTTGCTTTCCCTTTATCCATTCTTTTCTTCTTACTTTCTTCCATAGCTTTCTACAACTCCTCCTCACTTTGCTTCAACTTACTCCTTGTGGCCCTTCCTTTTGGTAAAGGAATATCAGTAGTGGCAGAAGGAGCAGCCTTCCTTTTCTTGTTGGTTCTTGCAGTGCCAGGAGTCTTTGGTGTTTGAGTTCTCTTTTTCTTGGGTTATAGCTGGCACCAACCTTCTTTAGAAGATCTGCGAGGGTCTCTTCAATAGATGAACAAGGTTCGTCTGTGTGCTTGCTAAGATTTACTAGTCCTTCAGCAGCTTCCCCTGAATCACTTCCCCCTGTTTTCTTGCTACTTTCTACCACCTTTTCTGGCTTAGCCCCACAGATAGCCATTTTAACTGTTTTAGAGGTGGGTGAAGAATCAGCCACTTCTTTCCCTTTTCCCCTCTCATCACTACGCACACCCTCACTCTCAGTTTCTTTTTCCCTTTTATTTTTACCTCCTCTCCTTCTTAAATCAGTCGTTTTCACATCCACAACAGACCCAACAAAAAAAATGATTTTCCAAATTTTCAGCTAGATCAGAAATTACCTCAGTAGAGGGATTTTGCACAGATGTTGCCTGCTCAGTCAGAAGACCTAGTTCCTTTCCCCTCACTCGCAGATTTGAAGGAATCATCAGAATTCTGAGAATCTTGGGCTTGACTAGCCTTTAACTGTGCGTTTAATTTCCTTGAAAGTGCACCTGTAGCCAAAGTTTTGCGAGCAAGCATCTTTACTCGCCTTCTCCTAGAATAAGGGGTAGTGCTGGGTTGAGGAGTAGTGGAGGAATCGGAGGGAGTAGGTGGAGGAGGTGTGCCTGGGTTATCTTGGGGGTTTGTCATTCTCTCTAGAAAAAATGGAAGGTTTGAATTTTGGAAGAGAAGAGAAGAGAAGACAGAAAATTTGTGACGGTTTTTGATACTTATGGGAGACTGGCAGTGGTATGATGATGGATTCAAAGGGAGAGGGTAAATAATACACAACGGAAGCTTTTAGTAGTCAAATAGAAGTCTAATCATCCTAAAATTTGCAGGTTGAATAGGCGGTTAAGCTTCCCTAGAATCTAGGCATTTTAATACGGTAAGGAGTCTAGTTGAAACGGAACTGGTTCAAACTTAAAAGGATAGGCTTTTTAAAGTTTTTGAACATAGGTAGGACTCTGCTCATGAATTAAATATTAATATTTCTAATTGTGCAGAGTGTAGAAACATACCTCGCTATTCAGACCAGTGTTGATGAACCAGGTTCTTCACTGAGAATCATCTTGATCATGCCTCAATTTGCCAAAATAGAGAAATTTTTTGTTAGAGATCAGTGAGTCATATTAACACATGGCACAGGAGTATACTATTTACAGTATGAGACCGAGCAAAGATTAATCTATGTATTTACACAAGTTCCAGATTTCCTAACCAATTTTTTTTGTTTTTTTTTCATTTGTGCATACTGAACTGGTTCCATTAGGTGATCTTAATCATCCCTAGTTCTAACTTGTTCCTTTGAAAGCTTTCTCTACCCAGTGCTTTTATAAAGATGTCAGCAATCTGCTTATCAGTAGCACAAAATTCTATAGTGATCAATCATTTCTCATAGTTGTCCCTTAAAAAATGGTGTCTAACATCTATATGCTTAGTTCTCTTATGATGAACTGGGTTCTTTGTCATGCTAATAGCACTAGTGTTATCACAAAAAATAGGGATGCAACCAACATCAATATCAAAATCCATTAACCGCTGTTTGATGCACAACACTTAAGCACAACAAGAAGCAGCAGCAACATACTCAGCTTCAGCAGTAGATAAGGCCACTGAATTTTGCTTTTTAGTAGCCCATGAAATGAGAATGAACTAAGAAAGTGTGCCATACCTGAGGTGCTCTTCCTGTACAGAAGGAAACCTGCATAGTCAGCGTCAGCATATCCTACTAGGTTAAAGTTACTACCTTTTGGATACCAAAGGCAAAGGTCAGTAGTGCCTTTCAAGTATATCAATATTCTCTTGACACCGATCAAGTGGGATTCCTTTGGATTTTCTTGAAATCGAGCACAAGCCCTACGCTAAAAATAATGTCAGGTCTACTATCAGTAAGATACAAAAGTGAACCAATCATACCCCTATACAACTTCTGATCAACAGATGAACCAGGTTCATGTATGTCTAATTTTGTGGCTGTAGCAATAGGAGTATCTATTTCCTTTGATTCGTCCNAATGTGCTCAACTGAGTTGTGGTAGCATGGGAAGGTGCATGAGGTGTGAAACAGTGATTTCAGACTACTTTAGTGCAGTTCTCAGCACGTTCGAGGACAAATGCATGTTTAAGTGGGAGAGAATGTAACGACCCGACTGGTCGTTTTGAGCTCTAGCACGTCGTTCAGCAGTCTGAGGCCATAAACAGCTTCATTTCAGGTATTATGACTTGTACGCGTGGTCGGAATTAAGTTTCGGGATGTTCAGAGTTGATTTGGAAAGGGAATTCTCATTTCGGAAACCTTAATTTGAAAGAATTAACTAGGGTTGGAATTTCGAGTAAACGACCTCAAAATCGAGATCTGAAGGTTCCAGCAGGTTCGTATGATGATTTCGGACTTGGGCGTATGCCCGGTTCGGGTTTTGGATAACCCGGGAGCATTTTGGCGCCTATTGTGGAAGTTAGCATTTTTGAAGAAATCTCATAAGTTTGGCTTGAAGTGCATTTCAGTGTTATCGATGTCCGTTTGGGATTCCGAGTCTGTGAATAGCTCCGTATGGTGATTCTGGATTTGGGAGGGCGATTGGAAGTAAATTCGGAGGTCCGTAGGTCATTTTGGAGTCATTTGGCTAAAGATAGAAATTTGAAGGTTTTTGAGAAGTTTGACCGGAAGTGGACTTTTTGATATTGGGGTTGGAATCCAATTCCGGAAGTTGCAGTAGGTCCTTAATGTCAAATATGACTTGTGCGCAAAATTTGAAGTCAATCGAACGTGATTTGGTAGGTTTAAACATTGAAAGTAGAAGTTTGAAGTTCTAAAGTTCATAAAGCTTGGATTGGGGGTTGATTCATGATTTTAGTGTTGTTTGATGTGATTTGAGGCCTCGAGCAAGTCCGTAACGTGTTTTGGGACTGGTTGGTATGATTGGTTGGGGTCCCGGGGGCTTCGGGTGGATTCCGGGTGATTGACGGATCGAAATTTGGAATTTTTGGACAGCTGAAAGGTCTGGTTGCTGGTATAACCGCTTCTGCGCTGGGTGAGCCGCAGAAGCGGGAAAAGGGAGCCGCAGAAGCGGATTTTGGTCAGGGGCTCGAGGACCGCAGATGCGGTCAAGGTTTCGCAGAAGCGGGACCGCACCTGCGGAAGGCCGATCGTAGAAGCGGAAGAGGAGCAGCTTGGAGTGGACCTCAGATGCGGCCAGGGTTCCGCAGAAGCGGGACCGCATCTGTGGGAGGTACGTCACAGAAGCGAAAAAGAGCGTCCTAGGGAGGACCGCAGAAGAGGTTTTTTAACCGCACCTGCGGAACCGCAGAAGCGGTCAAGGGACCGCAGGTGCGGAAATAGCTAGAGGCAGAATTGTTTTAAATGCGCGATTTAGCCATTCGTCTCCCATTTTTGTCTTGGCATGGGCGATTTTGGGGAGCTTCAAGAGGAGATTTTCGTTATCAACGTCAAGGTAAGATATCCCCACCTATTTTGAGTTAAATACATCAATTATGTATGGATTTGAGCATGAAATTTGTAGAAAAACTTGGGATTGAGGGAAAACCTAGAAACATATTATTCTTGGAATTTAACCACGATTTTGATTATGGAATTTAGAGAAAATTATATATTTGAGTTCGTAAGGATATGGGCAAACTTTACCTTCGAGAAATTTCGGATTTCGGGTACTTGGGCCCGAGGGCGTTTTCGTCAACTTTTCGATCGGGGTTAGGAAATTGTTATAAATTGGATTATAATGAGTACCTTAGCATATATTAATGGATTTACATAATTATTGGCTAGTTTTGGAGCGTTGTGCATCGATTCGAGTCTTCAGAAGGGCGTGGAATGCCGGTTATGGACCTTCGGAGCGAGGTGAGTCTCCTTTCTAACCTTGTAAGAGGGAATTGTCCCCATAGGTGAAATATTTGATTATGTGCTCCTATTTGTTGGGGCTACGTACGCACGAGGTGACGAGAGTCCGTGCGTAGCTACTATTATGCTATTGTCTGTGTAGTTAGGACCCAAAAGCATGCTATACTTGGATTATTTACGAACCTATTGGTAGCTTGAATTGCTTTAATCACATCGAATTAGTAGACGAATTTCTAAACAGATAAAACTTCATTTTTCTTAAATGGTTAAAAGAGGATTTGTTTTCATTGGATAATTACTNGATTAGATTCAGTTCCTCTTTGTTCAGTTCCCCCTGTCAGGTTGCCCTGCATGGAAGAACCTGTTCCATCACCTATTCCTTCTTCTGGTGCAGCTTCAGCTTGGGCTGAGATTTCATTTAAACTTTTTACCAGCCTAATAGCTTCATCTTCATGTTCCTATCTCTCAGAAAGAATGTTAGTTTCATCAAAAACCACATGTACACTTTCTTCTACACACATAGTTCTTTTGTTGTATACTTTATAAGCTTTGCTATGTGAAGAATATCCTAAGAATACTCCTCATCACTTCTGGGATCAAACATACCTAAGGAGTCCTTTCCATTGTTGTGCACAAAGCACTTGCATCCAAATGCCCTAAGATGGAATATATTTGGTTTTCTCCCTTTATGTAACTCATAGGGTGTCTTCTCTACAAGAGGTCTAGTCATGCACCTATTAATGATGTAACATGCAATCTTTACAGCTTCTGCCCAGAAGCTATGGGGCAGTTTACTAGAACGAAGCATAGTTCTGGCCATATCTTCAAGTGTACTATTCTTTCTTTCAACTACTCCATTTTGTTGTGGAGTTCTAGGGGCAGAAAAATTATGATCTATGCCATACTCATCACAAAATTCAGCAAACTTAGCATTTTCAAATTCAATTCCATGATCAGACCTAATTGATGCAAGTTGATTACCTAGTTGTTTTTGAGTTTTTCTAACAAAAGAAGTAAACATGTCAAATGCTTCATCTTTAGATGTTAAAAACAATGTCCATGTAAATCTAGAGTAGTCATCAACAAGCACCATCACATATTTTTTACCACCTCTGCTTAATGTTCTCATTAGACCACCGAGATCCATATGGACCAGTTCCATCGATCTGGTCGTGCTTACCACTTTCTTGCATTTAAAAGAGGATCTTACCTGCTTCGCCCTTACACAAGTCTCACAAACTTTGTCTTCCTTAAACTTGATGTTAGTCAGTCCTATCACCAGGTCCTTGGAGACTAATTAGTTGAGTTGACTTAGACTTGCATGTCCAAGTCTCTTGTGCCAAAGGAGGGGATCCTTGTCCAACACACTTAAGCAAGTGAGTTCATTTTCTGAAAGAGTGGACAGATCTACAATGTATATATTGTTCACTCTTTTTCCCTGCAAAACAATCTTGTCAGTGGTAAGATTTATCACAAAACATTTGGTAGAGGTGAATGCTACCAAGTTACCTCTATCACACAGTTGTGATACACTGATCAGGCTATATTTCAAGCCATCTATAAAGTAGACATTCTCAATGGAGTGTGAGTCTGTCTTACCTACCTTTCCAACCCCAATGATCTCACCTTTCTTACCATTTCAAAAGGAGACATTACCTCCTTTGAGGTCCTCAAGTGAAAGAACTGGTTCTTGCGTCCAGTCATGTGCTTTGAGCAGCCACTATCCATGCACCATATTTGGCTGCTCCCCTTCACTTCGACCTGCAAAGGAAATCAGGGGTTAGTCTTAGGAACCCAAACTAGTTTGGGTCCCTTTTTATAGGCAAAATGGTGAATTAAATTCTTTTTAGCCCATCCTGGCAGCCTATTTTTCCCTTGAACAAATGTTTTGTTCTGTTGACTAGCCTTTTCTTTTGCAGTACATTCACTTTTGTAGTGACCAGTCTTACCACAGTGTGTGCAGATTTTGTTCTCAAGAAGTGTGATGTACTTACTTTTGGGATCCCACATAGATGCAGGGGTCCCGTAGCCAAGTCCTCTCTTATTGCTACTATGGTGTTCTTGTAGCCATGAAAGTGCATCGGAAGACTTATTCCATTTACAGGTTCTGTCTAGCTCATGCTTAACCTTGCTTAGATCTTCTTTTATGACTCTTATATGCTCATCTCTTTTGTACAACTCATCTTTCATTTTTTCTAGATTTTCTTCTAAGGTGAGATGCGAGTGATCAACTTTCTTCTTACCTGTTCCTAATTTTATTTTTAAATTTTCAGATCTAAGCTCTAGCACAGTGGTGTCAAGTTCAAGAACCCGGTTCTTCATCTCAGCATTTTTACTATCACTTTCACTAGCCCTGAGTTCTAGATTTTTGCACTTAGCTTTCAAGATTACATATTTCTTAGACAGCTATTCCTTTTCATTGTTTATTACCTCAGATTCATCAATAAAATCTAGAAGTAACTCAGATAGACTTTCTTTAGACAAAACTTAATCTTGTCTTTGAGATGAATCGCACTTACCTCTTATTCCTCATTAGATTCTCCAATAGCCATAAGTGCTTGTTCATCTCCATCTTCATCTTCTGAATCCTCATCTGAGCTTTCTCCCCAGGCAGCAACCATAGCCTTTGTTGATACTTTGTTTTTCTTCGAATGAACCTGTTCCTTCTTCCTGTTTCTTCGTTCGACCCTTTCCTTCTTCCATTCAATATCCCACTGAGGACAGTTTTTGATGATGTAAATC
The DNA here is from genome assembly GCF_001879085.1 of Nicotiana attenuata. Lineage (NCBI taxonomy): Eukaryota > Viridiplantae > Streptophyta > Magnoliopsida > Solanales > Solanaceae > Nicotiana > Nicotiana attenuata. The sequence goes on along the minus strand of NC_031998.1, from coordinate 37,236,890 downwards.
AGTCTTACCACATTTGTAGCAGCCCTCGTTGGTCTATTTTTCAGGAACCCTTGGTTTGTTGTTGGTTGCACCTCTTGAAGAGCCCTTTCCTCTCATTAGATACTTCTTGAACTCCCTTATGATCATATAATTTCATCATCCTCTAGATCAACACCTTCAGTGATTCTTAGAGCCAGGCTCCTTTCCTTCTTGGGTGCATCCATCTTCATGGTTTGCCTTCTAAGTTCATAGGCAGTGAGATTTCCAATTAGCTCATCCAACTTGAGAGTGGCAATGTTCTTTGATTCCTGAATAGCAGTAATTTTGCTTTCCCAAGTGACTGGCAAGACCCCTGTCAAAATTTTCTCAACTTTGTCTTCTTCAAGGATAATCCTTCCAAGAGACTTAAGTTCATTTGTTAGTGTTGTGAACCTTGTATACATCTCTTGGATGGTTTCTCCTTCCTTCATGGTAAAATTCTCATACTGAGAATACAACAGTGTTCCTCTTGATCTCTTTACTTGAAGAGTTCCTTCGTGAACCACTTGCAAAGTGTCCTAGATTTCCTTGGCAGTGGTACAGCTTTGAACTCTACTGTACTCGTATGGACCAAGTCCACACAAAAGACATTTCTTGGCCTTAGCATTCTTTTCCCTCTTCCTCAAGTCCTCAGCATTGCAGTCAGCTCTTGTTTTTGGCACATCTACTCCTTCAGCATTCTTCTTCAAGGTAGCCAGGGATCATCAATGACAATGTCCCATAGCTCATAATCCTCTCCAATGATGTGATCTCTCATCCTGTTTTTCCACCAGGAGTAGTACTGGCCATTAAAGAGCGGAGGCCTTAAAGTGGATTGTCCTTCCCAGTTCCCATGTGGTTCACTAATCTTGATCTGTTCCTAAGGTGTTAGCCTCCTCAAGGATAACCTGCTCTGATACCAATTGATGTTTTATACTTCAATACCACACAAGAGAGGGGGGGGTGGTTTGTATGGTGACCAATTTTTCGCTTAAACTGATTATGGAAGGACATGGTTCTTCTAAGTGTTCCTTCACCTACTATTGCAGAAATAGTAAATACGAAAAGTAAAGAATACAAGTATCTTACCTGGAAAACACCTGGCTCAAAAGGTGAAAAAACCACGACCTACTTTCCAATAGGGTTTTCCTAAACTCTCCACTAAAATCACTAAGCCAAAAACTGCATTTACAAAAACTCTTTTGTAAACCTAGGACTAACTCTAATCCCGTTGTAGCACACAGCCTAAAACTATTGCGACAACTTCAAGTTAACTCTAACTTGAAAATTCTGAGTACCTAATACAATTGCTTCTAGATAAAGCTGAAAGGTACAATATGAAACCACCTACTACAATTGAACTAAAATAAAAGACAGACACTTGGAACTGGTTCTTCTATCTGGTTCAAGTAGCTTCAGGTTTGCACACTTGAATCACACACGAACTGCTTGCAAAATTGCCTTGCTATTTTGCTTTCAATTCACGTTTAACTTCTGCTTATGTGCGTTACCTGTAAAAGAGAACAGCACCGATATTTATAGAGTTAGTATATAGAGATTGACTAGAATTCTGATGCTACTCTTCCTTGGTGGAAGAGTTCTAGTTGATCTCAACCTCTAACTCCTTCCCTTTCTTAAACCGTGTTCTCTTTGAGTAAGGATTCCTTCTCCTTATCCAATATGCAACCTTTTCGAGGATCAGGAGATATTACTTCTGGCAAGTTAGGTTTATCTCCTTCACGTGCATCTCACATGCTTAAGTCTATCCGTATCTATGCTCCACTAGGATGGACCTGGTTCATGTCTGAGTTCCTTTGTTAGTCTTCAAAACTAACTTTTACTTGGGCCAACACCACTTAATATGTTGTCTTGAGAAATCTATAAATAGCCACATTTCTCATGTATTTTGAGCATCAATGAGCTTTCAGCATCTTGACGATGCTCTTGAGTTCCTTTATTTGACGACCGAAGGCATTGCCGCGAAGGTAATTTCTTCTTCTTTTTTTGTTCTTTTTTTTCATAATTGTTGTCTCTTTTTCTTTGTAGACAGTGTAAGTAACTTCGTCAAACTACGAAGTACTTTAGGAGTTCGAGACGAAGACCTTTAAAATTTATGGTGGAGACCCTTAAAATTTTGCCTAAGGATCCTTAAAAGCTCGTGGTACAGATCTTTGAAAGTTTACAGTGAAAGCCTTTAAAATTCACGCTGAAGACCTTTAAAAGTTTGCGGTGAAGACCTTTTGAATTTGAAGCGAAGCCCATGAAAGTCTGTGATGAAAACCCTTTAAATTTGTGGAGAAGACCCTGAAAAGCTCGCAATGAAGACCTTTAATATTTGCGGCGAAGACCAATAATGTTCTTGCAAAGATCCTTAAAAGCTTATGGTCAAGATCTTTAAAAGTTGACAGTGAAGACCTTTAAAAGTTCGCGGTGAAGACATTTAAAAGCACGTGATAAAGACCTTTAAAAATTTGCGGCGAAGACCCTTAAAAGTTCGTGGTAGAAATCCTTAAAAGTCGGCGGTGAGGACCCTTTAAAGTTCGCCACGAGCACTTTTAAAAGTTCAAGACGGGAACATTTAATAATTTGAGACGTACACCTTTTAAAGGTTCCAAACCAAAACCTTAAAAATTCGGGTGCCTTTAAAAGTTAACGACGAACACCTTTAAAGTTTGCAATAAAACCTCTAAAAGTCCAAGGCAAATACCTTTAAAATTTCGCAATGAAAACCTTTAAAAGAAAAACTCCGACATGGACATCCTTTTTTTTATTATACAATATCAATATTTGCTTGCTTAACATGATGTATTGACATCCACGAAATAGAACTTGGCTTTCTTTATCGTTAATGTCTCGAAGTTCTCTGTATTTGAAAGCACATCCTCATTTTTCTTTGAAGATAATATTCTTCATCACCTTTGTAACGTTGTGGTAGGAAATATATATCTCAATGTGAGGACGTAAAAAATATGAGCCATTTGATTTCATATAAACTAAACTTTAAAATCTGAGACATATCCAAAATTCGGAATCAAGCTCCTTAAGAATCGCCCCAGGTAATATTTTGACTCCAACTTTAGATTCCACCACGTTAAAAATTTTAGATTTGCGCAATCTTACCAAAAAACTCATATCTTGGTGTAGAACCTCGAAATTATGAACCGTTTGATTTCATAGAAACTAGACTTCAAAATATTGACATATCCTAAATTCGAAATCAAACACTTTGAGAATCGTCACAGATATTATTTTGAATTTAAATTTAAATTCCGACACATTGATAGCTTCAGATTTGCGCAGCTTCATGAAAAAAATTTGTATCTTGGTGACGAAATATCGAAATAATGAACCGCTTGATTTTATGAAAACTAGACTTCAAAATATAAAACCATGTCCAAATTTCAAGATTTAATACCTTAAGGATAGTTTCAGATAATATTTCAAATTCGATGTAAAATTCTGACACGCTGACGATTTCAAACTTGCACGACTTCACCAATTTTTTTTTATCTTGATGTAAGAATGTCGAAATCACGAACCATTTGATTTCATGAAAGCAAGACTTCAAAATCTAAATCATGTCCAAAATGTAGGATTTAATACCTTAAGGATACTTTCAGATAATATTTTAAAATAAACATCAAAATTTGATATACCGATAGTTTCGAATTTGCGCGACTTCTTCAAAAAATTTATGTTTTGGTATGGAAGCCTCGGGATCACAAGACGTTTTTCTTGCTATCAATCGAATTCAATTGCTCCATTCTCACAAATATCTTGGGTTCAATTCTCACTGAACTTGAAATGTTGTGCCAAACAATCTCTCTTCTTATACTTGTTGTTAGAGACTGCGCGTCCACCAGACTGTATAGAGAATCAGGTTCTCTATGTGTTTCCTCTGAAAGTACTGATGAACCAAACTGTATAAGGATCTGGTCCTTTATCAGCTTGGTACAGTGTTAAGTTTGTGTGAGTCCATCAAATAGCAGAGTACCTGGTCCTTTATCGGGTTCTGCAGTGAATGCTAGTAAAGCTGAATGTAAATAAGGCCGTGGATTTTTACGTGGAAAAATTCCACACAAAGGGATCAAAAAACCACGACCTACACCTGTAGGCTTTTAACTTCACTAACTTGCAATCTCCCTATTACAAGCGACTTTATAATAACTCTATTTCAATGACTTCAACTAACTTGTGATGCTCTCATCACAAGCCACTCTATAACTATCCTAGTTACAAAGAATTTGACTAACTTGTGGTATTTCCACCGCAAGCCACTTTGTCACACTACAGTTACAAAGGCTTTGACTAACTTGTGATGTTTCCACCACAAGCCACTTTGTCACCCTATGGTTACAGAGGATTTTTCTTATTACTCAACCTAATCAATGCTTCTAAGAAAGCTAGATAGGAGTTACAATGAAGAACAAATTACAAAGACTCTACAAACCTAAGGATTTAAAATATCTTCGATCTTGGATCAGGTCCTTGAGGTTGCAGCAGCTTTGTTCTTGAAAGAGGTTCTTGAACACTTGAGAGAATATTTTACTTTTCTGAGTTTGCCAGCTTTGGAACCTGAAACTTGTGTCTTGCATAAGGTTTATACTACACAAGACATCCTTAGTGATGTCCAATCTCAATGGGAAGTGACTGTTGTACTGTCTGCTGCACCGTCTGTTGCACTGTTGTAGTCAGTCACTTTCTGCAATTGCTTTCCAGCTGTAGTTGACTTGTACTTCTGTCAGAGAACCCTAAGGGACCAGGTCCCTATTGTGTTCCTTTTTGTACAGTTGCGATCAGTCACTCAGTTGCTTTCCAGCTGTATAGTTGACTTGGATTTCTATTAGAGAAGGTTCTTGTGCACACCGCCCAGATTGTCTTGAGTTGAGTAACTTGAATGATGCTTTGTATAGACTCATTATAGGTACACCTTGAGAATGATCACTTGAAGTGATGTGAGCACTTGAGTTGGTCAGAGAATGAGTGGGCGCTGGAAACAGTGCAGTGCGGCATAATCTTCATTTCCAGCTGTGTCCAATTAACTTTGTACTGCCGTGAGGAACCCACAAGAGTATGAGGTCCTTGTCACACCTCCTTTTTTACACACCTACCCCAGAGGATAATGTATAAGGGAGTTTTTCCATTTAAAGTGACATTATTCGAAATGGGATTATTTATTTATTTTAGAATCGCCACTTGGGATCGGTTTGGCTTTTGGTGTCCCAAGTCACCGGTTGAACTTGAATCCCAAATCGAGGAAAATTTCGACTTCCCAATTGGAGTCTGCGAACCAAAAATTCTGAATAAGGAATTCTGTTGACCCGAGGGAAGGTGTTAGGCACCCCTGGATCCCGTGGTTCTAGCACGGTCTCTTAAATTATTATAGATGGCTGAAATCTGATTTTTATACATGTTCAAACCTGTAGTGCAATTTTAGAATTGTTTAACCGCTTTTAGTTAAAAAATTTTAAGAAAGTGAACGTCGTTTAAAAATGTGTTTTTGGATCACGTCACATGAAATGCACGCGGATCCTCGACACATTCTTATTCAACGTTTTGGGATTTGGATTTGGGTTGCATGAAATGCACACCCGTATTTAGGAAGGTAAAATTATTAAAAACGCGCCTAAAGCGACTAACGGGTTATTATCTTTGTGGGAGACCGTGAAATTTGCTAGAGGGCACGCCCTAAATTCTAAGTATTTTTAATGGAGCATTTAATGAGGGTACCGCAAATTATGTATTTTTGTTTGGCGAGGCTCATCTCATTTTTATTATTTCAAGGCCAACCTAAAGCAAACTAAGATTTTCTATTTATTTTGTCTCTAAAAAGGGCCTAATTAATTTGCATTCATAAATTGGGGCCTCGAGTTCAAGTTCGAATTCAAACAAAAGGGAGGACCCTCTTAATTTGAACCTGCTACCTAACTCGAAAACCTAAATTTATATTGCACATTAATCCCCCATATTCCTAATATAATTTTAAAAGATTTTAGCTCCAAGCATTTTAGGCTTTGAGAAATTTGGCCCAGGTCTATGGCAATAGCGGTTTGTGCAAGGGGAGTCTGCATTGGGCTTTTGGGAACTGGCCCAGGGTTCAATTATATAGGAAATTGAGTTCAATATGCCAAGTTCCAGCAATTATTGTGTTTGGGCCTTTTAACAGACTGGTTTAATTATTTGGGTCACGCATTATCATTGCCAACTTTTAACTAAACAGATTTGAAATGACAATTTGAGGCTGAGATCATCACTAATTTCGGGAAGATTGAACATGCTGATCATACTGAAAAATTAATGCTGAAACCATAATCAATTTGAAAATTTATTTAACATGTTGAAGCCACTATTATTGAACAAGCTCCTGGAATTTAAATTGCTATGTACAATTGACATCGCAATTTGAAAATAGTCATTTATACAATCCAATTTAACAATAATAAGCGTGATAAATCGATTCCTAACCTTATATCTATCCAGTCTTATTGAATCACAAACAGGAGATGAGATTCGATCTAATTAAATCACCAAATAGACTACACTAGGCTACTGAATGAACAACAGATTCCTAGCTTCATACCAGTCCAAATTAACTTCAAAAACAGTCCAAATTATACAGTCCAAAAGTTTCATTAACATGACAAAACTATGGTCAAACAACATTACTTATGAAAAAAAAATGAAATGAGATATAGCAAAACATACGTGTAATAATTGGTTCATTATTGAACTTCACAGGTGTGCATATAAGCTGATCTGATTCTTCACATACATTTGGAGCTAAAAGGTACCTGGAAATGGAATCAAAATGAGGAGAAGGAGATGTCAGCTACAACAGTATAAGAGCAGATGCAAGGCTTCGGCACGAAACAACAATCCAATAACCAAAACCAGGGATTGACTCAAGCAAGTAACACCATCAAATGGCCAAGATAGACTTCGAACAAAACAAGTAAACTTCTGAATTTCAGCAGTTCAACACAAGGAATTTTAAGCCATTTTCATCCTTAATCTAAGCTAGAAACCTGAATGTAAGAGCTGGAACTTGAAATTTTGTTGTTTTTGTTTTGTTTTTGAGTTTTTCCTTTTGAAAGAATGAAGATCTAAAGAAGTTCTAACTATAGAATTCAGATTTTTGACTTTCTTAGAATTTGAAATTCAAATTTGAGGATCAGATTTGCAGAAATGGATTTTTTGAGGGGAAATTAGAAGCTGTAATTTTTTGGGGAATTTTCAGAGTCTGAAACCTTGTTCATGAAGGCACTGGGCCTGCCTTTTATAGGCAAGAAAGAGGGCAGAATGTTCTGGAACTTACTCCCCATTTTCCCCCCTTTTTTATTTCAGAATTTAGTGATTAATCCCTGAAGTTTTGACTTGTTTCTCAAGTTACTGCTATTAAAATGCTGAAACTTACACTAAGACCCCTTCTAGAAGGTTCTAGGGTGTTCTAGCTTTGTTTTCCTACCTATGGAATGCCTATACTACCCTTACTTGAATTCTAAAATTACCATGTCGTACCAAACCAGCCCATTTTAGATGCCTAAACTACCCTTGATTGCCCCTGAAATTACTAACCCTAGTATGAAATATAACCCCCCAGCCCCCCTTTTGTCCTTGCCAAAATTTAACTATAGTTAAAGCAAACAATCCTAATTCAGCTGAATCCAAACAACCTAATAAGAATATCTAAAAGTTCTAATTAACACTAAAAAACTTTCAGCTATAACCAAATTAACTAAACTAAAATTTAACTCTAATTAATTTGATTGAACTAATAAAGCAGTAATCTGTTAAACAATTAGGAACCCAGTAAAATATCCTATAATAACACTCAACAAACCTATGATTAGCCAAAATAAGCAAACTACAATACTAATTCATCAATATGTCAAACAAACATGAATTCAACAGGTAACGATTAATCAACGACACTAATTCATGAATTTTAAACTACCATTAGTAAGAACAGAGAAGGAACCAAAAAACAAAAATTTAAACGGCAAAACCATCAGTACCAATTACTGCCAAAAAAGAAAAAAGAAAGAAGAAAAAGAGCATAAGGAAAAGATGAACAAATTAACAGAAATAAAGGAAAATTATATTCAAACTAACTAAAGCAATAGGAGAAAACTCACCTATGCAAGGTCGAACGGGACTAGAAACTCGATTCGAGCCCCGGAACAATGTTAAGCATTTGTTCTTCTCAAAGAACAAACGAAAACATTGCTTCGTGACTCGAATCCCATATCAGACTCAAGATATCGAGCAAAATGGATTTTTAGGGTTCTGCCGGCTCTATGATTAAAAATTCGAGCCGTTTTAATGATGTTCAAAGGAATCTAGTTGGGTATTAGGAATGAGGAAGGTTAGGGGATGCTATGGTGTTATTTTGGAGTTGTTTGGAGCAGGCGCCGCCGTGTGCGGCAGAGATGGAAGTTAGGGTTTTGCAGATTCGGGGCATTTGGTTGGATTCGGAGGAAAACAATGATGGATATGGGACGGGGAGATGAAGGAGATGATATGGTGAATATATGGGACGATTTGGACGTTGGTCGCCGCCGTGAGGCGATTTTCGATGGCAGCGTTAGGGCGGAGGGTGGCGAAGACGGTGGCGTTACAAGTTTGTACGAGGAAGGTGATATATGTTTTAGGGTTAATGCAATTTTTCGGACAGTTTTATTAAACCCTTTGGATTAATGAGGGTCGTCAGATGATGGGGGAACGGAGGTCCAGATTAACGGACGCCAAAACGGCGTCGTTTTGTTTTTGGCGGGGGGGGGGGGAAGGGGGAGGGGGGGGACTGGACCGGGAAAAGGGCGTGGGTTTGGGCCATTTTGGACAGGTTTAGAAAGGGGTCTTGGGCTGGGGGCTGGTACGAAAAGTTGCCCAAATAACCTGACCCTTGATTTTGTTTATTTTTTCTTCTTTTCTTTTCTTTGTTCTTTTATTTATTTCTTTGCAAAATTAATACTAACAAAGCCTAATTTGACTCCCAAACTTAAACTAATTAATTTTTTAAAAATAAACTAAATCCTAATTTGAAAGGAAACTAAACAAAAAGAGAAATTAAAAGAACAAAAAATGTAAAAGATTTATTTTTTGTTATTTTTCTCTTATTTTAGTAATATTAATTAACTAGTAAAACTAAGAATATAAAATCGAATTCTAAATGCAAATGCACTATTTTTTTGTGCTTTTTAATGAATTATGGCACCTAAAATGCACACAAAAACAAACAAGGCACAAAATCATGCAATTAATTCAAATAATAAAGAAAAATCCTAATTCTAAGGAATTTATAGGAGTAATTTAAGCGTGGCAAAAATCACGTGCTCACAGCTGCCTCTCTTTGCTCGAAGACACGAAGGGTTTTCAGGCAAAGATAAATGAGCACCATGAAAGATTTTTGCCTGCTCAGCACTCCATGAGAAGCATTTTGAAAGCCGTCTGACCGAACCCTGCTTCAAAGGTTGCCTACATATCCTTGGCTATAAAGGAATCAGGTCAGTGTAGTTTTGGAAGGTTTGGTAGCTGGGACTACCAGGAGCTGCGATTTTACTGCTGTTGCTGCTGCTACTGCTTGCTGACCTCCTTATTACACCAAAAGGAAAATCAAAGCTAAGCTAGCTATGCCTATCAACTATGAGTTACAAGATTCCTATCTATAATTCTCTTGAAAATTGATCTTGAGTCTTAGCTGATTTTGCTGTGGACTTCGATCTGAATCTTGATGCTCGCAAGTTGTAGGTGTTTACTTCTTCGTGCAGCAATGGGTCAAAATAGGATCGGCGGAGCTTATTACTTCAATCAGACTTTGAGCAATCTGCACCCTTGCTTGCTTCACATTTGAGTTCATTTCTTTTTGTTCTTTTCTTCTTTGAATTGAGACTCATTTCATCAGTCACCTCGTACCTTATGTCTTGACGTCAACCTGCTTAAGATACCAAAACAAACAAACGAACGAAATTTCCTGCCCCAGTTTTTACTAGGAAAGTTTCGTGAGTTAGTTGTGACACATATCTAAGCGATCAAATCAGGATTGTGTATCCCTGTAAATGGATCCAGGTGATGCTGGAAAATGACCGGGTTATGTCGGAAAAGAAAGAAGGGTCCTCAGGTTTTGCCGGGACGGAAAGAAAAAAGATCCTCGGTTTTTTGGCCGGGATTTGGAAAGAAAAGCTCCTTGGGTTTTGCCAGGGAGATCCTCGGTTTTTTGGCCGGGATTTGGAAAGAAAAAGCTCCTTGGTTTTTGCCAGGGAGATCCTCGGTTTTTTGGCCGGGATTTGGAAAGAAAAAGCTCCTTGGTTTTTTCCAAGGAGATCCTCGATTTTTTGGCCGGGATTTGGAAAGAAAAAGCTCCTTGGGTTATGCCAGGGAGATCCTCGTGTTTTTGGCCGGGATTTGGAAGGAAAAAGCTCCTTGGATTATGCCAGGGAGATCCTCGGGTTTTTGGCCGGGATTTGGAAAGAAAAGGCTCCTTGGGTTATGCTAGGGAGATCCTCGGTTTTTTGGCCGGGATTCGGAAAGGAAAAGCTCCTTGGGTTATGCCAGGGAGATCCTCGGTTTTTGGCCGGGATTTGGAAAGAAAAAGCTCCTTGGGTTATGCCAGGGAGATCCTCGGTTTTTTGCCGGGATTTGGAAAGAAAAAGCTTCCTGGGTTATGCCAGGGAGATCCTCGGTTTTTGGCCGGGATATTTAAGGAATGGGATCCTATGCTACCATGATTTGTTTTTCTTTTGGGATTTTCATTTTTATTTCCTGTCTTCTTTCTTTTTTCTTTTGTTTTCCTCTTTATATGTTTTCCTTATTATTTAGCAAAACACATGAAAGAATTTGGGGGCAGGGGGGGGGAACTTCATTTTTGGTCGTTTTCCTACTGCAAAGCTGTTTCAGCGCTTGCGCATTTCATTTCTTTTGGGTTGCACCTGCTTCTTGCACGGTTGCTCTGAATAAGACCTGTTTCTAACAAAGAACAATTTATTAGTTTGAAACGGTGGTTGGTTTTGTGGCCTTGATCATCCCAATTGCTTGATTCCGGCCCCATTTCCGGTGAGAACTTTGCTGCTCGTTTGCCTTGAGGGTGAATCTTTTTTCAAACCGATCGGGTTCAGCCTTAGGACTTCATGATGACTCACCCGTGTGGGCTCTAGCCCTTTTACTTTATTCTGCCCTTAGGACCTCTGCCTTTTTCTTTCTCTTCCAATGTCTTTGCTTCGAAAGCATCAACCACCATGGTCAATCGGGATTGGACTGACGCGTCTGCTGAGGCTGAGTATTTTCTTCGACTCTTGCCAGGCGGAGCCCTGTGAAACCGGTCCTGTCACCTTTTCTTTGTAATTGTTACGGAATCAGAGTTAAACCGAAAGGGATTCAAAGAAAAGTATGCAAAAGGCAAGCATATGATTTTAAAGAGAAGCGTCCCTTTCGGGGGAAAAGAAGGACTTATCTGGGGTGTGCATGCCGGCCTCAAATGAACATGACATGCTTTTTGGACTGGATGCCCGACTCACACAAACTTTCCAGCTTCTTGTGAACTCATTGATCCGTATTTCCAAAACCAGGGAACTTTTCCAGGACTCTTTTAGTGGTGAGATGTCTTCTTGTCGGCCGACAGCGCCCTTTACGGGTTTTCGCCAATCGACCTCTCTCATTTCTCTTCTCACCGTCGCCCGATAGTGCTCTTTGCGAGTTTTCACTAAGCGAACCCTCTCATTTTCAGTTTCTCTACTCACCATCGCCTTATGGTGCCCGAAGGTTTTCACCGATAAGACTCTCTCATTTTATTTCTCTCAGTTTGAATTGTATCAGATTCCAACAATGACGTTTTCCAGTTCCCTGCCTTTGCCAATTGATCGGAAGGACTTGGACAAGGCCTTTAGGGTAAAAAGAATTTTGGGCGGAACTACAACTTTGGAACCATTTCGGCGGACTCATGGCCGAACCATTATATCATCTGCCCCAGTTTCAACTTTTGGGGGAACTGGGATTCTTGTTTTGGTGTGACTGAACCTCGGCGAGAGGCTGCCTACATATCCTTTCGGAATCAAGTCAAGCGTAGTTCAGGAAAATAATTTTTGTTTTTGTTTTTTTGTTTTTTTGTTTTTGTTTTTCTTTTCTTTTCTTTTTCCTTTCATCATATTTTCTTTTTCTTTTCTTTCTTTTTTTTTCTTTCTTTTTTTTGTCATCATATTTTCTTTTTTTTTTCTTTTCTCTTTTTTTTTCGATAATACTTCCGGGTTCCAAAGAGGGTAGCGAAAGAAGGGTAGCCGGCTCAAATGGGTTTACGAAGGGTTAATATTGTTTGGATAGCGAGAAGAAAAGCCTTCGTCATCTCAATTGCGCAAAAACCAACACCGCAGAGAGCCTAGACATAGTACCTTCAACTGCATCTGCATTCACGGCTGTTTCGGGATCATTTCCTTTGATATCTTACAAATACAATGCTCCCCTCGGCAATATTTTTCGGATGATGTATGGACCCTTCCAATTAGGAGCGAATTTTCCTTTTGCTTTCTGGTGATGAGGGAGAATGCGTCTTAACACGAGTTGTCCCACTTCAAAATTCCTGGGACGCACCTTCTTGTTGTAAGCGCGGGCCATTCTTTGTTGGTACAACTGCCCGGATGTGCCCTGAGTACAACACTCTTTTTTGTATGTATGGACCTTTCCAAACCGCGAACCAATTTTCCTTCAATTGTTCCAATTCTTTGTTTTATTTCCTCTAGTTTATCTTCTTTGCATTTCGACTCTTGATTCATTATTTCGAAAATCTGACAGCGTTTTGGGATCTAGGCATGAAGTCCGCAAGCATGTCATGTTATTTAAAGATGCATTATTAGAGCTAAAGAGAAGAAATGAAGGAGAAAAATAGCAAAATCAGAAAGGATAAAGAAAAATGAACGATGAAATATTGATTTTATTTCTTGGAATTTTGAAGATAACAGGGTTCACATTTGGGAACGTAAAGACAAGAAACTAAAAGAAACATCCGAGTTACACCCTGGAATAACTCGGGATGCAGGAAAAGTGGCAGGGCTAGTCTACCGGGACTCCCGCCCGATCGGGAATGGCGTAGCCTTCCAGTTTTGGAGTTTAGCATCTGGTCCCATGTAGAGCACCTCAGCGGTGCTAGTCCCTTCCCCTGGCTGAACCATGTTGGTTTCATAAAGCATTTGTCTCATAGCTCCACATATATCTTCGATTTCCTCAGCTGTGAATACCTCATCGTCCTCTTCTTTGCTATACTTAGGCTTGACAAAAGTATCATAGAGATGTGGCAATGGTCGTGGCAGAACCCATCCTTCTTTCTTTCTTTCCTCGACCCATTTCTCATCATCTGGGGTAGGGTGGAAGCCTATCCCGAAAAACTTTTCTGCTGTGGGTAGAGTTACCGGCTCCGATATTCCTTGTAAAGCTTTTCCCAACCCTTTTCCTGGTTTGAAATCGTGTCTAATCATTTCTTTGGCCACCATGATTGAAGCATTAGACAGGAAAGGCTGAGGACAAGGATTTCCCTCCTCGTGCTGATCTGCCACCACAATTTCAAAGGCTTGATAAACAATATGCTCACTTCCTTCCCTCGCCTCCAAGCATGGGATAGATGGGTCACGATAAATGGACTGCTCATCTTCTCCATGGACCACGATCTCCTGATCTTCATACTCAAATTTCACCATTTGGTGGAGGGTAGAGGGCACAGCTCCTGCAGTATGGATCCAGGGCCTTCCCAGAAGAAAATTATAAGATGTATCCATGTCTAACACCTGGAAGGTTACCTCGAAATCCACCGGGCCTATGGTCAATATCAAATCAATTTCACCGATGGTATCCCTCTTAAAACCATCAAAAGCTCTCACACAAAAATTATTCGGACGAATCCTTCCCATTCCGATTTCCATTCTTTGCAATGTGGAGAGTGGGCAGATGTCGACCCCCGAGCCTCCATCCACCATGACTCGCTTGACATAATAATCTTCACACTTGACAGTCAGATGCAAGGCTTTGTTGTGAGCTGCGCCTTCCGGAGGCAAGTCATTTTTACTAAAAGAGAGTTGATTAACGGCGAAGAACCTTTCTGCCATCCTTTCGAGTTGTTCGACTGATGTTTCAATTGGCACATACGCCTCATTCAAAGTTTTCATTAGGATCTTCTGATGTTCGGAGGATTTCGTCACCAATGATAGCAGGGACACCTGTTCAGGATGTTTCCTCAATTGATCCACTGTTTCATAATCAGGCATCTTCATTTTCTGGAAGAAAGCTTCTGCTTCCTCAGCACTCACTTGCTTCTTGGACGGAAAGCGCTTTCGTGTGGCATTGTTTACCTCCTGTACATTTGAATATTTCTCAACAGAGGTTTTCCCTGGAAGTTCCCCCGAAATTTCTTTGCCCTTGTATGTGACCACTGTTTGCTGATAGTTCCATGGCACCACAGAGGGGTCTGTCATTGACTTCTGTGGTACGCGTCCAATAACCACTGGCTCATTCAGCCGAGGCGGCTTAATTGTCCCCCGTACCACATAAGCTCCTTTTGGCACATACATTTGCGTTTCCCTTTTTACTTCAAACTTCCTTGGAGCACTGACAACTAGTGGTTTTTCTTGGCGACCTCGCGGAACATAGAGAATTCCATTCTTAGGAGGTTCCGTCTCTGCTTTTGTTTCAGGTTTCTTCTCAGGCTCAGTTTTGACACTTTTATTCTTCTTATCCCCTTTCTCTTGCTTCGGGGGTACCTTGGGCTTCTTTTCTGCGCCGGCAATAGCAAAATAGCAATTATAGCTTTTAATGCTGGATCAAATTTTCTATCTTCACAGATCATCCCGATCACCGGCCCGTTGATGTGAGCAGGCAACGGATTATTGGTTACATTCGGGGCTTCTTCATCCCTCAACACTATTTTTCCTTGTTCGATCAAATCATCCACAACTTTCTTCAATGTCCAGCAGTTATCGGTATTATGCCCTTCACCTCCTGAATGATAGGCACAGTAGACCCCTCGTTGATAGGTGGGAGATTCCGGGTTCTGCCTGTTTTGGGGGATAGGCTGCAGCAGATTCATCTGAACGAGCTTCGGGAACAGATTGGAGTAGGGTTCACCAATCGGCATAAAATTTGGTCGTCTGGGTGGGTTCCCGAGGGCGAAAGTTATTTTGTGGTGGTCGGGGATTATAATGGTTCTGGTAAGGAGGTTGGTTTCTTGGGAATGGAGGTGGATTTCGGTTAGCTTGTGGTTGCGGTCGGCCGAAAGGTTGAGCATTCATGACCGCATAAGGTGGGGGAGCGTAAGCCATATCAGTGTGAGGATAGTAGTGTTGCGGGGTTCTTTTAGAGAACACCGGCCTAGGAGCCTGGTATCTACTTCCTCCCGATGCTGCCATAACTGTTTCTTCTTTCTTTTTGCCTTTAGCCATTCCCCCAGACCCGCCTTGGATGGCTTGGGAGGTTGCTCTTATGGCAGACTGGCTCAAGATTCTGCCCGTTTTCAGACCATTTTCTACCATTTCTCCGACTTTAATTGCCTCTGCGAAAAGGCTTGCCCATGGCTGACATCATATTCTGAAAGTAGTCTGCTTCCTGGGCTTGAAGGAAAACAATGACCATCTCTACCTCATCCATTGGAGGCTTCACTCTTGACGCCTGTTCGCGCCACTTAATTGCATACTCGCGGAAACTTTCTGAGGGATTTTTCTTTAAATTCACCAAGGAGTTCCTGTCTGGCGCGATGTCTATGTTGTACTGAAATTGTCGAACAAAATCTCGGGCCAGATCATCCCAAATATGCCAACGCGAGACATCTTGGTCCATATACCACTCTGAAGCGATACCAATTAAGCTTTACCCGAAATGTGCCGTCAATAATTCTTCCAAGGAGTTCCTGTCTGGCGCGATGTCTATGTTGTACTGAAATTGTCGAACAAAATCTCGGGTTGGTCCATATACCACTCTGAAGCGATACCAATTAAGCTTTACCCGAAATGTGCCGTCAATAATTCTTCTTTGCCACCGTCTCCCCGTAACTGATTGCAATACTTCTTCAGGTGAGCAATGGGGTTTTTGAACCCTGACGGCAAATGTACATGCGGGAACATACATAGGTCTTTATAGGAGACACTCTTTTGCCCGCTCAAGCCTTGCATATTTTTTAAGCTCTGCTCGAGGCTTCTCATTCTCTTTGCCATCTCATCCTGCTCTGGGGCTTTGGGGGTTTTGTCCTGCCCCGGTGTAAGCTCGTATGGTGGCTGCTGAGAGTAGGTATATTGAGTATAATGAGGAGGGTTAGCCTCAAAGACGGGATTTTGGAATGTGAAGACTGAAGAGTCAACAACAAGCTTGGGTAGCGATGGTTGTGTGGTTGCAGAGCAGGGTGGAGCCGTGAATATGTTGGGAGTAGCTCCGGACGGGAACACCTGGGGGCGAACCTCAGCAGGTGTTCCGAAGAAGTGAGCAGTTATGGTAGGTTGCCCTAAAGGAGTGTTTGGGTGGCTAATGGGGACACTAGTAGCACCTCCAGATCTAGGAAATAGCTCCGGGAATCCGGGGATGGTGCTTGGAGGTTCCTTTCCATTGTTCCAAGCATCCCACATTTCCATGAGTCGCAGGCGCAATACCCGATTTTCTTCAGTGTAAGACTAGATGGGGCTGTCTTTGGATATGAAAATTGCAGGCAGGGTCATATCTGTAGACATTTCTATGCTACCTCTTGATCTGGTGAAGTATTGACGTGATGCCAGCGTACCACAAACCAACCACCGTTTCTAAAAACTAAGCTGGAATTGACTGCAACATCGGTTAGTTTGAAACAAATAACAGATAGGGAATCGCACATTGGGGTGTGATGCACCTATACAGTTAGATGAGTATCTACATGTTTTCTACAGTTGCATGCGTCATCCCGGCTTTTCTTTTGTTCCCTTCGCTTTTCTTTCTCTTTTTGTTTTATTTTCTCTCATTTTCTTTTCCTTCTTCTCTCTTTATTTCATTTTCCGCTCTTTTCTTTTCCTTTGCCACAGTCTTTCTCTCAATGCCTTATTTTCTCTTTTTGCTTTTCTTTTCCTCTCTTGTTTTTCTTTTATTTCCTTCCTTCGTACTTTCCTTCTCTTTTCTCTCTTTTTTCTTAGGGTAACGGTCGAATCGTATGGAGATTGCCTACGTATCATGACCCCGCATCAATCAGACCAAGCGTAGTTCTTGCAAATAAACTAACTCTCTTTTTTCGGAATTTTGAAAGAAATGCTTTAAAAGAAAAAAGGGAAATATGTACTTTTGATTTTTGATTTTGATTTTTCTTTTGAATTTTTGAAAGAAAGACTTCTAAACATTTCTTTTCTTTTTATTGGAACTTTGGGAACTTTTAGAAGTAAAAATATTTTCAAAAATATTTTCGGACTCAATTTTTCAAAATTTGTATTTTTCTTTATTTTTATTTACAAAAGAAAGACAGCTAAGGAGTATTTTAATGACTTATTCTGACCTAAAAGGAAAAAGTGGCTATTTTTGAAAACTTTTCTTTATCTAGAAAAACAAGGACTTGGTTTTGCAGATACGGCCTTTCAGCACTTCTGGGAGGAAGATTTTAAGGCTGTGTCCGCAAACCCTTTTAAAAATGACTCAAGGTGGCAGTTCTTGCAAAAACAGCCTTCCGGCGCTCTTTCGGGGACATTCGGCTTATTTTAAAACAAGATCGGCATCACTCGACTTATTGTCGACAAAAATTAAAATTTTGGTATTTTTGGCTATTTTTGCAAAAGGGTGGTTGGACCCGATGAGGGTTGCCTACGTATCTCACATCCGGTGAGAATCAAACCAGAGTAGTTCGAGCAGATTTGCCAAAATCAAAAAAAACAAAAAAAACAAAATGTATTTTTGAACAACAATCTTCTTCCTATTTTTTTTCAAAACAAATGGTCACCCTTACTTAGTCCTAACACTGCTTATTTTTCATAGTTCACTCATTTAGACAAGTCGGTCAACATGCAAAGCCGAGCAAATAAATGCGCAAGTAGCACGTAAGATGCATCAGGATGGTCAATTCATTTCAGGTCACCTGTCCTAGACGGACCCAACCCCTGTGTTGAGTCCCCTAAGTCATACGCACATGATGCAAACAAGCATCCTACTAGGGATCCGGCATGAGTTTTTGTTCTTCTAGGTTTAAACCCTAGGTTTATTGGTCTAGACCTGGCTTACCCGAGCGAACAACTCGAGCCGAGGGGGAGGCAGCGTACCGGGGATAAAGAAGCTCCGCCGGCTTAGCAACTTATCCAAACCTCATTCTAAATTGGGAAAGACTCTAAACAGAAGAGAAGCTAGATGAAGTGCACCCTTCTCCATGATGTAGAAGACCCAGAAAGAGGAAGGGATTCACGACAGTTTATATATACAGTTTCAACAAATATCAAAGCGGTAAAACATTTAGCACATATAGCATGGAACATGTTGAAGAAATCAGATAAAGCCAAATATAACAATTGTACTAAGCTCGAATTCTTGAACCCTGAATCGAAATTCTGGGTTCGTTTCCCCAGCAGAGTCGCCAGAGCTGTCACACCTCCTTTTTTACACACCTACCCCGGAGGATAATGTATAAGGGAGTTTTTCCATTTAAAGTGACATTATTCGAAATGGGATTATTTATTTATTTTAGAGCCGCCACTTGGGATAGGTTTGACTTTTGGTGTCCCAAGTCACTGGTTGAACTTGAATCCCAAATCGAGGAAAATTTCGACTTCCCAATTGGAGTCTGCGAACCAGAAATTCTGAATAAGGAATTCTGTTGACCCGAGGGAAGGTGTTAGGCACCCCCGGATCCCGTGGTTCTAGCACGGTCGCTTAAATTATTATAAATGGCTGAAATCTGATTTTTATACTTGTTCAAACCTATAGTGCAATTTTAGAATTGTTTAACCTCTTTTAGTTAAAAAATTTTAAGAAAGTGAACGTCGTTTAAAAACGTGTTTTTGGATCACGTCACATGAAATGCACCCGGATCCTCGACACATTCTTATTCAACGTTTTGGGATTTGGATTTGGGTTGCATGAAATGCACACCAGTATTTAGGAAGGTAAAATTATTAAAAACGCGCCTAAAGCGACTAACGGGTTATTATCTTTGTGGGAGATCGTGAAATTTGCTAGACGACACGCCCCAAATTCTAAGTATTTTTAATGAAGCATTTAATGAGGGCCCCACAAATTATGCATTTTTGTTTGGCGAGGCTCATCTCATTTTTATTATTTCAAGGCCAACCTAAAGCAAACTAAGATTTTCTATTTATTTTGTCTCTAAAAAGGGCCTAATTAATTTGCATTCATAAATTCGGGCCTCGAGTTCAAGTTCGAATTCAAACAAAAGGGAGGACCCTTTTAATTTGAACCCGCTACCTAACTCGAAAATCAAAATTTATATTGCACATTAATTTGAACCCGCTGTCTATGGCAATAGTGGTTTGTGCAAGGGGAGTGTGCATTGGGCTTTTGGGAACTGGCCACTGACCCCTTTGTATGAAAGTGCTGATTCTGTGTAATGTTAGCTGTATTACTACTATTTCCAATCACCCTTACCCCTCTCTATTCTCCACTCAGTTTTAAATCTCTGTTCCTGCACTTCCACTATATTCGTAGACTTAGGTTCTGCCCCTCTTGTGTGAGCCTTGCCTTGGGACCCATGAGCTCCCTCTAAACTTGGACACATAAGGGCTGGCCCTCTCACACTGCACTCATCTCTATCTAGTTATGCAAACTTGGGTGTAAGCACTGCCCGGGGTCCTTTGAGACCCTTAGTGAACTTTGACACACTCAGGTCTGAGAAAGGCTTTGAAACAAGTTGGCATTTGAGGTGTTTTGTTCCATAACTCAGAGAGGAAGTCAGAATCAGGCTTCCTATGGTTGTAACTTCTTCTTTTTTTACATTTTTTTGATGTAATTCATTATTTTGGTCTGTAATAATTTGTAATAAACATTTGAGATTGGTTAGTGAAAAATGGCAGGGTAATTGTGCATGCTTAACTATTAGAAAGGTAGAGATCATGCATTTAGGACCTGTTTTTTTTCTATGATTAATTCAGTATTTAGATAATATGCCTATAGGACTTGTCTTTAAAGTTTGCATGTTTAACTCTGCATTTAGAGAACCTGTCTATAGGACATGTTTTAAATTCTGCATTTAGACAACATACCTATAGGATTTGTCTTAAGTTCTGCATGTTTATTACCACACTTAGATACCATGTTCTTAGGATCCTATTGGTTATAATCCGGCATCTAATATCAGTACCTTTTCACAGAAATCATGCCTATAGGAATTTCAAGTAAATCCTGCCTGCTTTATTTCACGTTACTAGATATCATGTCTATAGAAATTAAAATCAGCAATAATAGATATCATGTCTATAGGATTTAAAATCAGCAATAATAGATGTCAATTTCTGAAACCAGTCTAGTCTAAAATCAGCCTAACTCTCACTGTTCTGAACTAATTTTCAACGACTCTCTCCCTTCCTATTAATACGCTTTAGAAAGCATGTTTATAGGATCTTAAATTGTTTATTCTAGAATTTGTTACTGCTTTGCCCCATTCTGAATTGGTAATAGATATCGTGTTTATAGGATCTCACCCAAACACCTAGGCAAGCCTTTGGTGATAACAATAATGAAACCGAATCCGCCTTTGTTAATTAGTAATTGCTACAACCAGCAGGCAGGCCTGATTGGAACTTCTTATCTGAGTTATATAATAAATTGGTCTACTTCAACAACTGAAACTCCCCTATCTTAGTACTTTAAATTCTGGCCTTGATTGTGTTTAAGTCATGCTATTTATGCGCTTTGCTTGAGGAGGTATACATGAGCCTTTTTGGGTGTTTACATGTTCCCCCTTAATATGCAGTCTTATGTGTTTTGTATGTCGCCCTAGCTTTTTTCACCTTTTGAAACCTCAAAGTCAGCCTAACATCCCTCCCCTTTAGGAATAGTAGTCCTAAGTGCCTCCGGGACTGATAGGAATGTGACGGGTAATAGCATGCAATAGTGGACGAGATCAATCTACGCTTTAGTACCTCGACGGGGTGGGAAGGGTAGATATGGATATGATGACCGGTGTGCTAATACCACGTGTAGCCCCTCTCTCGAGGAGTGATTACCGGGTATTGCATTAATGTGATCCATATTGCAAATAAACTTAGGACCTCCCCCTCCTCTTTCTTTTCCTTTAAATATTTATAGAATTGTAACTTCTTTTCAAAATCAGCCCTTTAATGATTGCTTTGCAAACTCTGTTTTACTTTCATCACTCCCAAACACTTGTGTATTAAAATCCCCTCTTATTTGAGCCTTATTTGTTTACTTGTTAATTGCTCAAATTCACAAAGAATTATCTAGCCGGGAACCATACTAGTGGATCCTGAGGGGTGCCTAACACCTTCCCCTCGGGATAATTTCAAGCCCTTACCCTATATCTGGTTATCAAACAAACTTAGAAGTGAACCTTATAGGTGTCCTAATGCACCTTAAATCATTAGGTGGCGACTCTTCGAAATGCAAAAACCAGTTCCCGAAAGGAATGAGTTATCCTATATCCAAAATGTCATAAACCCGATTTTCCGATGCAAAGAGGGAAAAAGGGGGCGCGACACATTTACCTTATTTCTCTCTTTTAAATTCTTGAAATTCTTTAATTTATTTTAAATACAAGCAAAGACGATAAATTTTGATTGTAATTCTATTGGAGTCTGAAAGAAATTATAACCACCCCAAGTGGTAAATTTTTTATGGCTTGCCATGATCAAATTCATGTATGATTATGGGCAAAGAATTAAAAATCCGTCCCATTGAATTTGCTTCATTCTCATTCCCTTAAGAGAATGTCATAGTAGTATGTGTTAAGTCTGAAAGAAGACAAAATTATTACTATGAATATATCAATGGATGTGGACGTGGCAATAGACAAAATTATAATCGTCATCATTGTGATAATGAGAACAATAAGGATTCTCAAAATAATACTTCACTTTGTGAAAGTTATATTTGTCATCGATTTGACATGAGATTTTGTAAAGCACATATTGATGATTATGGTCCATTCATGATGTGAATGTGACAATATGTGATTTATGAATACATATTCCTTCTTGGAAGAATATGAATGTGCTAGTGGTAGTAAATTTACCACACTCACCTCTAGAAGGATATTTGAAATGATATTGTGATGACCCGACCCGTCGTCTCATGAGAACCGCTCCGTTTCCCCCATTTCCTGCTTCGTTATGCTTCATTATCAGTGTCTTGTGTGAAAGAGTTGAATTGGGTTGATTTTTGGAAGGAAATGAGACACTTAATCTCTTTAAGGAAGGCTTGTTTTGGAAAAGTCAACCGGATGTTGACCTATGAGATAGAGGGCTCGGATGTGGATTCCAACTATTCGGTTAGCTTCGGGGGATGATTTGTGACTTAGGAGTGTGATCGGAAGTGATTTTGGAGGTCCAGTGTAGAATTAGGCTTGAATTGGCGAAGTTAGTATTTTGGCGAATTCCGGTTGATAGGTGAGATTTTGATCCGAGGGTCGGAATGGAATTCCGAGAGTTGTTGTAGCTTCGTTAGGTGATTTGGGATGTGTGTGCAAAATTGCAGGTTATTCGGAGGTGATTTGGTTGGGTTTTTGATCAAATACATGTTTCGGAAGTTTTAGAAGAACTTAGGCTTGAATCCGATGTAAATTTGGTGTTTTGATGTTAGTTTTGGTGTTTTGAGAGTGCAACTAAGTTTGAATGATCATATGTGACGTGTTAGTATGTTCGTATGCGGTCCCGAGGAGCTCAGGTGAGTTTTGGGCTGGCGTTGTGCTCGTTTTTCTTATGCTTCGACGTCGTATCTTCATGCATAAATGATATCATATTGAACAAATGAGCTCTGATTACTGTGTTGAATGAAGCATTAGATCTGTATCGTAATTACGGACCCGTAGCAAAAAGAATCGTCGAATTTGGACATCGTATGAGGATTTTATGGCTATTTTACCAAGGTTGCCCAGATTTTCAGGTTAATGACGAAATTGCCCCTGACGGCGTATTAAAAACCTGCACTATTTGCAAATCTTAAAACCTACATATCTCCTTCATTATAAGGTCAAATTGAGTGATTCAAAAGCCTAAATTCATTAGAATTTCACAAGGAATCCATTGGGAGTAGTAAAACGCGTGAACAGTATACCTATAATGAGCAGGTCGAGTTGTCTTCCAATTTTTGAACGGGAAGAAGCTTCTGAGACGCTTTTTAAGAGAGAAAATCAGTGGGTATCACAGAGATAAGTGATTTGATTATTAAAACTCGTTTATGGGTGATTATAGACCATAATCCCAGCCTTTAATGCATGAAAAACAGTAGAAAAATAGGATTTTGGGGCCTGAGATTATGAGACTTTTAGGGGTCGATTTGAGAGGTCAAACGGACTCCGATTTTGATGTTCTTTATATGTACGAAATCGGGAGAAGATGAAGAACACTTCTCTGTAAAAATTTCTGAGTTTCGAGAAGTAGGCCCGGGGCTCCGGTTTTGTCAATTTCGGGATTATTGATGTTTTTCGATTATTTTCGATTGGGTATTGATGCTATAGCATAATGTGACGTATTCGTTGTGGTTTTGGTCAGATTCGACGCGCGAGGAGGTCGATTTGAGAGGCAAGGGCATAGCGAGCTAGGATTTTGGCCGGCTTGAGGTTAGTAATAGATGTAAATGATGTGTTGAGGGTTTGAAACCCCGAATTTGCACATTGTAGTGCTATGTTGAGGTGACTTGCACGCCGGATAACGGGCGTTGGGTAGAGCACCGTCGGGGATCGTGACTTGGTCCGTCCCGCTTAATAAATTACTACCTAATTGATTGAAGCTTAGTGAGATCCTTATAAAAATGGATTAATTGTCATAATTTAGCCTCGTGCCAACTGATTGAATCCTTCAGGGATTGTTTTTTTTACTGGTTTCTTACCATATTTTCAGACAATTGAACTCAGTCCTAGTATTTAGTACTGTTTTGCAAACTCAGCCACTTTTTCTCAAAACTTGGAACTTAAATAATATTTCTAATGAAGTTTGGGCTGAATATTTCTATATTATTGTGCCCGAGGGGCTTATATGATTCTGGACTGAGTATGGGATCGGGCTGCGCGCCGCAGCAGTATTATATTGATATTGATATGAGGCTTAGGGCCTAACGGATGCCACGAGATGGCTTGATATTGCGCTTGGGCCGTAAGGGGCCCCTTCCGGTGTCTGCACACCCCCAGTGAGCGTCGTCGATGATAAATAAATGGAGCGGGTTGTACGCCGCAGCGGGTACTAGAGAGTACCGTACTATTTGTTGCATTTCTTAATTGATTGTCATTCATTTACTTATCTGTTGCAGCATCATTGTTTTCATTGGTTTATTGAGTTGATATTATCTGGATTAAACTGTTGTAATTATAGCTTACATTGTACCTATCCAGGATTTCTTACTCTCAACCCTTATTTTTGTTTATTACTCTCTCGGTTGGAAGTACTCACATTACTCTCTGCACCTTGTGTGCAGATCTAGGTGCAACTACTAAGGCTGAGTGAGGATTTCTCTGCCAAGCATCATATCTGGGAACATCAAGGTAGCTGCATGACGTCCAAGTCCTGATCTTCCCATCTAACCTATTTGCTTTATTTCCGCATTTCTTTAGAGCAATATGTAGTTGGTTGACACCCGTGTATTAGAGGCTCAGACTTGTGACACCGGATTCTTCGGGCTGTGTAGTAGTAGTATTTCTACTTGGGTTTTCCGCATGTTTTAACTATATTTCAGAGTTTCAGTATTATGACTTAGTAATTATTTGTGTTAATTGAATCATGAACTACATAAAAAGTGTTAAGGTTGTTAAATTGGTCGGGCTTGCCTAACAGTGTGTTGGGCGCCATCACGACCGGGGTTGGGGTCGTGACAAGTTGGTATCAGAGCCTAGGTTACTTGGTCTCGCGAGTCATGAGCCGGTTTAGTAGAGTCTCGTGGATTGGTACGGAGACGTCTGTATTTATCCTCGAGAGGCTACAGAACCTTTAGGAAAACTTCACATTCTTGGAATTCTTATCGTGCGTCCTTGATTCAGCTTGAAATGTAACTCTTGAAATTTCCTTCCACGCGTTCGTATGCGCACATGAGCGCTCAGTATCAGATGTGCCTTGATGGCTTGTGATTCCCGATCGAGGGGCGAGATGTGATTTTTGTGAGTTGATGTTGGGGCCAGTCTGAAGGACTTGAGGCCGGATCTTGCCTATGGCTTGAGCACCGAGGTGCTGATTGTGTGAATAAGTGAATTGAACTTATATGTTCGGTAGTGTCCCTATTGGTGGAAGTGACAGCTGGGTAGCTATGTGAAGAGTGTATTAGTACTGCGAGATGCATCTATGTGACCTGGAAGTGATGAGGGAGGTCTGCAGGAAGATAGATGAACTAATAAGTGCTTGATTTCCATTGCGACTGGATGTGTAGCCCCGAGTTATGGGCGCGTGAAGAATCTTTTCGTGTCTCCTAGTTGGGAGTGAACTAAATTTCATGTTGCGGTATGAGTTCAGACTCAGGAAGACTAAGTGATTGCGGACAGTTTAGGACGGTGGAAGGTATACAGAAATGGTAGTTGGAGGCAAAGCAGGTGGGTCATCTCCTGCGGAGTGTTCTAAAGTTGTGTGATCCTTATGTTATCTATTAGAAGATCTAATTTACAAGTGAAGAAAATGTGTTGACATCTAAATTGGATCGCCTAGAGAGTGGGCTTAACTGTTGTGTGAGTGAATGCGAGATTTGCAGAAGAGTTAAAAAAAAAGTATTTCCACAAGCTTATGGAGGATTGAGTTTAATCTCACTATGGTATTAAGGCACCAATGGAGTATGTGCGTTATGAGTTGTTGGGAGTGTTTTGATCTATGGCTTCGAACCAAGTTGGGGAGTTTGCTATTGATTAGCTAATTGTACGGTTATGTGCTATGTTGGTTCCGGTTTGAGGCATGCTGGCGAATCAGTTCTGGTTGTGGAAATTGAGCCGAGGATGGCACGAGTGAAGCAAAATTTTGACAAAGGTTATATGGTGCTTCGTAGATGTGTGAGAATCACAGGATATCTTAAGCTGTTGTTGGTAAAGAATGCTCGGTGCATGGAGCAGGAAGATGTTTGTTTGTATTGGGATGAGGTCATATCCTGCGGTGTCAGAGTGCTAATGAGGCACGGGTGGTTATGTTCGTTTGATTAGGTGAATTGCAGTTTGAATAAGAAGTAAATGACTCTCGAGAATGATTTTAATGTGTTCAAGATCCTACATGTAACAATCAGGTGTCTTAAGGTTGTGTATAAGGTTAGAGACTGTGTTTTCATTGGAAAAGGTCAAGACTTGTGGTATTTTATGTTAATTATGGGATTCTATGTATCAGTATCTGGAAAGTAAAGGTAACAGATTTAGATTCGCAGGAAGTTCTTCAGAGTAAAGTATTTTGGAATGTGGTGTTTCTGGGAATATTTGAGAGAGGATTTAGTGGCTTATGGGTCTTAGACAGTGTGGTCTTGTGCTTGGGTCTCGTGTAGTGAGCCTGGGTTGAGGAACTGTGGTGCTACAGCAAGGGGGAATATCAAGTTGATGATGAATCAGAAGGGAAATTAGATAGATGGAATAGCTTGATAGTAGACCGAATCGGTATGGTAAGGGTATGATTAATTCTTCGTATGTGTTCGAGGTAATGATCCCTTACAAGTATTTTGCAGCAACGCTCTTGGGTTTTGATGGCTTGCTTAGCTTGGTCGAGTTAGAAGGATTCCGTCCTGGCAGTTTAATTTATGCAAACGGAATTGAGAGAGTTCTTGTTGATTTCTACCGTGGTTGAAGAAGTGCATTTTCTACAATATGAGAGACATGGAATGTGTAATGATTTTTCTTCTAGATGGGATCAATGGAAGTTCTTGACTAGTTGAGTGCGTAGATGTCTGTGGTCGGAAGGGAGATAAAAGTTTTCCTGCTATCCTTGGATGGTATGGTATATGCGGTATCTTGTGGAGGATCGAGATTTGCGTGTACGCGGTTTCAGTTTAGTTCTGAAAAGAAGTTCATAAAACTCTTAGGCAACGGGTAGCCTCAGATAATCAAGGAAATGGTGCTGCTAATTGGAAGCGATTTGACGAGAGTATGTGTCTCAGAAAAAGGGTAATGTGATTAAACTGATGATACTTCGGTAGTATTGCGGCATTTTCTTGTTGGATCAACTGGTGGTATTCGAGTTTTCTTGGTGGCACAGGTATTTTAAAGTATCTATCGTGGAGTGATGGGGTATTTAAGGTGTGGTATGCGTTCGGACGGCAAAAATTAGGATCAATTATGATGATTCGTGTGCTATATGGAGTTGGAGATTGGGAGTTCTCATGTACAGGCTATGTCGTGGTTGTGGATCGTGTGTATTCGGCACCGTTTAGCGGCAATCGGGATTTGGAGGCTCGAGTGGATCTTTATTTGCTGGTATGTTATATTTTGGATGTGATGTTGAAATTCAGACTGGTTGTCTTAGTGTTAGGTGATGCTGAACTATTGCGCTGCGGGCTATGCCGGAAATGCCACGGGTTGAGTGGCGAGGTGCATTGGATTATGTTCTTACAGAGTGGTTTATATTTCAAAGACCCAGTGGACGGTTGGGAAGGATTGCTTTTCTTAATTGGGCCTTCGTGATGGATGTCAGTGCAGAGGTTCCTACCATTGGTTCCGTTACGGTGTTAAGGTACTTTTCGGATGCGTTTCTTGTGACCGGGCATGTCGCCAGGCGAGGTTGTGGATTTCGATATTGATTTGGTGTCGGGCACCGTATCGTACGGCTCTGGCAGGAGTTATAGTAGTGGAAGGAGCAGCTTCAGGCTTTCTTGGTAATGAGTTCGTTGGTAGGCCGATGTGGATACGTGTTTAGCTTGAGTTGATTTGGTTGGCCCTGAATTGTATTGTTGAGGGATAGGTTGATTCGATCGTTATTGAGCTTGTTAGTGATCTGAGGAGAGCTATGAGTTGTTTTTTGGCGTTGTGAGACGTTATGATTTGCTGGTTATGGGCACATGTGGTGCGGTTCTATTGGGGATTCATAGTGAGAGTCGAGCGGGAAGAGTAATTGGGTATTGCTCGGTAAATGGAGTATTGGTTATGACCTATCGGGTTGCATG
Source organism: Nicotiana attenuata (assembly GCF_001879085.1). NCBI lineage: Eukaryota > Viridiplantae > Streptophyta > Magnoliopsida > Solanales > Solanaceae > Nicotiana > Nicotiana attenuata. The sequence continues at coordinate 37,208,702 of NC_031998.1, read as the reverse complement.
GCGTATGTTGTTTGTTTCACATAGTAACTTGAGGTGTTTCATGTGTAACAGTGTTTGGATAGGATCGCGCATTGTAGCGAGGCCACGTGGAGATATGACCTTTCGGGGTAGATTCAGGTGTTCTATTTCTGTGATGGTACTGATGAGCTTGAGGTACAGCTCTTTCGTTTGAGTCATTTTTCATGATTTGAGTATGTTCAGACTGTTTCTTATTGGTGCGCGTATTATGGGCCTGTATTGAGGTGTCATATCACCAGAGTGTTGTGTTGGATTTGAGGTGATCGTTGGGGTCACTAATGAATACGAACGGATTTGATTTCAGCTTGCTGGAAGGATAAATCGAGGTTCGACTCGGAATCTACTGTGGTATTAGTCAAAAGGGAAGTGGCTTCATGAATGGTTGATCTGAGAAATGGTTACGGTTTATTGCGTGTTTCATTTATCGTTGGCAGTATATGAAAGTGTTGGAATAAGACTTTAGTTGATAAGAGGTTTTCTACCGGTATTCGGGTGTTGTGGGCAACTGCTGTGAATAGAAGTTATCGTTTCGACTGTTTGGGTTATGTAGTATATCATATGATTGCACCTGAGGTTGCAGGTATGGGTTATTACAGCTGGTTCGGGCTTATTCTGAGTATAGATGTGAGGTTCTGCTCTTGTGTATGATTTCGGAAAGTGCAATGTGGTTCTATGATTTATGGACTAGATGGATTGTGAAATTTCAGCTATGTTGTGTTATCGGACCTATGCGAGATAGGATGACGTGGGATCACCCCCGGGTATATGCTTGGTAAGCTCATTCAGCTATTGGTTGGCTTCTAGGACAACTCTGGGTACGCTCGAGGACGAGCGTTTGTTTAAGTTGGGGAGGATGTGACGACCCGACCCGTCGTCTCATGAGAACCGCTCCGTTTCCCCCATTTCTTGATTCGTTATGCTTCATTATCAGTGTCTTGTGTGAACGAGTTGAATTGGGTTGATTTTTGGAAGGAAATGAGACACTTAGTCTCTTTAAGGAAGGCTTATTTTGGGAAAAGTCAACCGGATGTTGACCTATGAGTTAGAGGGCTCGGATGTGGATCCGACAATTCGGTTAGCTTCGGGGGATGATTTGTGACTTAGGAGTGTGATCGGAAGTGATTTTGGAGGTCCGGTGTAGAATTAGGCTTGAATTGGCGAAGTTAGTATTTTGGCGAATTCCGGTTGATAGGTGAGATTATTATCCGAGGGTCGGAATGGAATTCCGAGAGTTGCTGTAGATTCGTTAGGTGATTTGGGATGTGTGTGCAAAATTTCAGGTTATTCGGAGGTGATTTGGTTGGATTTTTTATCAAATGCGTGTTTCAGAAGTTTTAGAAGAACTTAGGCTTGAATCGATGTAAATTTGGTGTTTTGATGTTAGTTTTGGTGTTTTGAGAGTGCAACTAAGTTTGAATGATCATATGTGACGTGTTAGTATGTTCGTATGCGGTCCCGAGGAGCTCGGGTGAGTTTCGGATAGGTTTGGGCTGCGTTGTGCTCGTTTTTCTTATGCTTCGACGTCGTTTCTTCAAGCATAAATGATATCATATTGAACAAATGAGCTTCGATTACTGTTTTGAATGAATCATTAGATCCGTATCGTAATTACGGACCCGTAGCAAAAAGAATCGTCGAATTTGGACATCGTATGAGGATTTTATGGCAATTTAGCAAGGTTGCCCAGATTTTCAGGTTAATGACGAAATTGCCCCTGACGGCGTATTAAAAACCTGCACTATTTGCAAATCTTAAAACCTACCTATCTCCTTCATTATAAGGTCAAATTGAGTGATTCAAAAGCCTAAATTTAATAGAATTCCACAAGGAATCCATTGGGAGCAGTAAAACGCGTTAACAGTATACCTATAATGAGCAGGTCGAGTTTTCTTCCAATTTCTAAACGGGAAGAAGCTTCTGAGGCGATTTTTAAGAGAGAAAATCAGTGGGTATCACAGAGGTAAGTGATTTGATTATTAAAACTCGTTTATGGGTGATTATAGACCATAATCCCAGCCTTTAATTCATGAAAAACAGTAGAAAAATAGGATTTTGGGGCCTGAGATTATGAGACCTTTAGGGGTCGATTTGAGGGGTCAAACGGACTCCGATTTTGGTGTTCTTTATATGTACGAAATCGGGAGAAGATTAAGAACACTTTTCTGTAAAAATTTCTGAGGTTCGAGAAGTGGACCCGGGGCTTGGGTTTTGTCAATTTCGGGATTATTGATGTTTTTCGATTATTTTCGATTGGGTATTGATGCTATAGAATAATGTGACGTATTCGTTGTGGTTTTGGTCAGATTCGACGCGCGAGGAGGTCGATTTGAGAGGCAAGGGCATAGCGAGCTAGGATTTTGGCCGGCTTGAGGTTAGTAATAGATGTAAATGTTGTGTTGAGGGTTTGTAACCCTGAATTTGCACATTGTAGTGCTATGTTGAGGTGACTTGCACGCCGGATAACGGGCGTGGGGTAGAGCACCGTCGGGAATCGTAACTTGGTCCGTCCCGCTTAATAAAATTACTACCTAATTGATTGAAGCTTAGTGAGATCCTTATAAAGATGGATTAATTGTCATAATTTGGCCTCGTGCCAACTGATTGAATCCTTCAGGGACTGTTTTTACTGGTTTCTTACCATATTTTTAGACAATTGAACTCAGTCCTAGTAGTTAGTACTGTTTTGCAAACTCAGCCACTTTTTCTCAAAACTTGGAACTTAAATAATATTTCTAATGAAGTTTGGGCTGAATATTTCTATATTATTGTGCCCGAGGGGCTTATATGATTCTGGACTGAGTATGGGATCGGGCTGCGCGCCGCAGCAGTATTATATTGATATTGATATGAGGCTTAGGGCCTAATGGATGCCACGAGATGGCTTGATATAGCGCTTGGGCCGTAAGGGGCCCCTCCGAGAGTCTGCACACCCCCAGTGAGCACCGTCGACGATAAATAAATAGAGCGGGCTGCACGCCGCAGCGGGTACTAGAGAGTACCGTATTACGGGTTGCATTTTTTATTTGATTGGCATTCATTTACTTACCTGTTGTAGCATTATTGTCTTTCATTGGTTTACTGATTTGATATTATCTGGTTTAAACTGTTGTAATAATAGCTTATATTGTGCCTATCCAGGATTTCTTACTCTCAGCCTTTATTTATGTTTATTGCTCTCTGGGTTGGAAGTACTCACATTACTCCCTGCACCTTGTGTGCAGAACTAGGTGCACCCACTGAGGCTGAGTGAGGATTTCTCTGCCGAGCATCATATCTGGGAGCATCAAGGTAGCTGCATAACGTCCGCAGTCCTGATCTTCCCATCTAACCTATTTGCTTTATTTTCGCATTTCTTTAGAGCAATATGTAGTAGGTTGGCACCCGTGTATTAGAGGCTCAGACTTGTGACACTGGATTCTTCGGGTTGTGTAGTAGTATTTCTACTTGGGTTTTCCGCATGTTTTAATTATATTTCAGAGTTTCAGTATTATGACTTAGTAATTATTTGTGTTAATTGAATCATGAACTGTATAAAAAGGGTTAAGGTTGTTGAATTGGTCGGGCTTGCCTAGCAGTGTGTTGGGCGCCATCACGACCGGGGTTGGGGTCGTGACAGATATAAGAAAATAATGTCATTATGATGGCTTGAATGGTCATTTGTCACGCACCTATTGTAATCCAAAATATTTTGCTAATGTGATTATTACAGGGCAAAAGTAATAGAAGCAACATATCTTGCCTATAATGATTTTGACCATGACCATAATGATATAACTATTCACCATATGGATGTTGATGAATATGTGGTAGTTCAAAATTAATTGAAAGCTTTTGAAGAGCCAATTATACTACTTTGGAGAAATAAAATTAATTATCAATAAGGTATGCTGCCGTAGTAAGTCTCAAAGAAACTTAATTGAGTTTCTAAAGTATTCACGAAAGCGATTGGTTATATTGAGACTATATATAAAGGAAATATTTAATATCTTCTATTAGTATAACTTGTAGCGGGGTAATATGTATGTGAAAAGTTACCCGCTTTATTCTTCAGTTTGTACCACACAAATAAAAGAATACCACAATAAAGTGGATGTTTATTGATATAAAAACCCATATCATAATAAACTTGGAGTTTATTGATATTTTCACACGTCATGGTGTAAACCTAAAGTTTATCAATATTGATAATTTATCCAGTTGGCATAATTGGTTTAGTCATGTTAATTTAAGTATGATGTGCAAAAATAAAAGAGAATTCACATGGGTAAATATGAAAGAACTAGAAAGTTCTTTGCGAATTTTCTTATGTTGTTTGTTCTCATTAATTAACAGACCAACTAAAATTAGGACTGAATCCCATGAATGCTGGAATTACAAAGGTGAATATGGGCCCATTCACCTGTCATATATACCACATAAGATGCATCTATGAGATGGTTACATGTGCGATTATTATTAACCCGCAACCTGATGTTTGCGAGGTAGCTTGCTCAATAATTTAATTTAGAGCATAATTTTCAAGTTTCTATTCAAGACAGTTCATCTTGATAAGTTGGTTTACATCACAGGTGATTTAGCAAAATAATTTATACCTCCACTTAATAGTTAAATTATTGCTTAAGAGAACAAAGTTATCTATATCAGTTTGATATAGGTTATATACGAAAGTATATTACATTCTCCCCTTACAAGTGATTTATGATCGGGAACCAAATAATTCCATCTTAATATTATTATTGATGTGCGGTGTATATTTTGATTAACACCATAACGCACAAAGATGGATTTTCAAAGTTGAGGAAGCAAGTTAGTTTTTCTAACATAAGGAGGAATTTTGTACTATGCTTTTGTGACTTGGAATTTTGTTCATTAATGTGGTGATTATGCTTTGAAGGACTTGGAATTTTGTTCATTAATGTCTTGATTTGACTTGGGTTAAACTTCTTGAGTATTGGAACTCTCCGGAATTTGAAAAAAAGAGCGCCCAGGGAAGGGCAGCCCGTTTGTCCGACAAGGGTGGTTCAGTGCACACGGGCGGTTCAATTAGTATGGCGGCTCAGAGAAGAAGATTGGTAATGTCTTTATTATATTTTTCTTGATTTATAACTACTTTAGTTACCATCTTTTAAGATATTATTTATTTTTCAGGAAAAGGCTAAAGGAAGACTAGTTACTCATGATGAGGTATTTGAGGAAACCCACGTGAAGAAGTTGAAGGATGGAAAATCAGACTAGGATCGAACCGACTGAGACAACCTATGTAAGTTTAATGAGCTTTATTTTAAACTAGATTATTTGTTGGTAGCTTATTAATGAGCTTTTCAAAATGCAAAGAGCTCCAAAAACTGTGAAAGTCTCAATAGTTTTAAGTCTGAGGTTGTGGTGAATACTGAGAGCTGTAGGGAGTTTTAATGGTTGGTTTTGCCCTTTTCTGTCTTTCTCCACTGCCAATGATAAGTCTAATGAAACATTTTTCCAATTAATGAACCACCATTTTGGTGAAGTTACACAATGACCTTGCTAGTTTCCTGTTCTTGTTACTCTCTCCGTTTGTATCAGAATATTGTTGAGCAATACTAAACTTATATGCATCAGAATATTGCAATTGAAATGGAAAACAGAGCTTCTATGCACTGTGAGTTAATCTCTTGAATGCTCTTTGGTAAGCCAGCCTTAACACTACTATATTTATACTTGACCCGATTGAAACATTCTGAGTCTGACTGTTATGTGCTATGAAATTGTATGTAAAAACATCCATTTACTTTCTATTTTATTATTCTAGACAGTGAAGAGTTAAAGGAATCACTGTGTATGCTCCTTATTCTCTTTAATGTGGCCCTTTTTGCGAGCGTGCATTGTGGAATTTGTGGATATAGAAGATCTCCATCTTTATAAAAGTGCCACCAACCGCAACCAAAGAACAATCTCTTTTTTTGTATGAAGTTCTAGGAATATAGCTGCTAAGGTCTATTTTAGAGTTAATTTTATTGCTAAAGATGTACTTTTGATACTTCAGCCAATTTTTCTCTGTTCTGGATTGATTGATAATGCTGCTTCTTTGATATGGGTGTGCCTAGTTTCTGGCCAGAATTTCTCTGTTTCCCTTTTGTTTCACATAAACAATCAGTACAATACTTGTTTCTGGCTGCTAGTGAAGTCTGGAAAGAATAGAACTGAAGCGCAAAGCTCTCTAAAGGTGTGGAATCTCATTTCTAATTTATAAAGCAGGTCTCTTGTTTCAGATGAAGTAGCATGATCTTATATAATGTGTGTTTCTCTGGAAAATATTTTATTGCTGCTTAAATCTACTGGACGTCATTTTATGTTAAAGAAAAATAATTTCAACATCCAATACAAGCTTTACTTGCATTATTTTTTTATCTATCTAGCCTACAAGCCTATAGAAAGTTGTACAAGCTTATTTTTTTTCCAGCATGCACATTATTGATGCTGAAGATCTTTAGCAATAAAATTGATTAAGTTGGCTGGAAATGTAAACTCTTTGAACAATAGGGATGTGTTTGGTGCGAAAATGATTCCAAAGGCAAGAGAAGCTAAATTGGGTTATACAAATACTGAGTTTGAGAACAGACTTATATATGAGATTTACAAGTCAACGGTTCCTTCTATGGAATTGTATCCAAATCTATAGCGAGACTTCGTTTTCAATTTCATTTTTTCTTCTTCTAATGATCAGCCTCTAGTTTAAAGATTGCAAGGGGTTTGGTTGCATATGCATTCATTTTTCGTTTATTTTGTAACAAAGTCAGCCGATTGATGATCAAGGTAGGCCAATCCAACCATCCCAAGAGGAGATTATGGACATGTGGATTAAGGCAGTTGGTGGCGTGCATAAGGGGAGAGTCTACGGTCTTGGATTAGAGTTTAGTCTCGGTCATCGTACTTCTAGATTGTCTGGTTTTTATTCTTCCTCACATTGCTCGGTTGATCTGGATGAGTTTGAGGAATTGAATAGGAAGGTAGCGAAGATTACTGAGTTGTATCTTCAACAAAGGGAAGAAGATGCAAAGCGGAGGGAGGAAGAAGATAGGCGAAGAGAGGAAGGGGAAATGCGAAGGGAGGAAGAAATGAGGCAAAAGGACGATGCATTAAGACTTGTCACTAGTGATGTTAAAAGTCTCAAGTCTCAGATAAACTCCATCTTAGCATTTGGTGCATTTCCTGTGCCTCGTTCTCCAACATCTGATGATAATTAGGGCTAGGAGTAGTTTCTTTTATTAGCTTGTCTTGGATGGTACTTGGATGTTGGATTTTTTGAGTTTTTGTTCTACTTTTGGATTAGTTGGATTAATTATGAAATGGATTGATTAGTTGTTGTTTATGAAATGAATTGGATTGCATGTTGAATTTGATATCTGAATATTTAATTGTATTTAGTCTTGTATTATTGGTTGTACTTTCTATTTGGCAGGTGGTGTAGTTCTAAAAACAGATTTGGCCACGAAAATATTTTCCAGATTTCCCACCGACTCCGTAGGAATTTTGTGCATTTTTTTCTAGATGTTATGAATATTTCCCGCTGCTTCCATGGGTAAAATAAAAAAAAAATATCTAAATAATTTGTAATATTTCCCACGGATTCGGTGGGACACTTAAGAAAATTAAATTATTTTATTTTCTTTACGTTTCTCACGACGTTCGTGGAAAATTACACTAGGTGACTCCACCAAACCCTCAGTGGGAAACTCCCTGGGAATTACCCACGAATGTCGTGGGAAATTATTTTCCCACCAGCCATTTTCCCATCGAGAGTCTCCCTGGGAATGTCGTGGGAATATTGAAACTTCACACAGATTTCCCACCGATTCGTCTGTGGGAAAAGTCTGTATTTCTAGTGGTGTTTGAATTTAGTTGTAAATTAAGCAAAATCCAGCATTGTTATAGATATAGATAGATAAATAGATAGGCTAACAGCTTGTTTGGATGGTTGTTCCCCATTGTACCGTATTATATTGTTATCCCAAGACAATGTTTGTTTTGATTGTTTCATTAAAATTGGTTGTATTGTATTGTTAAATCCATTGTTCCGGAATAATGAAAAGTCCCATTTTTTGAAACAACCGATTTGGTGTGGTGGGATTGTTTCCTATTTTTCTTTTCAATTATGTCCTAACTTATTACTCCATAATTCTATTTTACCCTTTAACTTTTTTCTATTTTAACTCCAAATCTCCAACTTATAACCTACTTTATTTGTTTCCAAAACTTCTGCCGCCAACGTTAAAGGTATTTTGCCGCCTTCTGTTTGATTTTTTCTCCTAATTTGCTTTTAACTTAATTCTAATTAGTTGTGTTCCTTTGTTTTGCCTTCTTCTGTCTCTCTCCTTTGTTCTGCTTTCTTAATGTGTTTTGTCTTCTTCTGTTTTGTTTTTTAAAATTATTTTTATGCATAATTTTTGATAAATATAATATTTAAACCATTGAGGGTATTTTAGTAAACTTATCAGTTACAGTACAGTACGATCCAGTCAAACCAAACAGCAAAATATTATTTAACAATAACAAACAATACAGCTTATCCAAATATTGTATTCATAAAACAATACAATACGATACAATACACTACAATACATTATAAAACGATAAGGAACAATGATCCAAACAGAGTGTAAGAGATGTAAATAATAAATTCGGCTGGGTTACTAGAGTTCATTGTGGGTCAGCCCCGAGATACTATTAGACTATTAGCCTTGAGAGTGAGTCTGAGCAAGAAAAACAAGAAGACAACTTCTCCAAGGTTGTGAATATACAATTGGTCAGAAAGTAGCCAAGTGGATTGCGTTGTTAGCGAGTCCGGAACCAAAATATGGTTCTTTTGGACTCAAAGAATAAAAATATCTGAAAAAAAATATAGTGACTAACATATGTATAACGTCTTTTTGAAAGAAGCTATACCTTAACGACCGTTTGGCCAGTTAAGGTATAGCGTCTTTTAAAACGACGCTATATTTGAATTAAGTAAAGCGGGAAAGTATAGCGTCTTTTGTTAAGATGCTACATATATAGCATATTAACAAAAAACGCTATACATATAATATAGATCGTCTCCTTCCCCTTCCCCCAAAACAGAATCCGTACCCCCCCCCCCCAAAATAAAAAATCACAGCGACCCCCCCCCCCTCCCCCCCATTTTTAATCAAAAAAAAACTCGAGTGGAGCCCACCGGTCCCACAAAAAGTGTAGATTCTCGATCCCACATGCTAGCTAAGGCGTTATCTCGGACATTATTGCTTGTTTGAGCTTCAAATCACAAAATCTTCAACTTTCTAAAAACCTTAAATCGAGGTATTCCGACTTAGTTTTTGTTAAAACTTGTATAAAAATGCATATTAGTTGCTTTTTATGTGCTTTATGTTATTTTGTGATTTAACTAATTTGTTATTTTATATCCGGACTATAGTATTAGTGTGTTAAAAAGATTCGTAAAATAGACAAATTGTTATTACTTGTTAAAAAAATGTTAATTAGTTACTTTTTACTGTGGTATATGTATTTTCGTGATTGTTTTGTGATTAAATTAATTTGTTATTTTTATCCAGTTTAGATTATTTAATTGCTAAAAGACTAGTAAACTAGATAAATTGTTACTTTAGTTCCCTGTAGTGGTATTTTGTGGCCTAATGTGGTGCTCGTATTTGTAATATAGTGACCCACTACAAAAAAAAAATGGATTAGCTGCGAACGTCGTTGCTAATATGTAGCTAGAACGCTCGTAGCTAGTAGAATTTCTTGATAATCCGTTGCTAATTCATCGCTAACTGAGATTAGCGACGGATTTTTCTGTTTAGCTACAGAATTTGTCCGTCGCTAAAACCTGATTTTTTAGTAGTGATCTTTTAGCGTAGTAAAACGTAGTGCCCTTTAGCGTAGTATCCTTGTAGTTATAGAAATTAATCATTTAAGTATCTCTTATTCCCAAAAATACATCAAAAAGTTGATAGTTCAAACACAAACTACCTCCAATTTTAGTCAACAAACATAAGAACATAAGAATTCAGGATACATTGGTGCTACTGGGCCTCAAGCATTACAACATCCATTAAAAAAGTGCCACTACGTGTATTAATGTTAAATATCATAAAGATTATTTTGAAGGTTATTTTTTTTTAAATGGGTTTATGTTAGATTGTTGTACTGAAGTATTAATGTTAAATATCAAAAAGATTTAACAGCAATGGAAATATAATTTTATTTCATACATTCTGCAAGATAAACAAGTACATACACTTATTACAACCACATTACGGAAATAAAACACTACGTGTATCCTTGATAGTTGGGCACATTAGATGAGCTTCCACCAGGAGCTGGATTACCACTGTCACCCAAACCAGTTGAAGGACATTTACGACGGCCGTGTCCTGTTTGCGAGCATATGCCACATTTACGCCCATAAACGGTATCACCAACATCCATTTGGTTCTGTATATGCGTTCTTTTTGCACTAGTAGCTTATGCAAATACTCCTTGTTACACACCATTTTAAATAGTTCCGGTGGCCAATAATGCTCAGCACCCACTGGCTGCAACTGTCCACTATAGGTGTTTAAGTACACAGCAACACTATATTCCTTATCAACGTACTGGGTTGCCACGAAACCTATATGTTGAAAGTAGTTCATGGCATGTCAGCACGACATGTGATAGATGGACTATTTCGCACAAGAACACAACCTTCTGGCTTCATTTACGGTGTGTGTATTATTTCTCCAATTTTGATGGATAGCGGCGCGAACTTCAAAAATATTTCGCTCGTTGCAATACTGTAAAAATGAATGCCAATGTGCTCGCCTTCTGTATTTCTCAAATCTTTTTATTAGTATTGGCATAAATTCAACACTCCTCTCCATCAATGACAATGTACCTCTAGCCCTTTCAACAAACCTCTCCGCCATCTGTTTGAATGACATCCACACCATGGCAGTGATAGACAATCCACGTGCAGACTTCAATAACCCGTTGAAAGGCTGTGACACATCTGTAGTCAGGGTTCCCCATCGTCTGCCACCATCCGCATGCAATGTCCACTTGCCAAGCTCATGTCGCATCAACCAATGATAGGCTCTTTCGTCTTCCTTCCTGATCGATTCTATGCGCCTCCTGAATTTGCACTCCTGGTGATCAGTTAGAGCCAACCACATTAAATCATGCAAGTCCTTGTTGGGATGTGCCTTCTGGAAATTCGCCTTCAGGTGCCTCACATAGTAACGGTGGTATGCATACGGTTCCTTCCATTCAGGCAAATACTGTAGAGAACTTAAAATACCGCCATGCTGATCAGATATTAGACAAATACCTGAACGTTGTCTGACAACGTGCTCCTTCAAGTGGTTCAAAAATAGCATCCACGTCTCTTGGCTTTCATTGGCACAAATAGCTAAAGCTAGGGGAAATATACCTCCATTACCATTTACTGCAATGACAATCAACAACTTAATATCATACTTTCCATAGACATGAGTGTCGTCTATGGATATTACCGGCCGGCAATGCAAAAAACCATCAATTGCTGGTTTGAAGGCCCAGAACACATATCTGAATATATGTTATGATATTCCAGGACTCCGCTCAAGCTTTCATTCAACAACAGTCCCGGGGTTAAACTGTTTCAATGCGGCCATGTACATGGGTAGAGATGCAACTGACTTATCCCAGTCACCGTAATTAATTTCAAACGCACGTTTGCGCTCGAAAAATGCTTTTCTTTTGGTAATGGTACACCCATATTCCTGGTGGACAGATGTAATACACTTTTTGATCTTGTACCTTATGGAGGCTTCAATGCGTGTTAATACAAATGGTGGACAGGTAAGGAATATGCCTTGAATGAAACGGCACGTGGGACTCGTACACTCTAGGTCTAACGGGAGGTGGAGCATGCTCTCTCGTCAAATCAGGTTCAGCATTCTCTTCCTCCTCATCATCACCCTCGTTAGGGAAGGGTGTGTAATCTCCAGACTTATCGGTATTGTTGTCATAATCACTATTCTCTTCCTGACTCTACGCATCTGCTAGATCCCGATTAAATACGTCATTTTCGGGCAATTGAGTAAGGATAGGGCCATCAAGTTGCTCGTTTTCACTACACAACCAAAGAAATAATGAGTTACTCAAATTGGTCACTTACAAATCATAATGTGTTGATATCCCATGATGGACATTATCTTGTTGATGCTAACTCCCAGATGGACCACCATGATCCAACACACAAAAACTAGGCATATCCAACTGGCCGTTGGTTCATAACTTGTAAAATTCATATCTGGTCAGTACCCCCTATGAAATATATGAGTGTTAATACAAATACAATACACAAAAATATACATCGTAACACAAAGAAAAATTAAAGTTTACCACTCGTCTTGTGGATTATGTATACTAGGGGAGAAATTATTTTCTCGCTCCTCATTCGCCCGTGGAGATAAGTTTAGATCCGGCAAAACTCTTTTAACTGGAACCTGTTCGGCTAAAACTGCTCCAAAATGATCACCTGATGATTATTTTCCTACTTTGCGCAACCTCATTATTGCGAACGTCTTCATCCTTGATGTACATTTCCAATAGTTTTATCACAATAATTTCCCGGTATTCATCCGGAGTCCTCAAAAAATCTCTCAAGTTCGTCTTCGATGTTAAACTCCGCATAACAAGAAACCCCTTGCGGAGTCACAGATATGGATATCTTCCGGTAATTTTATGATTCACCGAAAGTTTGCTCACACATATTTTTTTCATAACAACGATACCAATGTATCGTACTCCATTGTGAGTGGCAACTTAACATGAGACTGTGGAGATAAACTATAGCTTACTGAGTAATTCGCCACCACAACCTCACCCCCTCCCCCCCAATATAATGAAATAATTCTTCACTCTTCATACATTATTACAAAATACAAAACAACTTAACAAAGAAAATTTTCACAAGACTTGAGAATATTTCTGAATGGATTTTTACAAAATTCTTAACGTCCTTAAATAAGATAAAAATCAGTCTGGGGGTTCAATTATTTAAGGTATAGCGTCTTAGCTTAAGACGCTATACGCAATTGAATAATTGTTATGTCAGTTAAGCCCAGAAGAATTATTTGTGGGCCCACATAGTACATATAGCGTCTTAGTGAAAAACGCTATATATTAATAGCATCTTTTTAAAATACGCTATATTTAACTGGCCAAACGGCCGCTAAGGTATAGCGTCTTTTAAAAAGACGTTATACATATTTTGGTCACTATATTTTTTTTCCACACATTTTTGTTCTTTGAGTCCAAAAGAACCACATTTTGGTTAAAATTGCCTATTCGCGTCTTCAGAATAAATAGGAGCTTCTAGAATTTGGGATATTTATTTTTTGTGAGTTATGAATTACTATGGCCAATATTGCTGCCCCAAAAAAAATGTTTGAAGTGCAATGGGATGATGTTTAGACAGGAGTTGCAACATGGTCACCTTTCACGAAGGAAATAGGATATTTACTAATATATATATATATATAGATGTCTAAGGTTGTACGAACACTGCAAATAGGCATTGTACGAAAAGTAGTGAAAGTTGTACAATGCAGTTGGACCTAATTGAATGGTGAATGAATTTCTGCTCTGTACAGATGGCCATTTGATCATGGGGTTATTGAATTTCTCTGTCCTCCTATAGACACGTGCATTTCTCTTTTGACAAACTACGTGTACCCATCCAGATAGGACACGACACTACTTGGGTCTAAGCCTACATTGCTAGCAGAAACTCTTTGCAATTCGATTTTTCTTCAACGTTTGAAATTATCATCTCTCTGGTGAGCTCCTCAACTTTTTCTGTGCTTCTCTTTCTTCATTACTCTTTTAATGTGGGATCTCTATTTTCCTGAGTAACTTCTCTTAGAGGCTCTTTGATTCTGCACAAAATTCAGCCGACTTTTCCTTAACTTATAGTCTTCGGCGCTGGTCGATGTTGTTTGAGGGATTTTGCCCTTTTCCATTCATCATCCCTCAATATTTCTCTTTACTACTAATTCCCAAATAAGGTACCCGAGTCTGCCTATTACTATTGTCGCTCTAGCTCTCCTGTTAAATTATTCTATACATGCATGTGTTCATTTGACTATTTCGCATCAATTTCGTACCAATCGGGTTCTATGGTGAGGGGAATAGTTACAGGGTTGAGGTAGCGGTTGACAAAGGTACCTACATATGGTGTAGTATATGATACCCATGTTGGGAAATAGGTTGCAATCATGAACATGTATGACATATTTTAATATTTTTCTGTTGCCACGCAGACAAAACTTTTTAGACTTCTTTATCATCCATATATAATTGAAATCAAGCATATCTTATTACATCATTCTAGCTAGAAGGAAATTCTAGGACATACATATTGGCATATTGCTTCTACTGAGGTGCTTAAGGGGAAAATGATTCAAATTTTAATGGAAACTTCAATATGCAAGAGATTAGGAGTGGCAAACGGGCGGGTCGGGTCGGATATGGTTCGGGTCGAAAACGGTAATGAAAAAAACGGATCAATTATCCGACCCGACCCATATTTGATACGGATAAAAAACGGGTTAACCAGCGGATAATATGGGTTATCCATATTATCCATGACTTCTTGTATATAATCACTTTTGGGAGAATTCTTAGTCCCCCTAACTTGAGGAACCCACAATTTGAGGCTTTACAAATGTAAAAGTTAGACCCATTAGTTATCCATTGGTTACTCATTGGTTATTCATTTTCTAAATGGATAATATGGTTCTTATCCATATTTGACCCGTTTTTAAAAAGTTCATTATCTAACCCATTTTTAGTGGATAATATGGGTGGTTAACTGTTTTCTTTGAATCATTTTGCCACCCCAACAAGAGATAAATCTCACTTATATCAATTCTCCCATTTCTTTTTTCTTTTTTCTTTTTACTTCTCAAATAATCGTATTGTGAAGTAGGGTTGTGCACGGATCGGATTGGATCGGATTTAGCATATTTCGGATTCGGATTTCGGATTTCGGATTCTGAAAAGGGCAATCCGAATCCGATCCGAATTAACATTGGATCGGATTGGATTTTAAACTTTGGATCGGATAATTTTTCGGATTGTCGGATCGGATTGTCACAAAATTGCTGGTTAGGACTTAGGACCATTCATCTCCTAAAACACCATTCAATCAGAAAAAACCATTCATCTCCTAAAGCACCATTCAATCATAATCAAAAAAATTGAGTGAATAAACACCATTTATCTCCTAAAACACCATACAATCATATTGAGATTCACTGTTGTTGGTTGTGGAATCAGTTTGAAGCATCTCTTTCACCAAAATTTTCAACAATTTGAAGTTTATTGGGTGTCTCTGTCTCATTTTCCATCTACCAAAACAAAAAAAAAATCAAAGTAAAATCAAAAGTTGAAAAATAGAACATGAAAGAGACATAAAAGACATAAGAGAAGGGAAGAGAGGCGAAGAAAGAGACATTAAAATCAAAGTAAAATCAGAAGTTTGAGACTTTGAGTCTTTGAGACTCTTCAGTCTTCACTGAAGAGAAGAGAGGCGGAAAAATCTAAGTGAGTGAGGGGGTGTGTAAAAAATGAATAAGCCTAACCCTAAAATTTTAGTGTAGTATTTATATAGGTACATATAGTTTCGGATTTCGGATCGGATCGGATTTAGATCATACCAATCCGAATTCAATCCGAAAATCCGAAATTTTATAAAACACAATCCGAAAATCCGAAATCCGAAATCCAAAAATCCGAAATAAAGTGGATCGGATCGGATTTCGTATATCCGATCCAAATGCACAGCCCTAATGAAGTGGGCTACCAAAGTTGAAAGCTGAATTTTCGTTGACGCTACTTACTTTTCGTAATTTGGATCAATTTTATAGAAGATCTATACGATGAGTCTAGATGATTGTAATTCTGCAAGCTAGAAGAAAGACTCCCGATGCCTGCTCCTTGGGATAAGATCGTTAGATCGATGCGCTTTTCAAAATAAGTCAGAAACAAAGATGGTTTACGCAAATGTAACAGACAGCCGAATGATTCAATTCTCCGATTAGCTCACTCAAACGCGGAGCTAGGATTCGAACCTTATGGATTTGGGATTATAATCCTTTTAAGTTACTGGATTCTAAATTAATAATTTGTACATACTCATTGAATTTCTTTATTCAAATATAAGGTTTGAACAAAAGCTATTGGGTTCGGTCGAACTCACAATCTTCACTGTGGCTCTGCCCTTGATTAGATGTCTCTAAGATTTGAGGATTATATGAACAGTATTATTCGTTGCTGGTGTCATTTGGATTATAATTTTGATAGGTGGAATGGCTATATTACATGTGAAGTGCATTTTTCAGTGTACACTAAAGTATTTATTGGACAAACTTTTGCACCGATATATATATATATATATATATGAAAATGTGTTTATTTGTGTTGCTGTATCTTCAGCAAGTATGTTAATGCTGAAGGTTGTCTCTTAATTGACAGTTGGAATTAGTTATTGGTTTATATTGACAATTTAAATCTGATTTGATATTATTTGCTCTTTTACCTAAATATTTTGTTTGTAAGCATGATACCTGATGCAATAATTTTTTATTGACCAACTTTCTATTATGGCATGTGTTTGGCATCTGCTAGTTGCAATTTTAGCTTTATGTTTTTTTTCCATGTGCATATCGTTCAACACCAAATGACTAGGAAAAGCATTTAAAACTAGCAACCACTTAAATGTCTTTCCATGTGCTACTTCCTTCTTTTTCCTTTTTACCGCTGTCCTTCATTACCATTTACCAAATGACTAAGCTAAGCGTTCAAATTTAACTACCACTTGAAACGTAAAATGTTGGTCCCCTGCTAAGAGCATGGGCCATGCGCATCTAGTATAAACTGAATACAAAAGCAAAGTGAATCACTTACAAGTTATTAAAAGGAAAATGGAGATGACAAATTAAAGGTGGTAGATCTATAAACTGATAAAAAAAATCGAATTTTATCCTTACAAATACCGCTGAATTTATTTAGACAGTGAACAATATTTTTTTTTTTTTTTTTTACTAAGGGGAGTCAAAATATAAAGAAGTAAACACACGAAAGTATCAAGATGATTCAACAAAATATAATTTGTCAACATATTATTGCCACTTCAAGGCCAACATTGCCTTTCTTTTAACGACTTGCCGGCCAATTGAAATATCTGAAGCGATTTAAAGCCTATAAAGTTTCTTCGAAACATAGGTTGTATTCAAAAAATTGTTGGGAGAAGGTGAGAGAGCATTGTACTCTTAAATATGGAGTAAATTGTCAATTACTTCCAAAAGTTAAGTTGAAGTAAGTTCTAGTTTTTGCTCAAGCAGCCATGCGGTCTTAGCCTTTTCTCCTATTTTTTGTTGTCCATTTTAATTTTTTCTTCTTTTTTCCTTCAAAATTGTGGTTGGGGGATGGGGTGGGTGAGGGGGAACGGTAGATTAATTGCTTCAATTTTTCTTATTCTACAAGAAGAAATTAAATCTGTGAAAATAACAACATTTATGGATTAAAAGGTAGCTTGAATATTGACCTGAAAACCAACTAGTTCCGAGAAGACTCCATTTTGTTGTTAATATAGTCTCCAGTACATTCAAGAATAAAAAGGAGAAAAAAGCAATGTCCATGTCACATAATAAAGTCCTAATCCAAAATGTACACGTAATATAGCCAATCCTCCATCGTGTGGCCATTAGGAATTCGTAATCCAAAAATGCACATAATTTTCTTTCTCATATACTCCAAATAACTCGTGCTATAAATATTCTCTCCCTTCCCACACTCTATTCAACAATCAACTATTTGTCTCACCAAATACTAAGAGCTACTGATCAGTTGTTTGATTTTCAGCGTAGTTAAAACAATGGCTGCCTCTGTCTCAACCGTAGCATCTGCCAACAAAGTAACGGTACTGTGTTCTTCTCTTCACAATTCAAGACATGTCAACTTGCTTATTATAGTAGTTAAATAATGTAGAATCTGAACTGTCTTTAGTTTGTTTTAGTCTATGTTTCTATGATTCTGTTCTGTTTAATATGATTCTAGCGTTCTTTTTTCAGGTTAGTTGTCTATCTCATGCAGTCAATTTCTACTAGAAACAAAATTAATTTCAAGTTGATCTATTGGCTTGTATCTTATGTACATTAATAAGTGGTCACATGCTGTCAAATAAAAGGGCAGCCCGGTACACTAAGCTCCCTCTATGCGCAGGGTCCGAGGAGGGCCGGACCACAAGGGTCTGTTATACGTAGCCTTACCCTGCATTTCTGCAAGAGGCTGTCTCACGCCATGTGCAGGGTCACATGCTGTCAAATGGCATGTATAAAAGAGAATCAAGGGTGATAGTAATAGTAATAGTAGTATACTTTTAATGTGTTCTTAGTTAAAGATTAGAACTTTGGATAGTATTTATCATTTCTTTGATGGGAATGTTGAATTATTCGAAAAAGGTGGCAACAAATTTGATTGATTTTGGAGATGATCGCATGTAAAATTGATACAAAGGATGCTATGTGAGAATTGATATACTTAATATGTGCTTCCAGATTATGTACTTTGTTTCAAGAATTTGGTTACGAGATGCTCTAGATTGTGTACCTTGTTCAAGAATTTACTATGAATTTGCAACGTAGGATGCCAAAAGGAGATTATATTTATACATGGCTTGTGATTTTTACTATATATGTTTAAGTGCCTCTTACTAAGAAAACATCCTTTGTGCAGTTGAGTTTGAACAACTCTGTTGCTGGAATTTCAGTTCCAAGCACCGCCTTCTTTGGCAAGACGTTGAAGAATGTGAACGCCAAAGGAGCTTCCATCCCCAAGGTCTCAAACAGGAGCTTCAGGATTGTAGCTCAAGAACAAGAAATAGATGAGAAGAAACAGACAGACAAGGACAGATGGAAGGGACTTGTTATGGACATGTCCGATGATCAACAGGATATCACGAGGGGTAAGGGTATGGTCGACACCCTTTTCCAAGCTCCTACGGGTACTGGTACTCATCATGCTGTCTTGCAATCCTACGAATACATCAGCCAGGGTCTTCGCCAGTAAGTTAGAGATTTTTGAAAGTTAAGATATATAATCAATCCGAAAAATGTGTATCTAAATGAAAAATTGTCACCTGATTTATTTCAGATACAACTTGGACAACACGTTGGACGGATTCTACATCGCTCCTGCTTTCATGGACAAGCTTGTTGTTCACATCACCAAGAACTTCTTGAAATTGCCCAACATCAAGGTCAGTAATAGTAACAATTTTTATCTAGAAATTCTCTTTCCCTTACTATCGTTATGGTACAAGGTTTTATGTTTTAATCTTGTCAAATTTTCTTACAGGTACCACTGATTTTGGGTATATGGGGAGGCAAAGGCCAAGGAAAGTCTTTCCAGTGTGAGCTTGTCTTCAGAAAGATGGGAATCAAGTGAGTAATGACTTGATCACATAAGATGATTTTTTGGAAGTTCATTTTGTCAGAAGGGGAGCCTTGGCTTAACTGTTAAAGTTGCTGCCATGTGTCCAGGAGGTCATGGGTTCGAGCCGTGGAAACAACCTCTTGCATAAATGTAGGGTAAAACTACGTACGATAGACCCTTGTGGTCCGGCCCTTCCCCCGATCCCGCGCATAGTGGGATCTTAGTGCACTGTGCTGCCCTTTATTTTGTCAGAAGGAATGGATGAAAATTACTCAACTGTGTTCGCATCTTTAATATTTGCAGCCCCATCATGATGAGTGCTGGAGAATTGGAAAGTGGAAATGCAGGAGAGCCAGCAAAATTGATTAGGCAAAGGTATCGCGAGGCAGCAGAAATAATCAGAAAAGGAAACATGTGTGTCCTCTTTATCAACGATCTCGATGCAGGAGCTGGTAGAATGGGTGGAACTACACAGTACACAGTTAATAACCAAATGGTGAATGCCACCCTCATGAACATTGCTGATAACCCGACTAATGTCCAGCTCCCCGGTATGTACAACAAGCAAGAGAATGCCAGAGTCCCCATTATAGTCACTGGTAACGACTTCTCCACATTGTATGCTCCTCTTATCCGTGATGGTCGTATGGAGAAGTTCTACTGGGCACCAACCAGAGAGGACAGAATTGGTGTATGCAAGGGAATTTTCAGAACTGACAGTGTACCGGATGAGCATGTTGTAAGGCTTGTCGACGCCTTCCCTGGACAATCTATTGGTAAGACCACTCAAATGTGTTGGTACAAGAATTTTCTTTAAAGAAAAGGACTTTCAAATGAAGATAACTTATGGGTATAAGTTTGTTCTTATAACAGATTTCTTTGGTGCTTTGAGGGCAAGAGTATACGATGACGAAGTCAGGAAGTGGATTGAAAGCACTGGAATTGAACAGGTTGGAGAAAAACTGTTGAACTCAATCGATGGGCCTCCAACTTTTGAGCAACCAAAGATGACAATTGACAAACTGCTCGAGTACGGAAACTTACTTGTCCAAGAGCAAGAGAATGTGAAGAGAGTTCAATTGGCTGACAAATACCTCAAAGAGGCAGCACTTGGAGATGCAAATGCTGATGCCATCAGCACTGGAAACTTCTAATGTTAGCGCGAACCTTTCATTCAGCTAATCCTAAAGAAAAGGCTTGACATTTGTTTCAAATGTTTTAGCGATAAAATAGTATATGTCATATATAGGACTGATCTAAAATTTTCATTATTGTGTGGATGCAGGAACCACAACAAACCTTGATCCACCTACTACAAGTGATGAAGGAACCTATATCTTCAAATTTTAAGGAACTTTTGTAATGGTAGCTATAGAATATGAATTGTGTAATCCATGAAATCTGTTCAGTTGCATTTATAAGGGAAGACAAACTTTGAGTATCTTTTTACTGGGCTTGTTAGTATCAGGTCTATTCTTCATGTTTGCAATTGTTTGTTGCTCTCGGACGATCATTAGAAGAACCATCAATGAAATTACAACAGCAATGAGATAGAATAGTACCTACCATACAGATTATGTTTAATATGTGTATGTTAGAGCATCTATATAAACTAAATCTCAATGATATTCATTTATGTAATTAGTTGCTTATTTACAGTGTTGAGAACAACAATGTCTTAATTTGTATGTATCAGACAATATTGTAAACAATTTTCAGATTGACCAAAATCAAAACAAAATAACGTTCACATTGAATGACATAATTGGTAAGTCGGGACAGGTAAATATAATGACTCTATAATCTCTGTTCTTGTGAAGGCAAAACCGAAGCTCGACACATCGGACAATCTTTCTTCCTCAACAACCATTGTTTAATGCAGTCCGTATGATACTCGTGCCCACACTGCAGTTTCCCTATACTCTCTTCATCTTTATATTCAGATTGGCATATAGCACAGGTTTCTGGTTCTACATCAGCAACTACTGTAGGATTGACCCCATCTTTAGCAAGAGAATGATGTGTTCTTATTTTCAAATACTTCAATACAGCGTCATCATTCTCTTGCTCCTCATGATGACCGTCCACATCATCCTCACGATCAAATAGATGATCATACAGAATGCCAAAATCAAAGGCTGAATTTGCCTCCTGACCGATCAGATGATCAAGCATTCCAGTACTAATATCTATCAACTCACGTGGATCATTAGTGACATAGCTATCATCAATCAATTCATAATTAGGCACAGGACAGTACCTCCAAATTAGCCCGTATTGTCCATGGCTGTCTACTACAACTGACGGTAATGAGACTGAATAGTGTGGCGGAGGAGGTTGAAAAGCAGAGGTATGATTCCAATATTGTTGAGCAAAAACTTCATCAATTACTGCTGGGTAAGAACCAACTCTGAAAGAAGGATAATTCGTGCTTGGATTGTGAAGTCTCTGATGTTGTCTAGAAGACTGATAATAAGGGCGCCTTTGAACGTTACGCCGATAGCCTCTTTGTTGTTGGTGATTGCCATAATAATTGGGTGAGGAATTTCGTGTGTGATTATGGGGAAGTTGGGAAGAGCGATGAGTTTGCAGAGTACTCATAGTTTCTTTAATGGAGAAATAAATGAACAAAGTTGTGGACACTCTTTGAGTTCTTGAAAACAAACAAAGAGCAGCAGAAACTAATGTAATGAAGACACATTTGGTATAAATAGAAGTAATTAAGTTCGTATTCCTAATTTAGTTTGGAGTCGTTTTTACGCGTATATTTTCCAAAATGGGCTGTCTGTCAGTTGTATTCCCAATTTGAGTTGGAATAGGTGTTAGCCGTTAATTCTATTATGGTATTATTTCCTAACAGCTATTGTTTGTATTCCTAGTTTGTCTTAGAAATTGGTTTTACTGAGATGGCATATTTATTTTCTTAAATGGGCTTCCGCCGTACACACTTCACTTTACTAGATTTAGTCCATACAAAATTTGGGTTCCATTTTTAAATGGGATTTTTACATACCTATATACATTATTAGAAATTTTATTATCCTCTCTACTCAAGTTTCAATTTAATTACCTCCTATATACAAATTTACCAATTATATACACTTTAGGAATTAAATAAGTATCCCTTTATATTAAAAATCAATTATTTCTCATCCTTAAACTCTCTCTCTCTCTCTCCGTCTCTCTACGTCTCTCTCTATCTCTCAATCCCTAATTCCAGTAATGTAGAGCAAAGGAAAAGAGAGCAGCAATTCAACCATTGACAACCATTAAAAAGCTTTGAATTCGAATTTGGGTTTTCAAAAAATATTATTTTTTTAATTGGGTGTTGTTACAAACAATTGGGAATTCTCTCTACGTCTCCCTCTATCTCTCAATCCCTAATTCCAGTAATGTAAAATAAAGAAAAAAAGAGCAGCAATTCCACCATTGACAACCATTAAAACGCTTCGAAGCTTTGAATTCGAATTTGAGTTTTCAAAAACCATTATTTGTTTGGATTGGGTTTTTTGGCCGGGAG
>NC_031998.1:37162298-37185378 GCF_001879085.1 Nicotiana attenuata | reverse complement strand
TATATATATTTATTTAACTATTGTATGAAAGTTGAACAATATTGTATAAAAATTGTATTTAAGTTTTATATTGTGGTTGTATATAACTGATTAGAAATAATGTATGAAAATTGTAGATAAGTTGTATAATATATAATTAGTTGTATGAAATTTATTTTTACTATGTATAAATCAGATACAAAATATACAAAAGACATATTGTAATTGTATTTACGTAGTATGATATTGTAGTTGTATATAACTGGGTAAAAATAATGTATTAAAGTTGTAGATAAATTATAGATAAATTGTATAATATATAATTAGTTATATGAAATTTATTTTTACTATGTATAAATCAGATACAAAATATAAAACGTTATGTTGATTTCTATTCTACTTGTCTTAACGGGATGATTCTGAGGCATGACTTTGATTGAATGAAATAACCAGTTAGATTGTGCGTTATAACATAAACTGTTAAATGCTTGAAAATAACTACGAGGGCATAGGAGATTATTGAAGTAACGTGCGAGGGTTAGGCATATGTCCTGTCATCTTGCCCAACTATCAGACGATGAATTAGATTATTGTTAGAATCAACTATATGATTACACTTAACAGATATCATGTATAAGATTTTTTATCTTTTAAATACAAAATTTTGAGTTTAAAAGTTCTAAGCATGAATGCGTGATAAATGTGTATATCTTTCATATACGGAAACTCAGTTTATTTTCCAGAAATGGTTAATGTGAAGAAAGGTTTGAAATGCGGTGTCGATAATTTTACTTCATGCATGTGAGAAGAAAAACATATTTAAGGCGGAAGAAAAATAAGGAAAGAGAAGAGGAGAAAAAAAGGAAAAGGGTGTAACTAAATTCCTTGATTGAAGGCACAAATAATGGATTGGGAGCCATTTAAGGTGAATTGTATATATTTTGTAAACAATATTTCTCTGTGTTTTCAATTCAATTATCAAGAACGCAAATACATAGAAGATCATACACGTGAATGCGGAGATCTCAAAGACCGGCTGCCGAAGATCGCTGTCATTTTGTAAGAGTTAGTTGCGGCGTCGTTTCATGCCTCAAGGGACTCGTGTTCAACTTGGGCTTGCTTCACTACTGTTATCTACAAATCAAGGAAACATGTCTCATTTTGAAGATTGCTATGTTCAAGATTCTCACCAACAATCTTTATGCCAATAAAATTGATTTTCTCCTCCCTCCCTTTCTGTGTCCCTTGTTTTCTTGATTTGTAGATATATTAATTATCAGTCAAAACTGATTCTTGTGCAAAGCCCCCATCCCATTATAATAGATGCACTGATTCTTGAAAATTGCTATATTCAAGATTCTCACCAACAGCGGTAGCCGCCGACATTAAATTGATTCTTGAACAGCAGCCGCCGACATATAATCGGGTTGGTTTGTTCTTGAACAAAGACGATGGAGTTTGGGGCTGAACAACTTGATTTTCTGTTAATATATTTCAATGTATTTTCATGTATTTTATTGTATTCATTGTCTTTTTTTCATTGTAATTCAATGTGTCTTGTTGTATTCCATGTATTTCATTGTATTCACTATCTTTTTTTCTCATTGTATTTCAATGTATCCCGCTGTATTCTATGTATTTCATTGTATTCACTGTCTCGCTATATGCCATGAATGTATTCATAAGTTTTTTTTAATTAATATAATTTATGTATTCAGATGTATTATATAATTTCTCTGAAGATTGCTATATTTTTGGGGTATTTTTCGTTGAGAATCTTTTTTATAAATGAAAATACAAAATTTGTGTGTTATAATTGAGTTTGTTGAGTTATATTAGGAGTCTATTATGTTAATTGATTCACTTTCCGTTTTAAAAACAGTGTAATCCCCTATTTCACGCCGTGAATACAATCGAATACAGTCGAATACAATAATCTGTCCAGCTGTAATCCCATGTTTCACTCCATGAATACAGTCGAATACACTCGAATACAACAACTGATTAGCTGGACTTCCCTGATTCACGCCTATTTTTGCTACTGTATTCATGAATACAATAGCTTAAATACATTAAATACATCTTATAACCACATAAAAGGTATCTATAATCCGTAATATAGCAAATGGTATCTATAGATGGCTAATTACTACTAAAAGATAGTGCTTTATGAAAATTTCCCTTAATTTAAGGCCGTCAAGTATCCAAATGACATATTTCAATCAATCAAATACAATCTTATTGTATAGTTTTGGTGATCATTTTGATGATCAAGTAGACCAATCAAATTGAAGAAGAAAAAAAGTTTATAATCGTCACAAATTCCCTTTTTCAGTCTTCTATAATTATAAATAAGAGCTCTCTATAAGGCTAAAAGAGACATAAAAGTTACATATTTCAAAAAACATTTCTCTCCAATAATGATCAAGAAGTCTTCCATATATATGTATTTAACCACAGAAAGAATTACGGCCCTTGTCACTTGGCCTAACAGCCCAACCGGAAATGGTCCAGATTTGAAGCTCTTACCCGATTGGCCATGTTGTACATAACTTGAAAGAAACTTTTCAGCTTTTAGCCCATTATTGAAGACACACTTTTATGGTTTCTATTATTTTCTTCTTTCTTCATTCCCAGCACACCAAATTCTCTCTCACCGCCTCTCGCTTCTTTCTTTTTAACCCACATAGATCCCTCATCCTCTCTTAACCTAGACCCCGCTATTCCCGTTCCCCTACCCCCTACGCAGTTCTTCCATCAATGGCTTGAAGAAGGCCCGGGCTCTTACTCCATCGTCCATGGTGGCAAGCAGAAGAATATTGAAGATTTATGAAAGAAAAATGAAAATACACATAAATCTGAAAATAAATAGCTCTTAAACTTGATTTGCACCAAAAAAATAATCACTAATTTTGGAAGATTTTGAAGTTTGAAATTCTGGTCATTATTATTATGACCTTGAAGTCTCGAATCTGAAATTGGGTGTATCTTATCTGGGTGTTGAATTCCAAATCGTTGGCGCAAAATTGTTAACCTATTGACGACTTGAATCATCCAATACCTTCTACTACAACTCGAGGCTTGGATAGAAAATCATAACTATGTAGCAGTTTGTATCAACACTGTATAATAGTGTATAATTGTGTATATGGATATACAAACACCTCTTATACGCTATTATACATGTTTATACAAGTTAATACATTATTTACAGTAAGTGTAGTGTTGGACATTCTATGTTTTCTAGTGGAAATATTGTATAAGTGGTGTTTATATACACTTATACAGTATTGTATAATTATGTATAAATGTGTATATTTGTGTATAATGTTGTATAATTATATATTTTTTCAGTTCATAAGGATGTATATACATTGTCAGTGTATAAGAGGCCTCTACGGAAGTTTGACACTTCCTTCTCTTCTTCTTTTTCGTGTATGTGATGTATGAAAAAGATCTTGTACGCGTTGGAGGGATTCTACAATTCATTTACCAAGTTTTTATTTTTCTTTTATCCTGTTGGATTGCTTCAGCAATCACACATGTGAATTTTTGCCTTCAGATAATATGTATTATTCAGGATTTTTGAGTGGTGTTGTGGCTGATTTGTATTTTTTAATCAAATGCTTAATAATCAAAGGAAATCAAGAGAATGAAAATAACTGGTTGTATAAAGAGGGAGCAATAACCGTAGTTGATTGTGTAAAATAAGTTGTCTTTCGGTAATTAGCCTATTATTTTTGTGCTATAGATTTGCAAAGTGGTATCTAGGCTATTATATTGCAATTCAGGTGTGTGAGTTGTACTTATGTAAAATTATCCCGTAACCATACTGTCTTCACTAGCAAATACCTTTTTCAATCATCTACAATTATAAATTGTGGCTCTCCATAAGGCCAAAAGAGACATAAATATACATATATCAAAAAGCATTTCTCCCTAATAGTGATCGAGAGGTCTTACATATACATCTTTAACCATACCGTCTTTATTTGCAAATATTTTGACTTTACAACAGAGAGACTAGAGAGGCTATTTTATGCACCAGCGCATTGCTTGTTTTCAAATTTTCTATGTTTATTCTTAAATTTCAGTTCTGACCATATGAATCAACATCGTATTAAACTTATTCCTTACCAAGCCTCAAGTCCTAGCAAGTCACTAAGTAATTACAATTCACCCCTTCGTTGTAACAATAAATAGCTTAATAAATAAAACAGCTTATGAGACAAATTTGTATTATCCATCAGAAGTTGTCTTTGTTAGAATTTTTTATGGACTTGCACATATATGGTATTAAAAATAATTGTATGTTGGTTGCTATCATTAAAAGGTTGACCCAAATAAAAAGTGATCTACTAAGGCTTAAAGTTAAATGGGTCTATAAGCAGAGGCGGATTTGGAATTGAGTTTAACCAATTGACCCCAAATTTTGCTGGTATCGCTACTGCGGTACATGAGGATTTGGAATTGAGTTTAAGGTGAAAGTTTTATCCTCATATCACCTGCCACATAAGAGTATGTTCAAGGTCTTTTGGTTACTTTATTTATTTACTTTTGTTATTACCTAAATAAATAAATCAATTACTTAACAAAGAAAGATCTAGTTATGCACTGCCGCTTTCATCTTGCGACATTGGAATTCATAACGAAGGGTTTTGCCCTCCTCACAGCCACTGGAAAGGAGATTATATTTGAAGGCCTTAAATTGTTTTTTTTAAGGTTGTAAGGTGCCGCTTTACATCGTCACAAGTCTAGAGAAAAGTGTTAGTTATAGGTTTCAATGACGAAAAATAATATATTACATTGATGTAGAATCACAAGGAATAAAGGAGCAGCACTGGTCAGGAATAGATCAAGGAACATAATTCAATGATCTGCGATACAAAAAGCAAGATGCAGTAAAGATCCGACAAGGATAAGTCAATCAAATATTGACGGAAGCCAACAAGGAAAAGAATGAATGATCAGCAAGGAAGAAATAGCGGAAATCTAGCAAGAGAAATCAATCAGAGATTGACGAAAGCTATAATTGGAAGCCCCAAAATTAAAGGGAATCGAGATCACTGGAAATCAATGAAAGCGGAAATCAAGGGATCCAGCGGATATGCCTAGTTGATGGAAAGCTCGTCAAAGCCATTAATCAAGAAAGATCAACTGGAACTTGACCTTATTCTTGAAAGAACCAATCTATGATTCCTTTCAAGGATCAACTCCCTTAGGTTTGCAATCTCTCAAGATTCTTGAAGGCCTCATGAAAAATATATATACAGATGCTTCTAATGTGACAACATATACTTTGATCGAACCATCTACCCTCTTTTTGTTCTACTCCAAACAAGCATTGTAGTTTCTTTAGATCTGCTGTGTAACTCGTAAGAGAAGAAAAAGAGATAAACACTGGTGAGGCATTATCAAGAAAAGAAAAGAGACATAGAGACTAAGCTATTGGTGTAAAGCTACGCCATTCATTCTGTACTCAAGAAACATCGATCACTGAAAGAGAACACCCTTGCAACCCAAGGGGACTAGACTAGGATTCACATTGAACCCGAACCAGTATAAAAATTTTAGTGTCTTTATTTCCTGTATTTCATTTCTATATTTATTATTATTATCCTGTTCTTATTTCAAGTCGACTAATTGGTAAACTAGTCAACTACTTATAAAAGTTGTTAAAAATAAATAATTCACCCGCCTCTTGTACTTTCAATTGGTATCAGAGCTAGACTCACTTTTTTTGCTTAACAGCTTGTGAGAAAAGATCATGGCAAATCAAGTCATTGTTGGAACACTCTTTCAAGAAGGAACATCGCAAGTTAGGCCACCGTATTTCAATGGACAACACTTTTCTCACTGGAAAGTGTGTATGAAAATATACGCAAAGTCCTATAACGTCAAGGTTTGGTGAGTTATCAAAAAGGGGAACTATCCACTACCAACAGCTGCTCAACCACCTGCTGATCCAGAAGATATAGATGAATACACACATGAGCAAATGGAAGTTGTTCAAGTCAATGCTAAAGCAAGAAACTTACTCTATAATGCTATAAGTGGAAAGGAATATGAGAAAATCTCTAGTTGTGATACGGCCAAAGAAATGTGGAATAAACTCGAAGTTACTTTTGAAGGAACCAGTAAAGTGAAAGAGACCCACATCAACATGTTGGTTCATGACTACGAACTTTTTCATATAGAAGAAGGAGAATCCATGAAGAAATATTTGCGAGGTTTAGCAAAATCATTAGTGATCTAAAAGCTTTTGGTAAACCATATTCAAGTGGCGATCAAGTTCAGAAAATTCTGAGAAGTCTACCAACCACTTGGCAGACAAAAGTGGTTGCACTTGAATCACAAGAGTTGAACAAATTGTCTTATGATGAACTTCGAGGAGATCTTAGAGCATTCGAGAAAACTCACCTCAAGAAGACAAGCCAGGAAGAAGAAAAAAAGAAAATAATCGCTTTCAAGGCTACAACTGAAAGGACAGACAATGATATTAATGACGACCTTGAAACTCTTGAAGAAGAAATTGACATGGTATCAAGAAACATGGATGGTCTAATGAGGATATACAAAAACACAAGAAGAGGTAGGATACCACCCAGGCGAACCAGGAAATATAATGAACAAGACAAAAATGATGGTAAATGCTATGAGTGTGGAAGATATGGGCATGTTCAAGCTGAATGCACAGATCTTAAAAGAAAATGTCTCCAGAGGTTTTAAAAAAAATAAATCATTTGGAAGTTAGAGTGATGAAGACAATTCAGAACACGAAGAGATAGCAAATCTATGCTTCATAAATCCTGGAAAACGACATGAACAAACTCTCAGGGTGCTGGACAGATGAGGATACATCAGAAGACAAATGCAAAGACAATAATGAGAATTGTTTCATGGAACGAGGTGAAGCGAGGTAAGATCTTACAATTGTGAAAGATGTAATGAATTGCAGGACATTCTTGACCTTATTCTAAAAGAGTCTCAAAAAATGATGAATGAGTTAAAGAGACTCAACGGAGAAAAGAAAGACTGGGAACTTAAGCTTGAAGTATACGAAATTGAAAAGGAAGTACTTCAAGATGAGCTTCAGGAACTGCAAATGCAACTCAATTGCATGCGCAAATCCACCAGTCATAGTTTTATCAAGTCGAACCAGATGACTTACAAGTCAATTGGTAAAAGACCAGTCAGAACAGAGTCCACTAGTACTAACACAAATGGATGATCCAAGAATGGATCAAGACCTATGTGTCACTATTGTAATAAAAATGGACATAAATATTCTTTTTATCGATTTCGTTAATGTAATGTTTCGGGGTGGATTTGGAAACCCAAAAATAATCCTGATCATAATAATACTAACCAACGAGGACCAAGCAAGCTTGGGTACCTAAAAGGAAGTGATAATTATATTTTGCAGGAACACCACAGAAAGAGCCGCAAAGGAAAATGGTACTTAGATAGTGCGGGTTCCGGTCACATGACAGGCGACTAAAACCTGTTCGAAGAAGTTACAAAGATAGACGGAAGAAGTGTTAAATTTGGTGATGACTCAAAAGGAAAAATAGTCGGCACTGGCACAGTTCCATTTAATAACAACTGTGAATTACTGAGGTTTATCTTGTAGATGGACTTAACTACACTCTTCTGAGTATAAGTCAGCTATGCGACTCAGGGTATGAAGTAAAGTTCAAGAAAACAAGATGTGCTATTGAAGATGAGACAGGTAAAATAATTCTCCCAGGAAAAAGGTATGGAAATGTTTATATTCTTGATGGTTTTAAAAATCTAGATGGTCATATTTGCTTAGCATCCATATCTGATGATCCATGGTTATGGCATAAGAAACTTGGTCATGCAAGCATGCATCTTATAGAGAAACTCTCCAAGCATGATTTAGTTATCAGTTTACCTAAACTCAATTTCTCTAGAAATCATGTATGTGATGCATGTCAGATTGGTAAACAAACCAGAAAGTCTTTCAAAAATAAAGACAGATTGTCTATATCAAAGCCTTTGTAATTGCTTCATATGGACTTGTTTGGACCCACTAGAACTGCTAGCATAGGAGGAAAACGATATAATTTTGTTATTGTTGATGACTACTCACGTTTTACATGGGTGATTTTTCTATCTCACAAAGATGAAGTTTTGAAAAACTTTGAGATCTTCTGTAAAAGAGTTGAAAGAGAAAAGGGGTATCTTATTACAACCATTCAAAGCGATCATGGAGGAGAATTTGAAAGCAGAGTATTCGAAGACTTCTGCGATGACCAAGGATACACCCACAATTTTTTAGCTCCAAGATCACCTCAACAGAATGGAGTAGCTGAGCGGAAAAATAAAACTCTGCAAGATTAGGTGAGAACTATGATACTGGAATACTCCTTGCCACGAACAAAATTAAAAGGGATTTAAGTCCATACCTTAGCAGTAGTCCCGTTTTAGCTATGCCACGTTCCAGTTGTTTGGTAGTTGTACACTATTTCCTGCTTCGAGTTTATATGAGCCTTTGCTGGTAATCCCGACAACTCGGTATGGTCCTTCCCAATTCAGGCTCAATTTCCCTTTGTTTGAGTTCCTGGTGTATAGTGTTACCTTTCTCAACACCAACTCCCCGACTTGAAAGTGTTGGAGGTTGACTCTTCGGTTGTAATACATTTCTATTTGCTGCTTCTAGGCGGCCAACCGGACCTGGGCAGCCTACCGCCTTTCATCCAATAGTTCTAGGCTCGTGATCATTGCCTTGCCGTTTGACTCTTTGGTAGCATACTAGAACCTGAGGTTCGATTCCCCCACCTCGACTAGTATTAAGGTTTTGGCTTCGTAGACCAAAAAAAATGGGGTGGCCCCGGTGCTCGATTTCGAAGTCGTACAGCATGCCCACAGGACTTCGGGCAAGATTTCCTTCCATTTCCCTTTCGAACTGATCAACCTCTTTTCAGGTTTTGGAGTATAGTTTTGTTCCTCGATTCCACCAGCCCATTCCCGCTAGGATGATAAGGCTTATTGCAAGAACCCTGGACACTTAATTGATATCAAATACAATCAATTAAGGGCAGGCTACTACAATCAAATACAATATTATCATATAGTTTCAGTGTTGGTTTTGATGATCAAGTGGACGAATCAAATTGAAAAAAAAAAAGTTTGTATTCGTCACAAACTCCCTTCTTCAATCTTCTACAGTTATGAATAAGGGCTCTCCATAAGGCCAAAAGAGACATAAAAATATATATTTCAAAAAGCATTTCTCTCCAATGATGATCGAGAAGTCTTCCATATATACATCTTTAACCATAACGTCTTCACTAGCAAATACCTTTTTCAATCTTCTACAGTTATAAACTGGGCTCTCCACAAGGTCAAAGAGACATAAAAATACATATATCAAAAAGCATTTCTCTCCAATGGTGATCGAGAAGTCTTACATATACATTTTTAATCATACCGTCTTCACTAGCAAATATTTTGACTTTATAACAGAGAGACTAGAGAGGCTATTTTATGCACCAGTGCATTGACCTGCTGCTTTTTTCCAAGAGAAAAGGTATTGCACTGGAGAATTTCTCAGTTGGTTAATTCAACTTGTTTTCAATTTTACTATGTCTATTCTTAAATTTCAGTTCTAACATATGAATCAACAATCGTACTAACCTTATTCCTTACCGAGCCTCAAGTCCTAGCAAGTCAATAAGTAATCACCATTCACCCGTTAGCTTAAACAGCAAATAGCATTATAATTAAAATAGATTGTGAGACAAATTATTATTTTTAGCCCGCACCAGAAATTATTTATATCCGGTAGCCGAAAAAGTATATAAAAGTTGTATAGTTGTGATGACCCAAAAGGTCATCACCTGTTTTTAAAATGAATTCTGCATTTTGAGGCCTTAAAAACCTCTTTTAGCATCACCTCAATTTGTGTGCGCAGTCCGGGCGCGTAGCCGAAAAGCCTATATGTGAAAATCTGTGAAAAATGATAAATTTTGACTGTTAAATGAATTAATTTGACTTCGGTCAACGTTTTGGGTAAACGGACCTGGACCCGTGATGTGACGGTCCCGGAGGGTCCGTAGGAAAATATGGGACTTGGGCGTATGTCCGGAATCGAATTCCGATGTCCCAAGCCCGAGAAATGAGTTTTTAAAGAAAATTATTTTCTGAAATTGTTTAAAGGATTTGAAAATGAAATTTGATTAGAACATATTGGTATCGGGCCCGTATTTTGGTTCCGGCGCCCTGTACAGGTCTTATATGTGGTTTAAGATAATTCTGTGAAGTTTGGTAAGAAACGGAATCCGTTTGACGTGATTCAAGCCTAAATTGCAAAATTTGATGTTTTAAGAAGCTTGAAATATTTCATTGATTTTGAGGTTTAATTCATTGTTAACGATATTAGTTTGGCGATTTGATCGCACGGATAAGTTCGTATGATGTTTTTGAGTTAGTACGTATGTTTGGTTTGGAGCCCCGAGGGCTCGGGTGAGTTTCGGAAGGTTTTTGGAATTCAAAAGTTGAAGGTTTTTGCTGTTCAGTGCCCAGGGATTTAACTCTTCGCGTCGCGTGGTCCCTCTCGTGAACGCGTAAGGCAAATCTCCCAGGTGCCAGATTTCTTCTTCGCGAACGCGAAGCTTGAGACGCGAATGCGAGGCTGAGAGGGGAAGACCCTTCGCGAATGCGTCCATGCTCTTGCGAACGCGATGAAGGCCTGTCCAGTGATTTTAGAAACAGAACAAAATACGAGATTTTCACCATTTTTCACAAACTTCTTCTTCTCCACACCTCTTGGGCGATTTTTGAAGAACTTCATCACCATAACCTCTTGGGTAAGTAATCTTTGACTTGTTTTCTTCCATTTTTATCAACACCCACTAGATTTCTAGGCCTAAAACATGTGATTAAGGGTAGAAAATTAGGGATTTAGGTAGATTTAGGGCTTTTTATATATTTATGATTTGGACCTCGATTTAGGGTCAAATTTTGGAACTAATTATATATTCGGGCTCGTGGGTGAATGGGTGATCCGGTTTTGGTCCGAACCTCGTATCTTGACCAAGCGGCCCCGGGGTCAATTTTTGACTTTTTGGGAAAAATGATTAGAAAGCTAAAATTAAGCATTTGAAATTGGATTGTTTAGCGTTTATTGATGTTATGAAGTCGATTATGTCTAGATACAATTGATTTGGAGCCGAATTCGAAAGGAAAGGCGGTGTTTGAGGCTTGAGTTGGCCGTGGAAGTTCGAGGTAAGTGTTTGGTCTAACCTTAGCTTGAGGGATTAGGAGTATGTCCTATTTGCTATTTGTTTTCTTGTTGAGTACGACGTATAGGCATGGTGACGAGTATCTATACGTTGGTGTCGAGCATGACCGTGGGTCTTACATTGTGATTTTTTTATGACTTCGTCGTATTATTCATGCCTTGGTGAAAATTTCTATTTGTTGTGCAAAGTTGTGAAAAGAATTGTGTTGGCTCCAGTTGTATAACGAATTGTGAAAGTATAAGTGATAATTGAACCTCTAGAGCAGTGGCTCGAGTTGTGAAGTGAATTGTGAAGTAAAAGTGAGAAAGAGAAGAGATCATTATGTTTCCCCGTTGCCGGGCTATTGTCGAGTTGTGGTTCCCTTGCATTGTGTTCTTAATTGATATTACGGATACTTAGGTGTTGTAACAAGTTTGGGTATAGCTGAGGTAGCCAGGTGTTGTAACAAGTTTAATTATAGCTGAGGCAGTTAAATGTTGGAACAAGTTGGGTTATAGCTGATGTAGCTAGATGTTGGAACAAGTTTGGGTATAACTGTTTCTCCCTTGTCGGGACGTATTTACTTATGATGTCGAATCCCTTGCCGGGATAGTGTAGACCTTTTGATCCCTTGTCGGAACTCTCGTTATAATTGTAAATATTATATATGGATCGGGTTGCATGCCGCAACAATATTATATATGGATCGGGTTGCACGCCGCAACAATATTATATGTGGATCGGGTTGCACGCCGCAACAATATTATATACGGTTCGGGTTGCACGCTGCAACAATATTATATGTGGATCGGATTGCACGCCGCAACAATATTATATGTGGATCGGGTTGCACGCCGCAACAATATTATATGTGGATCGGGTTGCACGCCGCAACAATATTATATGTGGATCAGGTTGCACGCCGCAACAATGATAAATGAAATGGGAGCGAGTGGCACGCCTGCCACGAGATATAGGAAATGGGATCGGGTTGCACGCCTGCAACAAGATGTGAAAAGAAAGTGAAATCTGCCTTTGTTTTCCTTATTCTTGTTAGAGGGTTGTTTTTGATTCCTTAATAATTCTCTTGATATTCTGTTTTTACTTGTTATTCCCCGAAGCATGTTTCCCCCTCCCATCTTTATTTGTTTATCTCTGCTTTACTTTCCGCGGTATATTATACAATTGCACAGGTTTATTTGGTAGTCTGGTCCTAGCCTCGTTACTACTTCGCCGAGGTTTGGCTAGGCACTTACCAACACATGGGGTCGGTTGTGCTGATACTACACTCTGCACTCTTTTGTGCAGACCCCAGTGTTGTANGCTCAGTTAGCTAGAGGTGGAGGTAGAGGTATTCGAGGTGGAGGTAGAGATGCTAGAGGTGGAGGTAAAGGTATTAGAGGTGGAGGTGC
The DNA here is from genome assembly GCF_001879085.1 of Nicotiana attenuata. Classification (NCBI taxonomy): domain Eukaryota; kingdom Viridiplantae; phylum Streptophyta; class Magnoliopsida; order Solanales; family Solanaceae; genus Nicotiana; species Nicotiana attenuata. Next base: position 37,172,738 of record NC_031998.1, on the reverse strand, counting down.
AGGTACTGTTCTAGTTTGTGGTAGAGAAGCTTCGATTTTATTTTGCGTCGTATCCGGTCGTGCCTAGTGATTCTTTGAGTGCCCCTGTTTATGTGTCTACACCGGTGGGTGATTCTATTGTGGTAGATCGAGTCCATCATTCTTGTATTGTGGTGATTGGAGGTCTTGAGACTCGTATAGATTTGCTTCTTCTGGACATGGATGAATTCAGGGTTATATCGGGGATGGACTGTTATCACATTACCATGCTATCTTGGACTGTCATGCCAAGACTGTGACCTTAGCCTTACCAGGTTTACCTCGTTTAGAGTGGAGAGGGACTCCTGGTCATTCTACCCGTAGTGTTATCTCTTATGTGAAGGCTCGGCGTATGGTCGAGAAGGGGTGTTTGGCCTATTTGGCCTATGTTCGTGATCCTAGTGCTGAGGTCCCTTCTATTAAGTCTGTGCCCGTTGTTCGTGATTTTCCTGAGGTATTCCCTTCAGACCTGCCGGGTATGCCACCCGACAGGGATATTGACTTTTGCATTGATTTGGCTCCGGGCACTCAGCCCATTTCTATCCCGCCGTATCGTATGGCCCCGCCTGAGTTGAAAGAGTTGAAGGAGCAGTTGCAAGACTTGCTTGAGAAGGGTTTCATTAGGCCGAGTGTTTCGCCTTGGGGTGCGTCGGTGTTGTTTGTTTAGATGAAGGACGGATCGATGAGAATGCGTATTGATTACCGGCAGTTGAACAAGGTTACGATCAAGAATAAGTATCCATTGCCGAGGATTGATGATTTGTTTGATCAGCTTCAGAGTGCCACGGTATTTTCGAAGAATGACTTGAGATCTGGCTACCATTAGTTGAGGATTAGGGCATCCGATGTCCCTAAGACAGCTTTCTGCACTCGGTACGGGCATTATGAGTTCTTGGTGATGTCATTCGGGTTGACAAATGCCCCAGCAGCTTTCATGGATTTGATGAACCGAGTGCTCAGGCCTTATTTGGATTCGTTCGTGATAGTCTTCATTGATTATATTTTGATATATTCCAGCAGCCGGGAGGAGCACGAGCATCATCTTAGAGTGGTTCTTCAGACTTGGAGGGATAGTCAGTTGTATGCTAAGTTTTCGAAGTGTGAGTTCTGGTTGAGTTCGGTTGCATTCCTGGGTCATGTTGTGTCAGCAGAGGGTATTCAGGTTGATCCGAAGAAGATTGAGACAGTCAAGAACTGGCCTAGACCAACATCAGCTACAGAGATCCGGAGTTTCTTGGGTTTGGCAGGCTACTATCGTCGGTTCGTAGAGGGGTTTTCATCTATCGCAGCCCCGATGACCAGGTTGACCCAGAAGGGTGCCCAGTTCAGATGGTCGGATAAGTGTGAGGCGAGCTTTCAGAAGCTCAAGACAGCTCTGATTACGGCACCGGTATTGGTTCTGCCCACAGGTTCAGGGCCTTATACAGTTTATTGTGATGCATCTCGTATTGGACTTGGTGCAGTGTTGATGCAGGATGGCAAAGTCATTGCCTATGCTTCGCGGCAGTTGAAGATTCATGATCCGGTTCATGATTTGGAGTTTGCAGCCATTGTTCACGCGTTGAATATTTGGAGGCATTATCTGTATGGCGTGGCATGTGAGGTGTTCACGGATCACAAGAGTCTCCAGTATCTGTTCAAGCAAAAGGAGTTGAATTTAAGGCAGAGGAGGTGGTTGGAGTTGTTGAAACACTATGATATCACCATCTTATATCATCCGGGAAAGGCCAATGTGGTGGCCGATGCTTTGAATAGGAAGTCAGCCAGTATGCGCAGTCTCGCTTATATTCCGGTTGCTGAGATACCTCTTGCTTTGGATGTTAAGGCTTTGGCCAATCAGTTCGTGAAACTGGATGTTTCTGAGCCCAGTCGCGTGTTAGCTTGCACAGTCGCTCGTTCTTCATTATTGGAGCGTATCCGTGATCGGCAGTATGATGATCCCCATTTGTGCGTCCTTAGAGGCACGGTGCAGCACGGAGGTGCCAAGCAGGTTACCTTAGATGATGATAGAGTTGTGAGATTGTAGGGTCGAGTTTGTATGCCTAATGTGGATGGGCTCCGAGAGTTGCTTTTAGAGGAGGCTCATAGCTCCAGGTACTCTATCCATCCGGGCGCCGCGAAGATGTACCAGGATTTGCGGCAACATTATTAGTGGCGAAGAATGAAGAAGGATATCGTTGCATATGTGGCTCGGTGTATGAAGTGTCAGCAGGTTAAGTACGAACATCAGAGGCCCGATGGTTCATTTCAGAGGATTGAGCTTCCCGAGTGGAAGTGGGAGCGTATCACTATGGACTTTGTTACTGGACTCCCATGGACTCAGAAGAAGTTCGATACAGAGTGGGTCATTGTTGATAGGCTGACCAAGTCAGCGCATTTCATTCCTGTGGCAGTCTCCTATTCTTCCGAGAGGTTAGCTGAGATCTATATCCGGGAGATTGTTCGTCTTCATGGTTTGCCCGTGTATATCATTTCGAATCGAGGTTCGCAGTTTACCTCACATTTCTGGAGAGCAGTTCAGCGAGAGTTGGGCACACGGGTTGAGTTGAGCACAGCGTTTCATCCTCAAACGGACGGGCAGTCCGAGCGGACCATTCAGATTTTGGAGGATATGCTCCGAGCTTGTGTCAATGACTTTGGAGGCTCGTGAGATCAGTTTTTGTCTTTAGCAGAGTTTGCCTACAACAGCAGCTACCAGTCGAGTATTCAGATGGCTCCTTATGAGGTCTTATATGTTCGCCGGTTGGATGGTTTGAGCCGGGAGAGGCTCGGTTGTTCGGTACGGATCTGGTTCAGGATGCCTTGGACAAGGTCAGGATTATTCAGGATAGGCTTCGTACAACTCAGTCCAGGAAAAAGAGCTATGCTACCGCAAGGTTCGTGATTTGGCATTCATGGTTGGTGAGCGGGTATTGCTTCGAGTGTCGCCTATGAAGGGGCGCGATGAGATTCGGGAAGAAGGGCAGGCTTAGCCCTAGGTTCATTGGCCTGTTTGAGATTCTTGATCGAGTGGGAGAGGTGGCTTATAGACTTGCGTTGCCACCGAGCTTATTGGTCGTGCATCAAGTGCTTCATGTGTCCATGCTTCGAAAGTATCACGGCGATCCATTCCACGTGTTAGATTTCAGCACTGTCCTGTTGGACAAGAACTTGTCCTATGAGGAGGAGCTGGTAGCTATTCCAGACCGGCAGGTTCGTCAGTTGAGATCGAGGAGTTTTCCTTCTGTTCGTGTTCAGTGGAGAGGTCAGCCTCCTGAGGCATCGACCTAGGAGTCTGAGTCTGATATGCGGAGCCATTATCCCCATCTTTTCCCGACTCAGGTACTTCCTTCTTTTGTCTGTTCGAGGACGAACGGTTATTTTAGAGGTGGAGAATGTGATGACCCAAAAGGTCATCACCTGTTTTTAAAATTAATTCTGCATTTTGAGGCCTTAAAAACCTCTTTTAGCATCACCTCAATTTGCGTGCGCAGTCCGAGCGCGTAGCCAGAAAGCCTATATGTGAAAATCTATGAAAAATGATAAATTTTGACTATTAAATGAATTAATTTGATTTCAGTCAACATTTTGGGTAAACGGACCCGGACCCGTGATGTGAAGGTCCCGGAGGGTCTGTAGGAAAATATGGGACTTGGGCGTATGCCCGGAATCGAATTCCGAGGTCCCAAGCCCGAGAAATGAATTTTTAAAGAAAATTGTTTAAAGGATTTGGAAATGAAATTTGATAAGAACATATTGGTATCGGGCCCGTATTTTGGTTCTGGCACCCGGTACAGGTCTTATATGTGGTTTAAGATAATTCTGTGAAGTTTGGTAAGAAATGGAATCTGTTTGACGTGATTCGAGCCTAAATTGCAAAATTTGATGTTTTAAGAAGTATGAAATATTTCATTGATTTTGAGGTTTAATTCGTTGTTAACGATGTTAGTTTGGCGATTTGATCGCACGGATAAGTTTGTATGATGTTTTTGAGTAAGTACGTATGTTTGGTTTGGAGCCTCGAGGGCTCGGGTGAGTTTCGGATGTGTTTCGGAAGGTTTTTAGAACTCAAAAGTTGCAGGTTTTTGTTGTTCAATGCCCAGGGATTTAACTCTTTGCGTTCGCGTGGTCCCTCTCGCGAACGCGTAAGGCAAATCTCCCAGGTGCCAGATTTCTTCTTCGCGAACGCGAAGTTTAAGACGCGAATGCGAGGCTGATGGGGGAAGACCCTTCGCAAACGCGTCCATGCTCTCGCGAACGCGTAAGGATAAGGCCTGGGGAGGGGTTGTGCATCGCGAACGCGGCCACTGGCCCGCGAACGCGTAGGCTTGAGGAGCCAAAGCTCCGCGAACGCAAGCCTGGGAACGCGAACGCGAAAGCCACTTAAGCTGGCTTCATCGCGAACGCGACAGGCCTATCGCGAACGCGATGAAGGCCTGTCCAGTGATTTTAAAAACAGAACATAATACAGGATTTTCACCATTTTTCACAAACTTCTTCTTCTCCACACCTCTTGGGCGATTTTTTAAGAACTTCATCACCATAACCTCTTGGGTAAGTAATCTTTGACTTGTTTTCTTCCATTTTTATCAACACCCACTAGATTTCTAGGCCTAAAACATGTGATTAAGGGTAGAAAATTAGGGATTTGGGTAGAGTTAGGGCTTTTTATATATTTATGATTTAGACCTCGATTTGGGGTCAAATTTTGGAACTAATTATATATTCGGGCTCGTGGGTGAATGGGTGATCCGGTTTTGGTCCGAACCTCGTGTTTTGACCAAGCGGACCCGGGGTCAATTTTTGACTTTTTGGGAAAAATGATTAGAAAGCTAAAATTAAGCATTTGAAATTGGATTGTTTAGTGTTTATTGATGTTATGAAGTCGATTATGTCTAGATATAATTGATTTGGAGCCGAATTCGAAAGGAAAGGCGGTGTTTAAGGCTTGAGTTGGCCGTGGAAGTTCGAGGTAAGTGTTTGGTCTAACCTTAGCTTGAGGGATTAGGAGTGTGTCCTATTTGCTATTTGTTTTCTTGTTGAGTACGACGTATAGGCATGGTGACGAGTATCTATATGTTGGTGTCGAGCATGACCGTGGGTCTTACATTGCGATTTTTTTATGACTTCGTTGTATTATTCATGCCTTGGTGAAAATTTCTATTTGTTGTGAAAAGTTGTGAAAAGAATTGTGACCTATGAACGTTGAGGAGCGTTGGCTCCAGTTGTATAATGAATTGTGAAAGTATAAGTGATAATTGAACCTCTAGAGCAGTGGCTCGAGTTGTGAAGTGAATTGTGAAGTAAAAGTGAGAAAGAGAAAAGATCATTATGTTGCCCCCTTGTCGGGCTATTGTTGAGTTGTGGTTCCCTTGCATTGTGTTCTTAATTGATATTACGGATACTTAGGTGTTGTAACAAGTTTGGGTATAGCTGAGGCAGTTAGGTGTTGTAATAAGTTTGGTTATAGCTGAGGTAGTTAGATGTTGGAACAAGTTTGGGTATAGCTGAGGTAGTTAGGTGTGGTAAAAAGTTTGGGTATAGCTGAGGTAGTTAGGTGTTGTAACAAGTTTGGTTATAGCTGAGGTAGTTAGATGTTGGAACAAGTTTGGTTATAGCTGAGGTAGTTAGAGGTTGTAACAACTTTGATTATAGCTGAGGCACTAAAATGGTGGAACAAGTTGGGTTATAGCTGATGTAGCTAGATGTTGGAACAAGTTTGGTTATAGCTGTTTCTCCCTTGTCGGAACGTATTTACTTGTGCTGTCGAATCCCTTGCCGGGATAGTATAGACCTTTTGATCCCTTGTCGGGACTCTCGTTATAATTGTAAATATTTTATATGGATTGGGTTGCACGCCGCAACAATATTATATATGGATCAGGTTGCACGCCGCAACAATATTATATGTGGATCGGGTTGCACGCCACAACAATATTATATATGGATCGGGTTGCACGCCGCAACAATATTATATAAGGATCGGATTGCACGTCGCAACAATATTATATGTGGATCGGGTTGCACGCCGCAACAATATTATATGTGGATTGGGTAGTACGCCGCAACAATGATAAATGAAATGGGAGCGGGTGGCACGCCTGCCACGAGATACAGGAAATGGGATCGGGTTGCACGCCTGCAACAAGATGTGAAAAGAAAATGAAATCTGCCTTTGTTTTCCTTATTCTTGTTAGAGGGTAGTTTTTGATTCCTTAATAATTCTCTTGATATTCTGTTTTTACTTGTTATTCCCCGAAGCATGTTTCCCCCTCCCATCTTTATTTGTTTATCTCTGTTTTACTTTCCGCGGTATATTATACAACTGCACAGGTTTATTTGGTAGTCTGGTCCTAGCCTCGTCACTACTTCGCCGAGGTTAGGCACTTACCAGCACATGGGGTCGGTTGTGCTGATACTACACTCTGCACTCTTTGTGTAGACCCCAGTGTTGTAGACTTCGGACCGTAGGTTGGAGGCTATTTTCAGTTCACGCGGAGATCCAAGGTAGGCCTGCAGGCGTCCGCAGGCCCTGGCGTCTCCTCTACCCTTATTTCCTGTTTCATTTTCCTTATATTCAGAAACAGTGTATTGATATTTTCTTCAGACTTTGTATAAAGTAAATCTTAGACCGTCTGTGATACTGTGACACCAGTTCTGGGTAGTCGAGGTTTAAACAGTTGTATTAGCTATTCGTGTTCAGATAGCTTATGGCTTCTTTCTTCCGCTTATGTTAAATTCCGCTGTTTAAATGTTATTATTATTATTATTAAAATTGCTAATGAATATAAAGTGAGTAAAAAGGGTAAATTGTGAAATTAGTTGGGTTGCCTAGCTCGTACTAGTAGGCGCTATCACGACTCCCGAGGGTGGGAATCCGGGTCGTGACAATAATTTTTGTTTATAACATACGGAATGTATATGTTATTTTATGGCTTGAATTATTTTCTTGTATTTTTAGGAAACCCATAATCCCTATAGGTTTAGGAAAATTTATTGTCCTAATAGATTTTTGGAAAGGAAAAGCTATTGTCCTTGTCAAATTGGAAAATCTTTCTCTTGTAGGTTTGGGATATTTGGGATATATATATAGGGGTTGTAGTTGGGGATTCTAAATATTGTACTGTGCTTTTCTTCTCGTTCATTGTGAAAAACTCTCTCTGTTTCTGCCCCAAGGATTAGGCTTAGCCGAACTTCTTTAAATCCTTGTGTTGATTTTTCTTCTCTACTTGCTTTGTGTGTGATTGTGTGTTAGTTAACCCACGATCTTTCGCAATAATAGGTATTAGAGCAAGGTTCGGGTTTCTACATATAATCTAGGGTTAAGATGTCTTCATCATCTTCAACAAAGTACGAAGTAGAGAAATTTGAGGGGGGTTCTAGTTTCAATCTATGGAAGATTAGAATGAAATCATCACTGGTGTTGCAAGGGTTATGGAAGGCAATTGATGAGAATTTTCCTGAAGAGATGAAAGGGACATAGAAGGCAGACCTGAAGGTGAGAGCTTTGAGTGCGATCTTCATGAGCATTACAAATAGTGTTCTTCGAGAAATTGCTGAAGAAACTTCTGCAGCAATGGCATAGAAGATCTGTATTCTATGAAATCGCTGACAAACCGTCTCTACTTGAAAAAGAGGTTACACAATTTCCGTATGAACGAAGGTACACCTGTTAGAACTCACCTTGACGAGTTTAATTCAATTATAATGGACCTGAAGTATGTGGATATCAAAATTGAGTGTGAAGATCAAGCCTTGATTATGTTATGTTCTTTACCACCGTCTTGTGATACTTTTTTCGATACGCTGTTATATGGGAAAGACAGTATTTCACTGGAAGATGTTAGTAATGCAATAAAATTTAAAGAGTTGAAAAAGAGCTTTCCAGACAGCAGAACTGAGGGTGGGGATCTTGTGAGTAGAGGAAGAACACAACAAAATGACTTTAATAGGAAAAATTCAACCGCCAGATCAAAGTCTAGAGCAAGGAAGCAGAACTATTATGAGTGGGGGGAGCAAGGTCACTATAAGAGAGATTGTCCCGAGCTGAAAGAGAAAATAGAGAAGCAGAAAATAGATAATTCGACAAATGTTGTTGATACTGGAAATAATTCTGATGGTAGTGATTATGTAGTGGAAGTATGTGCCGCGAGTTCTAGTCATGGGAAGAATTCCTAGATTCTTGATTTTGGTGCTACTTTCTACATGCGTCCACACAAGAATTGGAGTTCAACTTACAAGCAAATGAGTGAAATTTTCTACATGGGAGATGATGATTGGTAACATCAAACTGAAAATGTTCGATGAAATTATCAGAAACATTGAGTATTAGCATGTTCCTCAAATAAAGAGAAATTTGATCTCTCTTTCGACTTTGGATGATCAAGGGTATAAGTTTCACTCCGAGAATGGAATACTTAAAGTGTGTAAAGGTTTCATGGTACTCATGAAAGGTAAACTACATTCTAAATTGTATCATCTTCGGGCCAGTGTAGTTGAAGGGGAAGCTGTTGTAGCTTCTGAGAAAAGTGATATGAATCAGTCTCAGTTGTAGCCACTTGCGAGTTGTTTATATGAGTGACATGGGATTTGTCTTTGTTAACCAAGCAGAATTTGTTGGATGGGCACAAAAACCAAGTTTCGAATTTTTGTGAGCATTGTGTGTTTGGTAAACAGATATGAGTAAAATTCAGCAAGAAGGCAGAGCACAAGACCAGAGACAAGTTAGATTATATACATTTAGACTTGTGGGGTCCAAACAGAGTTCCCTCCAAAAGTTGTGCCCGGTATTTTATGACTTTGATTGATGATTATTGAAGGATGGTGTGTGTGTAATTTTTTTTTCTGAAAACAAAAGATGAGGCATTTCCAATATTTGTTAAATGGAAGACGATGATTGAGAGACAGATGGAAAGAAAAGTTAAGCGTCTTCGAACTGACAATGGGTTGGAATTTTACAATTTTGAGTTCGATAATTTCTGCGACAGAGAGGGCATAATGTGACACTCACTTGTGTCGGAACACCACAACAAAATGGTATTGCAAAACATATGAACAGAACGCTTTGTGATAGGACACGAAGCATGTTTTCACATTCATGTATTAGAAAGGATTTTTGGGCTGAAGCAATCAATACAACTTGTTATTTGGTCAATAGATCTCCATCCACGGCTATTGAGTTCAAAACTCCTTTTGAGGTATGGTCCGGTTCGCCTGTTGATTATTCAAATTTAAGGATATTTGGTTGTCCTGTTTATGCTCACGTGAGGGATGAAAAACTTGTGTCGAGGGCAAAGAAGTGCATATTTCTACGATATGCAACTGGAGTGAAAGGTTATAGGTTGTGGTGCACAGATCAAAAGACTCCAGGGCTAATATCAGTAGGGATGTGACATTTAATGAATCTGCCTCACTAGACAGTCAGAGAGAGAAGGCAATAGCGAAAATAAATCGTGGTGTCAATGACCGCAAAGAGCTAAAAATTGAATCTCCACTAGCTCAACCCAATAGTTATAAAGTAGAAGAAGTGGAGGAGGTGCAAAATATTGATCAAGATGATATTTTTGATGCACCTATACAGATGATATTTGATGAAGAAAATTCAAGCAAAGGGGAAGATTTGTTATTTTGTGGCTTGAATTATTTCCTTGTATTTTTAGGAAACCCATAATCCCTATAGGTTTAGGAAAACTCATTGTCCTAATAGATTTGGGAAACGAAAAGCTATTGTCCTTGTCAAATTGAAAAACTTTTCTCTTGTAGATTTCGGACTATTTGGGATCTATATATAGAGGTTGTAGTTGGGGATTCTAAAGATTTTACTGTGTTTTTCTTCTCATGCATAGTGGAAAACTTTCTCTGCTTCTGCGCCGAGGATTAGGCTTAGCCGAACCTCATTAAAGCCTTGTGCTGATTTGTCTTCTTTATTTGCTTTGTATGGGATTGTGTGCTAGTTAACCCATGATCTTTCGCAACAGTATATATATACAAAAATAAATATTTTTCGCCTATTATTTTGAGAGCATCTATACAGTGTCATTTTCTCGTTTTATTGCTATCTATCAAAAGTTGTCTTAACGAACAGTAAATAAATGGTGAGGACTTTTATTACCACTATAGTTTTTACGAACACTGGTAATTCAATGGACTTAGCATTTGCGAATGAATCCAGAACATAATCCCAAAACGAAAAAAGGAAAAAGATTATGGGTGTGTTTGGTATGAAGGAAAATATTTTTTAATTTTTCCATATTTGGTAGCTTAAATGTTTTGGAAAATATTTTTCTCATAAACTCATTTTCCTCCAATTGAAGGAAAATGCTTTCCCTATCAAAAGATAAAAAAATATTTTTCAAAACTCTTCTTGAATCTTCCCCACCTTATTCCCCATCCTCACCAACCCCTCCCCCCCTCCCCACCTATCCCACCCCACCCCACCACACC
>NC_031998.1:37136178-37162278 GCF_001879085.1 Nicotiana attenuata | reverse complement strand
ACCACACCCATCCACCCTCCCCCAACCCTGCCTTACTCCCACCCTAAATAGAAATATTATTATGAATACTTTCTTTTCATGTTGTGGATAGAGTACTTTCTTTTTTCATTTCAACAAAATGAGTATTTTTTTTCATGATATAAAATAATTACTTTCTTTTCATGATGTAGAAAACGTATTTTCTTTCATTTTAACAAAATGATGTACAGTAAAAAGTATCTTCTATCATTTCAACAAAAAAAGAAAGTACTTTCTTTTTATGATGTAGAAAACGTATTTTCTTTCATTTCAACAAAATGAAGTACAGTAAAAAGTATCTTCTATCATCATAAAAAAAGTACTTTCTTTTCATGATGTAGAAAACGAATTTTCTTTCATTTCAACAAAATGAAGTACAGTAAAAAGTATCTTCTATCATTTCAACAAAAAAATTACTTTCTTTTCATGATGTTGAAAAAGTATTTTCTTCCATTTAAACAAAATGATATAGTAAAAAAGTATCGTCTTTCATTTCAATAAAAAAAACACTTTATTTTTATGATGTAGAAAATGTATTTTTTTTTATTTCAACAAATGATGTAGTAAAAAGTATTTTCTTTCATTTCAATAAATAAATATTTTATCTTCATGATGTAAAAAAGTATTTTCTTTCATTTTTGAGTGAAAAAGTAAAACAACACATTAATCCCTTGTGGGTTTGAATTTTTACAGGAATAATTAAATTCTTGAAAGAAATAGTGTCATGAAAACATTTTCTAAAAAAATATTTTTCAACACTTTTATGTACCATTGAGTAAATGGCAACCTGTCACAGACATGATCATTGAGATGACAGAATGAAGTTTGTTTATATTAAGTTATTTGGTCATTATGTTAATAGCGGATGGGTACAAGGTACTACTAATACATATATACCCTGTTTATCCTCTTATGTTTGGTCCTGTTCGATCCTAGGTGATGATTGAGGGCAGGGGCGAAGCTACGAGGCAAAAGGGAGTTCTCCTCCTCCTTTTTATTCCTCATCCTCGTTTTAGAATACTAAAGTTCATTGTGCTAAACTAAATAACATTATATGATTATCATTGAGATCAATATCAAGAAGCAAATCATAAGAAATGTCACTCTATAAATACACCATTTGACCAAAAAAAAAAGAAAAAAAAGAAAAGGAAAGATACAGAAGGATACACTTAATACAAATTCTTGTGACAAATAATTATAGCATTGTATAAATTGCAACACTTTTATCAAACACCGTTTATTGACTTAAGGGAGACGGAATGTTATTACTGTTTGAACGAATATCTAAACATTACGCATACTAGTTGAGTAATAGTTATAGTTATTCGCAACACAGGCAAATTTTGCCACGAGAAAGAGTGAATACCTTAAAACCTCCCTAAACTATCACGTTTTGTTAGCTACCTACTTAAACTATCCGAAAACTCCCCTTAGCTATATACTCCTATTATTAAAAAAACCTCGTCGATTTTTTTGTGGTGAGTGTGATAGACCCTTCTATTTACTCAGCATAATCTGATATATCAATTTAATTAAAAAATTTAACTAATAATAAAAAAACAATTAAATGGGTAAATGTTTGGGGGGTTAAAAAATTAAAGGGAGAGGATGAAGGGATAAACATATGGTTATTTGTTAAAAAAAATTCTCTTCTATCTCCTCCGATAATTGCTACACCATGTCTCAATCGTGATTTTACCATTAAATTTAGATTAAACGTTGGATTTTTCCCAATAACCTTCGTTTACACCGGGAATTATAGTTTAATATACGAGATTTAGGATTAAAAAAATTAGGGTTTGGTTGGAAAAAAAAGGATCTAAATGAAGAAGAAAGGTAATTTTAGAAGAAACAAGAGAAGAAAAAAATTTCACACGAAACCCATAAGACTAAAGGAAGAAGAAAGATTAAAAAAATGAAAAAGAAGGCTAGAATACAAAGAAAATAGAGGGAAAATACAAAAAAAAAAAAAAAAATTTAAAGAGGGTGACAGTAATTAACCATTAGAAATGGTCAATTGGGGCCATTGTTATGTATAATTTTATCTCTCACGCGCCTTTTGGCGAGTTAGCTTACATATTTCATTAAAAAATCATCGAGGGGTTTTTTAATATATGGGGGATATAGTTAAGGGAGGTTTTAGGGACACCGGATAGTTTAAGTATGTAACTGATACAAACATGATAGATCAAGGGCGTTTTAGGGTATTCACTCATTGAGAAAAACTTGTAAACAATTTAACAGATAAGTATATCCCATCCGGCAAACCTTGTTAACAAAGTATTTCCATTCTTTCAGGTAGCTCCAAGACTATTTTTGCAAAACTTTCTGAAATGCGGATAAATTTAAAGAGTACTCTCAAAAGATCATATTTATGAAAATCACCAAAAATTAAAATAAATAAGAAAAGTATGAAACTTGGTTGCTTGAAGCTCTTTGTTTTCTACAGCCTCCACCTATGACCCAATTTTATGCAGTGCATTAATTTGAAATTTCTTCTTCAGTAAAGAATAGTGACAATCAACTAGTGGTTCATTGAGTCAGAAGTCATAACTTTCTATAAATAAAACAACCTCCCTTTCACTTTAGTCTAAGGACAATGCTTCTGCAAAAATAAATGTCACCCTTCTGTTTTTATGTAACTTTCCTCTCAACTCCATGTGCTCCATTGCATAAGAAACAAAATCATTCATTCTTTAAAACTTGCTCAAAATCTTTCTCTTTGCTCTCAATACAAATCCCACTACCCATGACCAAAATCTGATCTTATTTTTACGAAAAAAACTGGAATTAGTTATGAACACCATGCTGATATGTCGCTAATCCGTCACTAAATAGGATTAGGGATGAATTTTTATAGTTAGCTACAGAATTTGTCGTCGCTAATTTCTGCTTTTAGTAGTGTATAATCTTTACTTACAAATGGTCAGTTTTCTTATATTCCTCTGCCCCATCATTTGTTTCTCAATTCTTGTTTCATCTGAGGTTGATGAATTCATATATACAAGATTCAATGAGCCAAATAACAACAACATAAGCTTGAGTGGAGTTGCAGAAATAGCCCAAAATGGTTTTCTTCAGCTAACCAATGACACAAGTAGACTAATGGGTCATGCCTTTTATTCTTCACCTTTCCACTTCAAGAACTCAAGTAGTAATAGTACTGCCTTCTCTTTCTCAACATGTATTGCTTTCGCTATCGTCCCCGAGTATCCAAAACTCGGGGGCCATGGCGTAGCATTCACAATTTCTCACTCAAAAGATTTCAGTACAGCTCTTCCAAGTCAGTATTTGGGGCTGCTTAATGCAAGTGATATTGGTAACATCTCTAACCACATTTTTGCTGTTGAATTCGACACAGTACGAGATTTTGAGTTTGGAGATATTAATGATAATCATGTTGGTGTCAACATCAACAGCTTACAGTCCAATAAGTCTGCTGCAGCTGCTTACTACAATGATGAGTTACTGAAACAAGATTTAAATCTCAAAAGTGGAAAGGTTATTCTTGCTTGGGTAGAATATGATTCTGTCAAAAAATTAATTAATGTTACTCTTTCACCAACTTCTTTAAAACCCAAAATTCCTCTTTTTTCTTATCATTTAGACCTCTCTCCAATTCTCAAAGAAACTATGTATGTTGGCTTCTCTGCTTCTACTGGTTTGCTTGCCAGTTCACATTACATTTTAGGTTGGAGTTTTAAGTTAAATGGTGAAGCTAAATTTTTAGACTTGGATTCTTTGCCATCACTTCCTGGAGCCAAGAAGAAACACACTGGCCTAATTATAGTCATTTCAATTGCTGCAGCTGTTTTCGCGTTAAGCTCGATCTTGGTTGTTATTTATTTATTCTGGAGATTCAAGAATGCTGATGTGATTGAGCCTTGGGAGCTTGAGATTGGTCCTCACAGATATTCATACCAAGAACTTAAGCAAGCTACTAGAGGTTTTAAGGACAGTGAACTACTCGGACGTGGCGGATTTGGTAAAGTTTACAAGGGTATTTTAAGAAATTCAAAAACACAAATTGCTGTGAAGCGTATTTCGCATGAATCTAAACAAGGTTTGCAGGAATTTGTGTCTGAAATTGCCAGCATCGGAAGACTCCGTCATAGGAATTTGGTTCAATTATTAGGGTGGTGTAGACGTCGTGGTGATTTGTTGCTTGTGTATGATTTTATGCCTAATGGAAGCTTGGATAACTTCTTGTTTGATCAACCCAAAATGGTTTTGACATGGGAACAAAGGTTCAAGATAATCAAAGGGGTTGCTTCTGGTTTACTGTACTTACATGAAGGCTATGAACAAGTTGTGGTACATCGAGACGTTAAGGCTAGTAATGTGCTACTAGATGGTGAATTAAATGGCAAGCTTGGGGATTTTGGACTTGCAAGATTATATGAGCACGGATCAAATCCGTGCACGACTAGGGTGATGGGCACATTGGGGTACCTTGCACCAGAATTGTCAAGAACAGGACGGGCCACAACGAGTTCTGATGTGTTTGCCTTTGGTGCTTTGTTACTCGAGGTGGTCTGTGGACGTAGGCCAATTGAACCCAAGGCAGAACCCGAGGAGTTTGTACTAGTGGATTTGGTGTGGGATAAATTAAGAGAAGGGAAAGTTCATGATGTGGTGGACTATAGATTGAAAGGTGAGTTCAATGAAAATGAGGTTTTGATGGTGTTAAAATTAGGAATAATGTGCTCAAATAACCAGCCATTGGCGCGACCGAGCATAAGGCAAGTGGTAAGATACTTGGAAGGTGAAATTCTGATGCCTGAGGCTCCAACAGCACAAAATGCTGATGATGGAGAATTGGGGTTCGACGAAAATGAACGTTGGAATTCTTTAGGATCAACTAATATTATCAAGTCAAGTTCATTTACTAGTTTGTCTAATGGAGATGAAGATGATACTTTTGCTTCTTTTTCTACTTCACCACTTCCACTTCTATATAGTGGTGAAGTACCTAGATACTGATATGAACATTTCCTGATGAACACTGTACATTTTTCCCCCTTTTCTTTGTCTTTCCTCTCTGTATGTATTCAAGTCTATAAAGATTCAGTTGCATAATCTGAAGTTTTCCTCAGTTGAACAATGGATAAAGATTGATGTAATGTAACTATGAATGAATGTGGTTGTTCCAAAGCTCTCCTTTTTTCCTTTTTGTGCGTGCGCGTCTGTATCTTTTTCCTTCTATTAGAAAAAGCAACAACAAACCGAGTGAGTTCCCACAAGTGATTTCTGGGGAGGGTAAGATGTACGCAATCTTACCCCTACGCCCCTACCCTGGGAGTCGGAGAGGTTATTTCTGATAGACCCTCGGGTAAAGAAAAAAAATGATAAGCAGTAGCAACAACAAAATATTAACAAGACCAAAGCCAATATAGCAATTAAACGATAGGTAGTAATAGCAATCTTCTTTTACAAAAAGATATCTAGTGATTAATGCAATATGATCAGCACAGAGAAAGTGCTACAATAGTGGTGTTTTCTTGAGCAGAAGGCCAATACTTTTTAGTATGTCACAATAAGCATAGTGATGCCACCAGAAATGAATGGAGATAAAGTTGAATAATATTAAAATCTTAACTTAGATGATAATGCGGCCTCTTGGCAAATAATTTCAACTTAGCCCTCTTTTGGATTTTAAATTAGACACTTGATAGCATGCCTAGGTTTTATTTTAAATAGAATATTAACAGCCACTAATAGTTCAGTAGGGAAGTTGTTGAATAAATTAAAGTCTTCTAAGGACTAAAAAATCTTCCAAACAAGGGATCCAACAATGAGTTTGCGAGTTCGATATATGTTTTAGAACTCACTCTTTCAACTCAGAACCGAAAACGTCTAAATTGTGGGCGCGTAACTTATGATGTCTACTTGTCTAGCTCCATTACAATTGAAGCTCGTGGAGCTATGACAGCAGAGTAACCGGGGACCATACTTAGTTTTATGGAATTTAGCTATAATACATCCTCAACCCGAATGATATTTTTCAAAAGTAAATGTGTAGGGACAAGGGGTATGGCTTCAAATACAGTACATTTCTGGTGAGAGTTGACGAAGTCTAGCCGCAGCAATCATGATGTATGGTGACTAATGATACGCCAAGTTTTCTTCACGCTGCTACTTTTGTTTGTTGTCTTTTTCTTTGGCTCCCACTTTGCTTTCCAACTGAAAAATAGACAAGTCGTTGAAATGGAATTCGAAACTTATTCGTCCGGTTAATTCAGATTTGTACCAGGGAAATATTTTCTATAGCGTTTCTCAATTTTTTATGGTTTAAATTCGAAATCTCTAATTAATACATAAGAGTAGAAGAATCACATCCATCAATCCACATCTCGTGGTTCATTTCATCTTTAAATCATAAAAAAGCTAATACGAAAGCATTCGAAATATCATTCAAAGTTGGCAAGACCTTAAAATTTGGTAGACTTAGTCTACCTGCTTAAAAGACTTCTAACAAGAAAGTTATATCAACCAAATTTGATATAATATGCCACTGTTGAAAATGTGATCCCATTTTTAATTATAAGTTTCAATGATGAAAAATAATACATCACATTTGGTGCAGGATCACAAGGAATAAAACAAAGAATCAAGAAGCAATACCAGTCAAGATTAGATTAAGGAAACAATCTATTAACGGGAGCTCTAAAAGCAACGCAAGGAAAAAAAATAGCGATGCAAAAGGAAGAAGCAGCGGAGTTCCTGAAGAAGAATCAATCAGTGATTCTATAAATGATTGACGGAAGCTATTACTGGAAGGTCCCAAATCAAAGGGAAATGAGATCGCAAAATGATGCACTGAAGATCGTTGAAGCCAGAAATCAAGGGATCTAGCGGATATGCCTCAAGTAACGAAAAGATATGCCTAGTGGATGGAAAGCTCGTCAAAACCATAAATCAAGGAAGATCAACAGAAACTTGACTTTATTCTTGGAAAGAATCAATCTATGATCCCTTTCAAGGATCAACTCCCTTTGGTTTGCAATCTCTCAAGATTCACGTCATTCAAGAGTCAAGAAGGCCTCATGAAGTGTATATATACATATGTTCCGGACTTGAAGAGGATATACTTTGAACGAACCATTTTCACTCCTTTTGTTCTACTCCAAACAAGCATTGTAGTTCTTATAGATCTGCTGTGTAATTAGTGAGAGAAGAAAAAGAGATAAACACTGGTGAGGCATTGTATCAAGAAGAGAAAAGTGACATAGAGATCAAACTGTTGGTGTAAAGCTACATCAACCATTATGTACTCAAGAAACTTCGATCATCACTGAAAGAGAACACCCTTGCAACCCAAGGGGACTGGAGTAGGATTCACATTGAATCTGAACCAGTATAAAATTCTGGTGTCTTTATTTCTGCATTACTATTATCCTGTTCTTATTTCTAGTCTAATTGGTAAACTAGTCACCTCTTATAATACAATTTTTAAATAGGCAATTCATCCCCTCCCCCCTTGTACGTTTAATTGGTATCAGAGCTAGTCTCACACTTTTTGCTTAACAGTTTGTGAGAAAAGATCATGGCAAATCAAGTAATTGTTGGAGCACTCTTTCAAGAAGGAACATCGCAATTTAGGCCACCATATTTCAATGGACAACATTTTTCGCAATGGAAAGTGCATATGGAAATATATGCAAAATCCTATGACGTCAAAGTATGGCGCGTTATCAAAAAGGGGAACTATCCACTACCAACAACTGCTCAACCACTTGCTGATCCAGATGATATAGATGAGTACACATACGAGCAAATGGCAGTTGTTCAGGTCAATGCTAAAGCACGAAATTTACTCTATAATGCTATAAGTGAAGAGGAATATGAGAAAATCTCAAGTTATGATACAACAAAAGAAATGTGGGATAAACTGGAAGTTACTTATTAAGGAACCAGCAAAGTGAAAGAAACTCACATTAACATGTTGGTTCATGACTATGAACTCTTCTAGATAAAAGAAGGAGAATCCATTGAGAAAATGTTTGCAAGGTTCAGCAAAATCATTAGCGATCTAAAAGCTTTTGATAAACCATACTCAAGTGTCGATCAAGTTCGAAAAATTCTAAGGAAGTCTACCTACCATTTGGCAGACAAAAGTAATTGCACTCGAATCACAAGATCTAAACAAGCTTTCATATGATGAGCTTCGAGGAGATCTTATAGCATTCGAGAAAACTCACCTCAAGAAAACAAACCAGGAAGAAAAGAAGAAAACAGTCGCCTTCAAAGCTACAACTAAAAGGCTAGAATGATATTGATGACGACCCTGAAGCTGTTGAAGAAGAGATTGACATGGTGTCAAGGAACATGGATGGTTTAATGAGAAGATACAGAAACACAAGAAGAGGTAGGATGCACCCCAGGCGAACCAGACAATATAATGAACAAGATAAGAATGATGGAAAATGTTATGAGTGTGGAAGATACGGGCATGTTTAAGCTGAATGCCCAGATCTTAAAAGAAAGGTTTCTAGAGGATTCAATAAAAACAAATCTTTTTGAAGCTGGAGTGATGAAGACAGTTTGGAACACGAGGAAATAGCAAATCTATGCTTCATGACAATCCTGGAAAACGAAATGAATAAAATCTCCGGCTGTTGGACCGACGAAGATGCATCAGACGATGAAAGCAAAGATGATAATGAAAATTGTTTCATGGCACGAGGTGAAACAAGCGAGGAATACCACAGGAAGAGCCGCAAAGGAAAATGGTACTTAGGCTGCGTGTTCCAGCCACATGACAGGTGACAAAAACCTGTTCAAAGAAGTTACAACGATAAATAGAGGAAACGTTAAATTTGGCGATGACTCAAAAGGAAAGATAGTTGGCACTGGCACAATTCCATTCAATAATAATTGTGATATTACTGAAGTGTATCTTGTAGATGGACTCAACTACAATCTCCTGAGTATAAGCCAGCTATGTGATTCAGGGTACGAAGTTAAATTCAAGAAAACAGGTTGTGCCATTGAAGATGAGACAGGTAAAATAATACTCCCAGGAAAAAGGTATGAAAATGTTTATATTCTTGATGGTTTTGAAAATCTAGATATTCACATCTGCTTAGCATCTACATATGATGATCCATGGATGTGGCATAAGAAACTTGATCATGCAAGCATGCATCTTATTGAGAAACTCTCCAAGCATGATTTAGTTATTGGTCTCCCTAAACTCAAAGTTTCTAGAAATCATGTATGTGATGCATGTCAAATTGGTAAACAAAACCAGAAACTCCTTCAAAAACAAAGACATTGTGTCTACCACCAAGCCTTTACAATTGCTCCATATGGATTTGTTTGGACCCACCAGAATTGCTAGCATAGGAGGAAAACGATATGCTTTTGTTATTATTGATGACTACACACGTTTTACATGGGTGATTTTTCTATCTCACAAAGATGAAGCTTTGAAAAACTTTGAGATTTTCTATAAGAGAGTTGAAAGAGAAAAGGCGTATCTTATTACAACTATTCAAAGTGATCATGGAGGAGAATTCGAAAGCAGGGCATTTGAAGATTTCTGCAATGATCAAGGATATACTCACAACTTCTCAGCTCCAAGATCACCTAAACAGAATGGAGTAGTTGAGCGAAAAAATAGAACTCTACAAGATATGATCAGAACTATGATATTAGAATATTCCTTGCCAAATCACTTTTGGGCAGAAGCAGTAAGCACAGCCTGCCACATTCTCAACAGATGTCTTATAAGACCTATCTTGAAGAAGACTCCATATGAGCTATGGAAAGGTAAACGGTCCAACATAGGTTATCTCTATCCTTTTGGCAGCAAATATTTTATCCATAACAACGGTAAGGACAATCTTTGAAAAATTTATCCAAGAAGTGATGAAGGTGATGAAGATATCAGTCAAGAAACACCACAGTCTAGCAAACCTCAAAAGTCGACCGATAGGCTAGACGGTGCCACAGAGTCAACTAATGAGCCTGTCAAGAGTCAACCGGAATCATAGAAGGAGACAACTACTCATACGAGTGCAGCACATCCAAATGAGTGGAGAAGTGAACCAGAATATCCTCAAAAGGTTTATCATAAAAGAAACAAGTGAAGGAATGAAAACCAGGGGAGCTCTCAAGAAAAAGAAAAATACAGCACTCATCTCCCAGATTGAACCAAAGAAGGTTGAGGAAGCCCTAAAAGACTCCAGTTAGGTACAAGCAATGCAGGAAGAACTGAATCAATTTGATAAGAACCAAGTTTGGAAACTGCTGCCTAAGCCTGCAGATGCTACTGTAATTGGAACAAAATGGATTTTCAGAAATAAGCTCAATGAAGATGGAAAGGTTATGAGAAACAAAGCCAGATTAGTAGCTCAAGGCTACTCACAGTAGGAAGGAGTTGACTACGATGAAACCTTTGCAGCAGTAGCTCGACTAGAGTCTATACAGATTCTTCTTGCATACGCATCCTTCAAACGATTTAGACTTTTTCAGATGAATGTCAGAAGTGCCTTTTTAAATGGCTTTGTTGATGAGGAGGTATATATATAACAACCTCCAGGTTTTGAAGACTCAAAATTCCCTTACCATGTGTATAAGTTGACTAAAGCTTTGTATGGACTCAAACCCACGAGCTGGTACGAAAGGCTTAGTTCATTTCTACTTG
Organism: Nicotiana attenuata; assembly: GCF_001879085.1. Classification (NCBI taxonomy): domain Eukaryota; kingdom Viridiplantae; phylum Streptophyta; class Magnoliopsida; order Solanales; family Solanaceae; genus Nicotiana; species Nicotiana attenuata. The sequence goes on along the minus strand of NC_031998.1, from coordinate 37,151,606 downwards.
ATCATGGATTTATAAGAGGTAAAGTAGATACTACACTATTTAGCAAAAGATCATCAGAAGGTAATCTTATTATTCAAGTTTATGTTGATGATATTATCTTTGGTAGTGCTAACCCTCTTATGTGCAAGGAATTCGCTAGTCTTATCCAAAGTGAGTTTGAAATGAGCATGATGGGAGAGCTTATGATTTTCCTTGGACTTCAAATTCAACAATTTGAAGAAGGAACGTTTATGTGCCAGACGAAATATACAAAGGAGTTAATTCAGAAGTTTGTTATGAGCAGTGCTAAAGAAATTGGTACACCAATGAGCCCGTCAACAAGTCTTGACAAGGATGAAAAGAGAAATCCTAGTGACGAAACCAGATATCATGGAATGATAGGCTCTTTGCTTTACTTAACTGCCAGTCGGCCAGATGTTATGTTTATTGTATGTAAATGTTCCAGGTTTCAATCAGCTCCTAAGGAGTCGCATCTGACTGCAGTAAAGAGAATAATTTGTTATCTCATCGGAACTATTTCTTATGGACTATGGTATCCACGTTCTAACAAGTTTAAGTTGGAAGGTTTTTCAGATGCTGATCTTGCAGGTGATAAGGAAGACAGAAAAAGCACTAGTGGAACATGTCAATTACTGGGAAAGGCATTAATATCATGGAACAGTAAGAAACAAGGCTCATTTGCATTATCCACAACGGAGGCAGAATATATTACCATTGGACAATCCTGTGCACAATTACTATGAATATCTCATCAACTGGGTGACTATGAACTATTATTTAAACCTATTCAAATATTTTGTAATAACTTAGTGCTATATGTCTCTCTAAGAATCCTGTGCATCATTTCTAGGGCTAAGCATATAGACATCAAACATCATTTCATTAAAGATCATGTCCTCAAGGGAGATATAGAATTATCATTTATTAGCACCAATGATCAATAAGCAGAAATTTTCACTAAGCCTTTACTTGAAGATAGATTTTGCTCCCTAAGAGAACTAATTGGTATTATTTCTCTTGATCATAAAGATTAGGACCTATGTGTTAGTTTTAATTCTTGTGTGCCTAATGTTTTTAATTTTGTTGCCTCCGATTTCCCTCTCTTTTCCAATCAGTCATAGATTTCAAGAAAGGAAAATCAATCATCATGACTTTTCACTGACACCATTTCCTTTGTTGCACTCAACCGTCAAAATCCCGTCCTTTTTTAATCCTCTGAACTACTCTTCTCTGTCTTAATTGTTCCTATCGCTCAGAAAGCCTCCTAAAAAATCCTTTAAACTCTTCCTCAAAATATTTCCATGGCTAAAAACTCCAAGAATCTGTCTGCCTCCACTAGAAAAAGTACTCGTTCCAAGGGAAAACCCTCTTCTCAGCCCCCAGAACAAGTAGATCTAGGGTCTGACCACTCAGAAGGGTTTGCCTCCTCTCAGGCAGAACTATCAGACCACTCTCACCAAATAGGAGAAAAAGCCCTTGGAAAAAGGCCTATGGAAGCCCCCCATGAATCTCTTACTCCCAAGAAATCCAAATTAGACCTCTTGATTTCTCTAGAATCCGACATCAATTTCTGGGATACCCCAAATAGGGATTTCTTTGTTGCTCTGAGAGACAAACCCATTGCTCATGTCAGGGTAGTCGACCTTGACGATATGGAGGTCCTCAACTGTAAGGTAAAGGATCTGTTTGTTTCTCAAGGATGGTCTAAATTCCCCTCTATACCCCCTCCCAAAGTCTATGAACCTTTAGTGAGATGTTCCATGTCAATCTTTGCTCTAGCAAGCCTGATAAGTTGGAATCCTTGGTTTTAGGTAAACGCATTGTCCTTGATTGTGCCATGTTTGACTTAATTTTTCAATGTAAGTACTCTGATTTTCCTATGCTTTTCAAGAATACTTAGCCTGATGATTTTGAAATTTCTTTTGATCAAGAAAAATGTTGTATTGCTGAGTGTCCATCTGATTTACTTCCTAACCAGTTAGGTCCCAGTTATGTTAGTTTTGAAACCCGAGTTCTGGCCCACATTGTTGCAACTACTCTTCTTCCTCGTATTGGATCATTCTCCACCTTCTCTTAACGAGATACCTTTCTTGTCTACTGTCTTGTGACCAAACTCAAGGTTAAACTATCCTCTTGGGTCATAAATTTCATGATTGAGAGTGCTGATGATCCCACCAATTTGCCCTATGGTATGGCTATCACCCATGTTTTGGAAGCCCACAACATCTCTATCTCATAATACCATTTTGTCTCTGTTTTAAAATCCTACAACTCTAGAGCTTTCGCCAGTATGGGGTATGTGTGTGCTAAGGGTTCCTGGGTGGAGAAACAGGAAGGTGAAGTCAAGAACGTTCAGCCTGACTGCCATTGACAACAAGTTGACCATCATCAAGGACTTTCTTGCTGCAACTCAATCCACTGTTGGGGACATCCATGTGATCTCCAAGGAGACTAGGTCCGATATTTCAAAGATGAGGGTTAAAATTCTCAAACCTAGAGAAAATACAGTCAAAGCTTTCAAGGAAGTACATGACAGGATTGATGGGGTGACAGTTTCAGCCAATGCCAGCTTTGAACGTCGATTTGCACTCGCTTCTGATTCAATAGCACGGAGACTTGCGCAAAGGGTTAACAGTTGATAGGTAAGTCAAGCAGTAAAGCAGTAAATCCACTAAGAAAGGCACTAATAGCTATTCACTCACCAACAACTTATTTCTTGCGTCGTTAATTGTAGAAGTTTCAAACAATCTATTTTTGCTGTTTTGGACTGGGTAACTAGTTGCTGGGTACTTTTCTTTATTATCGCTAAACTCTGCATGCCTATAATAGTTGCCTATGATGTGTCTGCCTCTACTTGATTTGCTATAATTAGTATATATGCATATCCCCTCTTTGTTGATGTCAAAAAGGGGGAGAAAGAAGTTGTACATTGCAGGACAGACTGTTGGAAACTCTTGTTGAAGGGGAGTTGACTGAAGTATATGCAACACCTGTTGAGGAGGGAGGGGTCGACTAACTATGCAGCACCTGTTGAGGAGAGTCGACTGAAGTATATGCAGCACCTATTGAGGGGGAGTCGACTACAGGGAAATTATCTGTTGTGTTTATATATATATATATATATATATATATATATATATATATATATATATATATATATAACTTTTGTCATCATTAAAAATGGGGAGATTGATAATTATAAGTTTCAACGATGAAAAGTAATACATCACATTTGGTGCAGGATCACAAGGAATAAAATAAGGAATCAAGAAGCAATACCAGTCAAGAATAGATTAACGAAACAATCTATAACGGGAGCTCTAAAAGCAACGCAAGGAAAAGAATCAATGATTAGCGATACAAAAGGAAGAAGCAGCGGAGATCCGGAAGAAGAATCAATCTGTGATTCTATAAATGATTGACGGAAGCTATTACTGGAAGGTCCCAAATTAAAGGGAAACGAGATCGCAAAAGGATGCACTGAAGATCGTTGAAGCCAGAAATCAAGGGATCTAGCGGATATGCCTCAAGTGACCAAAAGATATGCCTAGCGAATGGAAAGCTCGTCAAGACCATAAATCAAGGAAGATCAACGGAAACTTGACTTTATTCTTGGAAAGAATCAATCTATGATTCCTTTCAAGGATCAACTCCCTTGGGTTTGAAATCTCTCAAGATTCACGTCATTTAAGAGTCAAGAAGGCCTCATGAAGTGTATATATACATATGTTCCGGACTTGAAGAGGATATACTTTGAACGAACCATTTTCACTCCTTTTGTTTTACTCCAAACAAGCATTGTAGTTCTTATAGATTTGCTGTGTAATTAGTGAGAGAAGAAAAAGAGATAAACACTGGTGAGGCATTGTATCAAGAAAAGAAAAGTGACATAGAGATCAAACTGTTGGTGTAAAGCTACATCAACCATTCTGTACTCAAGAAACTTCGATCATCACTGAAAGAGAACACCCTTGCAACCCAAGGGGACAGGAATAGAATTCACATTGAATCCGTACCAGTATACAATTCTGGTGTCTTTATTTCTTGCATTTTATTTATGCATTACTATTATCCTGTTCTTATTTCTAATAGACTAATTGATAAACTAGTCAACTATTAATAATACAATTTTTAAATAGGCAACTCACCCCTCCTATACTTTCACCCATCATATTTCAGGCGTTAAAGGGAAGTTTTTAAAAAGGGTAATCATTACTTCAAACATTGTTTAAATATGTGTGGTTAGTATAGTCTTGGACTACCTATTATATTTTCAATTGACAAACTAAGATTATAGTCAATTTCATTATTAACTAATGGCAAAAAATAAATTTCTTTATATGTGCAAAAATAGTAAAATCAATTAAAATGGACCGAATGAAGTAGCAAGTCACACAAAAAGAAATTATTAGTAGTAGTTTGAGATCCTGGACTTTAGATCTCACTACTCTCAACGTAACAAAAGAGGATAAGGAATTTACTCATCCAACAAGAGTTACACAAGACACAAGATTGCACTGCAATGATACTCGAATTCATAAAACTTGAAAGTTGCACAGACATGGATAAAAAGACTGGCTAATTATCAAGTGATGTTCACAATAGCTTTTGGGATAAATGTCATCGGTGGTGTTCGAACTATTGTTTTTATTTTATTTTTTTGCACAAAAGTATCTAAAAACATTTTGTAAATAGAAATACCTAAATTACAGTTATATATAACAAAAAGAAATACTTACTGGAATATAAATTCTTCAATATAAAATATTTACAAAATAATTTGAAAACCCTTAACTCACCCAATTAACATATTTTCAACCCACTTGCATTATAAATTTCACATGTTACCTATTTTGATTAGTGAATAATATATACACACAAGACACAACTACTTGTTTATACAATTGATTTCAAACACTTAAAGTTATTTACAATTTATTTAGCATTTGCTAATAATGACTTATTTTCAATCACTTATGTCAAACATAACTTTTTCCTAAAATTGTTTGCTATTATGTTTTTCAAAAGCTACAATCCCAAAACAAAACCAAAAATGAATAGGCTTATATTAAAAAAATTAATTGCATCCTTTTTTTTTTCCTTTTTTTGGAGAAAAGTTGAGATACCAATGGATGAACATGCTTCTACTTCCGCCTACTTTGCGACTAAGGTCGATTCTCAATTCTCAGTGCGATTGAAAAGGATAATATAAAGGCGACCACAAAATGCCTGTGAGAGTGGTGGAAACTTCTTCTACGCCTTCCCAGCCTTCAGGTAATCAACTTGCACTAAATTTCTCGCTTTTTAGATATACTATTTGATATCATCAAAAATCTTGGGAGGTGAAATTACGTACTGTATATATTTTTATATATACTCTGTTTTCTAAATCGAAGTTTCAGTTTTGATTATGGACATATAAATTGAGATTCTTAATATAGGGCCTGACTTAATCAGCGTAATGTGGGTTAATTTACAAAGTTGGCATTTTTTTCATTTTTCTTTTCTTTTTTGAAGATACTTTTGAAAGGATCTGGGCCACTCACTTACCCAGGTTGAATAGTTTAAAGATTCTTGGCATGTGTAATTTGCTTGTAATTTGAATTGGATTTCTTCAGTTTCTGATTTCAGTATATTTAATTGTCATAGTGATAAGAATGTGCCGCTGAGACTTAAAAGGTAAGTTCTACAAGGTTGTAGTTAGAGAGCACAGTGTTGGCTTGTCAAGAACTCTCATACCCAGAAGCTAAAAGTAGCCGAGACGAGGATGTTGAGGTGGATGTGTGAGCATACCCGGTTGGATAAGATTAGGAATGAAGTTATTTGGGAAAAGGTGGGAGTAGCCCTGTGGAGGATAAGATGCGGGAGGTGAGGTTGAGATGGTTCGGGCATGTTAAGATGAGAAGTATAGAAGCCCCAGTTAGAAGGTGCGAGCGGTTAGCCTCGGTAGGTAGCAGGGAGGGTAGAGGTAGGCCTAAGAAGTCTTGGGGAGAGATTATTAGGCGGGACATAGCGCAGTTGGAGCTGACTGAAGACATGACCCTAGACAGGAGGGTGTGGAGGTCAAAGATTAGGGTAGAAGGTTCGTAGGTAGTCGAGCATTTCTCTTTGTCTTACTCAGTTCGCTAGCATTAGTGTTAGTATGTTATCTTTTATACATAGATGGCTATTACTACCTAGAGTTTGACTGCATTCTTGGATTCAATCAGTGTTATCAAAGGCGAAAAACGCAAAAAAGCTCTAAGGTCCTTTGGAGCTTTAAGCGCAAAGCGCAAAAAAAAGCATGGGCTTTCATGAAAAAAGGCACAACTAGAGAAAAAGTAAAAATATGCATATGTAGTCTAAGAACAATAATTATAAGCATGAATAACAAATATATGGACAAAGAAGTTTAAAAAAAAGATTACAATAAAGTGAAATATCAATAATTTAGTGTCGCCTTTTCAGGATTACACTCATTGGCAAGTAAAAGTATGTCTTAGAGCCTTGATGCGACACTGAAGCGCCCACAAAGCGAGGTGAAGCGCTCAGCATGTTTTGAGCCTCGCTTCAGGGCTTAAGCGCGCCTTTGACAACACTGGATTCAATTATTTCATCTTGCTGTTATTCCTACTTGTTGCAGTTACCTTTTCTTTTTCAGTCGTTCTCTAGCCGAGGGTCTATCGGAAACAGTCTTTCTACCCTTCCAAGGGCAGGTGTAAGGCTACGTACATCTTACCCTCCCTAGACCCCACTTTACCCTCCCCAGACCCCACTTGTGGGAGACTACTGGGTTTGTTGTTGTTGTTGTTGTTGTTGTTGTAGTGTTAGTATTTAGTATTCACTAAAGTTCTGTACTTTTTGGTGTCAAATTATGTGATTGTGTTTTGCCAAGTAGTAAGTAGTTGTTGCATGACTCAAATGCTCGTCTTTTTTCAACTATAAAGGTGCAACTTCAGGAAATACTTTGCCTCCAGCCTGTACGCTTCTAAGTGTCGGACAGGTGAACTTCTGCTGTCATTTTCTCCTTCTGTTTCTATCATTTCATTTCTTTGGAAATGCATTTCCCATTTATTTACGCGATATTATACTTGTATAGATGTTGTCCTGTAACATTAGTGTAGCCTTCTTGTGTTCGTTTTCAATTTGACAGTTTGTTAAGATGACTTTTTCCTGTCATTCTTTGACACGAGGTTTTATTTAGAATTGTTTCATTAGTTTGGGCAAGAACAGCAGGACAAGTAATATTTTAAGAACATGAAGAGTGATCAAGCAAGAGAGAAAGGAGTAGGTGAGACGGGTAAGCAAAAAAAATGTTAAGTCAAAGGCTATGATCAATTTGTGTCGCCCACGACGGAAGGCAGGCCAATGAGAGCGGGCAAGCAAGACTGACAGGCTTCTAGGCTTGCAAGCTTTTGAAGAAGGGATGCACATATTACTTTAGGCGAATTCCACATCGAAATGAGAGGAAAGTAAAGAGCTTTATAAGATATAACAGGTACGTGTACTTTTGGCCTCGATAATGGCGTAGCCCAAGGGACAAATCTGTGAGGTCAGGGGCCAAAATGGACAATACATATTATTGACTTGGGTATATAGTACAGAGTCCCGCGCTCCCTCAGTACGATAGTGGGGCGAACCTCAGTGAGGACGCTGAGTCCCCGGGGAAGGAAAGAATGTGACACCCATGAGGGAGGGCAAGCTGACGAGGACGCGTCAAGCAAGACTAGCAGCTTCTAGGCTGACAAGCTTCTGAAGAACATGTCACTTTAGGTGAATTCCACATCGGAAAGAGGAAATTGAAGAGATTTATAAGGATAACACAAGTTCACATGGTATGCATGCTTTTGGGCTCGATGATAGCGTAGCCCAAAAGACAAATCTGTGAGATCTAGTGGGCCAAAGCGGGCAATACGTGCTACGGACTTGGAGTGTGACACGATCAGAGAGGAATGAGCGTGAGAGCTTGTCTAAGAGAAAAGGCCAAAAAGGGGAAGAAATTCAAAACTGAATTGTACAGAAAATGATCTATGCACATGTCTCTAACCAGCTAATCGGCTTACTCCAGTCAACTATTTATGATTCCATTATGAGTTGGTGTTTTTCATTCTTTTGTCGCCGAGATACAGTACAGCAGTAGCCACAATATCTCTGTGGACATTCAACACTCCCCCTCAAGTTGAGGGATGAAAATTTTTCTTGATTCCCAACTTGGAAACCAATGTGCAGTGCTGCTACTTGCCTAAACCTTTGGTCAATAAATCTGCTCGTTGCTTTTTTGGTTCTATGATTATTTCTGCGTTCTTGCAAACCCTATACCAGAGAAAAACTGAACTCCCCTATCCCTGATTTCAAAATTGTACTTTGTTCTTTGCTTGTTGTATCACATCCAAACTGTATAGATGGCAATGATCAGAAAGTTATTGCCTAACCTCTTGTGGACAGAGCGTAAGTCATGCTTGCTTTGATTGAGATCTAACTTCAGTGAGCATCACTGAGCTCCGAGTTTCATTTTTTGAAGCTTGTTTGAGTCTTTGAGACCATAAAGTGGTTTAAAAGCCGACACACCTTGTTCTTCTCCTATCTGTGATAACCCTGAGGTGAAGCCATGTAGGCCATCTCAAAAAAGTCATCTTGCATGAAAGCATTGTGGGCATCCATCTGATAGACAGTCCACTGATCAAATGCTGCAAGGGGGCCTGCTTCTCTCTGCCACACTTGCGGCTTATGGTGAAAAGGGTATCATGGTGGTTCAACCCTTCCTTCTGATTGTACTTTTTGGCTGCTAATCTAGCCTTGAAGCTTTCGAACTTAAAGTTTGTGGCTTTTCAGCTTGTCACACAGGTGAAAAGTCTCATCATTGCTCACTGCATTGTTTTTTTCCAGGCCTTTTCTGGGACTCAGAATGTCTCAAGTCAACAAAAAGATGAAGCGTGGAGAGTAAATGTACGAATTCAAGGTTGTGACCTTGATCATGGGTATCTCTGTGGTACAATGGAAGCTCTTAATGTTCCAATGGCAGATACGCCAGTAAGAAGCCTGTGCTTTTACTTCAATGAGCATCAGATCTCTTTGCTTCTTCCTTAAATATCTTTGATACATGAATTTGAAGCTACTTTAAAGAATAGGCATCTCTTGAGTGGTTGAACCTTTTTGTTACATTCATATGAAATTACACAGGTGAAAGGACGTCAGTTGAAATGTCATTGATCAGTGAACGAAGATGGTTCTTAATCTAACTGCTGGTCCACTTTGTCTTTTTTCTACCATTACAAGTTGTATTGCAGTGACAAGTTTTATTCGACAACTCCAAAGCTTTTCACTTCTTCATCCGGAATACTTTGAAAATCACTCCACACTTCATGGCGACAGTCTAAATAATATATCCAAGAGTTTTTGTTGAAGAAAATTTCCTCTATGTGGTTGTTTCTGTCGATTCTGTACTGCAGAGAAAATATTAATATGCTTTTTCTTTCCAGTTTAGAAAATGCTGTTGACGATTTTGCTTGCTGTCTAGTGTCTACTCTTAATAACTTTAGATCTTATTTTGGACTTTGCATGCTAATGTTTCCAGTTTCCAGCCTCTATTACATAAAAGAAGAGGCTTCTCAACCTCACTGTCCAGGAAAGAAAAGGGAAACTAGTTATGAACTGCTGTGTCCATGGAGCTTTTTTTACTCTTTTATTTTCCAAACTTGTTTTGAAAAAGCTTTTCTTGAGCCGAGGGTCTATCAGAAATAGTCGCTCTACCTTACACAAGGTAGGGGTAAGGTTTACTGTACACCCCACCCTCCCCAGACTTCATTTGTGGGATCTCTCTGGATATGTTGTTGTTGTTTATTCTTTGCATAACAGCAGTCTCTCTCTCTCTCTCTCTCTGTAGTTATTTGGTTCCCATTAATCTCCTTATTCCGGCAGAGCAGTCCTCGGTTTCGTAAGACATTTTTACAGATCCTCCAAGTTCAGATATTTTTGTGCATGTTCTCTAGTTCCAAGAGATTCTTTTAAGCTGTTGTTTCTGCTGATCTCCTTCACCCAAATCCCAATAGATGACCCCCCCCCCCCCCCCCCCAAAAAAAATAAAAAAAACAGCAAATTTCTTATCATTCCCTTATATGCATAAAGGAGTTTGGATCAAAACCAAGTTGAGTTTTGAGAGTTTTTTTTAAGAGAGTAACGCAGTACAAGAAACCGTAGACCTTGAAACCTCACGAACAGGATTACTTCATCCTCAATACTCAAAGAATTTTTTTTGGGGGGGAGGGGGTGGAGGCTGGATGAAATTGGAACTCAGTGAATTCATTTAATTCTCTCCGGTCCAGATATAATGAATTGTGTTAATAGCTCTGTCACTTGATACTTTTGTAGATTTCCCTTGAGAGACTTTTCTACCGAACTCATCTGGTATCATATCTCTCTTTTTTATAAGGTAAAGATCTCATCTGGAATCATGTCTCACAAAGCGTGAACTGTAGGAACTCATGCAGATAAAAGAGTAGACGTATTTTCTTGAAGTCCTTGATCCAGTGTTCCATATTGGATCTTTCGGAACCATCATTAGTACAATGGCCCTTTTTCTAGAATCTTGTGAATGGAGAGTGTGACAAAAGAGAAGTCAAATAGACAATAAAATATTGGTGTCTACCTTGAACTTTTAGCTCATATGACAAACCAAACATTATTAAGGCCAAAACATAGTGTTTGTGTTCCGACAGAATGTATGTGTGAATAACTCGGATTTAATGCACGAGAAAGTAAGAAAGGAACTTTCAGAAATGAACAATCATTGTCAAAGATTCTGCAGTTATATCTCTTTTAGGATCAAGATTCTGCTTCATACAAGTTAATTTTTCTTTTTAATGTTATTTTCTTGTTAGAGCTTTACAGTCTTTTCTTCAACACATGTGAGTACGGTTCACTGCTCAAACTTTCTCTTATCTTACCTTCAACCTCATTTATCTGTTCTTCACCTTCAACAATCGAGTAGTTACCTTATTCTCCATACACTCTAGCTGTAAAGCTGACAACACAGAATGTGTAAGTGTGGTTACTCGAAGCTGAATCTCCTCGTCTGACCCTTCAAACCTATTGTTATCAGCCTTCAACAATCAAGTAGTTGCCTAATTCTCAAATTCTAGCTGTAGAGTTGCTGTTGATGGCTGGCAACACACACATACAGCTAGGTGCAAACTCTCTAATATCTAGCAGCCTTTTATCCATGAGGATAAGCTTACCATGGAGTGATTTGTCAAGTTGTGATTAGTATTCAGCATGTAACTGAAATTTTATCTTCTGCTATTCGTCTCTTTCGGGAAAGAGTGTTAACCAATTTGTTCTGAGTGCTTTTTTATATCTGTCATGTGCAAACCTCCAAAATGTCTAGGGTAACACCACTTCTTTGTGGTATCGCCAGGTAGTTACTTTCTGGGAAGGAGAAATTGTTGACACCAAGAACTATACTTTCTTCACTGGCAAATGGGGCGCCACGTATGCTCTTTTCCTTCGCTTTCTACATTGACCAATATCCATTCCAAATGGTTTGACTAATTTTTTTATAAAAAAAATAGAAGTTTAGCTAATTGGTTTGGTTTATAAGCAGATCGGAAGATGATATAAAACACTGGACCAAGTTTCCATCGTTTTCACCCCTTCTGGTAAGCAGTCAAAGCTTCTCCTTTAAATGCAGATATTCAGCCCTCTTGATCTTTTCTGCCCTTTCCAGAGCCAAGTGGAGGTCGATGGTGGTAAATCACTGGACCTGAGTAACTATCCATACATATTCATGGTAACATTTCTTGTATTACTGATTATTTGGTAAGGAAGCTTGCCTGCAGCTCATGGGATGTGACATTCTAACTTTGGGTGTGCAGAGATGGAAAGAACAATACTTCGTAAATGTTGGAACAGACTGTGGGTTGACAATCGCTGGTTTCTACTATGTGTGCTTCTCCTGTAGTGATGGCTCCATCAATGGCTTCTATTATGATCCCAATAGCAGGTATCATCTTTACCAAGCTCTTTCTCTTTATGGGTTTCCTATATATTTGCCTATCAATGTGCTCATGAACCTTCTCCGACTACTGTAACCTTCTCACGTCAGAACTTAATTCTTCCAAAGTTGATGAGGATGTGATTGAATTTATTTTGGCAGCCCTTTTCAGAAGTTAGAACTAAAATCCACAAACGAGGGACGATCAGGTTTCAGTTTTTCCTCATATGAGTTGCAGTGAACCATCATCAGGAGTCAGATCGGTAAGCCCTGGCTTTGATACATTATTTCTGAAGTCTTCCGTCAATTCCTTGATGTCAAGTGGTGGCAAAGTTTCCAATATGCAAACTAGAGCGTTCACAGAAGATAGAAGTTTGTCACAGGTCGAGTAGATGGGAGTAAAGATTAATTAATGAGTTAAGTCCTGGTGATAGAGTAGCATTTTATTGAGATTTTGTTTCAGTGAAGTATATTCTTATTATGTACTTCTCGTCCATCTGTGGAATACTCATCTTTGATTCACTGAATCACCTCATTTTAATGTCTGTTTTCGGTGAATCATTAAATGAAAGTGAGTTCTTGTACACCAACTTCTGGATCTATCATGCACGCAATTGTTGGAGGGTGTTGGTAGCATTTGACACTCAAATGTGATAGTGTACTTGTGATGCAAAGGACTAGAAACCAAGACAATATGCAGGGGTCGGTGGAGGTACCCGGTGGATTAGTCGAGGTGCGTACAAGTTTTAGACCCAACTTTTATCAAAAAAGAAAAACAAAAGTATGATGAACTGTGAGGAATTGCATATCACTGCTGTGAAGCTCTGGTAAGTTAAGTGGTAGGGCTTGAAAGTAATAGCCTGTTTGGCCAAGCTTCTTTTTGGCCAAAAATGCTTTTTTTTGGCCAAAACACTTTTGGCCAAAAATTGAGGTGTTTGGCCAAGCTTTAGGAAGGAAAAAAAAGTGCTTTTGAGGAGAAGCAGAAGCAGTTTTGGAGAAGCAGAAAAAAGTAGCTTCTCTCCAAAAGCACTTTTTTGAGAAGCACTTTTGAGAAAAATACACTTAGAAGTAGTTTTTTAAAGCTTGGCCAAACACTAATTGCTGCTCAGAAGTGCTTTTCAAACTAATTAGCCAAACACAAACTGCTTCTCACCAAAAGTACTTTTGAGAAAAACACGTTTGAAAAAAAGCACTTCTCAAAATAAGCTGATTTTTGCAGCTTGGCCAAACGGGCTATAAGCCTTGCTCGTAGTTTCTATTTCTTCCTGTCCCTTACTGGGAAACCTACTGATTCTACTCGACCATATTTCTTTTCTTTTTTTGTTTAGAAATCATGAGATTTCTGGGGTCATTGCCACACTGTTTAAAATTTGATGGATAATGGATCGTACTTTTATCCTTCTCCACTTAAATACCAGGCTCTTAACTTATTTTTGGTAGGATTCGAACTCGTAAAGTGAGCCTACCCACAGGGTTGTGCACTCTTAACGCTAGACCAAAACATTGAAGCGGTGAAGTATTATATTTCTCTTGCAACTTCTAAATTCTAAAAAAAATATGAATTTATATTTCTCTTGCAACTTCTAAATTCTAAAAAAAATATGAAAATCTTGTATGATTGATTAACTTCAAATTGTTGTGATCGATATAGCAGTATACACTTAGGGGTCGTTTGGTAGGAGGTATTAGAAAAAATAATGCAAGCATTTACTTTATGCATTATTAATACTTTGTTTGGTATATTTTTTCAACCTGTGTATAACTAATACTACATCATACTTGGCATTATCCTATGCATAAGTAATGCATAGGAAACTCTGGCATTAGTAATACCAAAGCTATTGATGCATGCATTAGCATGGTTAAAGACAAAATTGTCCTTAAAGTCCCTTAAAGCTAGAGAATATGGAGGGCTAAACAGCTATTTTTCTTAACAATTATGCAATGCATTATAATTTTAATACACCATACCAAACAGTAAATAAGAAATAATATCTGCATAACTAATGCTTGCATTACTAACCCATGCATTACTAATCCATGCATTATTAATACACCTCACTCCGCACTATTCTTATACACCCTACCAAACGACCCCTTAGATTATACATTTCTCCAAGTTCTCTCTACTCTTTCCCTCCTTTCTTTTCTCTGTGTTTTTGTTTCTATCTCTTTTAAAAAAATATATATTTATCACAAGTAGGCGCTGGTCGGATTTGACAGATTCCAATCTTACCTCTAGCTACTATGAAAGTGATGTATAGCTTATTAACACTTTAAGGAGCCTAAAAAATCTTCCTTGTCAAGAATAATATTCTTTAGTATTAATACCATTTCTTTTTGAATCCCGTTTCGGAAATTAATAGACAGTTCTTTATCATGTCAGGATATAAATATTAGAGACCACCCTTTTCCTTTACAAGGCTCAGAAGATTGCTTCTACTACACACCATTGCAAAGTTACAATGTATTTCTCCTTGGGACAAAAATAATCTTGTTTCTCTTTCGCTTAATCTGCTCTCTTTTGCTTGAAATAGTATAAAATGAATCTTCTTTCTTTTCCTTCTTTTTTCATTCATAATTATTATGAATACAAATAAAAAATTCCAAGCTACCTTCACAAAGGTTGGGGTAAGGTCTGCGTCTCTGCGTATATTCTACCTCCCACGACTCTACTTTGTGGGATTACTTGGTATGTTGTTATTGTTGTACCAATAAAACATTACAAGGAGACAGATTATGAATATGTTTAAAACTTCCATGATTTTTTCCTCTAGGATGCTATTTTGCTAACTAAATAGGCGCTTTTATGTGCATATATTATAGTGATCCAAGCTGATAACAACTGAACATTAGCTACGGATAGTAATTAGGTAAACTATAGCACCTAGGCTCTAAACTATAGTGTTTTATGAAAATTCCTCGAAGCAAATTGTGATTAGCTCAAGACACTACATATTTACAATAAAATATATGTTTTAGTCTCAAATTAGTTAAAGGTGATTATATAAATCTTTTATATACGTTCATTCGGCTCCATTCAAGCTCTCCATATTCATATGATTTACCATTTTTACGTTGTCCATTAAGTTACATCTATTTTCCTTTTTGCCTGAGTTTGGAACCGGCAATACAACCCCATAAATATTTTGCTCTACTTGATTAGGTTAAATTTGCCAACAATCACGTTACCGAAAATACGCAATGATGTCCAAACTTATCTGCTTGATTATTTAATACAATTTCATACATCTGGTGAGTGATGACTCATCTTGACCTGTAAAGCCCTTGACCATTTTCTTCAAACTTTAACTGTGTGATATTTGCCACTCCCATTTATTAACAGGTAAGTACAAGTCCTCCACTTGAAGCAATGCATATATTCCTTTTCATTCCAAAGAAAAGCTAAAACAAACAACATATAAATATCGAAAAGGAAAAAGAAAAAGAAGACATAAAG
>NC_031998.1:36947487-37133126 GCF_001879085.1 Nicotiana attenuata | reverse complement strand
GATTTTTGCCTCGCTTGAATTACTCCTACAGACTCCTTAGATTTAGGATTTCTCTTTAGATTTATTTGATTTTTTAGGATTTAATTGCGTTAATTTTGTGTGTGTTTTTCATTTGTGTGTGCATGTTTAGCTTTAGATAATTCATAAAAATACAAAAATATTGCATTTGCACTTAGGATTTAATTTTACATTTTTTTAGACTAATTAGTAATTAGAGTTTTACAAAAATACAAAAATCATAAAAATTTGACTGTTAGCTTTGAATTTTGTTAGTTTCTGTCAATTTACCTCAATTAATGGTAGTAATCATCATTTAGGGTTAATTAGTTTAATTAGGTCCTTAGAATTTTATTTCAGGTTTTTATTTTTAAAAAAAAAGGAAAAGGAAAATATACAAAAAAAGGGAATTAATTGAAAAAAAAAAAGAAAAGAAGGAAAATTGGCTTGTTAAGTATTGGGCCAACATTAGATATAATTCACCAGCCCAAGCCCAAAACCCAAAAACCCAATTTTTTCGCCCCAAAATACCCGGTCCAGGTGCCCAGTCCCCAGACCATTGAAAGTATAGGGGTGTTACTACATCGTTTCAGGTTCTCTAAATAACAAAATGATCCAGACCCTTTATCCCCCATGATCCAATGGCTGTGGATCCATCTTGGTTTTAATTAAAAATGTCCAAAAATTTTAGAAAAACCTAAGACCAAACTCACCATCCTCGTATCTCACCCTTCCGTCTCCTGCCACCACAAGCTGCCGCCGGAAATTGCCCTATGGCGGCGGCGAGCCTCCATTCACCACCAAATCAATACCATAGCACCGTCTCCCTTTCCCCCATCACCAATCCATTATCAATTTCTTTCAAACCCCACTCAAGCCTCTCAAATCGATAAAACCCTAGCACCGCCATGGATTCCTCCGCCGTGTCCGGAGGCGCCACCACCCAAACACCACCAAACTAACACCCTTGAACCCCCGTCACTCCCTCATTCCAAATCCCTACTTATAATTCTCCAAACACCCCTGTATCCCCTCGAATTTCAAATCAAAAACGAACCCAGGAGCATAAATATGGATTCGTGCAAGCAATCCATCCTCAGAGTTTTTCGGGTATTTTCTGCTTGTTTTGGTACAAAATAATGACATTCGTTTGTTCTTCACCAAGAAAAAACGTTTGGCATTGTTTTGGGACCAAATCAGAATGCCAGTTTCAAGTTTGAGTCTAGCCGGTGAGTCTCTTCATCTTTCTTTCATGTTATTTTTCCCTTTTAAAATTGTTCCCTAATTTTCTAGGTCTATCCAGCTTTATTAATAACATGTTTAATCACTTAGTGTAATAATTCAATTAGTTTTTCTGCCTGTTCGTGTTATTTAATTAGCTTAATTGTTAATTTTTGAACTTACACCGGGTTCCTAAGTTGGGTTTGGGTCTCCTTGGTTGTTGGGTTTTGAAATTGGTTCAGACCCCACTCCAGGAGGTTTGGATTTGGCCTGAGTGTGAGTTCAAGTCTTTTTGACCCACTAGAGTCCATTGGACTCATGACCCATGAGCTGAAGGTTGAGTAATGGACTAAAGTAATTTCAGGGGTAATTAAGGGCATATTGGGTAGTTTCAAAATAAGGAACCTTGCAGTAACAGAAAATAGAAGCCCCTAGAACCTTCTAGATTGGGGTTCCAATTTGAATTTTAGGATTTGAATAGTATAACTTGGGTAGCAAGTCAGAATTTTAGGGACTTTTAAGCTAAAAACAGAAATTAAAAAAGGACTAAAAGGGTAAAAAGAAATCTGCAAGGCTGCCCTAGTAACTTGCCTATAAAGGCATTGTTACTTGAGGCTAAAGGCAGAATTCCAAGCACTGAAAACTCTGAAAAACTCTAGACGGCTAAATCTCTAGAAAAAAAATACTATTCCATTGCTCCTACTTTGATTTCTTGAAGTTTCTTTACATCTGAAGTATTTTTTTTGGGTTCACTTAAGGCTTAAAATGGATTGAATTTGGCTCTAAGGTCTGATTTAGAGGTGTTGGGTTTGCATTCGAGTGAAATCGTTTTGGTTAGGCTGGTGGAACACTGTTTTGGTTTTATTTTCTTAAAAACTGGTTTGCTGTGGGTATTGCTCGAGTGAGGTTGCCTTCTTTTGGTTTTGGCACTCGATTTGGTTGAGTTGTGTTGCTGCTGGGTTTGACTGCTGTTTTACTCTGCCGATCCTCATTGTTTTTCCTTGTTTCAATCTCTAGGTACTTCTTGATTCTCTAGGAAGTAATATGCAAACATACAAGCTGTAACTATCTTAAATTTTCTATGAAAGGATGAACTGTTTTCCCTCATATCTTCAATGTTAAATCCCTATTTCAAATTCCTGAAGTTAGTAGTTTAGTATAATAGTGTTTGGCCTAGCCTATTCATCTTAGTGTAGTAGTAGTATTTTGAAGATCATGCTGCTATTTCATTTTTGTTGGAAACTAGTAGATTTTTAGCTTATTTGAACATTAAGGGACTGTGCATTTGGACTCTTATTTAGAAATGTTCAGTTTTAGATTTGTGTGATTTTGTAATTGAAAGCTTCAGTAGTTTATTTCTAGTTTCATCCTATGAATAAGTTCTGTAAAATGCGTTAAATGAAGTTGAACTTTTGTTTTAGGGAGTGAAATTTCAGAAACGAGTGTGTTGGTTCATCAGTATACATACGATTTGAATATGAGCATGAAGTTTGGATTTAAAATCAGCATGCGTTTGATTTGAATGGAGTGGAATTGTTCATTTTGTACAAAATTGTTAAGTCCAATTATGATTTAAAATCAGTGTTTTGAGGTCCAAATTAAAGACCATACTCTTACTAAATCTATTTGTTTGATTTGGGCTCATTTATGAGCCAAAGCCTGGCAGTTTGTTTTGAATAAGATTTGGGCCTCAATTTTGCTTATGCACTGCCCGGCTTCAGCATTAGCTCGCCTGGCCTTACGCTTCATGTATGGAACCCGTTTGTGATGGTTGTTTGTTAAACAAATGGCCTTTGATAACCCTTAATCCCATGAACGCTGAAGTTTAGAGCCTTGGGCCTGTCTTTCAGGCCCAACTGTATCCCAATTGTGTTTTTTTGTGTGTTTGGCAACTCGACCTTAAAGTCCACAGCCCATATTTAGCTCTTGAAATTAATCCTTATGACTTTAGTCAATTAGTAGGACCCTTAGAATAATTTAAGGAGGGCCATATTATACAACACAATAGTCCATGGCCCTTCAAGCTTTAGTTGAATGCCTTTTAAAAAATAATTGAGGTGCGCCGCGCCAAACAAAATCATAAATTGTGTGGCCCTCTTAAATTATATCTTTAAAATCCTTAGAACTTGGGACGTGCCATTTAGCGAATTTCCATGGCCTCCCGCAAAGTTAACAACGCGTTAGTTGCTTTTAGGCGCATTATGTAATAATTTTACCTTCTTAAACTCGGGTGTGCATTTCATGTGACCCAAATCCAAATCCTAAAACGTGGAATAAAATGTGTTTCGGATTGCGGGTGCATTTCATGTGACGCGATCCAAAGACACGTTTTAAACGACGTTCAATCTTCTTTAAAATTAATTAAAAAGCGGTAAATAATTTAAAATTGCACTATAGGTTGAAACATGTATTAAAATCAGGTAATAAGCCAATTATGATAGTTTAAGCGACCGTGCTAGAACCACGGAATCCGGGGGTGCCTAAGACCTCCCCCCGGGTTAACAGAATTCCTTAGTCAGAATTTCTGGTTCGCAGACTTCATTTGGAAAGTCAAAAACTTCCTCGATTTGGGATTCAAGATAAACCGGTGACTTGGGACACCAGAAACCAAACCTATCCCAAGTGGCGACTCTGATCATTAAATAATTCCATTTCGAATAATGTCACTTAAATTGGAAAAACTCCCTTATACACTATCCTTCCGGGGGTTGCATGTAAAAAAGGAGGTGTGACAGCTCTGGCGACTCTGCTGGGGATCCAAACCCAGAACTTCGGTTCAGGGTTTAAGAATTCGAGCTTAGAATTGCTGTTATGATTGGTTATCTATTATCTGATTTTCCTACATGTTTCATGCTCAATGTGCTAAATGCTTTACCGCTTTGATATTTGTTGAATTGTATATATAAACTGCTACGAAACCCTTCCTCTTTCCGAGTCTTCTACATCATGGAGAAGGGTGCACTTCGTGTGACTTCTCTTCTGTTTAGAGTCTTATCCCATTTAGAACGAGGTTCGGACAAGTTGCTAAGCCCGCGGAGCTTCTGTACTCCCCGGTACGCTCGCCCCCCTCGGCTCGAGTTGTCCGCTCGGGTAAGCCAGGTCTAGAACATAAACCCAGGTTTTAAAACCTAGTATAACAAAGCCTCATCGCCGGATCCCTAGTAGGAACGTTTGTTTGCATCACGTGCATTTGACTTAGGGGACTCAACACAGGGGTTGGATCCGTCTAGGACAGGTGACCTGAAATGAANGGGGTAAAAATATTGAGGAGGACCCTAAACATTGAGGCTAGGGGTTGGTTGACTTTTGTTTGCAGTCGGTTGGACCCTACCACCCATGACCAGACCATTCCACTCCACCGGGCTGTATTGGTTGCTTCCATCATGGCGGGGTACCCCATTAATGTGGGGAATGTGATGACCCGCATTATCTCCTTAGTGGGTGCAGAGCACGACCGGAACTACCCTTACCCCAACGCCCTCTCTATGTATTTCTGGGACTTGGAGGTGGAAAAGAAGTCCTATGATGTCAAGGCCAAACCAGTAGTTCCATTTTCCTGGTATAGTTTGAAGGGGCCAGACAACTCCAAGGACAAGAACTACAAGGCGCCTGCCTCTGCCCCAACTGGCCAGTTTGAAGAGCCAGTTGTGGTAGAGGCCCCCTCTGAGCCTGCCTCCACTACTGCAGCTATGCCTCCAGGACCTTCCACTACTGCTGACTTGCCTCCAGGTCCTTCTACCTCAGCTGGCCCGGAGATTCCATCTTCCCGGGCCCATCCTATCACTGCCCACCGGCTGAGCCAGACGCTTCAGAACCTGAACAACTGGATGTATACAGATTCATCCAAGTTGTCTACCTTGACCTCCACCATTGCAGCTCTGTCAGCTCCTCAGCCAGTACAGGTCCCACACTCCATTGAGGATGCATTGAAGAAGATACTAGAAAACCAGGAGAAGATTCTCAGTACCCAGGCTGATTTGGCAAAGGCTGTGGATTCACATGGCAAGGCTCTAAAGGAGCTTGCCAAGGAGCACAAGAAGCTGCGCAAGACACGGGCATCCAGGGAGTCCGTAAAGGAGTTGAGAGCAGATGTGGATAGACTGAAGGCAGACCAGCTGCCTTTGGACTTATTGTTTGAGGACCTAGCTCCAACAGCAGTTCCACTAGCAGCCACAGATCCGGAGTAGACATAGAGGCCTCCGAAGAGGAGGAGGACTATCCCTAGAGCAGATGATGCCATCATCCAGTTGGCGGACCCACCGGAGGCTTCCTCCAGTCAGCCACCGGATGTACCAGCGCCAGAGCCAGTACAGGTCCAATCCCAGGTCCCAGCAACTGAGCAGCAGGATACCGGGAACCAGTCTGAGGTTCCCGAGCATACCGAGGACCCAGAGACCACACATGCTCCTATGCAGACGGACGAGGCTTAGGGAGTCTTCATATCCTTTACTTATTACGTTTTGGTGCTTATTTTGTTAGTTGGCATTGGGAACAATGCCAACTTTTATTCGAGGGGGCGCGCCCTTCATTTTTGGGATGACTGTACATATTGATACTATTTTATGCTTTCTTGATTTTTCATTTGGTCTGTATATAATCTTGCATTTAGTTACTTTTAACGTACTTTTTATCTTTCCTTTGGTCTGTATATAAAGTTACATCATTGTATATATTCATTCCCCGTTGTATATTCACTCCCCTATTGTACATATTCATTCTCTTTTCTATTTTCGCAAATTTTTTTCATTTTTAGCTTCTTATATAGGCTCGTAGCCTTTTGTTTTGCTTTGGATGTTTTAATAAGCCTTTGGTTTTCTTAATGCCACGGTTCTTTCCAAAGGTGGAGTTTTGTGTGAACCGGGTGGCTCTTACCAATGATAGATGGCGTGACAACCTTCTTAAGGGTTTGAGTCCGTTTTTGTTTTTGTTTTTGGTAGTTTATAGTTAAGGGTACCTCAAGCAAAACTTCACTTGGGCCTAACACATTTGCCTTTGATCCCATGGTCAAAGACAAAATGTTGTGTTTAGGATGGTGAAAGTTGTGGCCTTGAGACTCTTGCGTTGGCCGATAATCATCAAGTGGATTTTCGGGACCATTGTGTGCTCAAATCGTATCTAAGGTTGTTCTGGGCCCTTGACTCGATGTCTTTAGCAATCCCCTAGCTTGTGTGGTGAGAAATCGAATTGCGAGTCCAAGTCCCGAGCCATTGGTCTAGAACTTGCCCGAAATGTTTGTTGAGGCGAAATCTTAAGTGAAATTTGACTTGGTAAGTGATTATAGGCTCTCCTTGATCCAAATGATAGTTGAACAAATTCCATAGCCTACCAATGATATGATCCCTAGTTAACCCTTTTGAGCCTTAGACCTTTTTCTTTCAAGAACCATGTTACAAGCCTATACCCGATCTAAAAGATACCCTCTCTTGGCACCCGATCTTTCCTTGAGCACATGGAAAAAGTGTAAGTTAGGGGGGAGAGACGAAGATTGCAACAAAGAGGTAAAAAGGCACAAAAGTGAAGAAAAGGAAAGGCAATGAAAAAGAAAGAAAAGCAACAAGACAAAAGGAAAGTTCAATGTGAAAAAGAATAAACAGGGATTCAAGAAAAGCAGCGAAAAAGAAAGAAAGGTGTGGAAAGTTGAAAAGAGGAGAAAAGGTTTGAAATGCATAAGAAAGAGTGACAATGTGTCTCTCTAACCCTTTGGAAAGAGGTGAAATGACTCAAAGAGTCAAGTGAATTGTGCCAAATGAATCAAAAGAAGTGCTTAAGGGATGATGGAACCCACTTACCAAAACATTTCCTACCCCGAACCAAAAGCCTTCACAATGACTCCACAATAGCCCTATATGATCTTGAGTTGAATGAAGCTTACATTAGTGCATACTTACATAAGGGGCAAGCATATGGTGCCTAGAGCCGGACTTGTGACCTTTCCTTGAGAAAGATGAGTGAATTCCCATTAACCTCGTTTTGTGTGCCACTATTCTAAAGGTGAGGTATGCTTAGGGAGAGTTGAGGATGTGTGAGTTTGGGTTACACAATGACCAAAGTAATTGAAAGAGTTCTTTGATGTGTTGAGTCAACTCTAGATGCTCTTGTGTCATACTTCATCCATAGTTGTTCAAAGTTTAAATGTTGTTAATGATTCATTCGTATTGAGGGCAATTGTTAGTCCCAATTGATGCTTGTTGAGGTTACTTTAGGATAGCTGGAAATTCTTGGATTTTACCTTAAGGGATGGGTCCTATTTTGTTTGCTTGAGGACAAGCAAAAGCTTAAGTTTGGGGGAGTTGATAACTAGGGATTTTAACGTGTTTTACGCTCCTTCTTGCTTACGCTTTGGTTATAAATTGTTACAAAATAGTCCCAAAAGTCTCATAAGTGTGCTTGATTGCAGGTTTGATCGACAAAGTGACGAAATGTCAAAGATCGGCTCAAAGGGAGTGAAACCTGCTCAAGTATCAAAGACAAGGCAAACTGAGGGCAAAAAGGCCTAGTGCGGCCGCATTCGACTTTGTGCGGTCCACACTAGGTAGATTCAGAGAGATGGCAAAACCAGGCTTCAGGCAACGCGACCGCATTACACATTGCGCGGTCACCGGTGAAGGCTCCGCGGTCGCACTACCACTTTGTGCGGTCCGCGGAAGAGAGATTCAGAGAGTTAAAAATTGCCATGGTTCAAGCCGTGCGGTCTGCGGTCATACTTGTGCGGACCGCGTTAGAGACCTCCGCGGCTGTGGTCCATTCTACGCGGTTCGCGGAGCCCAAGTTCAGAGAGCCTAGATTTGAAGTCCAAGAGCCTAGTGCGGCCGCGGTCTATTTTGTGCGGCCCGCACTGACCCCGCAGGGGCATTTTTGTCCAATTTTTCCAATTTAGTATAAATAGAATCTTTTTCCATTTTTAGGGTATCAGTTATTTTATTTCAGCAGCTGCGCTCGTGAGAACATCATCTGTAGCCATTTTTGGCATCTTAGCTTACTTTTAACAATAGATTCTTGTATTTTACTTTAGTGCTTAATTAATATGTCATCCTTTTCATCTATTTTTCTATTTTCTTGTTCAAGCATGAGTAGCTAAACCCATTAGCTAGGGTTGTGGCTCAACCCTAGTGTGGGTAATTGATTTGGTGGTGTGATTTAAGGTTAGATTGACTATGGGTGTTTGTATTTAGGTCAATTTTATGGTTTAATTTATGAATTGGTGGTTGCAAACACTGATTTGTGCTAAGTTGACTTGGCTCTTCTTGAGAGAGAAAGCCTAAGTCTCCAAAATTGACCCAACAAGAAATTGGGATGGACTCAAGAGAATTGATAGTTCCAATTAAAGGGTTAAACTTAACCCTCGAGAGAGTAATTACCCGACTTGAACCCTAGTTGCTTGAGCTAATTTTGCTACCCATTTGGTCTCGAGAGAGTCAACTGGGCAAAATCATTCTCTCTACCGAGAGGTGTGAGAGTGGATAAAATTGTGCAACGGTTATACATATTTCCCCAATCATGTCAATCAAGCTTTAGAAGCAATTACCCGTCAATTAGCCACCTAGGTGAAAGCCACTACCCTAGTGCCCCTTAATCCATTAGATACAACTCTTAGCAATTATCTCTTAGCATAATCTAGTTCATTCCTAATTAGTAGTTTTATAATAGTAGTTTATAAAAGAAAACCCAAAAATGTTGGAAGTGACATTTGGAACAATTACACGATTCTAGACTAGATAGATACATCAACTCCCTTTCTAGCTCCCTGAGGAATTCGATCCCGACCCTCATATCGGGTAAGAGCTATTGCGACCCTCTCTTGCTACCTTTTATTGGTGTGGAGTAGGCAGTGATCAGCTGCCTTAGTCAAGTTTCAAAGATCACAAGGTGTGTGATGCATGTGTAAAAGAAAAGCAAGTCATGTCCTCCTTCAAGCTCAAAAAGGAAGTTATCACCTCAAGGCTACTTGATCTCCTCCATATGGATATGTGTGGACCTATGAGGGTGCCAAGTAGAGGAGGAAAGAAGTACATTTTCATCATAGTGGATGACTATTCTAGATTCACCTGAACCTTATTCCTCATGACCAAGGATGAAACTTTTCCAATGTTTGCTGCTTTTGTGAAGAAGATCCAAGTGAAGATGAGCCACAATATCGTGTGTATAAGATCTGATAATGACACAGAGTTCGACAATGCAAAATTCGACAAATTCTGCGCTAAAAATGGCATAAGTCATAATTTTTCAGCTCCAAGAACACCTCAACAAAATGGTATTGTGGAGAGGAAAAATAGGACTTTTGAAACATGGCGAGGACAATGCTAATTCACAGTGGCATTGCAAAAAGTTTCTGGGCAGAAGCAGTTAACACTGCATGTTACTTGGTGAACATGTGCACGATCAGGTCCCTCCTGAACAAAACCCCGTATGAACTGCTGAACGGGAGGAAACCCAAGCTAACTCACTTAAGGACATTTGGCTGCAAATATTTTGTCCTCCATAATAGCAAGGAAACACTTGGAAAATTTGATGCCAAACTAATGAAGGAATCTTTCTTGTCTATTCATCACAAAGCAAAGCTTACAATGTGTTGAGGAAAGCATACATGTGATAATTGATGAATCACACTACCTATGTATTCAAACTTGACAAGGCCTTATATGGGCTGAAGTAGGCTCCTCGTGCATGCTATGAAAGGTGTCCAAATTCCTCCTTGAAAATGATTTTACGAGAGGAAAAATCGACAACACCTTATTTATGAAGAAACGGGGGAGGAACCTGCTCATTGTACAAGTCTATGTTAGCGACATCATCTTTGGTGCAACAAAATGATTCTTTGTGTGAAGAGTTTGCAAAGCTCATGGGAAGTGAGTTATAAATGAGCATGATGGGGGAATTGAATTTCTTCTTGGGTCTACAAGTTAAGCAAACCCCAAAGGGCACAATGGTAAGTCAGTAAAAGTACATTAAAGAGCTTCTAAAGAGATTTTAGATGGAAAGTTCAAAGATCATTGATACTCCTATTGCCACTACCACTCGTATGGACATGGATGAACCTAGTTCTCCTATAAGGAGACCATGTACAGAGGTATCATTGGGTCACTCTTGTATCTAACAAGAAGCAGACTAGATATCGTATTCAGCCTAAAATTATGTGCTAGGTTTCAATCTAATCCAAAGGAATCTCATCTGAAGGCCGCCAAGAGAATCCTAAGGTATCTCAAAAAGAACGCAGGACCTGGTTCTCTACTATCCCTTAGGAGACAATTTCGACTTGATCGGGTATGCTGACGCTGATTATGCTAGTTATCTGGTGGATAAAAAAATCACTTCTGGCATGGCACATTTTCTGGGATCGTGTCTTATTTCATGGGGTGCAAGGAAACAAAACTCAGTGGCTTTTTCAACTGCAGAAGCTGAGTATGTTGCAGCTGCCTCTTGCTATGCTCAATTACTGTGGATCAAGCATCAATTAGAGGACTTTGGTGTATTTACCGATTGTGTGCTATTACTGTGTGATAACACCAGTGCTCTCAACATGGCAAAGAACCCAGTTCAGCATAAGAGAACAAAGCACATTGATGTGCGACATCATTTTCTCAGAGATAATATTGAAAATGGGCTTATCTGCATGAAGTTTTGCAGACAGAAGATCAAATTGCAGATATCTTCACCAAAGCACTGAGCAGAGAGCACTTTGAAAAGAATCGAATGGCACTGGGGTTGATAAAATCAAACAGAGCACCTGGTTCCTTAATGACTAGCTATGAAAGAAATGAACAGGTAAAACAACTAAAAAGTGTTTTTTGGCAAGTTCTAACTCATTTCTGTACCGTTATAGGTAGACACACATGGAAATAACAGAGCAAATAAGAAGCTAATGTATTGCATTTTGGTAAAAGGATGAGGCTCACATTTACAAAATTTGTCAGCGAACCTGGTTCCCTTGACACAGGTTAGTAGTTCCTTTGTACTCTCATGCATAACTTTTAAACGGCTGAGAAAGTGCCACATCATTAAAATGTCAGTTTCTCTTTCTCCCTTCTTTAGAACCCAAACGTCGTACCCGTTACTAAACGACTAGTCTACCCAAAAAATCAATACCCACTATTAACCGGTCCCTCACCCTCTTTAAGTAAACCCAAACGCTGTCTCTTTCATCACTGTTCACATCAAAAGCCAAAATTTCCCTTTTTCTCTCAACAACCAAATACTTCTTTTTCCTTAAGTTCTCACTAAAAATCTCCACCATGTCTGAGAATGTAGAAGCCTCAAACGTTCCCAGTGTAGTCCCCACTGTGTCTTCATCTCACGAAGCACATGTGATAGAGTCTAAGTCCCCTATGCCACCCAATCCAAACCCTACACAAGACTCCCAACCACCCTGTTTCTTCTCCAATCCGATCGAGTTCTGATTCTCTTCGGAGTCACAAAACTACGAACCCAAAGTGGTTTCTGGCTGTGACCTCTCCTTCTTCCTCGCCGAAAAAAATAGCCGAGGGAGAAACAATATAGGGAGAAGAAAATCAGGAAGTCTCCAGCCTGCAAGTTGAAGAGAGCTCTAAGGCACAACAGAGTGTGGTTCGTAATGGTGAAGAATCGGCTCCGATTACCCCAAGCCTTGATTTGAATGTTACCGACCCTACAGGTAATATTCCTTTTATGTCTTCTGAATCTACTTTGGGGTTAAATGAATAGGAGGCCATAGAGATTTGTTGTTAATAACTGCTAAAGGAAATTTAATTGGTGGTTATGAAGGTGTTATTGAGACCATTGGCTCTCAGGGGGAAGGTGATAGTCTACAGGTAAAGGGTAAGGAACTGGTGCCTCTTGAAAATTCGGCACCTGAAAGTACTACTAGGGAACCATATGAGGGACCTGATGCCTCATCCCAAAGGAGCCCTTTGCTCCTACTTGGGATGAGACCCCATGTTCTTCAAAAGCGCCCCAGGTCAGTACTAATCCCGCTCTCTCTCCTCATTTCGATGTTGAGCCATTAACCATCGTTGTTCCTAAGACGAGATCTCTTTTTGAGGAAGAGAATAAGGATAGTGAGGAAGATTATGACAATATCTCTGTTGCTAGTTTTATTATTTCTAGGAGTAGTAGGGCAACTCCTAAAGATCCCACTCCTAAAAGACCTACTACTAGGCTGCAAAAGAAGGAAGCTCTTGAATCAGTTCTGAAGAAAAACAAAGAAGAGAAGAAGAAGAGGAGGTTGATGAAGAGTGGAAAGGTGGTAAATGAAGAGGTAGTGCCTCCAACACTTGTTGTTGATATTGATGAAGAGGTTAATGAGGAACCTGGTTCCTTAATCGTAAGTCCTCTAAGAAACCTACGGTTCCAAGACCTAGGAGAGAGTCATCTGCGAGAATGGTGGAAGTAAAAAATGTTGAGGTAGAAGAATCTGGTGAGAAGGTGTTTGAAAAGTCTGGTGAAAAGGTGTCTGAGAAATTGACTGAGAAATCTGCATAGAAAGGGAAAAGTATGAGAAAGTTTGTGAAAAGAAAGGCTGGTGTCAATGAGCAACCTGGTTCCTCCAAGAAGGACAAGGTGAGTGTGGCCAAGGATGAAGGAACAGAAAACCTGAGAAATCAGAAGGTGTTGTGGGGCAGAATATTTGCTCCCGATATTCTTGACATGACAGGGATGTGCCAACTGGTTGATATTTGTGAATTTCAACAGTGGACACATTTGTTCACAAATGAGAGTCCTAAGGTGTATGAGGCATAGGTGCGCAATTTCTATGCAGACATGTTCACGGTCGAAGATGACAACGTCTGCCTAAAGGTGAATGGTGTTGACTTTGTGATGGATGAGGTTGTGTTGGGGACAATTCTAGGAGTGCCTACGGGTGGAATATCATCTATTGAGTGGACCTATTCTCCAAACTTCAAAAATGCCATTTTGAAGGATGATGCAGTACAACAAGGGGAAGGGGTACACAAGAAGGCCCTCCTTCCAATGTACTAACTGTTGTTTGAGACAATGAACAAGGTTTTGTTCCCACGCGCAGAAAGGCATTCCTTTACGTGACGGGCAGACATGTTCCTCATGGAAGCACTGGATGCCTACTCCACTATCAATCTGGCCGGTATCATGATTGAGCACATGAAGAAAGTGGCAAATTTTAAGGATGGTAATCACGAGTTGCCCTATGATTTCCTACTGACTAAGGTATTTAACTTCTTCAAAGTTCCTTTGGGAAAAGTTACAGTGGGTACTCGCAAGAAAACCTTCTCCAAGGCCACCTTAGAAGGGTGTGAGTGCATCGATAAGAAAGGAGGGGTTGACAGCAATTCCATTATCTCTCAACTGATTGAAGCTTAGAATATTGCCAATGAAGAGATAAGGAAGTTGAAGGCACAAAATGTTATTCTTGAGGGACAACTTAGTCAGGCCCAGGAGGCACCTGGTTCCAGCAGTACACAAGGCGCAGAGGTTGCCCGTCTGACCAAGGAAAATGCTGATATCAGGAAACAGGTCGAGGACCTGAAGGAGAGGTTTCTTAACGAGCAAGTGTCAACAAATGCACGAATGGATATCCTCCTTAGAACCCTTACCTCTTCATCTCTGCCTCCCCCTTCCAGTGCTCCTTAAAATCGTTCCCTTCCCAGTGTCCAGTTCAAAGTTGTCTGTCCTCTATTTTGGTCCCTTTGTTTTGATGTGTCTAGTGGTTGGTACTTTTTCTGCTATTTTATCTTGTGGATGGTTGTGTAACAAATGGTACCGCTAATTCTATTTTTCTTTCTCTAAAATTAATGAGTATCTCGTCCTTTTCTTATGCATGATATGCTTTTTTGCTCTGTCTTTAGCCATGTTTGTGTGCACACATGTGGCATGAGTTAACCATGCTAGAATTCTTTCTGCTTATTACTTGTGCATAATCTTTTAATGATGCCAAAAAGGGGAAAATTAATTGAGAGGGAACAGGTTCAGGGGGAATATAGAAAATATCGTATGATACTCTGGTTCTTAGGGGGAACTTCGATTACAAATTTGTCATAATAAAAAAGGGCGAAATTGATAGGTTATGTGTCCTGTTATGTTTTGATGATTGAACAAACTTAATGATAAGAACAAGATGAAGAACCTGTTCCACATACTCAAAGTGCTCAAGAACAACAGTCTCATGTCTGGGACATGTTTCAACAATTCAGAGTCAAAGAAACAACAGAGGGAACAGATGGACAACAGATGGACATCAGTTCCCTTGCTGACTGTACCAGTCAACTCCCCACAGCTATAAAGTCGCTGCAACTGTTCCTCTGCACACACACAACAGTTCAAACAGTGCAACAGTCACTTTATGGGGAATGCCCTTGTACCAAAGATGCTTGCATCATCCAAGTGATGCCACTTGTGTAATATTAACATGAAGCAAAGGAAAAACAAGACACTTGCACATTCCAGAATTAATCAAGCTTTCTCTCACGTGCGTTGCCAACTTGCAAGTGACTTTCAGGGCTTCAAGAACAAAGAACATCATAATGAAGGATCAGTTTCCTGCACCGAGTCATTACATGTCCTTAGCTATGTTATACCTTTGTTAAAGTGATTTGTTTGTAATTCCTACTTACCTTATCTAGAATCATTCTGTAGGAAACCTTTTGTAAAACCATAAACCTTGTGTTTGTTTCTCGGCTAGAGTTAGTCGACTTGTAAGCTTTGTAATAGAGTTACTACAAATGGGCTTGTAATAGAGTTATTACAAGTGAATGAGGGATTAAGAGTTTAATTCCTAGGATACAATAGTTTGTAATATGAAGTTTGCTCAGTAGTGAAGTTGAAATCCTACGAGTGTAGGTCGTGATTTTTAATCCCGTGAGCTGCGAGTTTTTCACGTAAAACTCTACCGTGTCATTTACTTATTGCCGTATGTGTGTTCTGTGGGAACTAATAGAGAACCAGGTTCTCTATATAGTTTGGTGGACCCTTAGTTTCTTTCACCTTTGAACTCTAGAACATTAGACAAGTACAAGAACCAAATATCCTTATACCATGTATGTTTCCATTGTTCTTAAAATTATATTGTATGGTGTTGTAAACCCGCTGTAACTCCGTTGTTATATAACCATGAAAAATCTCAATTTTTATAACCACGGATTTGGTGGTTTTTGCGTGGTTACTCATAAAAATGCTATTAAACCACAATCAAACGAAAAAACCCACAATCAAACGATACAATCTATCCACATTGTATTTATTAATACAGTACAAACAATCCAATACGATACTATACATTATGAAACCATGAATAACGACCATCCAAACATGCCATTAAAGGTGCTACCCGTATTAGTCCTTAATAACTGTTTATTTCCTCTTTGCTCTTGCTTAACACTTCTTCAATAATGAGTATACGTACCTACATTGTACCTGAGAAACTTCTAACTCATGTATACATATATAATACATGAATCTCCCTTGCACTACTTTTATAGTTTTAACGGAAAAGGGTTCAAAATGCTCTTAAACTATTGGAAAAGGTTTAAAAATGATTTTCATCTACCTATTGGGCTAAAAATACCCCTCCATCCACCATTTTGGTTCACTTATGCCCTTTGACCGTTAGGTCAATGCTGAATTAAAAATAATTACTTAAAAAAAATATTTTGCAAAATATTTTCGTTTTTTAAACTAATGCACCAGTAGTCCACTAATTTAGTAAAGTCTTCTTCTTTCTTTTTTCAGTTTTTACAAAAAACAATTCACAGTTTTTTAAAAAAAAATATATTTTATCATTTTTATCAGTTTTTTAAAGATTTTTTTTTTTAAAAACTGAAAAAAAAATTTGTAAAAACTGAGAAAAAAATTGTTTTTAATAAATATTTTCGTTTTTTAAAAACTGAAAAAATATTTTTGTTTTTTAACAAAATATTTTTGTTTTTTTAAAAACTGAACTTTTTAAAGAAAAATGAAAAAATGAAAAAATATTTTTTCAAAAACGCAAATATTTTGTTGAAAATATTTTTTCAGTTTTTAAAAAACGAAAATATTTTTGTTAAGAACAATTTTTTTTTTTAATGTTTTTACAATTTTTTATTCTTGTTTTTACAAAAAAATGCTTTAAAAAACTGAAAAAACTGAAAAAAAAAATATCTTTTTGGAAAAACTGATTTTTTCTTTTATAAAAACTGAAAAAAAGAAGAAGAAGACTTTACTAAATTAGTGAACTACTAGTGCATTAGTTTAAAAAAAAACAAAAATAATTTGCAAAATATTTTTTTTAAGTAATTATTTTCAGCATTGACCTAACGGTCAAAGGGCATAAGTGAACCAAAAAGGTGGATGGAGAGGTATTTTGGCCGAATAGGTGGATGAAGGGTATTTTTAAACTTTTTCCAATAGTTTAGGGGCATTTTGAACCCTTTTCTTTAATACAATAAACAGGGATTCTAATTTAAATGGTATGGGGACATTTAACTCTAAAAGTATTAAATTTAAAAAAAGAATTATAGCCTTAAACTGAGTAAACAATTTAATTTTATTCAGAAAATGAGTTTTCAAAAAGAAAAAAAATGACCGTCACTGAGTTGTTTTACGTACAACTAAAAAGATAGAATTACACTTGAAACTACAAAAGCTTTTATGCACTCAAGTTGCACACATAGGACAAACTGACACACAGAATCCCGGTATTATATTCGTGGTACACTGCTAAATGCATGATACCAAATTTTTGCTGAAGTCATGGGACCATGTTCACAAAAAAAAAGGAAAGTTGTTATCTAGTCTTTTTCTATTCTGCTCTATTTATTTTATTGAAGAATGTTTTAATTCTATATATTGATAATATAAAAAAGTTACTGTAATAGATAACTAGGTTATTTAAAAAATAATTACAGTAATTGTTCGTAATAGTAAAATTAGTAACCTGGAAAAAGAGATAGCTTAGTACTCCATAACCAGTAAAAATATACTACTAATATAAAACTAAGGTACAATATAGCTTAAGAACGTGTTTGAATTGACTTTTAAGCTGGTCAAATAATCTTTTAAACTCTTTTTAGTTTATTTAAATGTTTGACAAAGTTAAAAAGTGCTTAAAATTAATTTAAAATTACTTAAAACAAGCCAAAAGTAATAAGCTGGACTACCTCAACTTATTACTTTTTGGCTTAAAAATTATTTCTGCTGAAAAATCCATTTCCAAACAAACTCTAAATTGAGGCATGGAGCTAAAGTTTAGGTTACATTGAGCCCATAAATTTTGCTTTAAACTCAATATTTTTCTTAAGAAAATATTAAATACTGCTCTGAATCCCACTTGTTACGCTGTGTGGCGGCTAGTTCGCGTCAGGGAATCAGATTGGTTATCTGTTAAAATAAATAATTCCAGTCAGAAAATCACATGCATATCCCAATCATATTGTATTATTGTGCTAGCGTTCATGTACCGTATAAGGAAGAGCTTAAGTAGCTGTGCTTGTCAGTAATTACACTAGACAAAACTCAATTGAGCTACTTACATATTCTTACTTTCTTTGTCTTAATTATATATTACTAGCCAAATGTTATCAACATTAGTCAATTAGTTATTTGTAGCAAAAAAAGGTTAAATTTATGTTTTTTTTTGAGTGGGTGTTATTAGAATAGATTGAGTACATCTTAAGAAGTTTGATCTCAGTTTTGAGATGATTTGGTGGAGTTTTGAAGTGCTTGAATTAAAAATTCAAAATAGAAGATGAAACATGAAAAAATGATATGTATATCATATGTATATCCATGTATACCTGTGTGTGATACATATGTGATAGAAAAAAATTTGAACTCGATTTTAACTACAAATTTTGATTCCAAATCACCTCCAATCTTCCTCAAAATTTGTATATTGACTCGTCTATATGTTTTCAATGAATTTCAACCGTACTCATTAAAAAAGATCTTTTTTTTTTGCTTAGAATTTTGGAATCTTGTGTATATATATTTTGTATTTCATCACCTTGTTTGCTACCTTATCCATGAAATTTTCTTTCTTGCATCTAATATTGCTGATCACGCTTAAAAAATATAGAAGAAGATCTTTGCATGTAATTCTTGGAGAGAAAAAACCTTTTTTATTTGGGTTTTCAATTTTTATATGTGCTTGGCTATTTTTGCTAAGTCTTTGATGAATTGCTAGAGATTGATAAGTTGGAACTTATTTGGGACATTCGCATAAAATTCCCATTTTTACGTTGTAAGTATAACTTTTAGAAGTTTGACGAATATAATTCGAACCTGTTAACAAATCAATTTAACTTTTAATGTGATATTTTTCTATGGAATTAACTATTGGAACTATAAATTTAAATTTTTTAAAATTTCTACTTATATACAAGCTAAAGTAATGTTTTAAACTTCATGCCTAATTAAATGGTGTTTATAAAATGGGACGAATTGACTATATATACTTTGTGCATTTATTTGTAAATGTGATAATTTAATTTGTTTCAACTTAAAGATTTTAATTTCAACTTCAACGATCCTCCTCTTAATGAATGGTAAAAAGAAAAGAACAAAATTTTGACTAGAATTTACTAAAACGAGAAAATATCCTCATGAAAAAAAAAAAAACAAGAAACCAAATATCATAAAAGATACTCCTTCAGGTCCACAATAAGTGACCAATTTGTTTTTGGCACATCCATTAAGTAAATACTAAATTCTAGACAAAAGTAGTTAGTATGACTAAACTACCCTTAATTAAATGTTGCAGCATATAGTTAATGTGAGTAAAAGATTTTTTAGGGATACATACGTGAGGCTAATTTTGGAAAAACAAATTGAATTGTTTCTTGATTATATAAATGGACACTTATTTTGGACCAAAATAAAAAAGTAAATTGGTCACTTATTGTAGACCGGACGGAGTAATTTGTAGTGCAAGTTTGAAAGTAATGTACATTGGAATTTGGAAGTGATGAAAAATAGAAATTACAAGCAGGAAAAAATCAATTAATTTAACACACACACACAATAAAAAGATCCCCTTTAAAAGATATTCCATATTATTCTTGATACGCTATTCTCAGTAATCCTTATCTTAATTATTATTCTCAAGATAGCTTTGTGTTTAATAAGTTACCTAGGTTGCCGTAACCAAGTACAAAGATTAACCTTAAATAAAAAGGAATAAACAGCTGTTGTCGTTCAATCAAATCTCAAACTGAATCTTTCTTTTTAGGTTCTCTTAAGAAAAAGAAACCAAACACAACTCTCAAATCTCAATCTCCATCTCCATCTCTCACTTTTTCTCCTTCACAACCCTTTGTGCTTCCACTTTTACAGATTTGTTCTATTGTTTCATATATAACACACGTAAATAATTTGTTTTTTTTATTATTTATTGCATGGTAATAAAAGGATTTTATTTTGCATGATTGAATACATTAAATAACAAGAATATTAGATATGGGAATGAGATTAGACGAAGAATTTGGAGCAGATAGGGTGTTACAAATCGAAACAGACGATGAAGACAATGAGGCAGATGATTACAAGATTGAAGAAGACGATGAAGATAGTGGATCTGATTTTACCCTTCACTCCCCAGTACATGAAACATCTCATAGCCAAATTGGACCTCATGATTCTCCTACTTGGCCTCAAAGTTACAGGTATTTCTTTATTCTCCTTCTTTTCCTGTTTTCATGCACGTAAAATAAATGAATAGTAATACCTCTCAAGGGTGTAAATACCATTGGAGTCAAATCTTAGCATAAAAAAAAACGTTAGGTGATTTCTTTCCATCTGGATAAGATTTAATTGGCAAAGTCACACGTTACATGCACCGATGGGAAATAGCAAATACCCGGTGAATAGTCAAGCTGGTTTAGACACTACCTTTTTTGAAAGAAAAAAAAAAGGATAGTGACATCCCTTTTCCATCTGCGTAAGACTTGGTACACAAAATTACCTGGTGCATATGCGGGTAGGAGATAACAAAGTAGGTGGATAGTCGAGGTGCAAGGAAGCTGATTTAGACACCCAACTTTATATAAAAAAATGAGTAGTGACTTGTATAACTAGGCTTTTATGTGATCAGTCTTTAAATTTGTGTTGTACTGTTGTATATAGATTTTGCTCTCTGACTACTTATTAATATTAGTGTCTTACGTAATATAGTGTAGTTTGGTTATTTATCTATGGTTTTTGAATGCACTTTTTGAATTTCAATTAGCTATGAGAAGAAAGATGAGAAGATGGCTGTGAAAAATTATTCAAGAGTTTTGGTGTCCGATCCATATTTTTCATAGAGAAATCTCTGATCAAGGATAGAACTTAAGCTGTTTTGCATCATATATATCTAAGGGATTCCTAGGTTATCAAACTGACTGCAATCTTTTTCTGTTCACGAAGATCCCAACTTTCTAGAATATACACCTCCTCACTGTTATTTTTGAAAGTGAAACATATATTAGCCAATTTGTTATTGAATTTGTGAACATATTAGCTAGCTTTCTCATGTTCTTCAAGAAGTTGTTTATGGTCTACAAATAGGTGATAGTCCATAGGCTGAATGTACCTTTTTGCAGAGCAATAACATACAAACTTGTCTGACAAATTAACTTACATAAGACAAAAGCTTGTGAATGGTTGATAAATCCGTCATGTGCTTTTGGAGTTCTAATATTTGAGAAAGTATATTTTCACAATTTTGATACAAAAGTCCATTCTGAAAGAGAACATATATAATAAATACTCTGCTAATCTTTTTCTCTATTTCACATTGTTCTTAGGCATGCCTATATGTATTTGTTTAGCCTGTTTGGCCAATATTCACTGTGCACATATGCTGTGGTTATAAGTCTTCTTGGCATTCTTCTTGTGAATTTACTTGAAATTTGTTTACTCTTGTACTGAATCTTTTATTGAATATGTAGGCAGTCAATGGACATGTTCACAGGTGTGACACCTCCTACACTCAGCTTTTTAAGGGGCAGCTCCATCTTGAGGTCTCAGACTACGCCAACACCTCAACCTTCGATTTGTAAACCTCTAATTTCCTCTCCGCGCTCAGACAAGGAAGAAGTTCCAACCTTAACACATCCAACAAGGTTATCTGTAGTCTCTTCTGCAAGATTTTCAGCACTTGAATTGCCACCATCACAGCAGTGTTCATATACTCAATCAGTGCTAAATGGTAAGACATGTATCTTATCTCGTCGTTTATGTGCTTATTGTTCTACTATTAAAGTGGCCTATTTTTGTCCGGCCATTTTTGTCATTGTCAATTTGAGTCTAAAGACTATCCATTTTTTGTTGCACTATTTTACCATGTGTAGCATCTGAAAATCATGATAGAACCTCTTTGATTGCATACCAAACCATTAGAAAAATAAAAGTGTCTTCTGCTAAATGGATTAAAGCATTTTGCAAACAATCTATAGCCTATAATCTTGTGTAATTGAAGTATTTCTATATTTTGGAGCTGTATTTGTTGCATATTGCTGTCCTATAGGTACTAGTTTCCGAAAGTTCGTCTATGTTTCTCCAATATGTCCAGCTATTTGGCTAAAGTATCAACAGAGTTTCCAAGTACTTAATCATCTCCTCTCTATTCTCCTGTTTGTTCTAATGTGAATTGATCTTTCAATGCAGCGATAAATGCTCTCTGTGGCATAGGAATACTTTCGACTCCCTATGCACTCAAAGAAGGAGGATGGTGTAGCCTGTTCTTGCTGCTACTTTTTGGAATCATCACTTTCTACACTGGAACTTTGTTAAAAAAATGTTTAGACAGTTCTCCTGGTATTGAAACCTATCCTGATATCGGACAAGCTGCTTTTGGAATGCTAGGTCGAATATTTATAGCTGTGAGTATATATTGAGGACATATGACTAGTGATTTTATCAATTAGTAGAACAAGATTTTCATTGAGCTTTAACGTTGGATTTTCAATTAATGCAGGTAGCCTTATACGCGGAACTATATGTAAGTGTAAATAGTCTTTCCTAGCTTTACCAATTCTCGCTCTCTGCTACATTCTACTACTGTCTGTTGTTCATAACTTGGAATTATCGTTTCTTCTTTGCAGTCCTCTTGCATCGAGTATTTGATTATGATGAGTGACAATCTTGGCGCCATATTCCCAAGTGCTCGAATGGTCTTTGCTGGAATTCATCTGGATTCTTATCAAATGTGTGCTATCATTTCAACCCTTGTTATACTTCCAACAGTTTGGCTAAGAAATCTCAGTTTGTTGTCATACATTTCAGGTATTCGATCATTACATAATGCCTGTCTTGAAATTAGTTCAAAGCTATTCGATTTGTGCTAACATGTTGAATTCTGTGCTTGTAACTCAGCTGGTGGAGTGATTGCACTGATTGTTGTGGTGCTTTGCTTGTTATGGGTTGGCGCGATCAATGAAGTTGGATTTCACCCAGGCGGGACAGCTTTAAACATTGCAAAATTGCCCGTCACAATTGGTCTATATAGTTTTTGCTATGGCAGCCATTCAGTTTTCCCGAATATCTACTCATCAATGAAAGAACCTTCAAGATTTCCTTCTGTTCTTCTTATAAGGTGATTTAATACATTACTGTTTAAAATTGTATATCTGCAAATTGAAGACTTACTATTTAACTTGTGTTGGTTCATATCGATGCAGCTTTTCCATCGCCTTCTTTTCGTACCTTGGAGTAGC
This sequence comes from Nicotiana attenuata, assembly GCF_001879085.1. Taxonomy (NCBI): domain Eukaryota; kingdom Viridiplantae; phylum Streptophyta; class Magnoliopsida; order Solanales; family Solanaceae; genus Nicotiana; species Nicotiana attenuata. The sequence continues at coordinate 37,110,294 of NC_031998.1, read as the reverse complement.
AGTTTGTGGCTTCCTTATGTTTGGTGAACACACCAGTCCACAGTTCACATTGAATTTACCAGCAAAACTTGTTACTTCAAAAGTTGCAGCTTGGACAGTGGTAAGTATAATATTAACTTTAGTCTATGCTTTTCTCATTTTTGTTCATGTGAAATGCAACCTAAAAACTTGGACTGAAATCATTAAATATCTGGAATTAAAACTGTGTTTTGTGCAGGTTTTAACCCCTTTAACAAAATATGCCATAACAATTACACCAGTCGCGTTTGGTATTGAAGAATTCTTACCTTCACCTCAGCTTAGAACTTATGGTGTATCGATCCTCATAAGAACAATTCTGGTGTTTTCAACTTTGGTCATTTCACTAACAGTTCCATATTTTGGTAAGTATTTTCTTCTAACACTTTGCACTTGTAACAAATAAATAAGTAAGCTGTTTTACCACTAAGATATACATTTCTTTTTGAAACTTCATTACAGGTTCTGTAATGTCCTTGATTGGATCTTCACTAGTAATGCTTGTGGTAAGTTACCAAAGTTATTTCACTTTACTTCAATGTGAAGCTAGAAGGGGAGCCGTGGCGTAACTTGTAAAGTCGCTGCTATATGACCAGAAGGTCACGTGTTCGAGCCGTGGAAACAGCCTCTTGCAGAAATGCAGGGTAAGGCTGCGTACAATAGACCCTTGTGGTCCGGCCCTTCCCCGGACCCCGCGTATAGCGGGAGCTTAGTGCACCGAACTGCCTTTCTTTTTTTACTTCAATGTGAAGCTAATTAGCAAAAGAATCATAATAACATGGAATTTTCTTTTGCTTGCTTTGTCTCAGTCTCTGATCCTTCCTTGTGCATGCTACATTAAACTAAGCAAGGATAGAATCACACGATTTCAGGTATATTTTTGCTCCATATTTTCTAACTAGAGAAAAATAATTCTTTTCATCCCCAAGGTATGCTAAAAGTAATTGTTTCTTCCTTTTGTATTATTTTAGCTTGCAGCTTGCACTTTCATTATAATGGTGGGACTGGTTTCTGCTGTTATTGGCACATATTCTGCAGTGACAAGCATGGCCAAATAGCAAAACCTAATGGACAGAAACCACAATCTCACTTCTATTAGTTACAAGTTTCTTGTACACTATGCACAGTAGCATTGGTCAAAAAGCATAGATCAAATGTCAAAGTTGAAGGGGTTCTAAGGAATAGAGAAGGGCAAGTTAAACATTTGGTCAGTCACCCAAAAATAATTACATTCGATAGCCAATATACCAAAAATATACATGTCTATTTCTTGTATATACAAGAAAAAAAATATACATTCTGCCGGCTATTATTTCTGAGAACGGTTACGGTGAGAATCCCTTGAGTGATGATGAAATAGAAGTTGTAATTGACAGGAAATTAGATCTTGATTCGGCCCTTTGAGCCCTTTCTTTTGTATCTAATCATTGTAAGTTCAGTTCCATCACATTGTTACTTCATATGATTTAGCTGTTAATTAGACAAGAAAATTGTTGTCCCTCTCGGAAAAGTAACTACGGAATGAGTCTTCTCTTAGTACTAATAATCTAATTGTATCTAGTGTTTCTTATATCTTGCTATAATCGCTTATCTCGTCTAGTTTACTCCCTTTGTTCCAAGTTAATTATGTGACAGTTTTCCGAAAGCTAAATTGGATTACATCAACTTAATATTTTGAAATTAATATATTCACATACTACATGAAAAGTAGTATAAGTTGCAATTCAAGTCATGTCAAGTAACGAAAAAATACATTTTAAATTTGTTTTCAAGGGTTAGATAATTTGGATCTCTACAAGCGAAAAGTATCATATAAATTAGGACAAAGAAAGTATGAGTTGACAAGGAACGTTGAGGAAGTAGTACTTATTTTGGTCAATAGGATTGAGATATCATCCCAATCCTGCAGCTCAATTTCATATATCTCGATTACACTTTTTATGACTTCTCGTCAAGCTTTTGCAAAATATGAGTACTTTATTTTCTAATAGAAAAAGTATCTATGTTGGTCAATAGAATTTGAGTAAAAACAGGCAAAGATCACGTTGGCCCGCGACATAAAATATATATTCAGTAGCCGCAAAGTATACAAATTTATATACATTTGTATATTCCCTAAACGTAAATTATATTTTGCCATACATACAAAATGAGAAAATCCACCATATGACCTTATGAGAAATGGACTCAACATTTATTTACCAGATAAGGTGTTTCGAACCTTCTTAAGAAATTAATCCACCATATGAGAAAATATATCTACTTTCTATTCAATGTGCTTCACGACCTTTTACACTCAATTCTGATTATAAAGTATCCTTCCAAACATGCTCGTAGTATACAAGCGGTGTCATTCGACACTTGTATAAGGAAAATATATCTTATATATACTGTTGATTATAGAGCCCGGATCGAGGGTGAACATTTCATTAAGGCTGAACTGTTCTATTCGCGTGGTTTGAATTCAATTTTCTTTACTTGTTCAATCTAATTCAATTTATTGCTTTGTGTCAAATTAATCCACATTTTCTTAAAACCACTTACAAATTTAATTGTTATAGACAGTTTGGCGCCCACTGTGGGGCTAAGGATAATAGTGTTTATTTGATACAAACTTCTATAACACACCCTATTTTACACTTGTTCTTTGGAGCATCTTTGATTTTAGGTTAAAGTTTGAAATGTCGAACTCCTAGGCTGCCCCTCCAAACGTGGATGCTGAATCCGGCCACCATGGCGAGAATAACAATGTAGCACCCGGTAACGAGGTGCCCCCGTTGACCTCAACGGAGTTCCAGTTGCAGACCCGATCGACGCTAGCTCGCATGCGGCCATCAATGCATATTTGCCAACCGATCAGCATCCGCAGAGAAGTCCGATTGATTGCACAAAATACGCACGGCGACGAAGATGATGCGATCAACTTACGGGTGATCTTCGAAATATTACATGCCCAACAAGCAGCAATAGCCGAGCTCCAGAACCAAAGCCGCGCCCTGAGTAGGATTGAGCCCGAGCCATCACGGGACGTCACCCGCAGAAATGAACTGGTCACAGAAGTGCCGAATGAAAAAGAGTCGGGGGCCGACCCCGAGATCATAAAAATGATCGAGGAGCTGACAAAACAAGTAGAATCGGGCGAGAAGAAAATCAACGCCAATGACGAAAAAGTGGAAACCTATAATTCCAGGATCGACCAAATACCAGGAGCACCACCGATATTAAAAGTCCTGGATTCCAAGAAGTTTGTTCAAAAGCATTTCCCTCCGAGTATAGCTCCGAAACCTATCCCTAAGAAGTTCCGCATGCCCGAGATTCTTAAGTACAATGGAACGACCGACCCAAATGAGCATGTGACCTCCTACACATGCGCCATCAAAGGGAATGACTTGGAGATGACGAGATCGAGTCTGTCCTACTGAAAAAGTTCGGGGAAACTTTGTCAAAGGGAGCTATGATATGGTATCACAACCTACCTCCTAATTCTATTGACTCATTTGTTATACTTGCAGATTCCTTTGCAAAAGCACACGCCGGGGCTATCAAGGTCGAGACCAGAAAGCCAAACCTTTTCAAAGTGAAACAGAGGGACAATGACATGCTCGGAGAATTCGTGTCCCGGTTTCAAATAGAACGAATGGACCTGTCTCCGGTCGCGGACGATTGGGTCGTTCAGGCCTTCACCCAAGGACTCAATGTTCGAAGCTCGTTGGCCTCACAGTAGTTGAAACAAAATCTGGTAGAGTATCCGGCTGTTACTTGGGCCGACGTGCATAACCGGTATCAATCGAAAATTAGGGTCGAAAATGATCAACTTGGGCCCCCTTCCGGATCCGTTTATCCCCTTAGAGCCATCGACAGGGTTAAGAGAGACATTGATCATGAACCAAGATCAAGCAGGGATCGTTATCAACTGTACAACGGGGACCGAAGAAGTAACGGGTCTGGGAGAAACCCCGTGAGAAGTGAGAGGAGGAGTGATCGAGGTCAAAACAACCGGGGACTCATGAGTAAAAACAGTTTCGACAGGCCCATCGGGCCTAAGGAAGTGCCAAGATTATCGGAATACAACTTTAAGTCCCGAGCTCAAGAAAAAACTCATTCAATTCCTTATGGGTAACGTGGATTGTTTCGCTTGGTCGCACCTTGATATGACAGGGATCCCCCCGGAAATAACCACTTACAAACTGAGACTGGACGAAGTTACATCCAGTCAAATAGAAAAGGAGACCTCAGTCCGAAGTCAAACATGCATTCATCAAAGATGAGGTATCTAAAATCCTTAAAATATGGTCGATTCGGGAGGTTAAATACCCGGATTGGTTAGCAAACATAGTGGTAGTCCCTAAAAAAGGGAATAAATTAAGAATGTGTGTAGACTATAAAGATATGAATAAGGAATTCCTTAAGGGCTCTTTCCATTTTCCCAACATCGATCGCATGATCGATGCGACGGCCGGCCACGAGATCCTCAGTTTTCTCGACGACTATTCTGGGTACAACCAAATTTGGATGGACCTGGGCGACCAGGAGAAAATGTCCTTCATCACTAAATATGGTACCTACTGTTATAACGTAATTCCATTCGGACTAAAAAACGCCGGTGTCACTTACCAATGCCTAGTAAATCGGATGTTCGAAGAACAAATAGGAAAACTAATGGAGGTTTACATTGACAACATGTTAGTTAAGTCCCTGCGAGCAGAGGACCATTTAAAAAATTTACAGGAAACCTTCAACATATTGAAGAAGTACAACATGAAGCTGAATCCGGAGAAATGAGCGTTCGGAGTCGGGTCCGGAGAATTTCTCGGATTCATGGTATCCAATCGGGGGATCGAGATTAACCCCAATAAGATCAAGGCCATTGAAGACATTGTTGTAGACAACGTCAAAGCCATTCAAAGGTTAACTGGTCGCATAGCCGCCTTGGGTCGATTCATCTCGAGATCCTCCGACAAGAGCCATCGGTTCTTCTCACTATTGAAGAAGAAGACTAACTTCTCATGAACTCCGGAGCGACAACAAGACTTGGAGGAACTCAAACGGTACCTCTCGAGCCCACCTTTTCTTTACACACTCCAAAGGCAGACGAACAGTTGTACCTATACTTGGCGGTATCCGAGGTGGTGGTAAGTGGAGTCCTGGTCCGGGAAGAAGAAGGTACGCAATTTCCTATCTATTATGTTAGCAGAACTCTAGGCGAGGCCGAAAATAGGTATCCTTACCTAGAAAAATTGGTGCTCGCTTTGCTAAGCGCCTGAAGCTAAAACCATACTTTCAATGCCACCCTATATGTGTTGTAAATACTTACTCATTGAGGAACTTAATGCATAAACCCAAACTCCCAGGACGACTAGCCAAATGGGCCGTGGAAATCAGCGGGTACGATATCGAATATTGACTCCGGACCGCCATCACATCTCACATTTTGGTAGACTTCGTGGCCGATTTTACACTGGCCCTAATACCCGAGGTCGAAAGAGAATTGTTGTTGAACTCGGGGACTTCCTCGAGAATCTGGACCCTCTTTACGGACGGTGCCTCGAAAGCAAAGGGGTCTGGACTTGGCATCGTACTGAAGCCACCATCGGGAAATGTAGTTAGACAATCTATTAGGACTGTTTAATTGACTAACAATGTAGCCGAGTATGTGGCCATGATTGCAGGTATCGAATTGGCCAAAAGCTTGGGGGAAGAGGTGATCGAAGCTAAGTGCGACTCTCTCATTGTGGTGAACCAAGTTAATGGAACGTTCGAAGTCCAGGAGGAACGAATACAGAGATACCTAGATAAATTATAGGTAACATTACATCGGTTCAAGGAGTGGACCCTACAACATGTGCCTCGGGATTAAAACAGAAAGGCCGATGCTCTCGCTAATTTGGGATCGTCGGTCGACGGCGATGAGTTCAACTCGGGGGCGGTAGTATGACTTATGATATCAGTAGTGGAAGAAGGTCACGCCGAGATAAACTCAACAAGCCTAACTTGGGACTGGAGAAACAAGTATATAGAGTATTTGAAGACCGAAAAACTGCCCTCAGATCTTAAGGAGTCGAGGACTCAGTGTACGAAGGTGGCGCGGTTCAGCTTGCACGAAGATGGTACCCTGTTCCGGAGAATGTTCGATGGCCCACTCGCAATATGTCTAGGACCAGGAGATAACGAGTATGTTCTGAGCGAAGTCCATAAAAGGCACTTGCGAAAATCATTTGGACGCTGAATCATTAGTTCAGAAAATAATCAGAGCCGGCTACTACTTGATCGACATGGAAAAGGACGTAAAGGAGTTCGTACGAAAATGCGAAGGATGACAAAGGCATGCTCCGATGATTCACTAGCCCGGGGAGCTGCTGCATTTGATCTTGTCACCTTGGCCGTTCATGAAATGGGGAATGGACATCATCACCCCCCTTCCATGGGCACCCGGTAAGGCTCAATTTATATTGTTTATTACTGGCTATTTTTCTAAATGGGTGGAAGCCCAGACATTTGAGAAAGTGATAGAGAAGGAAGTCATTTTTCATCTGGGACCGCATAATATGACGGTTCGGAATGCCGGCCGAGATCGTGTGCGACAATGGGAAGCAGTTCATTGGCAGTAAAGTAAGCAATTTTTTCGAAGACCATAAGATCAAAAGGATCCTGCCAACACCCTACCATCCTAGTGGAAATGGGCAAGCGGAGTCCACGAACAAAACCATACTCCAAAACCTCCAAAAGAGGTTGACCGATGCCGAGGGAAAGTGGAAGGAAATATTTCCCGAAGTACTATGGGCATATCGGACGACCTCGAAGTCGAGTATAGGGGCCAGCCCGTTCTCGTTGGTTTACGGTGCCGAGGCTCTAATACCGGTCGAAGTAGGAGAATCGAGTCTAAGGTTATGATATGCAACTAAAGAATCAAATGACGAGGCCATGAATACGAGCCTAGAATTGTTAGGTGAAAGGCGCAAGGCTGCCCTCATCCGATTGGCTGTCCAAAAACAACGGATCGAAAGGTATTACAATCGAAGAGCCAACCTTCGACACTTCAATGTCGGAGACTTGGTGTTAAGGAAGGTCACACTAAGCACCCGGAACTCGAACAAGGGGAAATTGGGGCCGAACTGGGAAGGTCCATATCAAATTATCGAGATCACCCGAAAAGGATCGTACAACTCGGAACAATTAACGGTGAACGACTACCGAACAACTGGAATGAAACTCACTTGAAACGATACTACTGCTAAGGTACGACCCCATTCGTTTTCTTTTGTTTACATGATTGGACTAACATTTGCAGGTGATATTCAAGGAACGATGCAACTTTTAGTCCTGAAAGCACGCCTTGCACTCTTTTTCCCTTGAACCGGTTTTCTCCTAAATGGGTTTTTCGGCAAGGTTTTTAACGAGGCAACAGTGGGTCATGCTAACTTAGAATCGAAGACCGGTTATGAACCGATGTTAAGGATCACATTAACAGTATCCGAGGCTTTTCTATGATCGGCCTCGAACACTAGGGGCATCACCCTTGGATAATGATTTTAGCAAGGAAAGAAACTTCGTGCTCGAATAATCTAGGCTCGATCGATAGGATTTACTGTAAGGGCCAAACGGTCAAATGAACCGTGCCCACATAGACCGCTTGAGCCATGACACAAAGCTTGTACACATGTGTAACCTTGTATATTACACACATAAATGAAAGGAAGTTTCTATATTGCCGATAAATATTCTGCCCCATAAATTTTTTCCTTACATTTGGTCCACTAAAGACATTGAGCCCAAGGGCCACCTCACTCGGGGACTGCCGTCCAAGGCAAATTCGGACGGCCGGATTAGCGAAGCCCGGGGGCACAAAGCCTAGTAAGCAGTGCCCGAACTTTAAAGGCTACGGCCATCCCCATTCGGGAATGGTTGTCTAGGGTAAGCCTGGATGACTCGTGGTAACAAGACCATTGGGAAAAACTCGAACTAAAAAGGCTACGGCCGTCCTAGAACGATTCAGAGACGTTTGAGACCCGTAACCAGAACATAAGGCTTTCAAAATTTCTATCCGATTTAAAAGGCTACCCTCGTCAAATTGTAATCTAAAATATTCTAAGTACTTTTGGGGAAAGCTCCCGGTCATACCGAGTCCCCCACGAGTCTTAAGGAAAATAATATCAGGAACGAGGCCTGTTCGAACCTCCGAACAAGACCTAATTATTACGTGCTAAGACATTCGATATCTTTGCAATTGTAAAGGAAAAGCAAAAACGCTAGAAGTTTGTTGAAGGAAAAAAACCTTATATATATTAAAGCATTTTTACAAAGTCCAAACGGCCTCAACAAAGAATTTTACAAAGGCCAAACGGCCTTGACAAAAAAATATATACAAAAAGCAAAAAAGCAAAAACATCTGCAAAGGCATCTAAGCAGCCTGGTCCTCGCCGGAGCCCACCTCATCACCAAGACCATCGGGGTCTTCTCCGTCCCCGGATCCGCCCGAACCCCCGGAGTCATCTTCTTCCTCGAGATACGCCAATTTCTTAGCCTCGTCCTTGAGCCCCTTAGCACTTTCGATCTCGACTGATAAATCAAAACTCCAAGCATGAACCTCCTCGAGGGCCTCCCTTCTGGACTGCCACTTAACTTATTCGACAATGTCTTTCAGGCGGTCCTGGGTTGCCACGGCATCGGCTTTGTACTAGGCCACCATCTCACCGGCATCGGCCTTGGTTATTTCAGCCACCGACTTGGCCACTTTAAGCTCCTTGGAAAAAGTCTCTCGATCGGCAACAGTCGAGCTCAGTTGAGATTGGAGCTCCTCCATTTTCTGGGATCGTGCCTCAACCTTCTCCCTTTTTGCTCGAAGTTGATCCTCTGACGAGGCCAATTGCACTCGGACAGTCTCCTTTTTCGAGGCTAAACGGTCCATCTTGCTCTTCCACTCTTCGGCCTCGACCTTGATTACATCCATCTCAGTCCGGAGTTCGTCAATCCGATCAATCTTCTGTTGGACCTGCGGATTCTGAATATTAGTCACTGTGTCTAGCTCATCGTGGCTAACTTCAAAGATTTTTACTTGTTCCACCAGGTCGGCGTGTTCTTTCTGAGCCGCGTCCACCTCGGCTCGAAGACTTTTAGCTTCTCCTTCACGTTGCTCGCTGAGAAGTTCGTACATATCTCTCTTTTCAGCGAGCTCTTTGGCTTCGTCCTCGAATTGGCTCAGCTCATCTCGATATTGGAGGAAGGACTCATAGTGAAGCACCGAGGCCTGCAAATATGAGAAGAAAAATCAAGATCACCAATAACCAAAGATGAAAAATAAAAAGGTTTGGCAACACCTTACCCGGTTTAGCGCCTGTTGTGCTTCGCTGAACAGGCACGGAGAATCCACCTCGTTCATTATTTGCCTGGTCTTCTTTGTTCACCAGACACCAGAGGTAATTAGCTACCCCAATTGGTACGGAAAGAACCCGGGCATCCTCCGGAACGGTGATGATAATTGACCGCTTCCTACCAGGATCCGCACTCGGGGCAGGGTACCGATTGACCGGTCTTGGGCTCGAATTAGACCCACCTGCCTCCGTGGACGAACTCTTCCTCGGTACTTCTAAGTCAACTCCGGTGGCGTCCTCCGTGGCGGTGGAGTCCACGCCATCAAAAAAGCTTTAGAATGGGGCTTTACTGGCCCGGCGCACGAGCTTTATCATCCCTACTCAGAATATTCGGGGACTATACAAACGAAGTAGGTGATCCACAGTGAACCGGGAGGAGTCAATTTTGCTCACAAAAAACCGAAGGAGGATCACAATCCTCCACATTGAAGGATGAATCTGACCGAGGCATACCTCGTATCTCTTATAGAAGTCTATGATGACCTGGTCTACTGTTCCCAATATGAAAGGATAAGTGTAAACACTCAGATATCCCTCGACATGGGTGGTAATGGCCTCCTCGGGTTCGGGGACCACTGTGTGTTTATCGGCCCAGTTGCAGTCTTTCCGGACCGTAGGGAGGACTTCTTCGGTGATCGAGTAGATGAATCTCGAGACCTCCTCACACCGACCCTGCACGGAGGAAGGCTTTTCAACCTTAAAATCGTCATTGACCGAGCATCCCCCGGGGATGAACATCTTCAAGGGCGGTTCAGTTGTTGGCTCATCAATGGCCACGCCCGGAGCGGTCTCTTCGACCTCAGTGGCCGGCCGCTAGAAGGAGCCTCTTTCTGAGGAACAGTTTTGGAAGTCTTTGCCATTCTTTTAAAAAGCAAAATTGGAGGAGGATCTGGAAAAGATGAATAAAGAAAGGAAGTTAAAGGATTAGACTTGTTGGCTTGAGAAGAAGATGGGTAAAAAAAAATTCTTTACAAGACCTTGAAGTAACGGGGGAAAAAATGCTAAAGAGTATTGTAATTCTAAGGGTATGAGGGTAGAAGGTTTGATGTAAAGTGAAAATGAACAAAGGAGGGGGTTTTTATACTAGTTAGGCGACATTTCATGCCCAGGGATGGCCAACCGGCGGCCGACATGCATTTAATGCCATTATGACGTGACTGACGAGACGTTTCGCGTTTTTCTCGTTTCTGATACGACGTATCAAAGAATATAATGAATCGGGAAGCTCATGTCATTTCTCGTCAACCTATTCTCCGAGAAACGAGGGGACTATCTGTATACGGGTAAAATCGAGCTCATGATGCACCCCGGCCTCCGACAAGATAAGCCAGGCTCAAGACATGATGACAAGGGGCCGACATTGAGGCGAATGTCTCGTCGAGTCATTATCGGGGGCATGACGCCTGCCCCCGAGAATATCGGGGTCATAGTTCCGGATTGGTCTTGACCTTGAACGACTTTGAGGAACATTATCGGACGATAAGCATAGCCAGCGGAAGGCCTAAATATCCGTGACCGGCCGGATATCATGGAAGGGATCTCGGCACGTATCGATAAGGAGCCGGCAATCAGTTAATCAGAAGATTTTTACCTTCTATAGAGTTGTACCTAAGGTAAGACTATCCTAATATATAAAAGGGGTCTAATAATTCATGAAAAACGTTGTATCACACATTCCAAGGCAATATATCACTATAGTCATCAGTATTGACTATAGTGAGCCCGGATCGAGGGTGAACATTTCACTAAGGCTGAAACTGTCATATTCGTGTGGTTTGAATTCATTTTTATCTTTACTTGTTCAATCTAATCCAATTTATTGTTTTGTATCAAATTAATCTGCGTATCCTTAAAACCACTTACAAATTTAATTGTTATCTAATTTTGAGGGTTAACATATACGTGTATAAATAATACTCCTCCTTTTTCTGAATAAATATGTATACATAGGCTCTTCGATATCACTAGAGTCTCGTGTACAAACTCATTACAAACCGAATTGTAATAATATATCAACATCACTTGCGCAAAATCCTACATGTGTCATTGTTTATGTTACCAAATAAATCCATTTATCCATCACTGGAGAAACTAGAAAATGCGGTTTTGTGCAGCGATTTTTTCGTAACCCTCATAAGGAAAACTTCTTCCATTTTCCCCATCGGATATAGTTGATCCTCTTTTTTTTTGTTTCTTTTTCTACTTGAGCCGAATGTATATAGTAGTTGAATTTGGCCTGGATGTAAAAAGTTAAATTTTATGTAATTTACCTACTTCCCTTATTTCTCCTTTTAGCTTTTGCTCTTCTTTGGGGGTGTTTGGGGAAGGGGGATTAGAATGGTGTGGTCAAGGGAGGAGCTATAGAGTTAGCTACCGGTCACGTGAATTTAATAGCTTTTGCGTAAACACTGTAAATATATTAACAAATTCACCAAATATCTATAATGATTTGACAATAAACTAAGTTAATATTGATTTGAGATTGCTATAGACACTCATAAACCTCAAATAACTCTAGTGTGGATAGAATATTGGTGAAGTTTGAATAGTCACTAGTCAGACATTGGATTGGAATGAAGGGATGTCGAATGAAGCAAAAGCTGGTCTGTCATTGCTTGCCATAAAAGAGCTTAACATACAAATTGGTCCTACAGTACCCAATCTCCTCTTTCTCCATTTAACTACTAAGGATTGCGAGACACCAAAAAGAATGAAAACCCCTTTCTCACCAACTTCAGCTTCTTCACTTCATTTATCACTAACGTGTCTTACTATACACCAATACTTTTTTTCTCCCTTTCCTATTTTTGTGTTATAATTTAAATCAAATTTAGGTCACTCGAATAAGTAACTCCTTTACTTTTTGGAAAACAATCAATGTATTGTCATTTTCTTGCCCTTCATCATTTACAAATATTAGATAACATTTTGCTTAAAGTTTACACTAGGAGTGAAAATACGCACATTTCTATAACATTAATTAATTGGAATGGAATAGACAAGATTAAATTTTATTAAACATATGTTTAGTTAACATAACCACGTGCCTAGTTTGGGAATGAACTAGTCTCTATGTGTTGGGTAAGATTACAACCCCATGATTTAACTTGATAAAAAAGCATATGTAACATCATTATGCCTAAATGTTGAGATATGACAAGAGGGTGTACAGTAAGACTCAACGATGTGAATCTTTACTCCAAGCTTGTTTGGATAAAAACGCTAACTAGATACTTTTAGGTTTCATTTGACATAAAAATTGGCACAATGGCATGATTCACAGTGTAATTGGTTAGATGATGGTTTTCTGTTTATAAATATTTAGTGAATTTTTTAATATATTTACAGGAATCAACAAAATTTATTGGATTCACGTGGTTTCATAGCTATCTCTATTGCTCTACCCTGATTTTACGTACTATGACTTTTTTCTAGTTATACTTTGCAAGAGATTAGAGAAGGATGAAAAAATGCAATTTTTATCCTTTTTATCACTAAAACCGTAGGCGTCTACTTTCACAAAGAGGAAATTAAAACAGTGCAAAAGAAAGAACAAACTCATGCACACCTGCATTAGCTATCGCATATTTGAAGAATTTGTCAATATCATGCAAGCTTAACATCACGACGAAGGTAAGCTTTTGAACCTCAGCAAAATATATAATTATAATAGAGCTAGATTGTCTTTGACATCACTCTAAAGTTGTTTTCCAACTACAGTTGGTCAATTTTAGAAAATATTATGTGCAAATTTTGAACTCTTCTTCCTGATTTCTCTTCTTTAAAATACACCATTTTTTCATCACCTAATCGACCAAGCACCCCCATCGATATCTCTATATATATATATACATCAATCTTAGAGCTAACTTTCATCCCAGTTCACTACAATATCTAAAGCTGATTTTAACCCTTCAATTTAATTTCAAGGAAGAGATCAGACAAAAAAATCGATGGCGTTTTCTAGTACTTTTCCATCATTAGTTCCTATGGCAATGTTCATTATTGCTTTTCTGGCACTATGTCTCCTCCCTCAGCCTGCACAAGCCATCACCAGACACTATGAGTTCAATGTATGATATATATCAAAAGTCCATTCTACTTTTATACACCAAATAACGTGCATACTTTTTGTTACACTTGCTAACATTTTGTCTTTTCTGTATCTTTATTAATGTAGATTACAATGGCAAATGTCACTAGGTTGTGCCATACTAACAGCATAGTGACAGTCAATGGAAAATTCCCAGGGCCTCGTATTGTGACAAGGGAGGGTGATCGTCTACTTATAAAAGTCAATAACCATGTTCCTAACAATATTTCCATTCATTGGTATAATCTTTGATCCTTATCTTCGTACTAAATTTGCGTCCTTTCGACGTGGATCATTTAACTTAATTAAAGTTTGACACGGGCAGTCAACGCATTGAATTTTTCGACCGACATTGGTCGGAAATTTCCGACCAATTTTTTCCGACCGATTTCGGTCGGAAATTTCCGACCAACTGCGGTCGAGCAAAGTTTGCGACCATTGTTTTTCCGTCCAATTAAAAACGGTCGAAATTTGGTCGGAAATTGTCAATTTCCAACCGATTTCGGTCGCAAATTGTGGACGGAAATCGCCTAATTTCTAGTAGTGACATTGCGACCTAATTAGTATTATAATTTTTTTACACTATAGTAAATGGAACCGAAGTTAACCCTTTCGACATCTTTAGCTATTTCAAAAGAAATATTAAAAATAAAAATAAAAATCAAACACCTATTATATCCTTCTCTTTTAATTATTAGTATATTTTTTTGGGATATTCTAGGATTAATTTCTTTAATTTTCTTTGCCCCTCTGAGCAGGCATGGAGTGAGACAGCTTCGTAGTGGATGGGCAGATGGTCCTGCATATATAACACAATGTCCCATTCAAACAGGCCAAAGTTATGTATACAATTTCACAATTGTTGGTCAAAGAGGGACTTTGTGGTGGCATGCCCATATTTCATGGCTAAGATCTACTCTTTATGGCCCTCTAATTATCCTTCCTAAGAAAAATGAATCCTACCCTTTTGTCAAACCATTCAAGGAAGTTCCAATCATCTTAGGTACACAATTAAACATCCACAGAGAATATATCAAATTAACTTTTATGATCCAAATTTCTCCATCTATAATTATTCCTAATATTAGTTACGAAATTTATTTTCTTGATGTTTAGGAGAATGGTTCAATGCTGATCCTGAAGCCATCATTAGCCAAGCTCTACAAACTGGTGGAGGTCCAAATGTCTCTGATGCTTACACCATTAATGGCCTTCCGGGGCTCTTGTACAACTGCTCTGCAAAAGGTACTTTTGACGTCTTAATTTTTCGTTCAACAATCATATTATTGTAATTTTGTGGGTTGTAACAGGTCATTCACCATCCTCAATAGGTAATCGATCAATACATGCATATTATAGAAAGTTATATGTAATTGACTTTTAAGTGACATGTATTAATGAATAGTAGTTAAACTTTTTGGTACTATTATTTTCCATTATTCTGGCTTAGCTCTATAAATGGTTTATTTGTGGCAGATACATTCAAGCTAAAGGTCAAGCCAGGAAAAACATACCTTCTCCGTATGATCAATGCTGCACTAAATGATGAGCTCTTCTTCAGCATTGCAAATCATACACTCACAGTAGTCGACGCTGATGCAGTATATGTTAAACCTTTTGAGACTGACACAATACTTGTAACACCAGGACAGACCACAAATGTTCTTCTAAAAACCAAATCTAAATACCCTAGTGCCACTTTTCTCATGAGTGCTAGACCTTATGTTACTGGCCAAGGCACTTTTGACAACTCCACTGTTACTGGAATTCTTGAATATGAATCCCCAGTTCTTCATTCAACCAAATCAATGAAGAAACTTCCCATGTTCAAGCCTATTTTACCTCCTCTAAATGACACTTCTTTTGCTACCAATTTTAGTAAGAAATTGCGCAGTTTGGCAAATTCTCAATTTCCTGCTAAAGTCCCTCAAAATGTTGACAAGCATTTCTTCTTCACAGTAGGCCTTGGCACAACTCCTTGTGACAAAAATCAAACCTGCCAAGGTCCTACTAATGCAACCAAATTTGCAGCGTCGATTAATAACGTGTCATTTGTACAACCTACAACTGCACTGCTTCAATCTCATTTCATTGGACAATCAAATGGCGTTTATAGCCCATATTTTCCTATTAATCCTTTGCATTGGTTCAACTATACTGGGAATCCTCCAAATAACACAATGGTTAACAATGGTACAAAAGTTTTGGTACTTCCTTTTAATACAAGTGTTGAGTTAATCATGCAAGATACAAGTATTCTTGGTGCTGAAAGTCATCCACTTCATCTTCATGGCTTCAATTTCTATGTTGTTGGCCAAGGTTTTGGTAATTTTGACCCTAATAAGGATCCTGCTAATTTCAATCTCATTGATCCTGTTGAAAGGAACACTGTAGGTGTGCCATCTGGTGGATGGGTCGCTATTCGATTTTTAGCTGATAATCCAGGTTGGTAGATTAAATCACAAATGATTTTTATACTAAACTTTGATTTGAAAGTATTTTGACAAAGTTATTAATATGTTTTAGTTAAGATTCACGAATTTGTACATTTGAATATAGGTGTTTGGTTCATGCATTGTCACTTGGAAGTTCATACAAGTTGGGGACTGAAGATGGCTTGGCTTGTTTTAGACGGAAAGCTTCCCAATCAGAAACTCCTTCCTCCTCCAGCTGATCTCCCTCAATGTTGAGTTCTTGGTTCCTTTTTTCAGAATTGACTGTCAAGTTTCATCTTTTGCAATTCCATTTCCTCTCTTGTCCTTGTTTAGCTTTATGTGTTTTTTGGATGTGTCCACTTTAACATTCAGTTTTTGTAACTGACTGGCATTCCATGCCATGGTCTAAGAAGAGGATAAATGATTGACTCTGTTTTGTAATTCTTTTTTAACAGCGATTGTGTTTTATATGCAAGTGAGAATAAATGGTTTCTTGTCCCAACTCTTTATTGATCTTAGATTATTGCTCTGGCTTCTGGGTTATGGATGTTTGGCTTTGAACATCTACCAACTGCTTTATATGACTAGATTCAAACATTTTAACGAATTAATTCATGTATGTATATGCCAATCATATCCCAATCCTTATACATGAAATGTTGTTAACATTTTAGAAAAGTTTTTCAATTGCTGCACTAATTGAAAAGACCTCTCGAGTATTTTATCAGGTTTTGTAAAAACTAAAAAGAAAAAAATTGTAGTGGTGTGTGGTTGAAAAATATTTAGAGAAACTTTTTCACCGGTTTTGTAAGCAAACGCCAAGGAAACAAATTAAGAAGCATTTGTGATGGTGTTTCTCTAAATGGGCAATACACTCTAAATGGGCAATACATTCTTAAACACACAATATCTCAAGCAACTTGAACAGAACAACAATCTACTTGGCCCACTGGTGAAACAAGTTTACTACGGGGAAAAAAATTAAAAAATAGCCAGATTTACAACTGATAATTGAAAAACAGCCACAATTTCAAAAGTGATTGAAATTTAGCCATTTTTTATGTAAAGATAAAATCTGAACAAAAACATTCTTATAAATCCGAAATATTTCAGCATAATATGTTGAAATTCAAATTTTTTACATATGAGCTTCCAGCATAATGTGCTGGAATTTCATAATATGCTGGAGTTCTAATATAATATGTGGAAAATTTATATGCAAGAGCTCCATAATCCCGCATATTATGCTGGAACTTTCCGTGTGCTAGAGTTCCAACATAATATGCTTGAAGTTTATAGGCAGGAGGTCCATAATCCTGCATAGTATGCTGAAACTTTCCGTGTTTCAGCAAAACAGTAGTTATTTTTCAATGACTTTGCAAAAGCTAGCTATTTTTCAATACCAGTCCGAAAGCTGGCTAGCCCGTGCTATTTTCACGTTTACTACATACCAAGGTCTGGCCAGTTTACAAGTAGACACGCAAAAAAATGGATAGGGTAGCAGTTTTTGGAGCGTCTTTTAATTAGCCATAGTTCAAAATATAATTGAGAAATAGTTTCTTTTTTTTAAAAAAAAATTCCCAACTAAAACATGAAGAAACTCCCAAAACTTTTATTAGAGTTTGAACATTTAGCATTTCAAGAGCTTTAGTGTGCAACCTGCTAATGCAATGTACTATGGAAGATTAGTAATATGAACCCATAAATGTTTGACCAAAAATATGAATCTTGGTTCAAATAATTAAGTTTATGTAAATAAGGGTTAATCCTAGCTAATAATAATATCTTAAGATCTTAGTTTTAGGAAAGTTGGATTGATGTTGTACAGATATGGACGAGCAGTAATAGTATCACGTGATAAATGCTCTGGAAATCAGGAACAGTAATGTAGCATACAATATTTAATGAGCAGCAATAAATGGCATTCAAGTAAATAGGAGGATGATACACCCAATAAAAAATAAAATAAGTGGATCTTCCCCCTGACAATGAATGACAGTTTAAATCTTCGAATAATCGGAGATTCCTCGGATCTGATGATAAAAGGCAAACAAGAACTTCAGTAAAAAGATGATCTTTATATCAAGTGAGAGCCGAATCTTTAAAGTCAAAAATATCTTTCTTACAAAAATGAATGTCCCCCCTCTATCATTGTCCTTTTTCTATTTATATGGAAAATCTTCCTAAGAAATTCTAATAGTACAAATGTAGAGAATATCCACTAGAATATTCTCTTTAAGATCCTATCTTGAAAACTAACCGTTACAGGGCCATCGCCGATACTCGACCTCGACCTCAATCCTTGTTGACACCTTGACCAAGGCTCTCATCGACTCTTTGACCACGGGTTGCGTGGCTTCTCGGACCATCTTAATAAGTGACGATTTACGGATTTTTCCCGTAATGTATCTCGACCTGAATATTCTAAGGGAGGATTTTGACCCATAAGTTAGTCCCTCCGCTTATTGAGGCCGGCCTCAAGTGGGCTTGATGAGCGTATTTTGTTCATTGTGGTCGAAACGATTGGGCGAGCTGTGCGGGTCGTGAAAATTGTGGCGAACTGACAACGTGGTCTTTCGTGAGCCGCGAATTTTGAACGCTCCGTCTCATGGTTGGTTTGTTGGAGTTGTGTTGTCCATGAATCAGGATGACGTCATGACGTCATGCCTCATCATGACATGTATTCCCGATGGTTTGCTTCATTTTGCGTGTGACTCCTTATTGGACCTGCCGCTTCGATTCCGGTGCCAGGTAATAATGAGCTGATTTTTCGGTTCTTACGCCTGAATCCTTATAAATAAGGATGTGAGGGTGATTTTTCGCTGCGCAAGACGGAAGCCATTGTCATCAGAGACGACGTCAGGCCGGTGACTGAGATTCCGTGGTTGACGGAGACCGACGTGGGTATGTCTCTTCCTTCTGTGATGGCGGAGGCAAACGGGTTAGCCACTGGAGTTCTTAATACTTCGCGGCAAGAGGAGTCATCGATTTCGTGGCCAGCTGATGATATTTCTTTGCCGACCAATGAGAGAGCAAAGAAGTTGCTGAGGATTGTTACAAGACGAGTTCGAACGTTGACGCGGGCGACCTGAATATGATGGAGGAAGGGGTTACCCAACTTGAAATGAGGTTGGAGGGGTCTACGAGGACCATTGCGATCCCTATGGATCGTGATTCGCTGAAGAATAAGGAGAACATGGTCCCCGGCCTCGGCCCTTTTTGTTCTGAGCTAGAGGGTGAGACTCTTACAGAGTTGGATGACGTTACTCTGTCGAGGAGCATTGCTAGCCTTGCCCTTAGAGTGAGTGTTTAGTGTTTTGTTCTTCTCCAATGATTGATAGTTTTTTGGGGCGTTTTTGTTTCTGACTCACTTTTTTTTTCTGATTGCATATAGTGATTTTGGAGATCGAGAGCGACCGAAGGGAGCAGAAGCGTAGGGAAATTTTTATACAGTTGAAGAACAAGTATTTTGAGTATCGACGCAAGTACCGGGAGTTTCGCCGGTGACTTGACGAGAATGGCGACCTGTAGGCCCTTCGAAATGAGTTGAAGGAGAAAGATGGTGAGCTGGTGGAGGCCATTGGGAATTGCAGCGTCCCCGAGGAGACATTGAGAAGTAAGGAAGACGAGCTTTAGGTTAGCAAGGGCGTGGAGGCCCAATGCAGTGACCTTCAAGCACATGTGGTCAAACTGCGCAGGAGATTAGAAGAATATTGGCTTCAGCTGGAGGGCCTAAATGGTGAAGTTGCTGGAAGCAGAGCGAGCTTGAGAAGGTGGAATCTTTCCATTTGGACGCTCAGAGGAAACTGGAGATGCTTGAGCTAGCGAACAGTACCGTCCAAGCCGAGCGGGAGAACAATCGGTCCACGGCAAGGAAGATCGACTAGAGGGGAGGGTCGGAGAGCTGGAGAAGGGTAAAGCCCTCCTTCATGGCCGGGTGGTCGCATTGGAAGATGAGAAGGCTTAACTGCTTGTGCATCCCTCTTGTTCTAATATTTTGGAATTTCCCAACGTTCCTCGAGAATTGTATGAGGAATGGATTCACGCCGAGGCTCAATTGGATGTGTATCGAGATTTTCATAAGGCGGGATCCGTTTTAGAGGTCGCCCTCGAGGATGTTCATGCTAAGGCTGGTGAAGCTCGAGTCGCTTGCGGGTATGATCCCGCTACACCTGAGGGCAATGAGGGGAATGATGAAGGCGTAGATCGGCTAGAAGAGGACGCTTGGTATGACACCGCTTATCCCAATGGCGAGGGCGGAAAAGGTGGGGCTAATCGCGGTGGCGAGGATATCAGTGGCCAAGGTGGTGAAGGTGCTGGAGATCGTGATGGTGGCGATCAATAGTTTTATTTTGCCTTGTAATCTTTTGTGTACTTTTACCGGCGTCTTCATGAGCCTTTGTAAAAACTTTCATATATGAAATGTCAAAGTTGTCTTCTGCATCTCCTTCCCTTCGTGTGATTTACTTTTGTGTGTTTTTTGCTTCTATTGTTTGCCTGTTTCACTTTTTTCCTTCGTTGGTGTTGCTTCTTCTGTTTTTTGTGTTGTGATGCGCTCGAAGGCCGATAGGTGTTGGTTTAAATGGGTCGTATGCAACCTTCATTAGTATTGCGGCTGAAGGCCGATAGGTGGTGGTTCGAATGGGTTGAACGTAACCTTTCATTAGTGTTAAGGCCGATGGCTGATAGGTGTTTGTTCGAGCGGGCCGAACATAACCTTTCATTAGTATTGCGACCGAGGGCCGATAGGAATTTGTTCGAGTAGGGTCGAACATAATCTTTTGCAAGTTTTGCTGTCCAAGGCTGATAGGTGTTTGTTCGAGCAGGGTCGAACGTAGCCTTTTGCCAATTTTGCGGCCGAAGGCTGATAGGCGTTTGTTCGACCGGGGTCGAACATAACCTTTTGCCAGTTTGGCGGCCAAAGGCCGATAGGTGTTTATTCGAACGGGGTCGATCATAACCTTAACATGTAGAGGGCGTGCTGATTAGCATAAAGAAGGTGTGTTAATAAGCATAAATTTCTTATTGCTTTGACATTGTTGCTTTGGTTACATACTTGGAGAAATTTACAAACCTTTTTTGGGGTGTTGGATGGAGTTCCAGTCCAAGTCTATCTAGTCCCTTTGTTGGTTGACCTGGAGAGCATTGAGAGGTCGAGCAATGAAATAGCAGTCACGGCTCCGCCTTCGCATACTTCCACTTGAAGTGTTCCCTTCATCGCCTCGTTAAAAATCTCCTTGAGAAAACCCAACTGGGACAAAACTCACGAGAAAAAAAGAGTACGACCTGGGAGACGTTTTTTCTCATAGAAGTTGAAGTATTTGAGGCGGTTGATGTTCGAGAAGTTTGGTAGTAGCTTTCCTTCCATTGTTTCTAGTTGGAACGAACCCTTATTTGCTTTTGCTGTGATTTTGTATGGACCGTCGTAATTTGTTCCCCGCTTGCCTCCCCTATCTTCGCTTGCTTGAGTTTTAGCTTTCAGTACGTAGTCCCCGACATTAAGCGGTCTGACCTTTGCTTTCTTGTTGTAATAGCATTCTGCTTGCTATTTTTGGGCGCCCATTATTATATAGGCCATATCTCTTCGTTCGTCGACTTCATCAAGTTCCTGCTTTATGCTCTCATTGTTGCTTGTACCGCTCTCATGGGAATACCTTAGGCTGGGTTATCCGACCTCGACTGGTATTACTGCCTCGGTCCCATAGACCAAAGAGTATGGCATCTCTATCCTCATTTTCGGAGTGGTTCGGTCGGCCCATAATACTTCTGGTAGTATTTCCGGCCACAATCCCTTGACGTCTTCGAGATTGTTCTTCATGATGTTTAGTATCGACTTGTCGGAGGACTCTGCTTGTCTGTTACCTGAAGGATGATACGCAGTCGAGAGTATCCTTTTGATATGCCATTTCTCGAAGAATTCGGCGGTTTTCTTTCCCGTAAACCGGGTCCATTCTCGAAGCTGATTTCTTTAGGAAGGCCAAACCGACATATGAAATTTCTCCATATAAAGGTGATTACCTCCTATTCCCATATTTGGGCGAACAATCCTGCTTCCACCCACTTAGAGAAATAGTCAGTTAAAATCAAAAGGAATCGTTCATTACCTCGTCCTGCTGGGAGGGGGCCCACAATGTCCATTTCCCATTTGATGAACGGCTAATAAGTAGGGATTTTGACCGCTTATTTGCTCTCTTTTACTTGTGTTTTAGCTCAAAAATGCTTAAAGATATTCCCAGAAACTAACAAAATGTGCTTACTTGCAGAAATATTGGGAAACGAGCCAAAAAAGTTAAAATCAACTCAAAAAGGAGTCAAAAGTGAACAACAACCAAAATCGGGCAAATAAGCTAACAGTGCGGACCGTACAATTCTAGTACGACCGTAGAATAAAGAATCAGAGAGTAGTGTTTTGGCAATTCAGGGAGTGCAGACCGCACCGAAATTGTGCGGCTGCTGGAGGTCAAGTGCGGCCGCAATCATTATTATGCAGTCCGCAAGAATGAAGATTCAGAGAGTTGTTTCAAGTCCAAAAGCAGAAGAGTGCGGACCGCATCACTTTTGTGCGGCCGCATAATCAGAAGTGCGGCCACATCCACTTTTATGCGGACCGTAGAAGCCTGAAGTTCCAAGCCCAAAATTCCCAAGACTGCGGACCGCACGATAATTGTGCGGCCGCAGAAGCCCATTGTGCGGACAACACCAGAATTATGCGGCCGCACAGCCTTCGTAGGGGCATTTTTGTCTGATATTTTCAGCTTAGCGTAAATAGTACTTTTTGTCATTTTTAGGTTAAGTCAAGTTTCCAGAAGTGCACCTGAGCCGTTTTCTTTACTTCTTTGAGTAATTTTGTACTAGATTAACTTTCAAACACTAGATTTTCTTTGTATAATCAATGATTACGCATTCTATCTTTATTTCTTCTTGTATTTATTTATTTTTCATGAGTAGCTAAATCTTTATCTAGGGTTGTGGTTCAAGCCTAGTGTGGGTACTTAATGGGTATTTAATTTTAGGGCTTGTTTGTGATTGGGTTAGTGATATTGAGCCTTGTTTATGCTTGAATTCTAGAATTAATGGTTGCAAACATTGATTCATGCCTATTTGACCTAGTCTTTACTTGAGAAAGAGAGACTAAGTTTAGGAAAGCTTGGCTAACAAGGAAATGGGGTGAACTCAAGAAGTTGATAGCCCCAATTAAAGGGTCAAATATAGAGATAGTAAGACCCGACTTGAGCATATATCACTTGATTTGTGCAATACCCATTTGGACTTGAGAAAGCCAAATTGGGCAAAATCACTCAAACTACCGAGAGGTATAGAGTGAGAAATTGCGTGTGTTTGCTATATTACAATCCCGATTAATCAAACTTGCCCTATAGTTTATAACCCGTTAGGTAACCACCTAGGTGGAAGTCACGACCCTAGATCCTTTATCATTTGAAAAATAACCAAAATCAAAAACATTGTCTTCTAGTTTATTAATTGCAATCAATAGTTTAAATTAGATATAGAAACAACCATCAAGAATGTGGAAGTGCAAATTGAGACACATTATACAATTACACTAGATATACACCTAATCCCATTTCTAACTCCCTGAGGAATCGACCCCGACTCGCGTTGAGTTTTATTATTGCTTCGACCGCCTCACTACCTAATTGTGGTGTGAGTTTGGGCGACATTAATTTTTGGCGCCGTTTCCAGGGAGTAAACGGATTTAGCTATATATCTAGGTTTTTGTGTGCTTTGTCTTATTTTCCTTCCGAGTCACTAATTTTGTTTTTGAATTGCTTTTAGGTACGAAAAATGGCTCTCAACAATGAGCCCATCGGAAATGTGCCATTGGGGGAGGAATTGGATGATGATCAAGTTGAGGAGGTTCCTCTTGAACCTCAAGCAAATAGACGAGGCCGCCCGCATCAAGATAATGTTTCTGTCCCCCACCCCCTCCCCCCCCCACCTTCACCAAGAGCAGCAGCATACCGACAACTACCGAACGAGGGTTATGCAAGTACTATAGTCCTGCCCCGCGTTAGGGCGGGAAACTTCCAAATCACCAATGTTATGCTTACATTACTTGAGCAACGGGGATTCTTCACCGGGGCTCCAAGTCAAAATGCCTACAATCATCTCAAAGGGTTCGTCGATACTTGTTGGGGGAGCAAGGAAACCAATGTCTCCGAAGATGCGTTGCGGTTGAGAATATTTCCCTTTTCTCTACGGGGAAAGGCATTGGACTGGTTAGAGAGGTTGCCCAACCATTGCATCCACACTTGGGATGAGTTGGCAGAGAAGTTCATTTCCAAATTCTTCTATACGGGACATATGGCGAAGCTTCGAGATGACATTCTTGCATTCAAGCAATAACCCAATGAGCCATTGCACGAGATTCGGGAAAGATATCGTACCATGTCTAAAGAGTGCCCGAACAACGATATGACTGAGGCCATGATCCAACAGACCTTCTACAGGGGGATCAATACAACTAATCAATGTGTGGTTAACCAACTCGCCAGGGGGAACTTCATGAACACGCCATATGCTGAAGCTTGTGAAATTCTTGATGAGATGGCGGATAACTCTTCGGCATGGCAAAGTAGAGCCAATGTTCCTAATGTTATTCACCTAAACAAGGAGCTACATGACCATGGGCAAGCTATTGCGACAACTACCATGAACCAATTGGCCAAAGCTCAGCTTCAACAAGTTCAAGGGCCAAAACAAGTGAATGCAATAGAAGGTGTGTATATGATGGTAAACAGGAGACAACAACAAGGTCAACAAATCAAAACTGTCCAGAACAATTCATGCAAGATGATAGTGGTTATGAACAAGGTCATTCATTCAATGAGCAAGAAGAAATAGAAGTTCAATATGTCAGCAATTATCAAGTTCAAAGAAATAATGCTCAAGGACAAAGTCAACAACAATGGAGGCCACAAGGGAACCAAGGTAATTGGAACAACCAAAACCACCAAGGCAATTGGAGTGGTGGCAATCCTAATCAAGGCAACTGGAACAATCAAGGAAATCAAGGCAATTGGGGTAATCAAGGAAATTGGGGTGGCAACAATCAAAACAATTGGGGAGGAAATAACTAAGGAGGGTGGAACAACAACAACAACAACCGAGGATGGAGAAGAATGCCGACTCCGATGCTCAAACAGCCTCGCACAACACTTCTATTCGAACTATTCGAAATTTGGAGGTTCAATTAGGCCAAATCTCACAAGCATTGAACACTCGTCCTAAGGGGACACTACCTAGTGATATGGTGGTGAACCCGAAGGGTGGGAATAATACGAGACATGCTATGGCCGTGACTACTAGAAGTGGAAAAGGTGGAGATGGTACCACCTCAAATCAAAGAAGGATTGTGGATGAAGATGTTGTGGTTCAAGAAGATGAAATCCCAAGCAATATGGTTCAAGCTAATGAAGAAGTGAGAATTGATATAGATCAAAGTGTGGAGGAGACGCAAGAAGAGGTGAACCCGTCTAGGGAACACGTGATTGACATGCCAGAACCAGTAGTGCCAAAGGCTAAGGCATCAATGCCAAGGCCTCCTGCTCCATACCCTCAAAGGCTTGCAAAGCAAAACAGTGAGAACCAATTCAAAAAGTTTATCGATATGATGAAAAGTTTGCCGATTAAGGTGTCGTTGGTTGAGGCATTGGAACAAATGCCGGGATATGCAAAATTCATGAAGGATTTGGTAACCAAGAAAAGATCAATGAATTATGAGACCATCAAGATGACTCATCAAGTGAGTGCTATTGTGCAATCAATGGCTCCGAAGTTGGAAGATCCGTGTGCTTTCACAATCCCTTACACTATTGGGAGCGCCGATTTTTCCAAAGCACTATGTGATCTCGGGGCAAGTATCAACTTGATGCCCTATTCAATGTTCAAAACTTTGGGAATTGGGCAACCAAGACCCACATCCATGAGGTTGCAAATGGCGGATCGAACAATGAAGAGGCCATTGGGTATTATTGATGATGTGTTGGTTCGAGTTGACAAGTTCATCCTCCTAGCGGACTTTGTGATTCTTGATTGTGAAGTGGACTATGAGGTGCCTATCATTTTGGGTAGACCTTTCCTTGCTACGGGGAAGGCTCTTGTTGATGTAGAAGCTAGTGAGCTCACTTTCCGGGTGGGTGACAAAAATGTGGTCTTCCATGTGTGCAAATAAATGAGGCAACCGAATAGTAATGAAGTTTGTTCGTTTGTGGATTTTGTGACCGACGTGATAGTTGATGATGCTAGTGAAACAATAAATGTTAAGGACAAATTGGAAGCCGTTTTTCTCAACCTAGATGATGATGAGGAGAGTGATGGCTATGTTGAGTTTGTAAATGCATTGCAAGGCATGGGGTTGTACACTTGTGAACCCCGAAAGATATCTTTGGATCTTGAAAATCGAAATACTCCTCCAACAAAGCCCTCAATCGAGAAGCCTCCTACCTTGGAGTTAAATCCATTGCCCCCACATCTCAGGTATGAATTCCTTGGCCCTTCTTCTACTTTACCGGTTATCTTTTCTTCTTGCTTAACTAACATGCAGGTAGAGTCCATATTGAAGGTGCTACAAAGGAGGAAAAGAGCAATCGGATGGACTTTGACGGATACCCGGGGCATAAGCCCCGCCTTTTGCATGCACAAGATTATTTTGGAGGAGGGTTCCAAACCTTCCGTGAAACATCAAAGGAGGCTAAATGAAGCAATACAAGAGGTGGTCAAGAAGGAGATCATAAAGTGGTTGGATGCTGGGGTTGTGTACCCTATTTTTGGTAGTTCATGGACTTCTCCGGTACAATGTGTCCCAAAGAAAGGGGGCATGACCGTGGTTACCAATGACAATAATGAGTTGATTCCCACAAGGACGGTGACCGGTTGGAGGGTGTGAATGGACTATCGCAAGCTGAACAAAGTTACAAGAAAAGATCATTTCCCACTTCCCTTCCTTGATCAAATGCTTGATAGGCTGGCCGGGCGTGCTTTCTATTGTTTCCTCGATGGATATCCCGGCTACAATCAAATTCTCATTGCTCTGGAGGATCAAGAAAAGACTACCTTCACTTTTCCCTATGGTACGTTTGCATTCTCACGGATGCCATTTGGTTTATGTAATGCACCGGCGACTTTTCAACGGTGGATGATGGCCATTTTTACCGACATGGTGGAGTATATTCTTGAGGTCTTCATGGATGATTTCTTCGTGGTTAGAAACTCTTTTGATGATTGCTTGAACAATTTGGATAGAGTATTGGCTGGATGTGAGGAGACTAATTTGGTGTTGAATTGGGAGAAGTGTCACTTCATGGTTGACGAACGCATTGTCCTCGGCTACAAAATTTCAAAGCATGGTATTGAGGTTGATAAGGCCAAGATTGAGGTGATCTCCAAACTCCCTCCCCCTACATCCGTGAAGGGAGTGAGGAGCTTCTTGGGTCATGCGGGTTTCTATCGTCGATTCATCAAGAATTTTTCCAAGGTGGTGAACCCATTGTGCAAACCTTTAGAGAAAGATGCCAAGTTCTATTTCAGTGAAGATTGTATGAAGGCATTCGAGTTGCTTAAGTACAAGTTGACTACTACTCCTATTATTACTGCATCGGATTGGAGCTTGCCTTTTGAGCTCATGTGTGATGCTAGTGATGTTGCGGTTGGAGCGGTATTGGGTCGAAGAATCAGCAAAATCTTCCATCAGATCTACTATGCTAGCAAGACCATGAATGATGCCCAAGTCAACTACATAGTGACCGAAAAAGATCTACTTGCTATTGTCTTTGCTATGGAGAAGTTCCGACCTTATTTGATGGGTAAGGTGATTGTTCACACCGATCATGCGGCGCTTCGATATTTGATGAGCAAGAAAGATTCTAAGGCAAGGTTGATGCGGTGGGTGCTTCTATTGCAAGAATTTAATCTAGAGATTCAAGACCTGCAAGAGTAGTGAAAATCAAGTGGCGGACCACTTGTCCCAATTGGAGGAGGAGGGGAGGCCACATGACATCCTTGAGATTAATGATTCATTTTCCGACGAGCAACTCCTAGCCATTTCAATCACCGGGATGCCATGGTTTTCCGATTTAGCCAACTATCTTGTGAGCGGCATTTTCCCGAATGAGTTCTCTTCAAACCAAAGGAAGAAGCTCAAACGGGATTGCCTTGACTATTATTGGGATGAGCCGTATCTCTTTCGGATATGTACCAATGGTGTGATCCGGCGATGTGTGCCGGAGGAAGAACAAGTGGGTATTCTTGAGGCTTGCCACTCTTCACCGTATGGTGGTCACCATGGTGGAGCAAGAACGGCAGCAAAAGTTTTGAGTTGTGGATTCTATTGGCCTACGCTCTACAAGGATGTTAGTGAGCTTGTCAAGCATTGTGATGAATTCCAAAGGGCCGGTGGGATCTCAAAGAAGAATGAAATGCCTCTCACCACCATTTTGGAGATAGACATCTTCGACGTGTGGGGTATTGATCTCATGGGTCCGTTTGTTAGTTCTTGTGGGAACACCTACATTCTAGTCGCAGTTGATTATGTTTTCAAGTGGGTCGAGGCCGTTGCTTTGCCCAACAATGAAGCGAGGAGTGTGGTGGCATTCTTAAAGAAAAGCATCTTTACAAGATTTGGTACACTGAGGGCCATTATTAGTGATGGGGGTTCGCATTTTTGCAACCGAGCTTTTGATACCTTACTCACAAAGTATGGTGTCACTCACAAAGTATCGAGCACCTACCATCCTCAAGCAAGCGGGAAAGTTGAAGTCTCTAACCGGGAGATCAAGATTATTTTGTCAAAGGCTGTCAATGCCAACCAGACGGATTGGTCAAGAAAACTTGATGATGCTCTTTGAGTTTATAGGACGGCCTACAAGATGCTGATTGGGATGTCTCTATGTCGATTGGGGTTTGGGAAGGCGTGCCATCTTCTGGTAGAACTCGAGCATAAGGCTATGTGGGCTTTGAAAAAGTTTAACCTTGAGTGGGATATCGTAGCAAACCTAAGGGTGTCACAATTGAATGGGCTTGATGAATTCCGGTATCATGCCTACACAAGTTCGTCCCTTTACAAGGAGAAGATGAAGTACCTCCATGACAAGTATATCCACAACAAGGAGTTCGAAGAAGGTGATCTTGTGCTATTGTTCAATTCCCGGTTAAGGATGTTTCCAAGCAAGTTGAAATCAAAATAGAGTGGGCCCTTTGAAGTAGTGAATGTAACCCCCTTTGGTTCTCTAGATTTAAAAAATAAGAACGATGAGGTTTTTAGAGTCAATGGGCACCGGGTTAAAAATTATCTTGGCAAGGTTGATGATGTCCACATTGTGGCGGTTCTTCATTTTAAGTGATTGGTAATCTGCGTCGTGCCGCGATGTTAAATCAGGCGCTTCTTGGGAGGCAGCCCATGTCTTTTTCTTTCTTTTATTTTTCTGGTTTTAGATAGGCTTGGTTTTGTGCTAACCAATTTTGAAGTGTATGCAGGAATGGGTGTGCATTGCAGGGACTGTGCTTGAAGAATTTGGCTAAGTGTCAAAGTGCATAGTCTCTAAAGTTGGCCTGTCAAAATGCTTAAGGAATTGCGGTCGCACACTTTTTTGTGCGGTTCGCACTAATGCTGCGGCCGCACTCATTTTTGTGCGGACCGCATCAAAATTATGCGGCCGCACTTAAG
This sequence comes from Nicotiana attenuata, assembly GCF_001879085.1. Lineage (NCBI taxonomy): Eukaryota > Viridiplantae > Streptophyta > Magnoliopsida > Solanales > Solanaceae > Nicotiana > Nicotiana attenuata. Next base: position 37,080,696 of record NC_031998.1, on the reverse strand, counting down.
TAGAAAACTGGGTCCCATGGGTAAAAGTATAAATAAAGCTTCTTGCATCTTTTTACACTTTTCGACCTTCACAACCCTGAAGCTAAACGTGAACAGTAAATCTCCCCATTTGCTCTCAAATTATTCCCTCATTTCATCACCTGCATATTCATTATTGGTATGTTAGTTTCTTCATTAGATTCTTCATCTTTTATTTGCTTTTGTTCTTAGATTTAGGGTTACTTCCATGCCTAAAAATGTCAATGTTTAGTTGTTTTTGATTAGAATCATGTGGGTAGCTTCTTGATCGTTAATTGAGGTCTGGGTAAATGACTAATCAAGTTTGATTGCTAAAATCATGTCAATTTGAGAGCAAACATTGCATAAACCCGTGCCAGTGAAATTTGAATTACGCTGCCGCACATATTTTTGTGCGGTCCGCAGTAGAGGCTATGCGGCCGCACACACTTTTGTGCGATCCGCATCCCTCTGATTTACGATAATGGTGTGCTTGACTTGTGCGGCCGCGCTCAAAATTGTGCGGACCGCAATGGACTTATGCGGCCGCACACACTTTTGTGCGGTCCGCAGTGATAACACTTTAGAGACACCATTAGTCTGAACCTGGGGTTGTGCGGCCGCAGACAAAATTGTGCGGTCCGCACTCTTGGTTATGCGGCCACACTCACTTTTGTGCGGTCCGCACTGCCCCTTCTGAGAATGTTTTGCTGCAACTTTCAATCATGTTTATGTATGCATTATGAGCTTCAATTGTAACTGATTTCTAGTTCTCATGTGTTGCAAACAATGTTTCAATCACGTGGCAAAAGGAGATATAGCAAAATTTTAATGAAGGATTTGCACAAACACAACCCCAATGTCCTTAAGCAATTCCAGGAGCGGAAAGGATGGAAATGGTTCACCACCAGTTTCCTAGATGCAAATGAGTACCTGGTCAAGGAATTCTACGCAAATGTTGCTCACATCAAGCAAGGAACTAAGGTGACAAAAGTGTAGAATCTGAAAATCCTCTTTGACTCCTGTGCACTGAAAAAATATGTGGGGTTTGAAAAAGTGGAGGCAGTGCAGTATTTGGAGAAGCTAGCAATGGGTGATGCAGCTCATCCGTGGTTGGCTGAGATTCTGGCAATCCCAGGGTCAACACATCTGTGGCTCACAGCAGGGGTTCCAATTGTTTGGGCTACCCTAAACTTTGAAGCAAAAGGGTGGTAAACATTCGTGTGTAGCCGCATTGAACCATGACTCAATGAGAACATGTTCCCACTTCCCCGTGTAGTTCTGGTGGCCACGATTATGGCTGGGTATCCGATAAATGTTGGTGCCATCATGTCTACCAATATCACTCTAGCTGTCCAGAAGGGTGAAAGATCCTATCCATACCTAAACTTCCTCACTGAATACTTCAAGCATCAAGGGGTGGAGTCGAAGCATTATGATACAGATGTGAAGGCCAAGAAGCCTTTCTCCTAGTACCACCTTCATGGAGCTGACAACCCTAAATTCAAGGGAAAAGCTACTACCTCCACTGGCCAGTCTGAGGAGCCAGCGATAGTGGTTACTAATTCAGCTGAGCCTTCCACAGCAGCCGGTACTTCCACTGGACAGCATCAATGCCACCATCCTCATCTGCTGGACCACCTGCTTCTGCTAGACTATCAGTGCCATTGCCAGTGCTGGCTTCATCTACATAACCTCAGACTGCGCTGCGAGTCTCCTAGACATTGGCGAGTCTCAACAACTGGATGCAAGCAGCTACTAAAATGCTAACTGCTATATCCAGTGTTTTAGCAGCACAGTCCTCAGCCCCAGCAGAGCCATAGGTACCTCCGTCAGTGGAAGAAATATTGAAGAAGAATCTGGAAAACCAGAAGACCATCACGGTCTAGTGGCGCATGGGAAGGTCATTGAGGACTTGCGCAAGCAAGTCAAAAAGATGAAGAAGTCTCAAGCATCGAAGCGGTCCGTGGACAAGTTGAGGAGGTCACCAAGATTGCATCTGCCGGAGATCTGCCATTAGATATGCTTATGGAGCCTTCAGTACCAATAGCACATGCAGCACCAGAGGCAGCAGCCGGCCAGTCTGAGGAGCCGTTTGCCACTTCCCACACTGCTGAGGAGATGATCCAGATGCTCAGCAACCCCGTTGTCCCTCAGCCGGGTGATGATGAGATACAGCTTGAGGCTGAGGTTGCTGATGATCCTATGCAGACTGAGACCACATAGGGAGTTCTCTTAACTCTCTACCCTTTCCCTGTTCTTATTTTTGTTAAGCATTGAGGACAATGCTTATTTTCATTTGGGGGTGGTCTATTTTGATTATTTGACATTTGGGCTGTAATAACTCTGATACTATTTTTTTCATCTTTGTTTTTCTTTGGTATGTATATATTTTCCCCATTTGATGTAGATATTCATTTCCCTTATGTATATATTCGTTTGATTTCGGTTTGTATATTCATTTATCTCGCTTTCCGTAGTTTATTTCATAACTTCTCTAGTTTGCTTTTCCTTAGTAGTATAGCTTCTTATTTACTTTAGTAGCTTCTTTTTAATTTGCTAGATTTTTTTTTACGTTTTGAGTGAACAATAAGCCTTTGGTTTTCTTAATGCCACGATTCTTTCCAAAGGTGGATTTTTGTGTGAACCGGGTGGCTCTTCCCAATGATGGATGGCATGACAACCTTATTAAGGGATTAAGTCCGTTTTCTTTTATGTTTTGGTAAATATAGTAGTATTGAATAAAAGGGGTCTCGAACATGCTTCACTTGGTACCAACACATTTACCTATGATCGTATGGCTAAAAATAAGTTGTTGGCAGAAAATAGCTCTAGTTGTGACTCTTTTGACTCTTGTGTTGACTTAAGTAGTCATTGAGTGGTTCAAATCGAGCCATTTGTGATTCTCAATCTTAGCTAGGGTTGTTGTGGGCCCCCGACTCTGTTCTCTTTAGCAATCCAGAAGCGTGAGAGGTGAGATCTTTAGTTACAAGTCCAAGTACCCGTGCTAATGGTCTAGAACTTTCCCCGAATGTTTGTCTAGGAAAAATTCTAAGTGTAGCTTGGCTTGAGAAATGATTGTAGGCTCTCCTTGATCCAATTTGAAATTTGAAATCTTCCATAGCCTGCCAATATGATATCCCTCGTCAACCCCTTCGAGCCTAAGACCTTTTTCTTTCAATAACCACATTACAAGCCTTTATCCGTTTTGTATTGACCCTCTCTTGGCACCCAATCTTTCCTTAGCATTCTTGAGAAATAATTGGCAAAAACATAAGTTTGGGGGAGAGACGAGGAGAGTGAAGTGATATAAGGTACAAAGAAGAGAAAGAAATGAAGAAAAAAGAAGGCGAAGAAAAGAAATAAAGAACAAAAAAAATTCCAAAAAGAAAGTGAATAAAGGAAAGAATTGAAAGGAACCCAAAAGAAAATAAGGAGGAAAGGTTGAAGTAAATAGAAAAGGAGAAAAATGAATGTCATGCTCAAGAAAGAGTGACGTTACGTCTCTCTAGTTCCCCCGAGGAAGAAGAAAATGACTCAAAGAGTCGAGAAAGTATGAGCCGAAAAGAGAAAATAGAGTGCTTAAGGAAAGATGAAACCATTATATTCCAACAAGTCTTACCTTGATCCAAAAACCTTCATTACATCCCCCAAAAGCCCTACATGATTTTAGGTCGAATGAGCTTACATTAGTGGTGATTTACATGAGGGGCAAGCTTATGGTACTTAAAGCCGGACTTGTGACGTTCTTTTGAGAGAGATGAGCGAACTTTTCACAATCCTTGCTTCGAGTGTCACATTCTGAAAGTGAGATTTGCTGATGGAGAGTAGAGGAGGAGGAGTTTGGGATCCACAATGACCTAAATGAAAGAGCGAGCTTCCTTGATAAATAGAGTCAACTCTTGATGCTCTAGTGTCACCCTGGAACTATGGTACTCAAAAAGTCGTATCATGGTGTTGTTGATAATATATATGTGTTGTGGGTAATTGTTGGTCCCAATTGATGTGTAGTTGATTCACCTTAGGCTAGCTGAAATATCCTTTTTTCTAGTGAAGGTGGGAATTGCCTTATTTGCTTGAGGACAAGCAAAAGCTTAAGTTTGGGGAAGTTGATAAGTTGGGTTTTTGACCGCTTATTTGCTCTCTTTTACTTGTGTTTAGCTCAAAATGCTTAAAGGTATTCCCGAAAACTGACAAAATGTGCTTACTTGTAGGAATATTAGGAAACGAGCCAAAGAAGTAAAAATCAAGTCAAAAAGGACTCAAAAGTGAACAAGAACAAAAATCGGGCAAAAAGGCTAGCAGTGCGGATGGCACAATTCTAGTGCGGCCGCAGAATGAAGAATTAGAGAGTAGTGTTTTGGGTAGCTCAGGGAGTGCAGACCGCACCAAAATTGTGCAGCCGCAGGAGGTCAAGTGCGGCCGCAGTCATTATTATACGATTCGCAAGATTGAAGATTCAGAGAGTTGTTTCAAGTCTAAAGCAGAAGAGTGCGGACCGCATCACTTTTGTGCGATCGCATAATTAGAAGTGCGGCCGCATCCACTTTTATGCGGACCGTAGAAGCCTAAAGTTCCAAGCCCAAAATTCCCAAGACTACGGACTGATAACTAGGGATTCTAGTTCATTTTACACTCCTTCTTCTTTGAGTTTTGATTAAAAATGTGTACAAAATAGTCCCAAAGGCTTACATGTTGTACTTGTTTGCAGGGTTTGGTCCAAAAGGTGACAATTAGTCAAAACAAGCTCAAAAAGGAGTGAAACATGCACAAGTACCAAGAACAAGTCCAAGCACACTGCAACAGATCCACTGGGGCCGCGTTCCATTTAGTGCGGTCCGCAGTGAGGAGATTCAGAGAGGTGCTTATTCCGGAAACCCAAGCAATGCGGCCACAAAGCAGTTTTTGCAGATCGCAATGGCCTCACCGCGGCCGCAATTGATATTATGCGGTCCGCAAAGAAGGAGTTCAGAGAGTAGGGACTTGGGAGGATTAATGCCAATGCGGTCCGCGGTCGTTTTTGTGCGGATCACAGTAGAAGCTACCGCGGCCGCGGTGCATTTTATGCGGCCCGCGGTGGCCAAGTTTAGAGACTGCAGAGCCAAGCCCAAAAGCCTCAGTGCGGTCCGCGATGTATTTTGTGCGGACCGCACTACATCGTTGGGGGTATTTTTGTCCAGAAAATTTGACCTAGTATAAATACTTTCTTTTCACATTTTTAGGTCATCTTTTGTAATCTGACTTTGGGCTGAGCACGTGAACGACTCTTTTATTCCTTTTTGAGTAATTTGTGGCTACTATTATGCTGAATCTTCATTATCTTAGTTTGTAATTAATTATTATGGTTATTTCTTCATCTAATTTCTTATTTTCCACCCTTATAATGAGTATCTAGACCCAATAAGCTAGGGTTGTGGCTCAACCCTAGTGTGGGTATTTGATAGGTATTGAGTTTTAAGGCTTGAATGTTCATGGGTGTTTGATATTTGGACCAATTTATATTTTCCATGTTGAATTAGTGGTTGCAAACACTAATTTGTGCCTTTATGACTTGGGCTCTTCTTGAGAAAGAGAGCTTGAGTCTAGGAAAATTGGTCCAACAAGGAATTGGGGCGTATTCAAGAGATTGATAGCCCCAATTAAAAGGTTAAACCTAGAGATAGTAATCCCGACTTGAACCTCAATTGCTTGCTCAATTGTAATACCCAATTAGTCTTGAGCAAGTCAATTCGGGCAAAATCAGTCAAACTACCGAGAGGTATAGAGTGAGAAGTTTCGTGCATTGGTTATATCGTAATCCCTATCATAACAATCTTGCCTTAGACTTGAGAATCCGTCAAATATCCACCTAGGAGAAAGTCACTTCCCTAGTGCCTCTTTAACCAATTAGATAACCTTTCAAGTATTTCACTCTAGCTTAATTTAGCATCTTGTTAGCATGATATTAGAAGTAATCAAAACACCAACTATGATTGGAAGTGCAATTAAGAGCATTACACATTGCTAGTTTAGATAGGAAACCAATTCCCAAATCTAGCTCCCTGTGGATTCGATCCCGACCTATTCGGGTAAAAGCTGCATCGACCGCTCTCGCCGCTCTATAGTGGTGCAGGGTTGGCACCGATCACCCACACTTATCAATTTTACTCTCTCCAAGTTTCTCCTTTAGGGCCCCCTTTCTCCTTCCATCTTGAAGATCAACCTTTCATCCCCCACTCTAAGCATGAGTTGCCTTTCCTGAATATCCAGAATTGCTCTACCCGTAGCCAAGAAGGGTCTTCCTAAAATCAAAGGGACCTCCCTATTCTCCTCCATGTTCACCACAACAAATTCCACAAGGAACACAAATTTGTCCACCCCAACTAGCACATCTTCCACTATTCCTTCAGGTATGATTGTGGTATGATCCGCCAGCTACAAGGACACATGTATCGACCTGATTTCTCCAATCTCTCTCTCCAATTTCCTGAAAATAGACAAAGGCATAAGATTAATGGAAGCAGTAATTAGAGTGTAAACTATGACTAAAACACATAATTCTGCCTACCATCACTAAGACAAAATACGTGGAGTGCAAGTTCAGCGACGTTTCGGGAGAAACAGACATGAACGTGAGGCTTGACTCTCAAGTCATTCCCAAGAAAGGGAGCTTCAAGTATCTGGGGTCTGATCAGAAGGAAGAGGAAACTAAGGAGTTATATCAACCAAATAAATCAGGAGTCTGATTAGTAGACCCGAAAAATTATAGAAATCGTGATTAAGAAAATTACAGAATTACTCTAATATCAGAGGTACAAGAGAGATAGGACAACAACCATATTCTAAAACGGCTTTACAATAAAGCTAGTTAGAAGAAGTACCAGCCTCATAAGAAGTCACTATGAAGCTCCCACCGGATTGTGTATGCACCAGAGGTGCAAGTATTATAATGGAGCTTCAAGTTGTGGATGTGAATTATACCTATGTGGAAGGAAGGTTATGAAAGAGATAAAAGATGTGATGCGAGATTTTAAGGCAAGTAAGGTAAAGGTGAACAACGTACGAGATACTCAAGTGCAGAAGGTTGTGAATAGTCCATGCTTCAGATAGAAGGCTAGAAGCGCTAGGATTCAGTATCCAGGAATGATAGCAGCATTGTCAGTGGCATACCTTCCAGCCTATGGTTTCTAGGTATCGAGAGGTCTAGTTAAGAGTGTAAAGAAGAGTTTGAGACGATGTGATGTCCCGCTTGATGTTCCAAAATGACACAAGGAAATCTATGTTGNACACTAATTTGTGCCTTTATGACTTGGGCTCTTCTTGAGAAAGAGAGCTTGAGTCTAGGAAAATTGGTCCAACAAGGAATTGGGCGTATTCAAGAGATTGATAGCCCCAATTAAAAGGTTAAACCTAGAGATAGTAATCCCGACTTGAACCTCAATTGCTTGCTCAATTGTAATACCCAATTAGTCTTGAGCAAGTCAATTCGGGCAAAATCAGTCAAACTACCGAGAGGTATAGAGTGAGAAGTTTCGTGCATTGGTTATATCGTAATCCCTATCATAACAATCTTGCCTTAGACTTGAGAATCCGTCAAATATCCACCTAGGAGAAAGTCACTTCCCTAGTGCCTCTTTAACCAATTAGATAACCTTTCAAGTATTTCACTCTAGCTTAATTTAGCATCTTGTTAGCATGATATTAGAAGTAATCAAAACACCAACTATGATTGGAAGTGCAATTAAGAGCATTACACATTGCTAGTTTAGATAGGAAACCAATTCCCAAATCTAGTTCCCTGTGGATTCGATCCCGACCTATTCGGGTAAAAGCTGCATCGAGTGCTCTTGCCGCTCTATATTGGTGCAGGGTTGGCACCGATCACCTTTTTGGCGGCGTTGCCGGGGAGCTAACAGTTTTGGCTATCTGTCTAAATAGTTTCTGTATAGTTTTTCTTTCCTTCTGTGATACTAATCTTTTTTGTGACGCCAATCCAGGTACAAAATGACGGCAAACAACAACAATGACCCTCTTGGAAATGTGATTCCTGGGGAGGAGGTTGATGACATCAGTGAGGATGAGGTGCCTCTTGTACCTCAAGGACAACGGAGAGGCCGCCAGGCCAATGCTAATGCCAATGATAATATTCCAGACCCTCCCCCACCACCTCCAAGAGTGGCCCCTCGGGTGCTTCCCAATCGAGGATATGCTAGTGCAATTGTCCCGCCCCGGATCCGGGCGGGCAATTTCCAAATTACCAATGTGATGCTGAACTTGCTGGAGCAATGAGGATATTTCACGGGTGCTCCCGATCAAAATACCTACAAGCACCTCAAGGGTTTTGTTGATACATGCTGGGGGAGCAAGCAAACCAACGTGTCCGAGGATGTTTTGCGGTTGAGACTATTCCCTTTCTCTCTTCGGGGGAAAGCACTAGACTAGCTGGAGAGACTCCCCAACCATTCCATCCATACCTGGGATGAGTTCGCGGATAAATTTATTGCAAAGTTCTTCTCACCAGGGCACATGGCAACTTTGAGGGATGAAATCTTAGCTTTCAAACAAGAGCCCAACTAACCACTACATGAAATTTGGGAGCGATACCGGACCATGGTTAAGGAATGACCTAACAATGATATGACTGAGGCAATGATACAACAGACCTTCTACCGAGGCATTAACACAACAAACCAGTGCATAGTGAACCAATTAGCTGGGGGCAACTTCATGTACACGCCATATGATCAAGCTTGTAAAATTTTGGATGAGATGGCAGACACTTCTTCCGCTTGGCAAAGTAGAACCAATGTGCCACAGGGTGACCCCACGGTCATTCATTTGCACAAGGTGCTCCATGATCATGGGCAGGTAATAGCAGAACTGACAACAACCATGAACCAGCTAGCAAAGGCCCAGTTACAACAGGTTCAAGCTCCACGACAGGTCAATTCCATGGAGGGTGTCAACATGCTAGTGAACAAAAGAAGACAAAGAGGGCAACAGAACCAAGGGAATTCGGATCAATACAACCAAGATAGTAGTGGGTTCCAAGATGATGGGTATGAAGAGCAGAATGAAGAAGTGCAGTACGTGAACAATTATCAAGGCCAAAGGGGCAATTCTTCCAACCAACAACAACAATGGAGATCCCAAGGCAATTGGGATAATCAACAACAAGGCAACAATAACTGGGGCAATCAACAACAAGGCAACAATAATTGGGGTAATCAACAACAAAGCAACAATAATTGGGGCAACAACAATCAAAATCCTAATTGGGGTAACCAGAACAACAATCAGAACAATCAAGGAAACTGGGGTAATAACAACAATTGGGGTGGAAACAACAATCAGGGTGGTTAGAACAATAACAATCAGGAAAATCGAGGGCAAGGCTTTCAAAGGCCCCTAATGTATCAGCAACCGAGCAATCTACCCCCATTTCCATCCCAAGGGCCTAGTTCATCCAACAATGACATGGGGAGAATTGACATGATGTTTGAACAGATGATGAAAAAGAATGCTGACTCAGATGCTCAGTTAGCAAACCACAATACTTCAATCAGAAATTTGGAGGTTCAACTAGGCCAAATCTCACAGTCCTTGAATACTCGCCCTAAGGGGGCTCTACGTAGTGATACGGTAGTGAACCTGAAGGGTGGGAACCATACCGGGATAGCAATGGCAGTAATTACAAGAAGTGGATGAGGCAGTGATGTGAATGCCTCCAAACAAAAAGAAATTTTGAGTGATGAAGTTGAGTTGCAAGAGGATGAGATCCCTTTGGTGGTGGAGAATGTGATTGATGAGAACGTGAATAAAGAAGTGAGGATTGATATCAAAGATACCGAGGTGGAAACTCAGAATGACGTGAACCCGTCTAGGGAACACGTCATAGACATGCCTGAAGCGGATGTGCCTAAAGCCAAGGCTCCTGTGCCAAGGCCATCTCCACCCTATCCTCAGAGGCTCGCGAAGCAGAAAAATGAGAACCAGTTTAAAAAGTTCATTGACATGATGAAGAGCTTATCCATTAATGTGGTAGAAGCTTTGGAGCAAATGCCTGGCTATGCTAAATTCATGAAAGATTTGGTGACGAAGAAAAGATCCATGGACTCTGAAACTATCAAGATAACCCACCAAGTTAGTGCTATAGTGCATTCAATGTCTTCGAAGTTGGAGGATCCCGGTGCTTTCACCATTCCTTGCACTATTGGAAGTGCAGACTTTGCTAAAGCTCTATGTGATTTAGGGGCGAGTATCAACTTGATGCCCTACTCAGTTTTCAAGACTTTGGGTATTGGACAGCCGAGGCCGACTTCCATGAGGTTGCAAATGGCAGATAGATCGATAAAGAGGCCTTTGGGTATAATAGATGATGTTCTCGTCCGGGTGGACAAATTTATCTTGCCAGCTGATTTTGTGATTCTCGATTGTGAGGTTGATTTTGAGGTACCTATAATTTTGGCAAGACCTTTCCTTGCTACTGGGAAGGCCTTAGTTGATGTGGAAGCAGGGGAACTCACTTTCCGAGTGGGTGATGAAAAAGTGGTCTTTCATGTGTGCAAGTCAATGAAGCAGCCCAACTGTACCAAAGTGTACTCATTTGTGGATCTTGTCACGGTAGTGATAATTGATGATACTAGTGCAATGATCAATGTGGAGGACCCTCTAGAGGCGGTTTTGTTGAATCTTGATTTCAATGAGGATGAAGGCCGTGTGGAGTGTGTCAATGCTTTACATGGAATGGGCTCTTACTCTTACGAGCCTCGGAAGTTATCCTTGGATCTTGAGAATAGGAAGACTCCGCCATCAAAGCCCTCAATCGAGGAACCTCCGGTGTTGGAGTTGAAGTCGTTGCCTCCACAGATCAGGTATGAATTCTTAGGCCCTAGTTCAACTTAGCCAGTTATTCTTTCGTCTTGTCTTACTAACATGCAGGTAGATGCCATATTAGCGGTGCTCCAAAATCGGAAGAAGGTAATTGGATGGACTTTAGCTGATATTCGGGGAATAAGCCCCGCATTCTGTATGCACAACATTATTCTTGAAGATGATGGAAAACCCTCCTTGGAACATCAAAGGAGGTTGAACGAGGCAATGCAAGAAGTTGTGAAAAAGGAGGTGATCAAGTGGTTAGATGTTAGGGTTGTGTACCCCATCTCTGACATCTCTTGGACTTCGCCGGTGCAATGTGTGCCGAAGAAGGGTGGGATGACCGTGGTGACCAATGCGCAAAATGAACTAATTCCTACCCGGACAGTCACCGGATGGAGGGTGTGCATGGACTACCGCAAGCTGAACAAGTGACCCGCAAGGATCACTTTCCATTGCCTTTCCTTAACCAGATGCTTGATCGACTTGCTGGGCGTGCCTTCTACTATTTCTTGGATGGATATTCTGGGTACAACCAAGTCTTGATTGCTCCGGAAGATCAGGAGAAGACCACTTTCACTTGTCCATATGGCACCTTTGCCTTTTCTAGAATGCCTTTTGGATTGTGCAACGCACCGGCTACATTCCAGCGGTGTATGATGGCCATTTTCACCGACATGGTGGAAGATATTTTGGAGGTGTTCATGGACGACTTTAGTGTGGTGGGAGACTCATTTGATGAAGCTTGAAGAATCTTGATAGGGTATTGGCCCGGTGTGAGGAAACCAATCTTGTGCTCAATTGGGAAAAATGTCACTTCATGGTTGAGGAGGGCATAGTTCTTTGTCATAAAATTTCAAAACATGGCATAGAGGTGGACAAATCTAAAATAGAGGTGATTTCAAGTCTTCCTCCCCCCATTCTGTCAAGGGGGTTAGAAGTTTTCTTGGGCATGCGGGGTTCTACCGGAGATTTATCAAGGATTTTTCGAAGGTAGTGAATCCTTTGTGCAAGCTATTAGAAAAGGATGCCAAGTTCGTGTTCGATGAGGGATGTATGCAAGCATTTGAACTTCTCAAGCACAAGTTGACCACCACCCCTATTATTACCGCACCCAATTGGAGCTTGCCTTTCGAGCTCATGTGCGACGCGAGTGATGTTGCGGTAGGGACAGTTTCGGGGCAAAGAGTGAGCAAAATGTTTCATTCGGTGTACTACGTGAGAAAGACAATGAATGATTCCTAAAGGAATTACACGGTGACTGAGAAAGAGTTGTTGGCTATTGTGTTCGCAATGGAAAAATTTCGGCCATATCTCATGGGTGCCAAAGTCATAGTGCACACCGATCATGCCGCTCTTAGGTATTTGATGACGAAGAAAGATTCCAAAGTATGGCTGATGCGATGGGTCTTGTTACTTCAAGAGTTTGATTTGGAAACAGTGGACCGGAAAGGTAGTGAAAACCAAATGGCGGACCACCTGTCCCGCTTGGGGGAGGAAGGGAGGCCGTGTGATGGCCTAGAGATCAATGATAAATTTCCCGATGAGCAACTACTTTCTGTGTCGCTGAATGATATGCCATGGTTTGCGGATGTTGCTAATTTCCTTGTGACTGGTATAATCCCGTGTGAGCTCTCGTCTAACCAAAGGAAGAAGCTCAAATGGGATAGTTTGGATTTCTATTGGGATGAGCCATACTTGTTCAAGATATGCACCAACGGAGTGATCCGAAGGCGTGTCCCAGAGGAGGAGCAGTTGAGTATTTTAGAGGCTTGTCATTCCTCTCCCTATGGTGGCCATCATGGCGGGGCGAGAACAGTTTCGAAGGTTCTTAGTTGTAGGTTTTACTGGCCAACTTTGTATAAAGATGCAAGTGAACTTTTGAAGAGGTGTGACGAATGTCAAAGAGCTGGTGGAATTTCGAAGAAAGATGAGATGCCTCTTTACACCATTCTAGAAGTTGATATTTTTGATGTGCGGGGTATTGATTTCATGGGCCCGTTTGTAAGCTCATGTCGGAACACATACATTCTAGTGGCGGTTTACTATGTTTAAAAGTGGGCCGAGGCCATGGCTTTACCCAACAATGAGGCCCGAAGTGTGGTTGCATTTCTCAAAAAGAGCATTTTTACAAGGTTTGGCACTCCTCGTGCAATCATAAGTGATGGGGGGTCGCACTTTTGTAATAGAGCTGTTGACACTTTGCTTGCAAAGTATGATGTCAATCACAAAGTTTCTGCTCCTTATCATCCTCAGGCAAGTGACCAAGTTGAAGTCTCAAATAGGGAAATAAAGAGTATATTGTCAAAGACGGTCAATGCAAATAGGACCGATTGGTCTAAGAAATTGGATGATGTTCTATGGGCTTATAGGACTGCTTACAAGACTCCGATTGGTATGTCTCCGTACCGGTTGGTTTTTGGGAAAGCTTGCCATCTTCCGGTTGAGTTAGAGCACAAGGCCATGTGGGCTTTGAGGAAGCTGAATCTTGAATGGGATGTGGCAGTAAATCTTCGTTTGGAGAAGATTAATGAACTTGATGAATTCCGATTCCATGCCTACTCCAGTTCGTCCTTGTACAAGGACAAGATGCAGTACCTTCTTGACAAGTATGCTTGTAGCAAGGAGTTCAAAGTGGGTGATTTGGTTCTCTTGTTCAATTCTCGGTTACGTATGTTTCCAAGAAAGCTTAAGTCAAAATGGAGTGGACCTTTTGAAGTGGTGCTTGTGACTCCGTTTGGTGCACTTGACTTGAAAAACAAAAATGGTGAGATCTTCAGGGTTAATGGGCACAGAGTCAAGCACTATCTTGGCAAGATTGATGATAGCCACGTGGTGGCAATGATCCATCGCAAGTGATTTGATGGTAACCTGCGTCGTGCCGCGACGTTAAATCAGGTGCTTCTTGGGAGGCAACCCATGTGTCTTTCTTTTTGTTTTTCTTTGATTTTCTTTTTAGTGTGGGATTTGTTTTTGGACTAACTGGTTTTGAGATGTGTGTAGGATGGTTTTGATGCAGTGCAGGACCAAGTTGGGAAAAATGTGCACTCTCTGAAGTTTGCACTGTGGCCGCATTGCATTTTGTGCGATCCGCGGTGGACCACTGCGGCCGCGGAGCATTTTGTGCGGTCCGCAATGGTTGCCTCCTCAATGCTTCATGAGTTTGAGTACCACGGACCGCAGTACCATTTTGTGCGGTTCGCGGTGGGTAGGTATAGTGGGTCCCAAGGTCATTTTCTATAAATAGGACCTCAGGGCTTCATTTACCCTTTCCCTCTTTGCTCACTCAATAGTAAAAGTATTGTTCATCTAAACCCTAACTGTGCAAAAATTCAAACTTTGTTTCTAAATCATCTCTGTTGCATCTCAGTACTGGTAATTTTAATCTTCCCTTGGTTTTTAACCTTGGTTTATTTTCTTTTACTTTGTAGTTGTACTTTTTTTTCTTCCCTTTTCTTTAAATTGTAGCGTAGGTTTTGCTTAATCATATTTAAATTAGGGTTAGTTGTTGAATAAAGTTGATTAAACACCTAGGGAATCAGTAATATGTGATGTTAGACTAAAAATTAGACGAATTTTTGAAACCATAGGTTGACTGCTGTTCTTGGCTCTCTGCGGTCCGCAATGCCATTTTATGCGGACCCCAATGGTATAACTTCAGAGAGTTGGAAAATTGACCACCGCGGCCGCAATGGATTTTGTGCGGTCCGCGGTGCATTACCGCGGCCGCACTACATTTCTTGCGGTTCGCGGTGCCTAGATTCAGAGGGTGGGTAGTCTGACCCCCACCTCAGTGCGGACCGTGGTGCCTTTTTGTGCGGTCTGCGGTGACCTTGCGGCCGCACTTCATTTTGTGCGGTTCGTGTTTTGCAAATTTTGCTTTACTATTTCACTGTCTGCAATATGCGTCACCTGGTGCTATGATACTAACAAATACAGAATGAATTCCACTTGCAGAAAATGGTCAAATCACGAGGCGGTGGAGACAAACAAAAGGGAAAAGCTGAGTCCTCCCGGGGTAGGGGACGTGGAAAGGTAAGGTTGACCCCCCGAGCTCGGCAAGCAATAAAGGCAACAAGAAAGGCAATAAGGGCTGCTGATAGAGCTGCTTCCCATTCAGAGGGAAGTGAGTATGAGCCCTCCCGGGAGGCGTCTGACTCTGACTCAGTGCCGGAGTATATGGATGACTTTCCGGAGAGGATGAGATTGATACATGACCCTAAACCTTAGGGATCCCCCCACTGCTCAAGCTTCAATTCCAATTTCATCTGAGTCGTCTGAGGGCTCAGCCGAGAGCGGTGACAGTGCTTCTTCTACCTCACCTACAGCTTCACCACCCGATGAGGATCCCATAGAAGAAGAAGGAAGGGGTGAGCCCCAAGTAGGAGGGGTGGCAAGAACCAGAAAACCAGAAGCATGGCAAGACAGATTTGTGAGTGAAGTGGCCTACCACACGTTTAGAGAATGGTGGCCCGAGAGGAAGTTTATACCTGAGCGGACTTTCATCGATAGGGACCTCTTGCCTCACAATCCCAATGTGAGGAGATAGTTAAGAGAAAGAGTGGGCTGGGACTACGTTCACCAGCAATTGTGAGGATGCAAATGAGCACCTAGTCAAGGAGTTCTAAACTAATGTTGCCCACATCAAAAAGGGCATGAAAGTGACTAAGGTGCAAAATCTAACAGTGAAATTTGATGGGAAGACAATCAATGACTACTTGGGCTTCATGGAGGAGGATAAGACATTGTACTTAGAGAAGGTAGCATTGGGGGAGGATGTCCGTCCGTGGTTAGCAGAGTACTTGGCAATCCCAGGTACCACCCCAGCATGGTTGACAACGGGACTGAAAATTCCGAGGAGAACCCTGAACTTTGAAGCAAAAGGGTGGGAGACAGTTGTATGTAGCCGGCTAGACCCCACCACTCATGAGAACTCTCTTCCTATCTCCCGGGCAATTCTAGTAGCTCTATCATGGCAGGGTACCCGATCAACATCGGGAATGTGATGTCTAGGGTGATCACACGGGTGGTCAATGAAGGAGATAGGTCGTACCCTTTCCCCAGTTTCCTGACTATGTACTTGGATGACTTGGAGGTGGAAAAGAGGAGGTTTGATGTGAAGGTAAAGTCAAAGGCACCTTTATCCTGGTACAGCCTGCAAAGTGATGACAACCCCAAGGGCAAAGATCCGAAAGGCAAATCCACCGCTTCTACTGGCCAGTCTGAAGAGCCAGTAGTAGTGGTAGCTCCTACTCAGCCTGCTTCAGCTACCCTAGATATTCCCCCAGGTCCCTCTAGTGTTCCAGATATCCCCTCATCTTCAGTTTACCCGTTGACTGCTCACCGCTTAAACCAGACCCTTGCCAGTATCAACAACTGGATGCAGGCGGCCACTTCAAAGCTGTCTGTGCTATTTACCTCAGTGGAGGCCCATTCTGTACCACCTCAGCCACAGGTCCCACAGTCAGTGGAGGACACTCTCAAGGAGCTTCTGGACAACCAGAAGAAGCTCCTGGAGAACCAGCAATTAATATTGGACGCTGTGGGTTCTCATGGAAAAGCATTGAAGGAGCTCGCCAGAGAAACAAAGAAATTGAGAAAGACTAGGGCATCCAAGGAGTCGGGGAAAGAGTTGAGGGTAGAGGTGGAGAAATTGAAAGCTGATAACTTGCCTTTGGAGCTATTGTTGCAGGACCCGACCCCAGCAACCCAGCCTGAGCCAGAGCAGGAGACAGAGAGGCCAGCAAAGAGAAGAAGGGTGATTCCCTGTGCTGATGATGCTGTGATAGAGTTGGAGGAGCCGCAGGGAGGTTCTTCTAGCCAGCCCCATGACCCAGTACAGGCCCAGGATCCAGTGCAGACACAGATTACAGGGATCCAGTCACAGGTTCCCGAGCAGTCCGAGGACCCTGGGACCCAGACTCATGATTCTATGCAGACGGAGGGCCAATAGGGAGTTTTCTCTTTGCTCTCTATCTTTTATTGAGCTTATTTTGGTTAGTTAACATTGAGGACAATGCTAGCTTTCATTTGAGGGGGTAGCCCTATATTGATGACATTGGGTTGTATATATGACACTACTTTCTGTTTATGCTTTGATTTTCACTTTTGGTCTATACATAATTTTACCATTTTAGTTCACTTTTCGTACTTTTGCAACTTTGGTTTGTATATAAAGTTACTTTCTGATGTATATATTCACTTTCCCGTATGTATATTCGACTAAATCCCCTCTTGTACAAATTCATTTTACTTTCTGCATTTTCTTTCTTCTTCACTAGCTTCTTATTTCATTTTGATAGCTTCTTATTTTCAGTTTTTGCGTGTAATAAGCCTTTGGTTTTCTTAATGCCACGGTTCTTTCCAAAGTTGGAATTTGTGTGGACCGGGTGGCTCTTCCCGATGATGGATGGAATGACAACCTTCTTAAGGGTTTGAGTCTATTTTCTTTTTCTTTTTGTGTAAATAATAGCTAGTGAGTAGTGGTGCCTCAAGCAAAGCTTCACTTGGGCCTAACACATTTGCCTTTGATCCAATGGTCAAAAATAAATTGTTGTGTATAGGATGGTGAAAGTTGTGACCTTGAGACTCTTGTGTTGGCCGATAATCATCAAGTGATTTTTCGGGACCATTGTGTTGCTCAAATATTAGCTAAGATCGTTTTGGGCCCCCGACTCTATCTCTTTAGCAATCCCATAGCTTGTGTGGTGAGAATTTGAATTGCAAGTCCAAGTCCCGTGCCATTAGTCTAGAACTTGCCCTGAATGTTTGTCTAGGCAAAATCGTAAGTGTAGTTTGACTTGAGAAGTGACAATAGGTTCTCCTTGATCCAAATGATATCTTGAAACATCCATAGCTTACCAATGATAATGTCCCTAGTCAACCCCTTTGAGCCATAGCCCTTTTTCCTTCAAAAACCATAATACAAGCCTTTACCTGTTTTGAAATGACCCTCTCTTGGCATCCAATATTTCCTTAGCACATGGAAAAATTATAAGTTTGGGGGAGAGACGAGGAATGCAACAAAGTGGTAAAAAGGTACAAAATGAAGAAAAGAAAAGGCAATAAAAAAGAAAGAAAATCAAAAAGTCAAAAAGAATGAGCAATATAAAAAAAAAAGGGATTGAATAAATGTAAAGTGATAAAGGGCGTGGAAAGCCTAAAAAGGAGAAAAAGGTTTGAAATGAACAAGAAAGAGTGCCAGTGTGTCTCTCTAACCCCGAAGAAAATAGTGAATGACTCAAAAGAAAGTCAAGAGAATGTGTGCGAAATTGAAGTAAATGAAGTGCTTAAGGGAAGATGGAACCTACTTAGACCAAATATTTCCTACCCTGAACCAAAAGCCTTCACTCTGACTCCACAAAAGCCCTATATGATCTTAAGTTGAGTGAAGCTTACATTAGTGGTGACTCACATAAGAGGCAAGCTTATGGTACTTAGAGCCGGACTTGTGACCTTTCTTTGAGAGAGATGAGTGTGTTTCCACTATCCTCGTTCTGAGTGCTACAATCTAAAAGTGAGGTTTTCTTAGGGAGTGTTGAGGATGTATGATTTTGGGTTCCACAATGACCAAAGTAGTAGAAGGAGTTTCTTTGATGAGTCGAGTCAATCCTTGGTGCTCATGTGTCGCACTAAAACCATGGTGTTTAAAAGGTTGAATGTTGTCTATGATTCATTTGATTTGAGGGCAATTGTTAGTCCCAATTGACGCTAGATGAGGTCACTTTAGGTCAGATGAATTTTCTTGGATTTACTCTTTAGGAGGTAAGTCTTATTTTTTTTGCTTGAGGACAAGCAAAAGCTTAAGTTTGGGGGAGTTGATAACTAGGGATTCTAGTTCATTTTACACTCCTTCTTACTTGAGTTTTGATTAAAAATGTGTACAATACATGTTGTACTTGTTTGTAGGGTTTGGTCCAAAAGGTGACAATTAGTCAAAACAAGCTCAAAAAGGAGTGAAACATGCACAAGTACCAAGAACAAGTCCAAGCATAGTGCAACAGATCCACTGCGATCGCATTCCATTTAGCGCGATCCGCAGTGAGGAGATTCAGAGAGGTGCTTATTCCGGAAACCCAAGCAATGCGGCAGCAAAGCAGTTTGTGCGGACCGCAATGGCCTCACCGCGGCCGCAATCGATATTGTGCGGTCCGCGAAGAAGGAGTTCAGAGAGTTGGGACTTGGGAGAATTAATGCCAATGCGGTCCGCAGTCATTTTTGTGCGGACCGCAGTAGAAGATACCGTGGCCGCGGTGCATTTTATGCGGCCCGCGGTGGCCAAGTTCAAAAACTGCAGAGCCAAGCCAAAAAGCCTCAGTGCGTCCGCGATGCATTTTGTGCGGACCACACTACCTCATCGGGTTATTTTTGTCCAGAAAATTCGGCCTAATATAAATACTTTTTTTCACATTTTTAGGTCATCTTTCGTAATCTGACTTTGGATGAGCACGTAAACGACTCTTTTATTCCTTTTTGAGTAATTTGTGGCTACTATTACGCTGAATCTTCATTATCTTAGTTTGTAATTAATTATTATGGTTATTTCTTCATCTAATTTCTTGTTTTCTTCCCTTATAATGAGTAGCTAGATCCATTAGCTAGGGTTGTGGCTCAACCCTAGTGTGGGTATTTGATGGGTATTGAGTTTTAAGGCTTGAATGTTCATGGGTGTTTGATATTTGGACCAATTTATGTTTTCCATGTTGAATTAATGGTTGCAAACACTAATTCGTGCCTTTATGACTTGGGTTCTTCTTGAGAAAGAGGGCTTGAGTCTAGGAAAATTGGTCCAACAAGGAATTGGGGCGTATTCAAGAGATTGATAGCTCCAATTAAATGGTTAAACTTAGAGATAGTAATACCCGACTTGAACCTTAATTGCTTGCTCAATTGTAATACCCAATTGGTCTTGAGAAAGTCAATTCGGGCAAAATCACTCAAACTACCGAGAGGTATAGAGTGAGAAGTTTCGTGCATTGGTTATATCGTAATCCCCATCATAACAATCTTGCCTTAGACTTGAGAATCGTCAAATATCCACCTAGGAGAAAGTCACTTCCCTAGTGCCTCTTTAACCAATTAGATAACCTTTCAAGTATTTCACTCTAGCATAATTTAGCATCTTGTTAGCATAATATTAGAAGTAATCAAAACACCAACTATGATTGGAAGTGAAATTAAGAGCATTACACATTGCTAGTTTAGATAGGAAACCAATTCCCAAAATCTAGCTCCTTGTGGATTCGATCCCGACCTATTGGGTAAAAGTTGCATTGACCACTCTCGCCGCTCTATAGTGGTGCAGGGTTGGCACCGATCACCTTCTTGTCCAGATTCACACAACCGCACGATAATTGTGCGGCCGCAGAAGCCCATTGTGCGGACCGCACCAGAATTATACGGCCGCACTGCCTTCGTAGGGGCATTTTTGTCAGATATTTTCAGCTTAGTATAAATAGTACTTTTTGTCATTATTAGGTTAAGTTGAGTTTCCAGAAGTGCACCTGAGCCGTTTTCTTTACTTCTTTGAGTAATTTTGTACTAAATTAACTTCCAAACACTAGATTTTCTTTGTTTAATCAATGATTATGCATTCTATCTGAATTTCTTCTTGTATTTATTTATTTTTCATGAGTAGCTAAATCTTTAGCTAGGGTTGTGGCTCAAGCCTAGTGTGGGTACTTAATGGGTATTTAATTTTAGGGCTTGTTTGTGATTGGGTTAGTGATATTTAGCCTTGTTTATGCTTGAATTCTAGAATTAATGGTTGTAAACATTGATTCATGCCTATTTGACCTAGTCTTTACTTGAGAAAGAGAGACTAAGTTTAGGAAAGCTTGGCTAACAAGGAATTGGGGTGAACTCAAGAAGTTGATAGCCCCAATTAAAGGGTCAAATATAGAGATAGTAAGACCCGACTTGAGCATATATCACTTGATTTGTGCAATACCCATTTGGACTTGAGAAAGCCAAATTGTGCAAAATCACTCAAACTACCGAGAGGTATAGAGTGAGCAATTGCGTGTGTTTGCTATATTACGATCCCGATTAATCAAACTTGCCCTATAGTTTACAACCCGTTAGGTAACCACCTAGGTGGAAGTCACGACCCTAGATCCTTTATCATTTGAAAAATAACCAAAATCAAAAACATTGTCTTTTAGTTTATTAATTGCAATCAATAGCTTAAATTAGATATAGAAACAACCATCAAGAATGTGGAAGTGCAAATTGAGGCACATTATACAATTACACTAGATATACACCTAATCCCATTTCTAACTCCCTGAGGAATCGACCCCGACTCGCGTTGGGTTTTATTATTGCTTCGACCGCCTCACTACCTAATTGTGGTGTGAGTTTGGGCGACATTAATTTTTGGCGCCGTTTCCAAGGAGTTAAACGAATTTAGCTATATATCTAGGTTTTTGTGTGCTTTGTCTTATTTTCCTTCCGAGTCACTAATTTTGTTTTTGAATTGCTTTTAGGTACGAAAATGGCTCTCAACAATGAGCCCATCCGAAATGTGCCATTGGGGGGAGAATTGGATGATGATCAAGTTGAGGAGGTTCCTCTTGAACCTTAAGCAAATAGAAGAGGCCGCCCGCCTCAAGATAATGTTCCCGTCCCTCCCCCACCTCCACCATGAGCAGCAGCACACCGACAACTACCGAACGAGGGTTATGCAAGTGCTAAAGTCCTGCCCTGCCTTAGGGCGGGAAACTTCCAAATCACAATGTTTTGCTTACATTACTTAAGCAACGGGATTCTTCACCGAGGCTCCAAGTCAAAACGCCTACAAGCATCTCAAATGGTTTGTAGATACTTGTTGGGGGGAGCAAGCAAACCAATGTCTCCGAAGATGCGCTGCGGTTGAGGTTATTTCCCTTTTCTCTATGGGGGAAGGCAATGGACTGGTTAGAGAGGTTGCCCAACCATTCCATCTACACTATTCTTCTCTCCGGGACATATGGTGACGCTTCGAGATGAGATTCTTGCATTCAAGAAAGAACCCAATGAGCCATTGCACGAGATTTGGGAGAGATATCGTACCATGGTTAAAGAGTGCCCGAACAACGATATGACTGAGGCCATGCTCCAATAGACCTTATACAGGGGGATCAACACAACTAATCAATCTGTGGTTAACCAATTCGCCGGGGCGAACTTCATGAACACGCCATATGCCGAAGCTTGTGAAATTCTTAATGAGATGGTGGATACCTCTTCGACATGGCAAAGTAGAGCCAATGTTCCGCAAGTTGACCCTAGTGTTATTCACCTACAAAAGGAGCTACATAACCATGGGCAAGCTATTACCGAGTTGACAACTACCATGAACCAATTGGCCAAAGCTCAGCTTCAACAACTTCAAGGGTCGAAACAAGTGAATGCAATGGAAGGTGTGAATATGATGGTAAACAAGAGACGGCAACAAGGTCAACAAATGCAAAACCATCTGGAACAATTCATGCAAGATGATAGTGGTTATGAACAAGGTGATTCATTCAATGAGCAAGAAGAAGAAGAAGTTCAATATGTCAACAATTATCAAGGTCAAAGAAACAATACTCAAGGACAAAGTCAACAACAATAGAGGTCAAAAGGGAACCAAGGTAATTGGAACAACCAAAACCACCAAGCCAATTGGAGTGGTGGAAATCCTAATCAATTGCGTGTATATGCTATATTACGATCCCGATTAATCAAACTTGACCTATAGTTTACAACCCGTTAGGTAACCACCTAGGTGGAAGTCACGACCCTAGATCCTTTATCATTTGAAAAATAACCAAAATCAAAAACATTTTCTTCTAGTTTATTAATTGCAATCAATAGCTTAAATTAGATATAGAAACAACCATCAAGAAAGTAGAAGTGCAAATTGAGGTAAATTATACAATTACACTAGATATACACCTAATCCCATTTTTAACTCCCTGAGGAATCGACCCCGACTCGCGTTGGGTTTTATTATTGCTGCGACCTCCTCACTACCTAATTGCGGTGTGAGTTTGGGCGACATCAACGGCCAAGGGGACGTGACTGAGTGGAGATGCTCGCCTGCTTAGTGAATCATTGGGGCATACATTTGGCACTATTCACATCTTCTTAAGAAGTCTGCAGCCTTTTTTTCATGGTGGGCCAGTAATATCCTGCCCGTATGAGACATCTGACCAGTGCCCGGTTGCTGGAGTGAGCTCCGCAATGGCCTTTGTGGGCTTCTTCGAGGATGCGACGAGTTTGATTCCAACCCAGGAACTTCACTAAAGGAGCTTCGTAAGTCCTCTTATACAGGTCGTTGCAGAGGATACTATATCTGGCCACTTGCATCCTTAATTTTTTGGCCTTTTTTTAATCGTCAGGTAGTGTGTCGTCCTGCAAGTATGTGATAATACAATTGCGCCAGTCCCAAGTTATGTTTATGGTTCTTATCTTGACTTGGTGTAGTGATGAATTGGGAATATGGACCTCGTTTCTATCTCCGGTAGTGATACTTTTTGCAGCTGCGGCCAGTTTGGCGAGACCATCTGCCTCGGCATTTTGTGCTCGTGTGATTTGGTCGAGCTGATATTTGTCAAACTCAGGTAGTAGCTTGCAGATTTTGGTATGGTATTTTTGCGATCTTTGTTCCTTGGTTTGGAAAGTCCATGTGCCTTGCTTGACTACAAGTTGGGAGTCATATCGTAGTTTCAACCGTTTTGCTCCATATTTGAGTGTTAGTCTTAAACTTGCAATTACGACCTCATACTCAAACTTGTTATTAGTCATATCCGGGCACCTTATGGACTGGCGAATTACTTCGCCTGTTGGGACTTCGAGTATGAGTCCTAGTCCGGACCCCGACGCGTTAGATGTGCCATCGGTGTATAGGACCCAGAGGTTTTGTGTTTGGAGGGAAGTTTGGATGGCTTCCTTTTCGTCTTCAGGCGTTATTTTTGCGCTGAAGTCAGCAACAAAGTCAGCGAGTAGTTGTGACTTTATCGCCATTCGCGGATGGTATATGATATCGTGCTCACGTAGCTCGATGGCCCATTTGGCTAGCCTTCCAGATAGCTCGGGCTTGTGTAAAATGCTTCTTGGGGGAAGTTGTGAAGACCGAGATGGAGTGACATTGGAAATATGGTCTAAGCTTTCGTGAAGCTACGACTAAGGCTAAAGCCAATTTTTCGAGGTGTGGTTACTACGTCTCAACATCGACGAGTGTTTTGCTAATGTAATAGATGGGAGATTGCGTACCTTTGTTTTCTCTAATTAAGACTGCGCTTGTAGCTACCTTAGAAACTGCCAGATAGACGAGGAGACGCTCCTCCGGCTCTGGTTTTGAAAGCAAAGGCGGTGATGATAGGTACGCCTTTAGTTCTTGCAGAGCTTGGACGCACTCGGAAGTCCATTCGAGGTCATTATCTTTCTTGAGTACGCCAAAGAATTTATGGCATCTATCTGATGACCGCAATATGAAACATGATAGGGCGGCGATGTGACCAATCAACCTTTGGACCTGTTTTTTGGTGGTCAAGAGTTCTGGTATTCCCTCGATGGCTTTGATTGGGTCTGGCTTGACCTCGATCCCTCATTGTGATTCCAAAAAATCTAGGAACTTTCCCGAGGCTACACCGAACGCGTATTTCTCCGGGTTTAGCTTCATTCCGTACCGTCTGAGTATATCGAAAGTTTCTTTCAGATGATCGACGTGATCTTCTCCCCTTTTTGACTTTACCATCATGTCGTCTATATGCACTTCCATTGTCTTACTGAGCTGATCTTTGAACATCTTTGTTACTAACTTTTGGTAAGTAGCCCCTGTGTTCTTTGGTCCAAAAGGCATGACCCTGTAGCAATATGTTCCTTGGTGGGTGATGAACGTGGTTTTTTCCTGATCTTCCTATTCATGAGGATCTGATTATAGCTTGAGTAAGCATCCAAGAAGCTTAGTAGCTCATGCACGGCCATTGCGTCAATGAGTTAATCGATATGAGGCAGCGGGAATGAATCCTTTGGGCATGCTTTGTTCAAGTCTGTGAAGTCCACGCACATCCGCCATTTCCCATTCTTCTTTTTAATCATTACCACGTTGGCAACCCACTTGGGGTACTTCGACTCCCTGATGGAAACCATTTTCTAATAATTTTTCCACCTCCTCGCACATTGCGTTATTGACTGTGGAGTTGAATTTACACTGACCTGTCTCACTAGGGGTGGAAAGGGTCGATGTTTAGTTTGTACGTGGTGATTCCCTTTGGGATGTCCGGCATATCTGCAGTGCTGAAAGCAAACAAATCCGCGTTAGCTTTTAAGAATTGACTGAATTTACTTGGTTCCTAAAGTTTGAAACCGATATAGGCCTTTTTGCTAAGGTCGTTGGGATCTAATTGAACGGGGTCAAGGTCTTCTATGATCGATCATGCGATTTCGACCATGTCGGGGTCTTTGATGCCTTCCCCGATCTCGTCATGCTGACCTCGACCCGGCTGATTGTTATGCCTCTTTTTCTTTGTCCTTCCTTTGTTGGGTGGTCGTGTTGTCTAAGGCAATGCGGTAGCATTCTCGGACGTACGCTGCTCTCCTTGTATGCTAAATATTCCCCATGGAGTTGGGAATTTAACGACTTGGTATAAGCTGGAGGGGACGACTTTCACTGGGTGTATCCACGGTCGTCCAGATGTTCACGACTTCCTGCCGCAGGGCGATGCAATTTTCAGTTTTGTGTCCCCATTCCTGGAGGAACTCATAGAAGGCGTCGGATTTTCTGGTGTTTGGGTGTGATCTCATCTTTGGCGGCCATTCCACTTTTGGTCTGAGCTTCTCTAGGGCGTAGACTATCTTTATAGGTGATACACAAAAATTTTGAGCAGATAATAAGGGAGGCATACCTCTTTTGTTCCAATGAGTTCTTGTCCTTGGTCTGGGTGGGCCTTCTTCGTAGCGGGGGGAGGTCGCAACTGTAGTTCTAACATACGGTTGATGTCATTCCCTATTAGGTCGGGGGACTGGGTGATCCCTTCTTCGATCTCTTCTAGATTCGGCTTATACCGAGGTTAGATGGTGAGTTCGACCGTTGAGGTTGTCCTCAACTGCTCGGACCTCGGCACAATAAGCATTATGGATCTCGTCCCAAGTGGTTGCGGGATACTTCATCAACTGACTCAACAATTATCTTTTTGCTCTTGAACCATCTCTACTTAGCCCGTTCTAAAAAGCTGCGACCGCCATCCTTTCTGATACGTTTGGCAGAGCAATCCTTACTTGATTGAACCAGGCGAGGAAGTCCCTCAGTCCTTCTCCCAGAGACTGTTTAATAGCAAATATGTCGTTCGGTCTTGCCTCAGCCTTCTTAGCTCCAGCATGGGCACGAACTTTTCGGCCATTTCTCTAAAAGTTTCTATGGAGCGTTCTGGTAGCTGCGAATACCATGTTAACGCTCCTCCTGTGAGGCTTTCACCGAACTTCTTCATCAAGATGGAAGACACCTGTTCTTTGGCGAGGTCGTTGTATACGGCGGTGACGTAATGAGTCACATGATCTTCAGAGTCGATCGTTCCTTCGTATATAATGAGTTAGGGCGGCATTTTGAAGGTTTTTGGTATGGCATGTGGTGCTGCATCATCCTTGTACGGCTGCTCGACGAACCGGCCGGCGTCCCTCTTCGGCAACAGCTTAGGAGCACCCGGTATTTTATCGACCCTTTCTTGGTGTTCTTTCATTTGATCTCGGAGCACCTTGTTTTCATTCTCCATTTCTTCCATCCTTTTTAAGATGGCCGCGAGAGTGTTGTCACATGCATTGTCAATGATATTGTGAGTAATACCTGTCATGGAAGGGAGAGGTGGGTTGTCTTGCTCGTCTATTTGTTGTATCGTACAAGTCCTTGCGGCTTCTACAGTCGCGCTTGGAGCGGGCTTGTTGAGGATGATTGTTAGTGTATCAGTTAGCCATGCTTCGAGGAGCTTCTTCACAGCTGGGGGTGTCCCTTCCTCCACCCACGTGGACGCTCATTTTCCACGGGAATTTGTTATGCTGTAATGTGGGGGTGACGACCCGTCTCTCCTAGGGGATGCACTGGGCACCGTGTCATCAGCTGCTGTTTCGCAGCTTTCGTTGATGACATTCATGAGATTGGTTGGGAAGTCATTTGCTATCCTCGCTATTTCTTCTCGGTTACCTGCCATGTAGAGTTTTGCACACACAAAGAACGGAGATCTTGGGTCTTGCGACGTCAGTGACCTACGTTAGTTGTAGATCTAAAGGGAACTAAAAATTTAACTAAGAAATCCCCACAGGCGGCACCAAATTTGGGTTAATCCTAGCTAACAATAATATCTTTAGATCCTAGTTTTGGGAAACATCTGTGAGCACCAAAATTTTGACCATATTATATTTTCACCACTTTTTAGTATTTAAATAATTTTAGGTTTAATCTTGATATTTTAGCTTTTGTTTCACCTTAAAGTTTCTAAAAAATATGTCTTTCTTTATTTTAATATAGTTTAGTTCTTAAGTTAGTAATTTTAACAATAATTTTTTAGTTTATTAGTAATTTAGTTAGAGTAGTATTTTGTTTGGGTATTTATTATCTTTCAAAAGAAAACAAAAAAAAAAGATGGGATAACCAACTCTTTTGCACAATCTGATAATTCACTCACATGCACCCCCATAATTCCCACAATTCACTCACATGCACCCTCATAATTTTGGCCTAATTTACATAATATCATTTCGTCCTTTGGCCTAATTTATTCAAAATTATATTACTTTGGTATGCTGGACAATAATGGATTCCTCTGGGTTATTTGGTTTGATTGAACTAAAAGAGTAGGAAGGCCATTGTTGAATTCGTTGATTTGATCGGGAGGTGGTCTAATGAATTATAAGGATTTGAAATTAGAAGTTGACCCAATTTTGTTTTTCATATACTTTTTGTCACACAATAATCTCAAAGTTTAGGAAGAATAATGAACACCGCTAGTATACTTTTAGGCGCGCTTTTGATCTATTATTGTGATTGTGTACACGTTCGGGTGCCATAATTATGATTCTCAAAATAAATCAAGGTATGCATCCGCGCGACTTTGGTTAAACATTCTTAATAAATAAGTGTGGTGAATTGTGTATACGTACGCATGACATGATTTTTGACGTGCCAAACAAAAAGAGTACACGTACACGTGACTCGTTTCAAGATAATTCCATAATCAAGCAATTGAAAGCGGTAGAAGTTAAAACATACATAGGCTCTAAAACACGTAATAAAATAATTTAATTAAGCCAGGTATGATTAAAGCGACCGTGCTAAAACCACGAAACTCGGGAGTACCTAACACCTTCTTCCGGGTTAACAGAATTTCTTACGCGGTCTTCTGGTTTTGCAGACTTTAAATAGAGTCAAATTCCCTCGATGTGGGATTTAAAATTAAATCGGTGACTTGGGACACCATAAATTATCCCAAGTGGCGACTCTGAAATTAATTAAATAATCCCATTTCGATTAATGTCACTTTAATTGGAAAAACTCCCTATCCTCTCGGGAAAAAGGAGGTGTGACAACATCGATTGATGTTGTACAGATTTACGAGCAGTAATATCACGTGATAAATGCTCTGGCAAATCAGGAACAGTAATGTAGCATACAATATTTAATGAACAGCAATAAATTGCATCCAACTAAATATGAGAAATGATTCACCCAATAAAAAATAGAATAAGTGGATCTCCCCCGGACACTGATTAACAGTTTAAATCTTCGAATAATTGAAGATCCCTCGAATTTGATGGTAAAAGGTCGACAAGAACTTCAGTGAAAAGGTGATCTTTGTATCAAGTAAGAGCCGAATCTTAAAGTCAAAACTATCTTTCTTAGGAAAAATGAATGTCCCCCTCTATCACTGTCCTTTCTCTATTTATGTGGAACACCTTCCCAAAAACTCTAATAGTATAAATGTAGAGAATATCTACTAGAATATTCTCTTTATAATCCCATCTTGAAAATTAGTCGTTACAGTCCCATCGCCGATACTCGACCTTGACCTCAATCTTTGTTGACACCTTGACCACAGCTCTCATCGACTCTTCGACCACGGGTTGTGCGGTTTCTCGGACCATCTTAATAAGTGACGATTTACGGATTCTTCCCATAATGTTATCTCGACCTGAATATTCTAAGGGCGGATTTTGACTCATACAATAAAAGCATCCAATCTTTTAATTTATTATAGAAATTACTCTTCTGGATTTTATTTTAGGTTTAAAGGGGTAACTAAACTGATCAATTTGTCTACGAGGTTAAATTAAGAATGCATCAATATAGACTCCCATAACCTGTTACAATATACATTATCACAATTTTGAGATATTTCTATATGTAATGTACGTACTTAGCCATTCATGCGTTAGACAACAATTGTAATTTCAACTCTCTGTTTCCATCTGTCATTTTAAAAAAGCTAAGCTCCTCGTCCCCACGTGAAGAATCTATTATCGATAATGAAAATTGGAACATGGCAAGTTGTATTAACAATAGATAACATTCAAGACTCCGGGGAGTCTGGAGACGACAAAGAGAGAATCATTAAAATATAATACGTTGAGAAATTAAGGGGAAGGAATACCAAAAGTGGCATATTATAATAACATCACAAGCTTTTTATATATATAAGGAATCTACTTCTAGACATAGGTCAGTCGCCTTCATGGTTAGAAATCACAGTGAAATCATAAGAGGAAAAGCAAGAATGGTAATAAACTATAAGTGACTTAATGATAACATTAAAACAGACGGATATAAGTTACCTGACAAAACAGAACTGATAAATAGAATACCAGGAAAAAAGATATTCAGTAAGTTTGATTGTAAATCAGGGTATTGGCAAGTAAAAATGCATGAAGAAAGTATTGAATGGACAACATTTACTTGTCCAGAAGGGCATTTCGAATGGTTGGTAATGCCGTTCGGACTAAAAACAGCTCCACCAATTTTTCAACGCAAAATGGACAGTATATTTGGAGAATATAAGAGATTTGTTTTAGTATATGTAGACGATATATTAGTATTTAGTAAGGATATTAAAGAGCATTTAGGACATCTACAGACAGTATTTAGATTATTTGTAGATAATGGAATAATAATTAGTAAAAAGAAAATGGAACTATGTAAAAATTATATCAATTTTCTAGGAGTAGTTTTAGGGGATGGAAAAATTAAATTACAACCCCATATAGCTAAAAAGGCTCTAGAAATGCCAGATAAATTAGACAATACTAAAGAACTACAAAAGTTTTTCGGAATAGTAAATTATGCAAGAAATTTTATAAAAGATTTAGGAAAAATAGCAGGACCACTATATGCTAAAACAGGCTCTACAGGACAAAAATATTTCAACATAGAAGACATTAAATTAGTACAAAAAATCAAAGAAAAAATAAAAAATATTCCTGATTTAAATATGCCATTAGAAACAGACTACTTAATTATAGAAACAGACGGGAGTTTTGAAGGATGGGGAGCAGTTCTGAAGGCAAAACCAAATAAATATAGTGATAAGAATACAGAAAAAATATGTGCTTACCAAAGTGGTAAATATAGAGAAAAAGGAAATATGAGTAGTATAGATGCAGAAATTTTAGCTGTAATATACGGATTAAATAGTTTTAAATCATACATATTGAATAAACAAGAAGTAACAATTAGAACTGACTGTGAAGCTATAATTAAGTTTCACCAAAAGATAAATGCAAAGAATAGTAGTAGAAGAAGATGGTTAAATTTTATTGATACTATATCAATATATAATTTGGTTTTTGAACATATTAAAGGAAAAGATAATAATTTAGCAGATCAGTTAAGCAGGCTTAAAATTACTGTTAATTAATAAATATTTTACATGTACAGCATGAGACCAACAGTTCCCAAGACTGAAGACAAAGGGAAGGGCATTCAAGCCTCACCCTCAGACAAATACTTGCAGACAGTATTAGGTAATCTTCATTTTAAGCCACAATCTTTTGCAGAACAAACTCATATGGATAGAATAAGTTTTGGAAAGCATAATTTAATATTTTTTCCACCATCAAACATATCGTTTAGAGTATTACCAGAATGTGTCATAGATAGACCTCAAAGATGTTTAATTGATAACTTATGAATAGCATATAATAAAAAAGACACTAAATATGTTATAGCGGCTCTTAATGCCTTAGGACAGTATTTTACAGACAAAAACCAAGAAAAAAGATTTAAATACTATGTAGTTATACATGGTAAGACAAATGGCATTTTTCAGACATGGTTAGAAGTACTAGACTCTATTAAAAACATAGAAAAACCACTTTTTAAAGGTTTCAATGACTTCACTGAAGCATTAGACTATGCAAGAGGAATACTAGGACCAAACTACTATATCTCCCCAGCACTCAGACAAAACCCAGAAAAAATTCCCCAATATAACATCCAAAAGGACAACGACAAGATAATATTCTGTGATCATTGCTCATCAATGACGGAAGCCTTCAAACGAATAAACCAGAAGAATGAAATCTTGGCACAGGAAAAAACAAGACTTATGGAGCAAATGAAGGTACTAGAACAAAGAATACATGCGTTAAAATTTGAATTGACACAATCCCAGACTCAAGTTATATCTCAACAAGACACTGAGATGAGTAGTCCAAAACAGAGTTCTCCATCTCAAGAAAAAATGGATGAGAAGGGTGTGCATTCCCCAATGAATGCAGCAAAATCTACTGTATCGGATAATGATACAGCTAGTCCGGTTCAAACGGTAACCGGTAAAGACATATCAAATCCGTTTATGGCTGTCACTTTGCCAAAAAGTGAAGATGAAGGTTCATCAAGACGAAGACTACCTAGAACACTAACACAGGGAGAAGCATTAAAAAAGAAGGGTATAATTTCTAAAAAGAAAAAAAATGAGAAAATAGAAAGCATAATTAAACAGACATTAGAAAGTTTCTTTCAAGAAAAAGAAAAGCAAGACAAACATATGATCAAAAGTCCCAGTTTTAATCCAAGTCCAGAAAGAAGTCCAGAAAGGTCTCAAAGCTCAGGGGAAGATGATGATAATGAAGACCACTTAAATTATCAAGATGCCCAAGATCCATACGAAGATGATTCTGGAATGAGCTTTGATTCAATAGCTCTACATAACTTAGACACGTAAAAGGAAGCGAGATCTCAGTTAGAAAAAAAAATAAGTGCAACAAAGACAAAGAGCAATAATTCGGGAGACAATTGAAAAAGAAGAAGTGACATAAAGAAAAGAAGACGTGACAAAAGGTAGTACTACAAGACAAGCTGAAATTTGAGTGGAAGAAAATAGTCACAAACACTAAAGAAATCCCTGCCTAAGCCATGTGAAGATGGGGCCCAATGAAGTACCCTACAAGGCTAGACAAGAAAGATTTCTGGAAGGGTTTGGAGTCCATTTTGAAATCCGTCTCAAAAATTTAGCTATAAAAAGGGAAAGAAATAAGAAGAGAAGACAACTACAAGAGAAAGAACACTCTCAAGAAAGCCAAGCCACCAAAATCCTCTCCTTCATCACCCACCATCCTCCAAACATCTTGTAATATACCTTGTAAAATATTTCCTTATGTATGCCTTAGCAGTTTCTACCTCGAGTTTGTAAAATAAATAAATCATTATGTTTGTGTGTGCCAGATCTTAATTCCCAGTTCCAGTAAACTTTTTGGGTTTCCCGAAAGGAAAATCTCTCTCCTATAAACATGTAAGTTACTCATTTCATCTAAATTATGTTTCTGGATATTACCCCTGTTTTACAGTTTTATGTTATTATGTATAGTTTATATTTATTATTCCTCAATTATTAGTAGGTATATATATACATACATATAGTATATATATACATACATATAGTGTATATATATATATATATATATATATATATATATATATATATATATATATATATACACCACTCTTAGTATATGGTTATCTTTCCAATTTCTTAATAATTTTGATGGATTAACCTATAAATTCCTAGGAGAAACCGGTTAAGTCAAACCCAACATTAACGAAAAATGGGTATATATGTTTAACCGTGGCCAGGGTGGGGTTAATGAAAAAAGAGTTAAGAAAAGATTAATTCTTTAAAAAATTGGAAAGAAGAGATGAACAGAGTGGAATAAATAAAAAAATAAAAAAAAAGAATATAGAAGGGGTAATTTCAGGGCATAATTTTGATAATACTGTAAAGATATAGGTCTACAGAATAAGAGAGAGAGAGTACCGAGTATGTGTCAAATACACCACACATACTTGCCCTGCGTGGGTCAATTTCTAACTTGAGAATATAACAGTTCTAACTTTCTAACTCTAATACTTCATGTTCTAACAAAACCCTCAAAGTAAAGTTGGGTAAACCAACTTGAATTTAATTATTTTAAAATATAAAAACGTAATTAAGAACCAAAATAGGGAACAACCACCTAAAAGTCGCTCGAATCAGCAGTTTCTCAAGTTCTGAATTAACGCAATTCATTAGTATGACTTTAGTCATTGTCTATCACATTATTCTTTCTTTTATCATAATTATCAATCACGATGAACTATTATCTCATATGAGACTCATTAGCAAGTAAGAACATAAGCATTTGCAAGTATGGCATGATGCGAGTTCTAAACTATCCGGACAATTAGCATAATAGTAGCTATGCACGGACTCTCGTCACCACGTACGTACGTAGCCCCCACATACAATCACATACATTAATTTAATTCGCCTAGGGATTTATTTACCTCTTACGAGGTTAGAAAGGAGACTCACCTTGCTCCAAAGCTTACTCCCAATATCAAGAACGCGCTTAAACCCTCAATTCGGAGCCGAACGATCCAAAACTAATCAAACGGGGTAAGAACTAGTCAATACAAGCTCAAGAGTTCATATTCTAACTATTAAAGTAATTTTCCAACCCTAAATACAAGTTTCCTAAAATCCATCCCCGGGCCCACGTGCCCGGATTCCGGAAATTTTTGAGGGAAGTTGTTACCCATAACCTAAGGATCAGGAATATATGATTTTTACTTCATTCCGTAACAAATTTCGTGGTAAAATCTTTTTTTTATCAAAACCCTAGGTTTTACTCTAATCCCATGATTTTCACTAAATTTTGTGTGTTAATCTACCCATAAACCAAGTATTGAACTCACATTAAGTAGAAGTCACTTACCTTACAAATGCTAGGTTGAAATCCCTCTTTGGAAGCTCCCAAATCGCCCAAACAATGAATGAAATGTGTCAAAAATGACACATTCCCGTATTAAATGAAGGCACTGCCTTCAGCAATTTCCGTACCTGCGGTTAGGGGACCGCATCTACGGAGTTGGGCTGGGATGGCTAGGACCGCATCTGCGGTCTGGGGGCCGCTCCTGCGGTTCCGCATCTGCGGAAGAGGAGCCGTATCTGTTGTTCCTGGGCTCCTCCCCTTGGCCGCACCTGCGAAGGCTCGACCGCTTTTGCGGTCTCGCACTTGCGGCTGACCAACCGCAGGTGCGGTTATGACAGATACCAGGAGCTTCAGCTCCTTCCAAAACTTTCCAACTCCACTCGAGCCTCGTCCGATTGACGCTCAAGGCCCCCGGGCCCCGCCCGAACATACCGACAAGTTTGAAATCATAAAATGGAATCGCTCAAACCCTCGGAACGCTCGAAACAACGCTAAATCTAAGAATCACCCCTTAAAACCAATTGAATTAAACTTATGAACTTCAAGTTTTTCAATTTACATCCAATACGACGAAACACACTTATACTACTCGGATTGACTCCAAATTTTGTGTGCAAGTCTTAAATGATAATACGGAACTATTCCCGGTCTCGGAACTCCGTTCAGACCTCGATAATACAAAAACCCGCTCCAAACCAAATATTTAAGAACTTCAAAATCCTTAAGGAATCAACTTTCACTATTAGGCGCCAAAATGCTCCTGGGTCATGCAAACCCGATCCAGACATATGCCCAAGTTCGAAATCATCATACGAACCTATTGGAACCTTCAAATCGGATTCTGAGGTCTTTTACTCAAAACGTTGACCGAAGTCAAACTTGGCCTTTTAAGCCAACCTTAAGGAACCAAGTTCCGATTTCAACCAAACTCTTCCGAATCCCGAACCAACCATTCCCGCAAGTTATAAAACAGTAAAAGCAAGTACTGGAAGTCTTATCTAGGGGAACGGGATTCTAGAAATCAAAACGACCAGTCGGGTCGTTACAACAACAACAACCAAAAGAATTAAATAACATTAATCTACCACATAAAAGAAAGCGTATTTCTGAATTGAGTCAAACTTATTTGTGGCACTTACATCTAGGTCATATAAATCTAAATAGGATTTTGAGATTGGTCTCTGATGGACCTTTGAGTTCATTGAAAGTGGAGTCACTGCCAACATGCGAATCCTGTTTAGAAGGTAAAATGACCAAGAGACATTTTCCCTCAAAAGGAAATAGAGACAGCGATAAGCTAGAATTAATTCACTCTAATTTGTGTGGCCCTATGAATATACAAGCAAGAGGTGATTTTGAGTATTTTTTGACTTTCACAGATGATTACTCAAAATATGGATACATTTATCTGTTGCGACGCAAGTCAGAATGCTTTGAGAAATTCAACGAATTTAAGACGGAAACGGAGAAACGACATGATAAAATATCAAAACATTGCGATCTGATCGTGGTGGTGAATACCTTTCTGCAGAATTCATTAAATTCTTATTAGACTGTGGAATTACATCTCAATTATCTGCTCCAGGAACACCACAACAAAATGGTGTGGCAGAAAGAAGAAATAGGACCCTTATGGAAATGGTTAGATCAATGTTAAGTTATTCCGATTTGCCTTCTTCCTTTTGGGGATATGC
Organism: Nicotiana attenuata; assembly: GCF_001879085.1. Taxonomy (NCBI): domain Eukaryota; kingdom Viridiplantae; phylum Streptophyta; class Magnoliopsida; order Solanales; family Solanaceae; genus Nicotiana; species Nicotiana attenuata. Next base: position 37,044,952 of record NC_031998.1, on the reverse strand, counting down.
TTTAGAAACAACAAATTACATTCTAAATTTGGTTCCTCCAAAGTCAGTACCTCCAACTCCAGTAGAATTATGGACTGGGCGCAAGCCAAGTTTACGACACATTCAGGTTTGGGGTTGTCCAGCACATGTGCTGAAAGGGAAAACGGATAAATTGGAACAAGGGCAGAAGTATGCATTTTTACTTGATATCCAAAAGGAACTAAAAACGGTTTGTTTTATTGTCCCAAAGAAAAGAAGGTAATTATTATGACAAATGCCAGATTTTTAGAAGAAGACTATTTAATGAACCATATTCCTAGAAGTAAACTTGTTTTACAGGAATTAAGTAATGGAGTAACTAAAGACTCATCTCTGTAACGTATCCCGAAAGCCAGTATTGACATACCCACTGCATTATCGTAGTGAGAGAAATATCAATAGGCAACAGAATGCACAAGAGAAATTGCATGACATCTCACTACCCCAAAGTAGTGGGAGTAATGTTGAGCAACATCAGATTGTTGAACAACCTGAAATTGTTCTGCAGCCTGCATTCCAGGAAGAAGTTAATGCTATCCCAGCACCGCAAGGTGTGGAGGATAACATTGAGGCTTCAGTTCCAGAAAAATGATGTTGTGATCCAACACAAAATCAGACTGCACCTGTAGTGACTAGTCGTACTGGGAGAATTATTAGAAAACCTCTCCGGTTTGTGCTCTTGGAAGAATCTTATAATAGAATCCCTGAAGAGCCTAATACAGAACCTATTAATTATGACGAAGTACTGCAGGATACAGATGCTGATAAATGGGTTGATGCTATGAAATCTAAAATGGAGTCCATGTACTCCAATCAAGTCTGGGATCTTGTAGAACCACCTACTGGAGTCAAACCCATTGGTTGTAGATGGATCTATAAGAAAAAGAGAGGAGTGGATGGAAAAGTGCAAACTTTTAAAGCTAAGCTTGTTGCAAAAGGGTTTACTCAAAAAGAAGGGATCGATTATGAGGAAACCTTTTCGCCAGTAGCCATGCTTAAATCCATTAGGATTCTCTTATCCATTGCTGCTCATTACAATTATGAGATTTGGCAAATGGATGTCAAGACGGCTTTTCTAAATGGAGGTCTTGATGAGTGCATCTATATGGCACAACCAGTTAGTTTCATAAAAAGTGGCAATGAGAACATGTTGTGTTAATTAAAGAAATCCATTAATGGATTGAAACAAGCTTCTAGAGCATGGAACACTAGTTTTGACGTGTGAAAATGAGTCTTGTGTCTATAAGAAGTGGGATGGAGATAAAGTTACATTTTTGGTTTTGTACGTAGATGATATTTTGCTCATAGGAAATAATGTGAGCATGTTGAATTCAGTAAAGGAATGGTTGTCCTTATGTTTCGATATGAAAGACTTGGGACATGCGGCACATATCCTTGGGATCAAGCTTATACGAGATCGCAAGCAAAGGATATTTGGCTTATCCCAAGTACTTTATATTGATACTATTATCACCAGGTTTAGCATGCAAGATTCCAAAAAAAGGCTTTCTCCCTTTTAGACATGGAATCTCTCTGTCGAAAGATCAATCCCCAAAAACGACTGATGAGATAGAAAAGATGAAGGCGGTCCCTTATGCTTCTGCTATAGGGAGTCTCATGTATGCTATGCTATGTACTAGACCTGATATTTGCTTTGCTGTTGGCATGGTTAGTAGATTTAAGTCTAACCCTGGACGAGAACACTGGACTTCCATTTAGCATATAATCAAGTACTTGAAAAGGACTAGGGATTATATGTTGGTGTATCACTCAGGTGATCTTGCACCCATTGGCTATACTGATTCAGATTTCCAGTCAGATAGAGATTCTAGAAAATCTACCTCACAATATGTTTTTACCTTAGGAGGTGGAGCCATAAGTTTGAGGAGCATCAAGCAATCACGTGTTGCTGATTACACCATGGAAGCCGAATATGTGGCTGCATCTGAGGCAGCTAAAGAGGGTGTTTGGCTCAGGAACTTTCTAAAAGAGCTTAATGTGGCTCCTTCGGTTCAAGCACCGATTGTACTTTATTGTGACAATAGTGGTGCAGTTGCAAACTCGAAGGAACCAAGAATCCATAAAAGGAGTAAGCATATTGAGCGTGAATATCACTTAATTCGGGACATAACTCAGAGAGGTGATGCAAGAGTGTTGAAGATTGCGTCAGAGGACAATTTGGCAGACCCGTATACAAAGAACTTGACACAGAAGATTTTAGACAAGCATGTAGAAGGAATGGGTATTAGAATAGTAGACGCATGGTTATGAGTCTAAGTGAGAGATTGTTGGGATATACTATTAACCATGCGGTTTAGACATAGTATTTTGTTTTATTCTTTATGTAACAATTATTTATATTAATTTATTCAATTCAATAAAGTACTATTTTAAATAGATCATTTGTTACATGTGTGTCCTTTTAGTTATGTAGTAGACAATTTAGTGTATGGAGTCTTAGCTCATGCACAGAAGATTAAATTGTCGGTTCTCATAATTAATAAACTATGTTCACAATTACAGATATTGTTGGACAAAATATCTTGATGATTGTAGCACAAGATTATAGTATAATTTGTCTTGATTATGTGTCACGACCCTAAACCCAGACCCGGTCATGATGGCGCCTCTCGTGAAGACAAAGTCAGCTGACACACTTCCAATTCATTTTAAGAAATTACAATAATAAATATTAAGTCTTCAACAGAATAAAATCCCAAAACGAAGTAAACAATACAGTTTGCGGAATAAGACATAGCCCGACATCGGGGTGTCACTAGTCATGAGCATCTATAATAATACTACAAGTCTGAAAGGTCTACTCCACTACTACATAACTGAAATAGAAGGAAATAAGATAGAGGGAGAAGCACTAGGCTGCGGATCGCTGGACAGCTACCTAGTGAATCTCAGAATCTGCTAGACAGCTCTCAACCCTCGCAAGCAGGACCTGTAGTGCCTGAATCTGCACACAGGGGTGCAGGGAGTAAAGTGAGTACTCCAACTCAGTGAGTAATAACAATAAGTGAAGATTGAGCGATACAACATCATGTTAAACACAACAATAATCTATAAGAGGCATAATAAAATCAGTACATGCAATTAAACAGTGTAATCTCATAAAACACCCTTCTAAGCAGTTAAACAAATAAAGGAAAAGCAGCTAGAAAAGGTAAACACATAAAAACCGCCCCTCGGGCACAATAACAACTGAATCAGCCCCTCGGGCAATAACATAGACCAATACTAGCCCCTCGGGCTCTATCTCATATCACAATGGGTACCCGTGCTCACTAGGGGTGTACAGACTCCGGGAGGTGCCCCTTACGGCCCAAGCACAATATCAAGCCATCTCGTGGCATTCAATAGGCTCTCGGCCTCATATCAACAAGCCACCTCGTGGCGTACAATTCTCAGGCCCTCGGCCTCATAATCATAATCAGTGTATCACCGCTGCGGCGTGCAGCCCGACCCAAAAGTAACCTCACAACACAGGCCCTCGGCCTTACTCAGTCAGAATCTCATAAGCCCCTCGGGCAACAGTAAAACGTGATGCTCAGCTCAAAATATCTTTTTAAATATCATTTAAGGTGTTAAAATAGAGTAAACATGGTTGAGTTATGAAAACAGAAAAAATATAGCTTGACTAAGTACAAGTATAAAATCAAAACAGTGAAGAAATGGCAGTAAAAATCCCCTGAGGGTCCAAATAGTTGGCACGAAGCCCAAATATGGCATTTAGCCAAAAACGTGATAACATCAAACAATTTGCAATCAAATACGCAGTAAAATAGTCATTCGGGATGGACCAAGTCACAATCCCCAACGGTGCACGACCCCACGCTCGTCATTTAACGTGTGCGTCACCTCAACATAGCCTAACGCTGTGTAATCCGGGGTTTCATACCCTCAGGACAACATTTAAAATCATTACTCACCTCAATCCGGCCCAAACTCTAGCTCGCGATGCCTTTGCCCCTCGAATCGGCCTCCGGATGCTCCGAATCTACCAAAATCAGAATGTTACCATCAAAATATGCTAAAGGGACAAACCCCACTCGAAAACAATCGAAAATTAATGCAAATCCCGAAATTAATCAAACCCGACCCCAGGGCCCACATCTCGGAATTCGATAACTTTTACATCATTAGATTCCTTATCTCTCACGAGTTCATACATATCAAAAGTTCCAAAATCCGACCACAAATGGTCCTTCAAATTCTCAATCAAAGGCCTAAGTTTCCAAGCCCTAGTTTCCTCAAATTTTTCCCTTAATTTCCCTTAAGTACAGCTCTAATCCGTGAATTAATACCATAGAAACAAGTTTTCATAATCCAAAACCTTACCTCAATGAAGTCTCCTTGAATTCTCTCTACAAAATCGCCCAAAACTCCAAAATTCGCGTTTAAAAATGGTGAAACCCTCTGAAAATCGCGAAGGAAGAAATATATACATTCTGACCCACGTTTTTCGCACCTGCGGTCAATCCACCGCATCTGCGGTACCGCTTCTGCGGTCCTCACTTAAAATCCACCTTCCGCATCTGCGATGCCCAGCCCGCATCTGCGCCATCGCAGGTGCGGTTATTTAACCGCTCCTGCGGTTCCTGCTCACTCAGGCTCCTTCCGCTTCTGCGACTAACCTCCCGCATCCGCGGGGTCGCACCTGCGATCCTTTAACCGCAGATGCGGTTATGACAGCAACAAGAATACTTCAGCTCTCCAACTCTATTCCAAACCTTCCGTCAACCATCCGAAATCACCCCGAGGCCCCCGGGACCTCAACCAAAAGTACCAACAAGTCTTATACTACTATTCAAACTTATACCAACCTTTAAAATACCTCAAACAACGTCAAATCACCCAAAACACATTGGATTCAAGCCTAAGGTTCTTAAATCTTCCGAATTCCGCTTTTGATCAAAAAGTATACCAAACCACGTCCGAATGACCTGAAATTTTGCACACACATCTCAAATGACACAACGGAACTACTGCAACTTCTGGAATTCCATTCCGACCCCTATATCAAAATGTCACCTGTCAACCGGAAAACGCCAAAATTCCACTTTCGCCAATTCAAGCCTAAATCTACTCCGGACCTCCAAAACACATTCCGATCACGCTCCTAAGTCACAAATCACCTCCCGAAGCTATCCGAACCATCGGAATTCACATCCGAGCCCTCTAACACATAAGTCAACATCCGGTTGACTTTTCCAACTTAAGTTTTCTTAAAAGAGACTAAGTGTCTCAAACCTTACCAAAACCTTTCCGGACCCGAGCCAACCAACCCGATCACATATAGAACCGGCAAATAAAGCAATAAGAAGTAGAAATGGGGGAAACGGAACTTATCTCATGAAATGAACGGCCGAGTCATTACATTCTCCCCCTCTTAAACAAACGTTCGTCCTCAAACGAGTCAAGAAACATACCTGAAGCCTCAAATAGGTGAGGATATCTTCTCCGCATCTCCCGCTAGGTCTCCCAGGTAGACTCCTCCATAGGCCGACCTCTCCACTGCACTTTCACTGAAGCTATATCCTTTGATCTCAACTTTCAAACCTGACGCTCCAAAATAGCTGCTGGCTCTACATCATAAGTGAGATCACCCTCTAACTGAACCGTGCTGAAATCCAGAGCATGAGACGGATCCCCCATATACTTCCGGAGCACAGAAACATGAAATGCCCGATGCACACTCGATAAGCTGGGTGGCAAAGCAAGCTCATAAACCACCTCCCTGATCCTTCGAAGTACCTCAAAAGGCCCAATGAACCGAGGACTCAATTTACCCTTCTTCCCAAATCTCATAACACCCTTCATGGGTGAAACCTTCAACAGAACCTTCTCACCAACCATGTAGGACACATCCTGAACCTTCCTTTCAACATAGCTCTTTTGTCTCGACTGCGCTGTACGAAACCTTTTCTGAATCGCCTTCACCTTGTCTAAAGCATCCTGCACCAAATCTGTACCCAATAGCCTGGCCTCGCCCGGCTCAAACCAACCAACTGGAGATCTACACCGCCTCCCATACAAAGCCTCATATGGAGCCATCTGAATACTCGACTAGTAACTGTTGTTATAAGCAAACTCCACGAGCGGTAGAAACTGATCCCATTGTCACACCTCCTTTTTTACACATCTACCCCGAAGGATAAATGTATAAGGGAGTTTTTTCCATTTAAAGTGACATTATTCGAAATGGAATCATTTATTTATTTTTAGAGTCGCCACTTGGGATAGGGTTGGCTTTTGGTGTCCCAAGTCACCGATTTAATTTAAATCCCAAATCGAGGAAAATTTCGACTTCCCAATTGGAGTCTGCGAACCAGAAATTCTGTGTAAGGAATTCTGTTGACCCGAGGGAAGGTGTTCGGCACCCCCGGATCCCGTGGGTCTAGCACGGTCGCTTAAATTGTTATAAATGGCTAAAATCGGGTTTTTATACATATTTAAACCTATAGTGCAATTTTAAGATTATTTACCACTTTTGGTTTATTTTATTTTTACGAAAGTGAACGTCGTTTAAGAGCGTGTTTTTGGATCACGTCACATGAAATGCACCCGAAAAAAAAATGACACCTCTTATTCAACGTTTTGGGACTTGGATTTGGGTTGCATGAAATGCACACCCGAGTTTAGGAAAGTAGTATTAAAATTCGTGCCTAAAGTGGCTAGCGTCTTATTACTTTGCGGGGAGCCATGAAAATTCGCTAAATGGCATGTCCCGATTTCTAAGATATTTTAACACAGTATTTAATGAGGGCCCCGCAATTTATATGTTTTATGCGGCGAGGCTCGTCTCATGTTTTATTTAAAGGCCATCCTAAAAGAAACTATGATTTTCTATTACAATGTTGTCTCTAAAAGGGCCCTAATTAATTCGCATTTATAAATTCGGGTCTCAAATTCAAGTCCGAATTCAAACAAAAGGGAAGATCCTCTTAATTTGAACCCGCCACCTAACTTGAAACCCAAATTTATATTTGTGAATTAATTCCCGATATCCTAATGTAGTTTTAAAAGACTTCTGGACTTAACAATTTGGACCTTGAACATTGGGCCCAGTCCTGTGACATGGAGTTGTCCAGTAACTGGGCTTTCAGCGGCAGCCCAATGATGGCAACATGTTTCGAAGCAAAAGCCAGGTTGTCTATTGGGTAAGAGGGCTAAACGTTGGGCCTAACACATGGCCCAGCAGGGAGGAACTGTTTGCCAATTAAACACACTCAATCCAAATTCGATAGTTGTTTGGGTTTGATCCACATGCTCTGAAAATTTGATGCTGGAAATTTGAACATGCTGAACATGCTGAAGCTTAAATGTTGAAATCGTAACTAAGATAATGCTGATCATGCTAAAAAAAACACACTGAAGCCAATACTATTGAACAAGCACCTGGAGTTCGAACTATAACTATTTAGGTTCGAGCCCAGTCATATTTATATACTTCTATATATCCAGGCTTATTTAATGGCAAGCAGTAGATGAGATTCATTACGAAAAACAATAGGAATATGGTAAACTAGCTAGACATGCTGTCTAACTTTAAATCATCGTTTCTAATGCTCAATTACTGACCATAAACGAAGACCTGACATCAACTTCTATATTTACACTAGTGCTCAATAATGAAAGTTGATACAAACAACAATCCAAATTATGCACAAACAGTCCCATAATAACAGTGGCCCGTTGTGTCATGTAAATACAAGCTAAACAATTGTAATTTAATTAACGCTTATCGATCTACTAGCGTATCACAACCCAGGCAATCATGGTTCAAGAGCAAATAGTTGAGCATTTTATTCCACTTTCAAGCTCTGAATTACAGCAAGGAGATTCAAGTATGTACCTGGAATTTAGAGTGAAATAAGAAGGAAATAAGNTCAGGGGAACCACTGTGCTAGTAGGTTTCTTCATAGCAACATCTAGCATTCCTACTAGGCCAAGGTCTATGTGACCATCTTTTCTAGGACAAACTACCACTCCCATAAAGGCCACCATGAAGGCTAATCCCCGTCGGGCTTCCCATTTGTCCTTATTTCCAGCATGTGTTAGTCCTGTATTGGGTTCCTCAAAACCTTTGGGGTTACCATACCGGTGATATAGGAAATGTAGTGTACAACATCCTTCTGCCAGATGAGGGTCCTGAATATCCCGACTGATGTTCAACAAGTCCAAAAACCTATGAAGAGTTATCGGTCGTGGGGCCAAAGGGTATCTACCGCGGAAGTTCCCGTTGAGACCGGCATATCCGGCAGTTTCTTCCAATGTGGGTGTGAGTTCAAAATCTGAAAACCGGAATACATTACGGGTCGGGTCCCAAAATGGTATCAGTGCCTCAATGACATCCTTCCTTGGTCTGATTTTCAATAAATCTACAAGACCGCCCAGGCTTTTAACCACAGTATCCCTGCTTCCTTTTCCCAAGTCATGCCACCACATATGGAGTTTCAAAGGGATCTCGCTCAGGACTGAGAAGGTTTCGATGTCACTTGAATTCATCCTGCACATTATTTAGGGGAACTTAATGATTTATTTTGAAAAATGGCTATTTGTGCAAAAATCCTTTACTCAGAAAATAAGGACTTGGATTTGCAAATACGGCCTTTCAGCACTTCTGGGAGGAAGATTTTAAGGCTGTGCCCGCAAACCATTTAAAAATGACTCAAGGTGGCTATTCTTGCAAAACGGCCTTCCGGCGTCCTTTTGGGGACATTCGGCTTATTTAAACAGGAATGGCATCACCCGACTTATTTATGGCACAAAATTGGCATTTTTTGGTTATTTTTGAAAAAGGGGAGGTTGGACCCGATGAGGGTTGCCTACGTATCTCACATCCGGTGAGAATCAAACCAGCGTAGTTCGGGCGGATTTGCCAAAATCAAAAAATGTATTTTTTTTTTGAACAACAATTTTCTTCCTTCCTTTTTTCTTCAAATATTTTCCTTTTTCTCTTTTTTTTTCATTTTTCACAAATCCGGCAGCATTTCGGTACTATTTGGGCATTGGGGTTTTTCAAAACAAATGGTCACCCTCACTTAGTCCTAACACTGCTTATTTCCTCAATGTTCACTTATTTAGACAAGCCAGTCAACATGCAAAGCCGAGCAAATAAATGCGCAAGTAGCACGTAAGATGCATCAGGATAGTCAATTCATTTCAGGTCACCTGTCCTAGACGGACCCAACCCCTGTGTTGAGTCCCCTAAGTCAAATGCACATGATGCAAACAAACGTCCTACTAGGGATCTGGCATGAGTTTTTGTTCTTCTAGGTTTAACCCTAGGTTTATTGGTCTAGACCTGGCTTACCCGAGCGGACAACTCGGGCCGAGGGGGAGGCAGCGTACCGGGGATACAGAAGCTCCGCCGGCTTTGCAACTTATCCAACCTCGTTCTAAATGGGAAAAGACTCTAAACAGAAGAGAAGCTACACGAAGTGCACCCTTCTCCATGATGTAGAAGACTCAGAAAGAGGAAGGGATTCGCGACAGTTTATATATACAATTTCAACAAATATCAAAGCGGTAAAACATTTAGCACATATAGCATGGAGCATGTAGAAAATCAGATAAAGCCAAATATAACAATTGTACTAAGCTCGAATTCTTGAACCCTGAACCAGAGATTCTGGGTTCCATCCCCAGCAGAGTCGCCAGAGCTGTCACACCTCCTTTTTTCACATCCTCCCCGAAGGATAATGTATAAAGGAGTTTTTCCATTTAAAGTGACATTATTTGAAATGGGATTATTTATTTATTTTTAGATTCGCCACTTGGGATAAGACTGGCTTTTGGTGTCCCAAGTCACCGGTTTAATTTAAATCCCAAATCAAGGAAAAATTTCGACTTCCCAATTGGAGTCTGCGAACCAGAAATTCTGAATAAGGAATTCTGTTGACCCGGGGGAAGGTGTTAGGCACCCCCGGATCCCGTGGGTCTAGCACGGTCGCTTAAATTGTTATAAATGGCTAAAATCGGGTTTTATACATATGTAAACCTATAGTGCAATTTTAAGATTATTTACCACTTTTAGTTTATTTTGTTTTTACGAAAGTGAACGCCGTTTAAGAGCGTGTTTTTGGATCACGTCACATGAAATGCACCCGGAAAAAAAATGACACCTCTTATACAACGTTTTAGGACTTGGATTTGGGTTGCATGAAATGCACACCCGAGTTTAGGAAAGTAGTATTAAAATTCGTGCCTAAAGTGGCTAGCGTCTTATTACTTTGCGGGGAGCCATGAAAATTCGCTAAATGGCATGTCCCGAATTCTAAGATATTTTAACACAGTATTTAATGAGGGCCCCGCAATTTATATGTTTTATGCGGCGAGGCTCGTCTCATGTTTTATTTAAAGGTCATCCTAAAAGGAACTATGATTTTCTATTACAATGTTGTCTCTAAAAGGGCCCTAATTAATTCGCATTTATAAATTCGGGTCTCAAATTCAAGTCCGAATTCAAACAAAAGGGAAGATCCTCTTAATTTGAACCCGCCACCTAACTTGAAACCCAAATTTATATTTGTGAATTAATTCCCGATATCCTAATGTAGTTTTAAAAGACTTCTGGACTTAACAATTTGGACCTTGAACATTGGGCCCAGTCCTGTGACATGGAGTTGTCCAGTAACTGGGCTTTCAGCGGCAGCCCAATGATGGCAATATGTTTCGAAGCAAAGGCCAGGTTGTCTATTGGGTAAGAGGGCTAAACGTTGGGCCTAACACATGGCCCAGCAGGGAGGAACTGTTTGCCAATTAAACACACTCAATCCAAATTCGATAGTTGTTTGGGTTTGATCCACATGCTCTGAAAATTTGATGCTGGAAATTTGAACATGCTGAACATGCTGAAGCTTAAATGTTGAAATCGTAACTAAGATAATGCTGATCATGCTAAAAAAAACACACTGAAGCCAATACTATTGAACAAGCACCTGGAGTTCGAACTATAACTATTTAGGTTCGAGCCCAGTCATATTTATATACTTCTATATATCCAGGCTTATTTAATGGCAAGCAGTAGATGAGATTCATTACGAAAAACAATAGGAATATGGTAAACTAGCTAGACATGCTGTCTAACTTTAAATCATCGTTTCTAATGCTCAATTACTGACCATAAACGAAGACCTGACATCAACTTCTATATTTACACTAGTGCTCAATAATGAAAGTTGATACAAACAACAATCCAAATTATGCACAAACAGTCCCATAATAACAGTGGCCCGTTGTGTCATGTAAATACAAGCTAAACAATTGTAATTTAATTAACGCTTATTGATCTACTAGCATATCACAACCCAGGCAATCATGGTTCAAGAGCAAATAGTTGAGCATTTTATTCCACTTTCAAGCTCTGAATTACAGCAAGGAGATTCAAGTATGTACCTGGAATTTAGAGTGAAATAAGAAAGAAATAAGGTCAGCAACAGCTCAGCAAATCACAGCAAGAAGATCAGCACTAACACGGCTCACACAAGGCCAGTTTCAACCCAATTCAAGCCACAATACCCAGAAAGGAATGATAGAAGAGCAACAGCAATAAAATGACCAAAATCACACTGATCCTTAACCAAATTTAGTTGAAATTGGAACAGGAATACTCAGGTCATTTCAGCCATCAAATATTGAGTTAGAAGATGTAAATCAACAATTAAAACTCGAAGTTAACCCAAGGCTTTCAATGGAATAATATTTTTGGGGATTTTTGAAAGTTTTCTGTTATTATTTTTTTTGGTTTTTTTTTTCTGCAGAATTAAAGATCTAAAATGAAGGTTTAGACTATAAGAATTCAGGTTTGAACTCCCTTTTTATTTTTGGAATTCAGATTTTAGTTTTGGCTTTTAAGAAGAGGATTTTGGGAAAATCATAAGCTGGGAGGTTTCTCGAAATTTTTTAGAGGTCTCAAACTTGTGAAACAAGGCAATGGGTGTGCCTTTTATAGGCAAAACTAGGGCTACCTTCAGATTTTTTTTTCTTTTTAGTCCCTACCCATTTTCAGCTTTTAGTCCCTTATTTTTTTAACTTGTTACCCAAGTTACAACACCTATTTTATTGAAAACTATACTAAAGTCTATTCTAGAAAGTCCTCTACCCATTACAATTCCTATACTATCCCTTCCCTACTTTAAAAATTACTATTCCTAATAAAACTACCCTTTTCTATGCCTAAATTACCCTTGATCATCCCCTGATATTACTGACCAAGTTAAACCAGTCCATTACGTATAACCAAACAATCCGCTCCTAAAGCTAATCACACTAGACAAATTAGCTAATCCAGGGGTTGAAATAATTAAAACCAAATTGCAGCAACAATTAAGAATCAACTTAACTGACCCTAAAATCCAAACACTTAAACGTGTATGTCTACTGGGATTGAAGAATACTAATGTAATTAAACTAAACTAAACTAAATGATTACCACAATAACACAGTAGAGGCTCAACTACTGAAGAAAAGAAAAATGAAATCAAAAGGCTCTAAAAAGTTAAAGATTATCAAGCATGCAGAATCGGAACTTACCAATTTTGGGCACTCGATTGACTATGGGGCGCATTCTGACCAGCTTGTTGTGAATCCTCCGGGACTCTTGACACGTAACATCCCTAATCGTGTGTTTTCCAAAAGAACACACATGATTAGGGAAGTTATGGTCGAAAATCCCCAAGGTTTTCTAATTTAGGGTTCTGCCGGATTTGATCGGATATTTGGGCAATTCTGGCCATATTTGGGACATGTGGCTATGGGGGTTGGATAGAGGAGGTCAAGGCGGTCCCATGGTGTTAATTTGGGACCGTTTGGCATAACCGGCGACTTGGCCGGAAAACTTCGAACGGATATTCGACGAGTTCCAGTGATATTTGAAAGCAAAGGCCAGTGGATTTGGGTAGAGGAGGAGAAGGGGAATCTGGGGTGTAATTTTGGGGTTGATCGGAGCATCGCCGCCGGCGGCGACGATTTCCGGCCGGCGGCGGACGGCGGAGGAACGGTGGCAGATGGTGGGGTTAGGGCGGAGGACGCCGGCGTTACAGGGGAGGTACGAGGAAGATAAAACAATGTTTTAGATTTTTAGGTTAATTTCGGACAGTTTTATGGGATGGTTTTGGGTTTATGAGGGCCGTAGGATCATGGGGATTGGACGGGCGAGATTGAGTGACGCCAAACGGCATCGTTTTGCCATGGGGAGGGGACTGGACTGGGTTGACGATTTGGGCTGGTCTGGCAAAGACTTGGGGCATTGGGCTGGGATTAATTTTGATAGTGGCCCAATCTTGGTGGCCTGATTAAGCTTAATGTCAATTTATTTTATTTCCTTTGATTTTTATTCATTTATATGCAAAATTAAAAGTAAAACCCCAAATTAATTCCAGAATTACACTAACTCCTAATTCAAAGTAAAAATAAGACAAATTAAAAGTATAAATGCGAAAGAACAATTTTGTTATTTTCTTCTTTACTAATTAATTCTAAAATGTGAAATTAGAACCTAAAACAAATGCGGAATGTATTTTTATATCTTCCAGATGAATTAAAATGCACAAATAAAAATGCAACAATTACCAAAGAATGCCACAAAATTCACAAAAATTTATAAAATACTAGAAAAATTGTTTTGTTTGTAATTTGGGAATTACTGCTTAGGGCAAAAATCACGTGCTCACAGCTGCCCCTCTTTGTCCGAAAACACGAAGAGTTTTCGTGCAAAGACAAGTGAGCCGAAATGCACGATTTTTGCCCGGTTGTATATTCCGTGTGAAGCGATTTTTGAAAAAGCTTGACCGCACCCTGCTTCAGAGGTTGCCTACATATCCTGGGCTAAACAGGAATCAGGTCAGTGTAGTTCGGGAAGGTTTGGTAGCTGGGACTACCAGGAGCTGTGATTTCACTGCTGTTGTTGCTGCTACTGCTCGCTGACCTCCTTATTACATCAAAAGGGAAATCAAAGCTAAGCTAGCTATGCCTATCAACTACGAGTTACAAGATTCCTATCTATAAATCTCTTGAAACTTGAGCTTGAGTTTTAGCTGATTTTGCTGTGGACTCTGATCTGAATCTTGATGCTCGCAAGTTGTAGGTGTCTACTTCTTCATGCAGCATTGAGTCAAAACAGGGCCAACGGAGCTTGTGACTTCAATTTTGAGCAATCCGCGCCCTTACTTGCTTCACATTTTGAGTTCATCTTTTTTGTTCTTTTCTTCTTTTCTTGATTCTAGATTGAGATTTATTCCGTTGGTCATCCCACACCTTGTGTCTTGAGGTTGACCTGCTTAGGATACCAAAACAAACAAACGAACGAAATTTTCTGCCCCAGTTTTCACTAGGAAAATTTCGTGAGTTAGTTGTGACACATATCTAATCAAATAGGGAATGTGTAAAAGGGATCCTCGGTTTTTGTTCCGGGATTTGGAAAGAGAAGGCTCCACGGTTTTTGTGCCGGGAGATCCTCGGTTTTTGTTCCGGGATTTTGGAAAGAAAAAGCTCCACGGTTTTTGTGCCGGGAGATCCTCGGTTTTTGTTCCGGGATTTGGAAAGAAAAGCTCCACGGTTTTTGTGCCGGGAGATCCTCGGTTTTTGTTCTGGGATTTGGAAAGAAAAGGCTCCACGGTTTTTGTGCCGGGAGATCCTCGGTTTTTGTTCCGGGATATTTAAGGAATGGGATCCTATGCTATCATGATTTGTTTTTCTTTTTGGGATTTTTATTTTAACTTCTTTTCTTCTTTCTTCTATCTTTTGTTTTTCCTTTTTTCATGTTTCTCCTTTTATTTTGCAAACACATGAAAGAAACTGGAAAGGGAAAACTTCCTTTTTGGTCGTTCTCCTGCTGCAAAGCTGTTTCTGCGCTTGCGCATTTCATATCTTTTCGGATTGCACCTGCTTCTTGCAAGGTTGCTTTGAGTTAAACCTGTTTTCATCAAAGAACAATTGGTTAGTTTGAAACGATGGTTGGTTTTATGGCCTTGATCCTATTGCTTGCTTGGTCCCGGCCCCATTTCCGTTGAGAATTTTGCTGCTTGTTTGTCTTGAGGGTAAATCTCCTTTCAAAACGATCGGGTTCAGCCTTCAGGATTTCATTATGAATCGCCCGTGTGGGCTCTGACCTTGTCACTTTATTCTGCCCTTGCCTTTGNAGATTTTTAGGTTAATTTCGGACAGTTTTATGGGATGGTTTTGGGTTTATGAGGGCCGTAGGATCATGGGGATTGGACGGGCGAGATTGAGTGACGCCAAACGGCGTCGTTTTGCCATGGGGAGGGGACTGGACTGGGTTGACGATTTGGGCTGGTCTGGCAAAGACTTGGGGCATTGGGCTGGGATTAATTTTGATAGTGGCCCAATCTTGGTGGCCTGATTAAGCTTAATGTCAATTTATTTTATTTCCTTTGATTTTTGTTCATTTACTTATTTTTGAAATTTGTTAAATGCAAAATTAAAAGTAAAACCCCAAATTAATTCCAGAATTACACTAACTCCTAATTCAAAGTAAAAATAAGACAAATTAAAAGTATAAATGCGAAAGAACAATTTTGTTATTTTCTTCTTTACTAATTAATTCTAAAATGTGAAATTAGAACCTAAAATAAATGCGGAATGTATTTTTAATCTTCCAGATGAATTAAAATGCACAAATAAAAATGCAACAATTACCAAAGAATGCCACAAAATTTACAAAAATTTATAAAATACTAGAAAAAGTATTTTGTTTGTAATTTGGGAATTACTGCTTAGGGCAAAAATCACGTGCTCACAATGTTAATAATTGAACCTTGATGAGTTGGCTCAAGTTTAGAAAGCAGTTGGTTTCGCATCCAAAAAACATCAAAACTTGAACTGGCACTACTAGAAAATGGGCCTATGGAAACAATTATTTTGGCAACGGTTCACAAACCGTTGTTATAGAGCAGATATAATAACGGTTGAAACCGTTACAATAGAATTTGGGTGGTATCAGCACACACTTTAGGCATCAAACCGTTGCCATAGAGTTTTGTTTCGCAACGGATTTGTAAACCGTCCCAATAGACATGTATATGGCAACAGTTTTGGGGAAAAATTGCTATGGGAACGGTTATTCATTTCCCCTCGTTTTTTTCGCTGAAAATTTATTGGCCCGCCAAGCTAATTAAGTGACCTGTCATTTTATTTTTTTTAAACTAATTTTAATACAATAAACCCCTCCACCCATCGATACACCCAAACTCCCAGTACTGTATCCAAACTCCCGTCATCGATATACCCATACTCCCCTCGTCAATACACCCAAGATCCCTTCTCTGATCTCTTTTCTTTTTGCATCTTTGCCGAGTTTAAGATTAATGGCCGAGTTTCATCAAATACCTCTTCATTAGACCACCATAATCGTCAAACCCTAATGTTCCCAAAGCCCAAAACCCCAAGGACAATTGGGGTCTTTCCGAAAATCTGAAAGACACTTCCGTTGGTCTTTCCAGCACTTCTCCGGCACTTCTTCAAGGACAATTGCTTCTCCGGCACTCCTTCCCCAAATCCCAATTTTTAAAATTAGATTTGTGCTCGAATCAGAGAAGCCCAAAATCACCATAGCCTAGCAATAGCTTGCATAAGTGTTGCTTTAAATAATATGGTAACAGTTAAGAACGTTGTATAAACAATATAGTAGTGGTTTTAAACCGTTCCAATTGGAAAAAATAATTGTTCCAACAGAGAAAGGGAAAAACGTTGCAATAGACGTATCTATAGTCACGGCGATGAAAACCGTTGCAAGAACCGTTCCAATAGACCTATGGGCACGCGGGCTGATGTAACGGTCTGTAAACCGTTCCAATATCCCTATGGCAACGGTTTGACTGTCTGTGGGAACGGTTTTTAAGTGTTACCGTAAATCAATTTTTCGGTAGTGTGGTACACTTTATAGTAAGTCTGGTCCGAGTTTTGGATTGTAACATTATCTATTTCCTTAAAACCAAACCAACAAATTATTGCCTTTTTCTCTCTTTTAATTTAACACCAAACAACTCCGAACCAAACCGCATGTCATATCGGTATGGTATTTCGATTTACTGTGGTACTTCGGTTTGTCTTGAACACTTTATTACAATAATCAACTTTCATGTTTAAAGTTATAGAAAGTTATTACAATAATTGTTATTATTGTAAGCACGAGTAGCACCCGTAGGATTCAAGTGGTCGTGTAGCACAAGTAGGCCACACTAAGATAACTTTATCATTGATCTAAGGTTCCTCTAGCTCAAACAAAAAAGGTAGTTATCTTAATTTGCATAAAGAAAGACTATATATAAAATCAGGAACAAAAGGTTTCATAAAATTTACATAGTATAAATTTTCACTATGCCCAATAGGAAACAAAAAGGCCAAAAATGAAATGAAATAAAATACATCTAGGTATATAAAAACTGATATACCTCAGAAAGTTCTTTCCAGAATAACTCATAATCAACATTACTAGAATTATCAATCTCTTTATCCAAAGGTTCTTTAACACTTGAACTTGCAGGGGTTTTTCCAGTGAGTTGTTGAACAATGGTACGAAATTCGGTTGCATTTTTGGCATTTACCATCACTGGACTGTCTATGTACTTCACCTTTATCGGCTCTGATCTTCCTTTACTACTGTTTATGGGCTGGTCGAAAACGGATAATACAGTAGTACTGCTTATTCTGCCAGAGTATTGCTTTTGCTCTTTCTTAGAATCCATGAATGTATGTTGGAGATATCTGCGCGCAGTTTATAGTGTCAGGTGAATCTTGAAACCGTGCTATTTATACATTGGAAGGGGAGAGGTGAGGCCCAAGGTTCATTCTTATCAAGAGGGAGGGGAAGCAACATTATTACCATAGAAAGAAATTTCCAAGAAATAATTAGGTATGGAATAAACAGACACATATATAAGCTTCGAGATGAAAAGACATGTAATTTGAATGAATGAACTATATATAGTCAAGGAAAGATTGTGACATGACATGCAAAGATATTAAAGAGAGAGGGGGTCTTAATTAATGCTATTCCATCCGTTTTATTTATATGAATCTATTTGATTAGGCACGAAACTTAAGAAGAAAAGAAAAACTTTTGAACTTGTGATGTAAAATTAGACACATATATTTTGTATAACTATAAATCAATGCACAAAGGTAAACTGTTTCCAAATATAAAAAATGGTCATTTTTATATGGACTAAAAATGAAATAAGTTAACATAAATTGTGTACAGTATCGAGATGTCTGGCGTCATTGCTTGCTTACATAGTGGACTATTTTATCCAGCTTTTGAGTAGAAGCTTCACATGTGAGAGTCCATCAAATATATATATATATATATATATATATATATATATATATATATATATATATATATATATATAGGTTTTGGGAATTTGAATTTAGAAGGCGATACAGAAGGATATATATGTACGCTATCCTATTACAACTACCAAATATTTGAATCTAATTCAATCACTACGTGGTGGGCGTATGGACATAAGAATTGTAAAATTTCAAAAAAGTGAATTTTTTTTTCAAGTGAAAATGGTATTTGAAAATTAGAGTTTGTTTGAACATGAATATAATTTTGGGTTGTTTTGAATTTTTGTGAGTGATCTGAGTAAAAATTTTAAAAAATAATTTTTTGGAGTTTTTTAAATTTTCGAAAAATTCGAAAAGAAAATTTTATAATGAAAAACACTGATTTCTAAATTTATTTTGAAAAAACTAATTTTTTTTATGGTCAAACGAGCTCTACGTATTGTCCGATGTTGTGTCATTGCTAACAAATGCCAATGGAAAATGTAGTAGTAATTGGTAAAGTCTGCAAAAAGATATAGACCATAAAACTCTCGAGTATTTATGTTCTGAGTAGACTTTCATGTGATAGAGATGTGAGAAATTCCGCAGCCTTCAAATTTGAGATTTACATATCTAGTCAACAGTCCAGAATATTGACTGAATATTTAAGATTAAAAATTGGAGCATTTATTTAGGAAAGCACAACGAACTATGGCTCTCAAAAAAAGTCTAAAGTGTTACTATCACAAGAGTTATTTATAATGAGAATATCAATGATATCAGCAGCATCAAATAACTCTATAAAGATGATAGAAACTACTCACTCTATTTCAATTTAAATGACACACTCTTATTATTAGTCCGTTAAAAAACATAACACATTTCTATATTAGAAATAATTTATTTTTACACTTTTTATCTTATCCACTTTATCTTTAATGAGAAATTTTTATAATCACACAAATATCATGATCTTATAAAGGCTTTGGCCCTTAAGTTTTCAGGACTATATGTTTCCAAATTTTTTTTTTTTTTATAAATTTTGCGCCGAGTCAAACTATATTATTTAAACTGAATGGGAGTACTATGGTGACCAAAGAGTTCAAAATGTTGGAGATAAGTAGGCTAGTACACTCCGTGCTTTCATTTTTTCTAAAGGAAAGACACGTTTTAATTTCTTTCTTTCTTGTTTTGGGCCCCAAGAATTTGAGTGCCCCAAAATTACTATTACTCCATTTATAATTATATAATTATCATAAATAAATTATTTCCTTATTGCCATATTAAATATTAGGAATAATTTATTTCTTTCTCTCACTAATTAGTATAACCTAATTAATTTTCTTCCAATCTTATTTTACTTTTTAGCTGGATTCTTTTTCTTTATTCATTAGCTTGCATCCAAGAGTGTGGTCTAATGACTAATGAAGTTTGAGGAGAACCATGAGGACTCAGGTGACCAAAAAATATTAGATGATTCTTTTAATCTTCCCAAGCCTTGGCTAGTAGACTGGTAAAGTTATCTAATAATTATACTGATCAGAGGTACCAGACACCAAGTTAAATAGTTAAGGTGCATACAAACTGCCGTCATAAAAAGAAAAAAAGTAATCACTTAAATCTGTCTAATAACCCAACCTATCATTTATCTTTTTGTCACGACCCGGATTTCCCACCCTCGGGAGTCGTGATGGCGCCTACTAGTGAAAGCTAGGCAAGCCAACCAATTGAATAATTTACCTTGTTTCCATTTTAATCCGTTAACAATATAAAAAAACCAGCATTTAATAAACAAAAAAATTTAGTACGCGGAAGACTGAAACGCAATATTTTAATCATAATGCCAATACCAATTCATAACAAAAATTACCCAGAACTGGTGTCACAATTTCACAAACTGTCTAGGAATACTACAAATAAAGGTCTGAAAGATTAATACGACACTGCCTCTAGAATACATGAAAGAAACAAAATAAAAGATAGAAGGAGACGCCAAGGCCTGCGGACGCCTGCAAGACTACCTCGGGTCGCCTGGTGAACTAGAAGCAGCAACCTCACTGCGATCCGAAAGCTACAGCACCGGGATCTACACAAAAGAGTGCAGAGTGTAGTATCAACACAACCGACCTCATGTTCTGGTAAGTGCCTTGCATAACCTCGGCGAAGTAGTGATGAGGCTAGGACCAGACTACCAAATAAACCTGTGCAATTAAATCATATACAGTGGAAGAATAAAGGCAGAAATTTACAATTTAAAAGTAAAAGGGGGAGAGAGACATGTTGCGGGGATATCAAGTAACAACAAGAAATAAATAAATAACTGTAAAGAACACCATAACTCAAATATCAACAATAATCAGGAAATCAAGACAAGTGCACGGCATCACCCTTCACGCTTTTACTCTCGTCCTCACCAAATATCAATATAATCGGCACGGCATCACCCTTCGTGCTTTTACCTCACAAAATCATGGCACGGAATGATCCTTCATGCATTATCACTCATATAAAGGCACGGAATGGTACATCGTGCAGCACGGCATCACCCTTCGTGCTTTAACACTCTCTCACCAAAATAATGCACGGCATCACTCTTCGTGCTTTAACACTCTCTCACCAAAACAATGCACGACATCACCCTTCGTGCTTTAACACTCTTCCTCACCCAAACAACAATCACAAACAATAAAGGCAAGGAAATAAATAGAATCACAATAAAATCACAATGAAAATTCCGGCATGGGAACAATATCAAAAGCAACAACATCCCGGTAAGGGAGACGACATTAAAAGCAACAATATCCCGGCAAGGGAGACAATATCATAATCCCCTTCTCTTTTTCACATTTTCTTCACAACTCAATTTACAACTTGAGCCAACGCTCTACAATGCTCAATTACCAATGATATTTTCACAATTCAATTCACAACTTGAGCCAACGCTCTACAATATTCAAGTACCAATAATACTTCCACAAATCAATTCACAACTTGAGCCAATGCTCTTAAATGTTCAATTACCAAATTTACTTCCACAAGCCTTGTTCAACAATAGGAATATCACATAAGGCATGTACAATACAAAACGGAGTCACATTAATCATAGTATAAGACTCACGGGCACGCTTGACACCAACGTATAGATACTCGTCACCATGCCTATACGTCATACTCAACAATTAACACATAGCAAATAGGACACGACTCCTAATCCCTCAAGATAAGGTTAGACCAAACACTTACCTCGATGCCTCGAACACAATTCAAGCCTCAACTACCGCTTTACCTCTTGATTCCACCACCAATTCGCTTGTATCTAGCCACAAGTTACTTAACTATATCAATAAATGCTAAATGAACCAATTCTAATGCATGAAAATAAATTTTCTAAAGTTTTCCCAAAAAGTCAAAAATCGGCCCTAGGCCCACATGGTCAAAACCCGAGGTTCGAACCAAAACCCGATTACCCATTCACCCACGAACCCAAATATATATTTGTTTTGAAATCGAACCTCAAATCGAGGTCCAAATCCCCAGAATTTGAAAAACCTAAGCTCTACCCAAAACACCCAATTTCCCCCATGAAAACTCTTGATTTTGAGTTGAAATCATGTAAAAGATGTTAGAGATTAAAGAAAACAAGTTAGAAATGACATACAATCGATTTGGAAGAATAGTTGTCTTTGAAAAATCGCCCAAAGGTGTTTAGGTTTTGAAAAGATTGTAAAAATGGTTGAAAATGCGTCTAAGTTATGATTTTGCAGGTTGCAGATGTCGAAATTGCGACCAGGGAAGTCTGCTTTCTTCGCATTTGCGATTGGGTGTTCGCAATTGCGATGGGAATGTCGCATTTGTGACAACTGGCACATTCAGAAGACTTAGCATTTGCGAAGGGTACCTCGCATTTGCGAGGTAGTGCTGGCCCTGAGCTTTTTGCATTTGCGACATATTTCTCGCATTTGCGAGCCAGGCTTCACATTTGCAAAGCCTGCAGACCTGCAACATACCAGCAATTTCCTAAGTCCAAATTTCACTCCGTGGCCTATCCAAAACTCACCAGAGCCCTCGGGGCTCCAAACCAAACATGCACACAAGTCCAAAAATATCATACGGACTTGCTCGTGCGATTAAATCATCAAAATAACATCAATAACTATGAATTTAGCATCAAAATCAAAGAAAAATCTCATGAACTCTTAAGTTCAAATTTTAACAACCGAAGGTCCGATTCACGTCATTTCAAGTTCGCTTCTTACCAAATTTTACGGGCTCAACTTAAATCACATATAAGACCTGTACCGGGCTCCGGAACCAAAATACGGGCCCGATACCATCAAATTCAATTACATTCAAATTTCCAAAAACTCTAAGAATTTCAGTTAAACAATTTTCTTCAAAAATTCATTTCTCGGGCTTGGGACCTCAGAATTCGATTCCGGGCATACGCCCAAGTCCCATATTTTCCTACAGACCCTCCGGGACCGTCAAATCATGGGTCCGGATCCGTTTACCCAAAATATTGACCGAAGTCAACCTAAATTCATTTAAAAGCAAAATTTATTATTTTTCACAGATTTTCACATAATGGCTTTTCGGATACACGTCCTGACTGCGCACGCAAATCGAGGTGAGACAAAAAGGAGGTTTTAAGGCCTCGGATCACAGAATTTATTTCTAGAACAAGTGATGACCTTTTTGGTCTATCACATTTTTCCCACTTAAGTCAAACGTTTCCTAGGTTCTTTCATTTCAGTTGTGACTTGTGAGACAATCAAGTATGCAAGTGACATGACAAGCAAAGTTTGCTATTTATAACATTCAATTCATTCAATTTTTGTACATCATAAAGTTAAGTTTTTTTTCATTCTCATTCTCACTTGCATATTTAGTCAGACTACCATAGTATTTAAAATTTTCATTATACACTCCTCCCAGTACACACATACATATAAAGGCTCTTATTAAGATTTAATTTTATGCCAATAATATTATTGAGCCACCCACTCTGCAAAGAAATCGGTACTACTCATAATGAGAACAAGAAAATTATTGATGATGGAACTGAAATCTAGATAATTAAGCTCTTTGAAGTTCTTTACATGAGTGATTCTCATTTCTTGTTTATTAATGTCTCTTTGAGCAATATTGTCACGATTATAATTGTGACATTGGGTAAGCTATATTGCTTTGGGCCGAGTATCAGCCTATTATAAGGCCCAACGCCAATTGCAGTATGAGCCCATTATTAGTCAGCCCGTTGTCTTGTTGGTCTTTATTCCCTTAACGGCTACAAGCCCCAATTAAGGACAAGTGTCCAATTGTTAGGGAGACAGTTGTAGCTAGCTGAATATCCTATATTTAACTTACTCTATTTAGAAGGAATCTATCTATAAATTAAAATGATTGCTTAATTTTCTTTCTTTCTATTTTCTTTCATTTCTTTCTCCCAGCAATCCAAATTTATGCCCAGGTGCTATATTTGGTATCAGAGCATCGATCCAATAGTGGATCCACAACATGAAATTGCGAAAGGTGCAAGAACTTCGAATCTCGAGCTTCAGCTTCAGTAGTTTATGGAAGCGTCGACGAAACGGATGGAACAAATGGAAACTATGGTGAAGGATATACATCGGCGAGATGATCCTCGAGCAGCAGCACGTTCATTTATAGCGACAGCTCAGGGAGGCTCATATGTTGAATCTGATCAGTCATTAGTAAGGGGATTATTTCGTCCAGCATCGGCGTCGGCGACTCCCATTTACTCCTCCTCAATGACGGTAACCCCAAGTTTTTCCAATGTAAGTCGTGGCCTGGTTTTGAGTACGCCTAATCCCATGGTTCCTCGTGTGAGCTCTGTTCCGAGCTTCACTAAGGCACTAGCCCTTGGATCCAATGAATCCTTATTTCTCTCATACCTTTCACTCTACTATAAATTTCACTATCCCCGTTCCTTCAGTGCTTCACAACCCTTTACTAGTTTTTTAACTTCTTGTGGGACGTATGCTTCTTCACCATTATCAAGTCGCCCTTTAACTTTTGGTACTTATGTGGGTACCCAATCACCTCCTATATCTCACACACCAATTTTTTCTTCAGCCCAATTACCCCCTTATACATCTAGTGTTCAATTATCATTAGCCTACATTTCACAAATGCCAATCTTCACCACTCAAGCACCAATGTCTGTGTCCCAACTACCCCCACACATCGATTTCACATTCCCAACCCTGTTTTCCCACTCTGACCTTACAACCCATAACTTGCGCTTTCTAAAGGCTAAGCTTGCTTTTCCAGAATTTGATGAATATAATGTTAGGGGTTGGATACGGCGTTGCCAGTACAATTTTGACTATTACAAAGTACCAGAAGCTGCCAAAATGACATATGTAGCAATGAGTGTCACAGTTAACTTTGATAGCTAGTTTGATTCATACGTCATTGATCATGGAGGGCAGATGTTTTGGAACCAATTTTGTGTGGACTTGTGTGCATGCTATGATGGTGTTGAGCTACTAGACGTGGTCACTGTTTTCAATAGGTTACAACAATGGGTCGACGTAACAAGTGACCAAAAGCATTTTGAGGATTTACGCTACCGAGTCCAAGTAGTCATGCCCCATTTTGATGAACTCTATTTTATAACCTATTTCGTGGGGGCCCTCAAAGAGGAGATTGGCCAATTGGTGAAGGTCACAAATCCACACACTTTGTTAGTTGCTTGCAACATGGCAAAATTCTATGAGCAGTCCTTAAAAGCCCAAGCAAATATTTCCTCTACCAAATTTTCCAAGCCACCCACATGCAATCCCTCCTATAAAACCCCATCCCAAACCCCATTTCCAATAACCAAAGGCCCAAACCCCGCATTACCTAACAAACCTATAGCCCAAAAGGTCCCAAACCTCCAAATACTCCGTAAGCAGAATTTATGCTACAAGTGCCACGGCAAATATTTTCCGGGGCATCAGTGAAATAAAATGTACTAAATACTTTGGAAGGGAAGGAGGAGAAAGTAGTGGGAGAGGAGGAAGAACCATGAGAGGTGATTGAAAAGGTGGAATAGGAGAGGTGATTGAAAAGGTGGAAGAAGTGGACCAGGCTGAAATTTCTTTAAATGTATTATTGGGCCTTAATCATACTCCTTCCACAATAAGAATCAGAGGATGGGTCAAGAAACACCCCATTAAAGTCTTTGATCGATAGTGGGTCTACGCATAGTTTTGTAGACCTAGATATTGTGAAGAAACTAATGGAGAACAGATCCCATGACTAAGCCCATGAAGGTACGGGTAGCTAATGGACAAATTATGATTTGCACCCAATTGTGCCCCATTTTCAAATGGAAAATGAATGAGGAAGTGTTCTCCTGTGATTTGAGACTCTTAAAGGCTGGAAGAGCGAATATTATATTGGGCATGGATTGGGTAGATACAATGGCCCCAATAGTTTTACACACTAGACCGCACAATATTTCTTTTTTCATAGAAGACAAAATCATTACCTTGATAGGTTGTGATAACTCTGGGCCTAGTGAATCTTGTGATGAAAAGGTTATTTAGAAGTTGTTAAGGATGGGCCAATGCATTATTTCAGCCCAACTAACAAAAATGGAAGCCTTGCCTAACAATGTTGGGCCACCAGAACCGGTCTAATGCCTATTGTCTAGATTTGACGACATTTTCCAAGAGCCCAAAGGCCTTCCTCCAAACAGGACATGTGATCATGCAATAGAGTTGTTACCAAGATCTAAGCCTTTTAACATTCACCGTTACAGATACTCTTTTGAACAGAAAAACACCATATAAAAAATGGTGAGGAGATGATGGAAGCTCAAACCATTTCACCTAGCACGTCTTCCTTTGAATCCCCAGTCATATTGGTTACGAAGAAGGATGCTACGCGAAGATTTTGTGTGTATTATCATAGGTTGAACGACATTACGATAAAAAACAAGTATCTCATTCCAGTTGTGGAAGATCTTTTGGATGAGCTCAATGAGGCTGAAATATTCTCCAAATTGGACCTGAGGTCGGGCTACCACCAAATAATAATGAGGCCAGAGGATGAGTTTAAAACTGCATTTCGAACTCATATGGACTTTGAGAATTCAAAGTAATGCCCTTTGGGCTTACCAACGCCCCTGCCACCTTCCAAGCCCTGATGCATGAAGTTTTTAGCCCTTACTTGCATAGATTTGTCCTGATCTTCTTCGACGACATCCTGATTTATAGTGTTAATTTGAATGATCATGTCTAGAATTTAGAATTGGTTTTTAAGGTTTTGAAGGCCAATCATTTGTTTGCCAAATTATCTAAATGCAGCTTTGTCGAGGCCCAAGTTGAGTATTTATGGCACATTATATCAGGGCATGGAGTAAGTACTGACCCAACGAAAATTGAGGCACAATCAAAGAGTTGCGTGGGTTTTTAGGAATCACATGATACTACAAGAGTTTCATTAAGGGATTTGCTAGCATTAGCAAACCACTGACTGAACTATCAAAAAATGGGGCATTCAATTGGAATGAAAAGGTTGCGGTGGCTTTCGATGAACTTAAAAATGCCATGATCCGAGCCCAGTATTAGCCTTACCTGACTTCTCGATACCTTTTATAGTAGAGGTGGATACGAGTGGTACGGGCGTGGGGGATGTTCTAATGCAAAAGAACAGGTAATTGCCTTCATGAGTCAAGGTCTTAGCCCAAAACATTTGAGTCTCTCTACAAATGAGAAAGAATTAATTGTCTTATTGCTAGTAGTAGAAAAATGGAGGAACTATCTTCAACACAACCATTTCATCATTCGTACTGACCATTTCATCCTCAAATTCTTGAGAGACCAAAGAATCACCACAGCTTTTCAACACAAGGGAGTCACAGTTAATGGGGCTGAGTTACGAAATACAGTACCGGAAAGGGGTAGATAATGTAGTTGCTGATGCTTTGTCTCGCAGGTTTAAGTCCAATGAAGAGTGTGATGACTTACAGTTGTGCAACCAAGATGGACCACTGAAGTAATGGAGAGTTATGAGGGTGACCCTGAGGCTCAACACATCCAAACACAACTAGCAGTTGATAGCAATGCCCTACCCAACACTACCTTACAAAATGGATTGATCAGAATATATAGCAAGATATATGGGGAATAAGGGTCAATAACGAGAAAAGCTTATCGAACAAATACATTCCACCCCTTGGGGAGGACACTTAGGAATTTTGAGCACCTAACAGAGGTTAAGGGCCTTGTTCTTTTGGACAGGGCTACTGACTGAAGTAAAAGAGAAGGTCAAGAGTTTCGAGGTTTTTCAACGAAATAAGGCAGAACACGTTCCTTATCCCGGACTTTCGCAACCTCTTCCAATTCCTTCAAGAGCTTGGGAACACCTAACCATGGATTTCATCGAAGGACTACCAATGTCATTTGGGAAGGATACTATTATTGTAATCATTGACAAATACACCAAGTATGCTCACCTATTCACATTGAATCATCCTTACAACACAACCCAAGTAGCTAAGTTATTTTTGGATCACATTTGCAAGCTTCATGGTGTCCCAAGTTCAATTCTGTCAGATCGTGATCCTATCTTCACAAGTTTGTTCTGGAAAGAGCTATTTAAAGGCTTGCACGTTGAACAAAGGCTCACCATGGCGTATCATCTACAATCTGACGAGCAGTCAGAGAGACTAAATCAATGTATGCTTACTTGCGTTTTATGACCGGACATAGACCTAAAGAATGGAGCAAGTGGAGTTTACACGCTGAGTTTTGGTATAATACCAATTACCAGTCAGCTATTGGTATGACTTATTTCAAAGCATTGTACGGCTATGACCCACCCTTGCCGTACTTTGAGCTAATTTCTCAGTCAAAATTGGACTCAGTCGATCAGCTGTTGAAGGAAAGGAAAGTCATTTACAAAAGCTTGAAAGAAAATTTGACCAAGGCGCAGAACCAGATGAAACAGTACACAGACTCCAAAAGAAGTGAGAGAGAATTTGTGGTGGGAGACATGGTCTTCCTGAAATTGCAACCATACCATCAAACTTCAGTAGCAATGAGGAGGAATCTGAAATTGGCAGCCAAATTATATGGTCCTTATGAAGTAATTCGTAAATTGGGCCCGATGGCTTACGAGTTGAAATTACTGACAAGCTCGAAGATTCACCCAATATTTCATGTGTCTCAATTGAAGGAGAAGATTGGGACAGAATAATTCCCTCCTAAGAACCTCCATTTTGCTCTAATGATGGTCAAATCCCTACTGAACCAGTTGAAATTCTGGACAGGAAAATGGTCAAAAAAGGAAACAAACTAGTGGTACAGGTGCGAGTTCAATGGGCAAACCTCTCAAGAGAAGAAGCGACATGGAAAGATTATGCATTTTTGAAGTCTCAATTTCCTGAGTTTGATCCTTGACAGAAGAAAAAGAGCCCTATTTGAAAGGAGGATGGGATGTCACGATTTTAATCGTGACATTGGGTCAGCTATATTGCTTTGATATGGACCGAGTATCAGCCTATTATAAGGCCCAATGTCAATCGCAGTATTGAGCCCATTATTAGTTCGCCCTTTGTCTTGTTGGTCTTTATTCCCTAAACGGCTATAAGCCCCAATTAAGGACGAGTGTCCAATTATAGTACTAGTTAGTTAGGGAGACAGCTATAGCTAGCTGAATATCCTATATTTAACTTACTTTGTATTCCAAAGGAATATATCTATAAATTAAAAAATTGCTTAGTTTTCTTTCTTTCTTTTTATTATCTTTCGTTTCTTTCTCCCAACAATCCAAATCTGTAGCACAGGTGCTACAAATATTGAATTCTAATGGAGCCATTTATATGAGAACTATAGACACACTCGATCTCGCTTAGGCAAAAACTTTTAAGAATTTAAAGGGTTGTTAGGATCTCATAGACAATCAAATATCAGGACGTACTTTCATTTGTTGGAATAAATCGATCTGAGCTTCCATTTTCTCAGAAAAGAAATGATGAAGAAGAAGAACGACCAAGGCTGAAGCTCAAAGATAAGGAAATAGCGGACAAAACAAAGTTAGGACTTGGTCTTAATTTTGGTTCAGATAAGCCACATGGGAAACAACGTGGCTTCATCTCACCTGTTGAATATTACAATGATAGATCTAATCTGGACCCTTCAAAGCACTCTCATATTCAAGATGATTCTCACATGCACACAAGTTGTCACATGCAGAAGGAATAATTAGGTAGTTATATTGTTAGACTTAGACTAGTAGAAATAAGACAAGTGTACAAAATTAATAGGCTATTCTTTTATTCCTTATTTTCTTTTCTAGTGATACATTTGTATAAATACATAGTCCTTTGTACAGCATATTCATTCAGAAATACAGAAAATTTCTAAAACTCTCCTCTCAATTTTCTATATGGTATTAAAGCATTAGATCTTCTTCTTCTTCTTCTTCTTTCAATTTTTTTGATTCTCTGATTCAATCATGTCTCCTGCTTCCGACATTACTGAAACTCCACTCGCCCATAGCTCATCTTCAACAACATCAGGCAATGGAAATATTATTGATTTCACTCATCCCTACTTTCTTCATGCTTCTGATGCACTAGGTATGATACTGGTGAACACACCATTTGATGGTCATGGATATGCTGGATGGAGCAGATCCATCTTAATCTCCCTTTCAGCCAAGAACAAATTGGGTTTCATTGATGGTTAATGCCCTATGCCATCTCCTGCAGACCCTATTCATTCAACTTGGAGTGGATGCAACCACATGGTGACCTCTTGGTTGTTGAATTCTCTCACTAAGGTCATTGCTGACAGCGTTCTTTACTAAAAAACTGCTAAGGATCTTTGGTCAGGTCTGGAGCATAGGTTTGGGCAACCTAATAGAGCCAAGTTATACCACTTACAAAAAGAACTAGCTGATTTAGTTCAAGGGTTAGCTGATATTGCTACTTATTTCACTAGAATGAAGCGACTATGGGATGAATTATACAGTCTCAACACTGATATGCACTGGTCATGTAATTGTGATTGTGGTGGAAAGAAGAAAATGCAACATTTTAAGGAAGATGAGAGACTCATTCAATTCCTCATGGGATTGAATAAGACTTATGGACTGGCTAGAAGCAATATACTCATCGTTAAACCACTATCCTTAGCCAATCAAGCATACTCACTTCTTATGCAAGATGAGAATCAAAGGGAGATCCATGTCAATTGTCAATTACCAACAGATGGTGCTTCATTCATGGTGAGAAACCAAGGATCTCAGAATTATCAGAATTTTGTAGGATCTCACTTCAACTCTCAACAGAAAAGTGGAAACAATTCCTATAAAGGAAATCATGGACATAAAGGAAAGAAAAACACACAAATGTGTTCCTACTGTAAGATGACTAATCACACAATTGACAAATGTTACAGACTTGTGGGATTCCCTGGTGACTTCAAATTTACTAAAAACAAAAGGGTTCAAAATTCACCAAAGGGTAACTCAGCTGCTACAGTGGAAGATACAGGGGTAATTCACAGCAGCATGGCAGAAGGACCTCAGTTTTCTCATAAACTAATATCAGATCAATTCAATCAATTGGTTAATCTTCTGAATCAAATACAAACAGGACAGGGAACTACTCAGGAAGTTAATGCAAATTCTGTTGTTGGTATATTGTTTACTAATTCTCCATCATGTTATTCAGTTACTAATTCTAAACTTGCCAACTCATGGATCATAGATTCAGGGGCAACTGAGCATATGTATTTTAATGCCAAATCATTCTTATTCTTAGTACTATTACCTACTCCTCTAATGGTAAAATTGCCTAACTCTTCTAGGGTAAATGTCACTCAAGCTGAAGTATTTCTATTTTTCCAGGTTTAGTTTTGGAAAATGTTCTTCACATTTCTAGTTTCAAATATAACTTACTCTCAGTTTGTAGGCTTTGTCAAAGATTCAGATGTCTCTTAGTTTTTACTTCTTTTGGATGTACTTTGCAGGGCCCTCTCTAGAAGAGCCCTCAAGTTTTTGGTGAAGCTAAGGAGGGACTTTACTTATTGGAGCCTAGTATGACAGAGCCTAGGATTTTACATTCCACAACTATCACATCTTTGTTGCCTGAATCTTTTTCTAATTCAGTTTCAGCTTCTTTTCCTTTTTCTATCTTAGCTAAAATAGAATCTGATGTAAAATTATGGCATGTAAGGTTGGGGCATTTGCCTTTCAATTCAATGAAATATATCAGTTCCATTTCATTTGTTCCTAATTCTGTGTGTAATTGTGATGTATGTCCACTAGCAAGATAGTCTAGATTACCATTTCCACTCAGTCAAATCAAAACTAAGCAAGTTTTTGACTTAATTCATATTGGCACATGGGGACCTTATAAGACTCCTACTTACAATGAATATAAATATTTTCTCATTATTGTGGATGATTTCAGTCGAGCAACTTGGACTTATCTATTGAGTAACAAGGGTAATGCATTCTCAGTTTTGAAGTATTTTTTTAGCATGGTGAAAAGTCAATTTAATGCTAAAGTAATGGTCATCAGGTCAGATAATGCTTTAGAGAGAAGCACTGCATCTTCCTTGTTTCTACAATCACAAGGTATTTTGCATTAGACTTCATGTGTGGGAACTCCTCAACAAAATGGGATTGTGGAAAGGAAGCATAGACATTTGCTAGAAATTGCTAGAGTACTTCTATTTCAGTCCAAGGTGCCTCTATATTACTGGGGAGAATGCATTCTAACAACTACATTTCTGATCAAAAGATTTCCATCTAGAGTGCTTAAAGGCCAAACTCCCTATCAATTGTTATTTGGTAAGGCACCTTCTTATTCTTTCTTAAGAAGTTTTGGTTGTCTCTGCTATGCCTCTACCTTGTCACACAACTGAGGGAAATTTGACCCCAGGGCCACATCATGTGTTTTTATGGGCTATCCCATAGGTCAGAAGGGATATAAGCTACCAAATCTAGCAATTAAGAAATTCTTTGTCTCTAGGGATGTTCATTTTCTTGAACACATTTTTTTTTTGCCCATATAACTTCAGATCACTCCACTACTATACATCCTAGTCCTACATTCCCTATACCTCCCTTCACCACTGATACACCCACACAACAAACCTCAACTGCACCACATGTTTCTCCCATACCTGATCACTCACCTAGTTTCTCCCATCACCAGTCTATTTCTTCTCCTATTCCTTTTATCTCTCCTGTCTCTTCTTCCCTTCCAGTTCCTCTTAGAAGATCCAGCAGAGATAATATAGGTACTTTACCTAGTTATCTTAAAGATTATGTTTGTAACAACATCTTTCTCACTGATGTCACCACCTCCTGTCTCACCTCTCCTTGATCCCCATCTCCATTCTCTTTCTCTGCTCTTACTAGTCCTAACCAACATCTCCTTCAATCGGCCTCTACTATTTCAGAACCTACAAGCTACTCTCAGGATTGTGCCAACCCTGGTTGGATCCAAGCTATGGACTCTGAACTTAAGGCATTAGAAGAGAATCATACCCGAGATGTGGTTTTACTACCTACTGGAAAGAAAGCACTACCCTGTAAATGGGCTTACAAGATCAAACACCATGTTGATGGCACTATTGAGATGCTCAAGGCACGATTGGTTATAAGGGGTGATGTTCAGAGAGAAGATATTGATTACTCAGAAACCTTCTCTCCAATTGTCAAAATAACAACAATCATGTGCTTACTTTCTATTGCAGTCAAGAAATGTTGGTCTATCTCTCAATTTGATGTAAGTAATGCCTTTTTACATGGAGCTGCAAGAAGAGGTTTATATGAAGTTTCCTGCTGGTTTACCCTCACCAAGCGCCAACCATGTTTGTTGACTTAACAAGTCTCTTTATGGATTGAAACAAGCCTCAAGGCAGTGGTATGCCAGGCTTGCTGGAGCCCTAAGTTTCAAGGGTTTTTCATCTTCTCTAAATGACCATTCTATGTTCTTTAAGAGAACATGACATCTTATTTTTATTGTTGTTGTGTACGTAGATGACATTCTACTTACAGGAGATGACATTGATGAATTGACAGATCTCAAAGCATTCTTACATTCTGAGTTTAAAATGAAGGATCTTGGGCCACTTCATTATTTTTTAGGCATGGAAGTTTTAAGGGAACAACAAGGACTGATTGTTACTCAAAGGAAATTTACCATTGACCTGCTCAACGAGTTCGATTGCTTCAATCTCGCATTGGTTTCTTCACCCCTGGGTCCATCTTTCAAATTAGTTGCTGATTCTGGGCCTCCATTAACTGATGCTTCTCTTTATCAACGATTAGTGGGCAAGCTCAATTATTTAACTCACACGCGCCCAGATCTCTCCTTTGCAGTTCTCACTCTCAGCCAATTCATGCAACGCCCTTGCGTTGGGCATTTCACAGCTGCGTTGCGTGTCCTTCGTTATCTTCGATCCAGCCCGGGTCAAGGATTATTTCTCAATGCTCAACCCTCTTTTGATCTTTTGGCTTTCTGCGATGCAGATTGGGCTTCTTGCCGTGACAGTCGCCATTCTGTCAGTGGTTTTTTTATCACTTTGGGTGGCTCATCGGTGTCGTGGAAATCCTAGAAACAAGCTTCCGTCTCTATAGCAGAAGCAGAATATCGTTCAATGCGTCGCCTAGTTGCAGAACTCACATGGTTGACTCGTTTGCTCACAGATCTATCAGTTCCTCCTCCGATTCCGGTTCCCATTTTCTCCGACAGTCAAGTTTCCATCCACATCGACCGGAATCCCCGGGTTTCACGAAAGGACTAAATACGTCGAACTCGATTGCCACTTTGTGAGGCAACAATTTCTCTCAAGCCTCATTTCTCCCCTCAAAATTGCAACTTGCTGGTTTATTCACCAAACCCTTATCGGGGCCTTCTAACATATTGATTCTTGGCAAGTTGGGTGTGTCTTCCACCCCCTCCAACTTGAGGGGGGGATGTTGGAAAAAATCGATCTGAGCTTCCATTTTCTCAGAAAAGAAATGATGAAGAAGAAGAACGACCAAGGCTGAAGCTCAAAGATAAGGAAATAGCAGACAAAACAAAGTTAGGACTTGGTCTTAATTTTGGTTCAGATAAGCCACATGGGAAACAACGTGGCTTCATCTCAGCTGTTGAATATTACAATGATAGATCTAATCTGGACCCTTCAAAGCACTCTCATATTCTAGATGATTCTCGCGTGCATACAAGCTGTCACATGCAGAAGGAATAATTAGGTAGTTATATTGTTAGACTTAAACTAGTAAAAATAGGACAAATGTACAAAATCAATAAACTATTCTTTTATTCCGTATTTTCTTTTCTAGTGATACATTTGTATAAATACATAGTCCTTCGTATAGCATATTCACTCAGAAATACAGAAAATTTCTAAAACTCTCCTCTCAATTTTCTACATCATTAGGATGAATGTGAACCCAATTATTGTACCGACGTTCTAGAATCTGGTATGTCATTGATTTTCTTGCAAAGTGGAAAAATATTTCCTATTTTAGAACTATCATGTTTAATGGAGAATCTTGATTTATCCCAAAAAAAGAAAAAGAACAAATGACGAACGCTAAAAGAAGCTTCCACTATAGATAATTAATGGAGTATTAGGTTATCTAGAATGGGCTTCGTGTTAAAACAAAAGAAAAGAAAAAAAGGAGAATAAAAAATAAAAATTGGAGGAGAAGAACTTTAGTCAAGATATCAGTAATATATATTCTCCGTTTCATATGATATAGTGTGATTGGGTAGCTTAAGAATAATCTTAAATATATTGTAATATTTTAAGTTAATTAA
Source organism: Nicotiana attenuata (assembly GCF_001879085.1). Classification (NCBI taxonomy): domain Eukaryota; kingdom Viridiplantae; phylum Streptophyta; class Magnoliopsida; order Solanales; family Solanaceae; genus Nicotiana; species Nicotiana attenuata. The sequence goes on along the minus strand of NC_031998.1, from coordinate 37,009,821 downwards.
ATAGTTTGTCATTAAGAATAAAATAAAAAAAATTAAATTATTTTTCGAATTTAAAAATGTAATAATCATTCTACAATGAATACTAATTAAAAAAAATAGTCATGAGCGCATGCATAGGTTGAAGTTGAGTAGGAATCAAGGGTAAGAAATTTATTACTCCTTCTGTCCCATTTTTCATGCGACATATTTTTTTGTCTATCTCCGTAAGAATGATACCAATTTATATTCAGAAAAAATTTAACGTCAAATTTTTAATTTTTCTTCTATCACATGATTTCAAATGACATATTTTAAATTTTTTACTTTCTTTCTTAATTCAGTCAAACAACATCACATAAAATTACGATACACCTGATAAAAACAAAAACAGAAGAGCCAAAAGTGAAAAAACTAGTAATCTAGGTACCAAATATACCCTCAGAAAGTTCTTTCCAGAATAACTCATAATCGACATTATTGTTATCAATCTCTTGAGACAAAGGTTCTTTGACACTTGAACTTGCAGGGGTTTTTCCAGTGAGTTGTTGAACAATGGTACGAAACTCGGTTGCATTTTTGGCATTTACCATCACTGGACTGTCTATGTACTTCACCTTTATCGGTTCTCTTCCTTTACTACTGCAGCTTATGGGTGGGTCGAAAACGGATAAAGCAGTAGCACTGCTTATTCTGCCAGTGTATTGCTTTTGCTCTTTTTTGGAATCCATGAATATACAATCACACGTATATATCTTGGTTTTGCTTTTGATATCTGCAGTTTATGGCGTCAGTGAATCTTGAAACCTTAGTATTTATACATGGAAGGGAGTTTGGAGGCAAGACAACTTATAGAAATTTCCAAGAAATAAACAAGGAGAAAAGAGAAGACAAGCTTCCAGATGAAATGACATGTTTGAATGAATGAAGTTGATAGTCTAGGAATGATTATGACATGACCAAGCAGAGGGGAAAAATCGATCTGGTCTTAATCAGAGGCGAATTTTAATTTTATTGGTTCTGAAATTTAAAGTCGTATGTTACTTCAACAGCTAATAATTGATTTTCTAAATCTATACTATATTAAAAGCACGAAGGTCCTCAGCAAAATATCGTTCTCTTTTTATCCTTTAAAAATATATTTTACATTGGATAAAATTATAAAATAAAAAAACTTCCTAATATTTAGGAGTTCTAAATTAAAAAGTTTAAAAAAAAGTATATAATTTGGTGTTTGATATTTCTCCTAATAAGGATACAAAATATTAAGACACTAAAAGAATATAAAAAGTTGGAGGAAAGTTTCTTTTCCAACTAAAAAACTCAGGGTTTTGACACAGTTACCCATAAAAATAAAATTATTTACCCTTGTCTATCCATTTATTTTTCTACCCATAAACTAATTACATTTCCTACCCATTATAGTTTTTGTGGGGAATTTTTTCTTTATTCTCCCATTCTTTTTTTATTTCTATTCTTCTTTTCTTCTTTTTTTTTCTTTTTTTTCTTTTCTCCTTTTCTTCTTATTTTTTTCTTTTTTCCTTTTCTAATTTCATTTTAGCTTTTTTTTTATTCTTTTTCTCTTCATAATCTAATTTCATTTATTGTTTCACTTTTCTTATTGTCCTTTTTTATATAATAAGAAAAAATAACTGATATAGTAAATATTTGTTCACCTTTTTTTAATATAACTAGTATAATATATCTTTTTGTGACGACCCAAGGGGTCATCACCTGTTTTCTCTTTCATCCCGTGCTTCTGAGGCTTTGAAAACCTCACTTTTACTTGCCTCGATTTGCCTGCGCAATCCGGGCGCATAGCCGGAAAGCTTAAATATGAATTCTGTGTAAAAATTAATGAATTTTGATATGAATATGATTAAAGTTGACTTTGGTCAACATTTTGAGTAAACGGACCCGGACCCGTGATTTGATGGTCCCGGAGGGTCCGTAGAAAAATATGAGATTCGGGCATATGCCCGTAATCGAATTCCGAGGTCGAGAGCCCGAGAAACGAATTTTTCTGTGAAATTATTTTTCTGGAATTAATATGGAAATTTGAAAAGGAAATTGATTAGAACGTGTTGGTATCGGGCTCGTATTTTGGTTCCGGCGCCCGGTACAGGTCTTATATGTGGTTTAAGCGCTTTCTATGAAATTAGGTTGAAATCGGACGTCATTTGACGTGTTTCGGACCTAAATATCTGAAAATGAAAGTTTGTGAAGTTTGATGAAAAAGCGATGATTTTGAGGTTTGATTCCTCGTTTTTGATGTTATTTTGGCGATTTGATCGCATGGTTAAGTTCGTAGTATGTTTTTGAGATTATATGTATGTTCTATTTGGAGCCCCAAGGGCTCGGGTGAGTTTTGAGTAGGTCCCGGGAGGTCTTAGACCTAAAAGTATCAGGTGTTGCAGGTCCAGGTGTTGCAGGCCCCCAGCGCGGCCGCGGTCATTTCCGCGCGGTCCACGCTGGCAGCCGCGCGGCCGCGGTGCACTTTTGCGCGGTCCGCGTGGCTGGGTTCAGAGCGCCAATGACTCCCAATTCAACCAGCGCGACCGCGTGCCACATCAGCGCGGTCCGCGCTGGAAGATTCAGAGAGGGGCCTTGGGATTTCATTCAACCAGCGCGGCCGCGCACCAAATCAGTGCGGTCCGCGCTGGGTAGGTTCAGAGAGTGGTTTCCCCACCCTTCCTCGGTGCGGCCGCGGGGCATTTTTGTGCGGTCCGCGCCGGGTCTTCAGTACAGTATATAAAGTCGGGATTTTCAGTCATTCTTCACTTTTTCAAAACCCAAAACATAAGAGGCGATTTTCCAAACGATTCTACTTCTTCAAAACGATTGGTAAGTGATTTCTAACTGATTTTCTATACTCCTTAACATCCTTAAACATAATTTCAACTTCAAAACAAGGATTTTAATGGGGGTATTTTGGGAATTTTTGAACAAAATTTGGGAAATTTATTTTCATGCATTCAAATTGATTCAACTAGCATTTGTTAATACATTCAAGTAATTTGTGATTAGATTCGAGCGATTTGGTGGTGAATTCGAGGGGTAAAGCTATACTAGAGGATTGAGTTGAGTTTGGAGCATTCGAGGTAAGTGTTTGGTCTAATTTTGGCTTGAGGGAATAGGAGTAGAGTCTTATTTGCTAATTGCTATTTGTCGAGTACGGTGTATAGGCATGGTGACGAGTATCTATACACTGGCGTCGAGCATGACCATGAGTCCTGAATTGCTATATTATCGAATTTTTAATTGTTGTTTATGAGGACTTGGTTGGAAATCTTTAACACTGAGCCAGTAATTGATGAGACTGAGTATTGATTTAATTGTGTTAAGTAGAAATTGAGTAAGTTTGGTTATAGCTAGATCTCCCTTGCCGGGATAGTTTATTATATTATCTTGTTCCCTTGCCGGGATAGTTTATTATATTATCTTGTTCCCTTGACGGGATAGTTTATTATAATATCTTTCTCCCTTGCTGGGATTATTTTGAGTATTGTGTTGAAAGAAATGGGATCGTGTGGCACGCCGACCACGAGATAGTATGAAATGGGATCGTGTGCTACGCCTACCACGTGATACTATGAAATGGGAGCGAGTGGTACGCCTACCACGTGATACTATGAAATGGGAGCGAGTGGTACGTCTACCACGTGATACTATGAAATGGTAGCGAGTGGTACGCCTACCACGTGATACTATGAAATGGGAGCGAGTGGTACGCCTACCACATGATACTAGCGAGTGGTACGCCTACCACGTGATATTATGAAATGGGAGCGAGTGGTACGCCTACCACGTGATATTATGAAATGGGAGCGAGTGGTACGCCTACCACGTGATATTATGAAATGGGATCGAGTGGTACGCCTACCACGTGATATTATGAGAAATGGGATCGAGTTGCACACCTGCAACGAGAGGAAATTGAAACAAGTGAAAGTGGTTTGTTTTCCCTTATTCTGTGTTAGAAGAAATCAGATGTAGTTTCTTTTGTTATTCCTGATATTCCGTTTTATCTGCTACCCCATAAGCATGTTCCCCTCCCAATTTTAATTGTTTACTTTCTGCTATTTTTTTTGTTGTACTTGTATATATATCTGCACAGGTTCATCTGGTAGTTTGGTCTAGCCTCGCCACTACTTCGCCGGGGTTAGGCCAGGCACTTACCAGCACATGGGGTCGGTTGTGCTGATACTACACTCTGTGCATCTTTTTGCACAGATCCAGGTGTTGGAGCAGCATTTGAGTAGCAGTAGCATTCTGGGAGCGAGCTTTCAGTCCAGGGACATTCGAGGTAGCCTTGCTGACGTCCGCAGGCCCGGAGACCTTTTCTATCTTATTCAGTTTGTTATCATTTGTACCGAGGCAGATAGTGTTATATTTCATTCAAACCTTGTATTTAGTATTCTCTAGACGTTCGTGATGTATTGTGACACCAATCTTGGGTAGAGGGTTTTGTTAAACTTCCGCATTTCCTTCAGTTAATTATATTTGAGACTTCCGCTTTATCATATTATGCTTTGTTTTCATTAAATGGACGATAATTGCTAAAAGAAGTAAATTAAGTTGGCTTGCCTAGCTCCTATTAGTAGGCGCCATCACGACTCCCGAGAGTGGAAAATCCGGGTCGTGACACTTTTGTTTTTTTTTCTTTCTCATTTATTAAATTCAATTATTAAACTAAAATAATATTAGTTGTCACTTGATCTAATTCACTGAATATCACATTGATTGCTGCTGAGCACCATAAATTACATAATCAGATTCTAAGAATCAACACGTGATTGCCATGCAAACCTTGATCTCCTTCCCTATAAATATCAGTACAAACTCTACCATTAGCAGTAATACAATCAGTTATAGAGCAAGAAAATATAATCTACGGCAACCAAATCTCCATATATACTAGTTAGATAAAAAATGAACAATAAAATATTGAAAAATGCAACAAAAGTATAAGTAGCAAAAAAGACATCTAGTACCATGTGATACCAATATGGTATATATGTATACCAACAGAGCATGTGATTTCTCTATAATATTGCTACAACTATCTGCGACTATACTACTGTACCAAAATATTAAAGGACACAATAAAAGTATGAGAAAATTACATGCTCGTATTGCAAGCTAAATATTCGCAAAACAACTTGCTCATTTTGTATACTAAGAGGGTATATAGTTGTATGGGGTTGTTCCAACAATTGTTTATAACTATAAAAACTATATAATACGCATAATTTATGTCCATCGGCACACAAAAATTCCAGCATTGCAACTCATGTTCATATAATAATTTCATAATAGAATTCACTTAAGATGCAGCTAAAACAACCAAAACAATGTTCAACTACCATATGATACCAATATGGCATATAACTATACCAACATGGTATACAGTTTTACTAGTTAATTCCCGGCAACTATATGACTATACTACTATTACATAACACACATGCATAAAGAGAAAAATAAAAAAAATAGTGTACCACATATTTATATAATAAGGTATTTCAAGATATTGTACTATATTACTATTATTAAAAAAATCAAATATTGTACCAATTAAATGCAGCTAATACAACCAAAAAATGATTCAACTAGCATATGATACTAATATAGTATATAGCTATACTAATAGGGTATATAGTTGGAATGANATTGTGTATTGTGTTGAAAGAAATGGGAGCGAGTGGTACGCCTACCACATGATACTATGAAATGGGAGCGAGTGGTACGCCTACCACATGATACCATGAAATGGGAGCGAGTGGTATGCCTACCACGTGATACTATGAAATGGGAGCGAGTGGTACGCCTACCACGTGATACTATGAAATGGGAGCGAGTGGTACGCCTACCACGTGATACTATGAAATGGGAGCGAGTGGTACGCCTACCACGTGATACCATGAAATGGGAGCGAGTGGTACGCCTACCACGTTATATTATGAGAAATGGGATCGAGTTGCACACCTGCAACGAGAGGAAATTGAAACAAGTGAAAGTGGTTTGTTTTCCCTTATTCTGTGTTAGAAGAAATCAGATGTAGTTTCTTTTGTTATTCCTGATATTCCGTTTTATCTGCTACCCCATAAGCATGTTCCCCTCCCAGTTTTAATTGTTTACTTTCCGCTATTTTTTTTGTTGTACTTGTATATATATCTGCACAGGTTCATCTGGTAGTTTGGTCTAGCCTCGTCACTACTTCGCCGGGGTTAGGCCAGGCACTTACCAGCACATGGGGTCGGTTGTGCTGATGCTACACTCTGTGCATCTTTTTGCACAGATCCAGGTGTTGGAGCAGCATTTGAGTAGCAGTAGCATTCTGGGAGCGAGCTTTCAGTCCAGGGACATTCGAGGTAGCCTTGCTGACGTCCGCAGGCCCGGAGACCTTTTCTATCTTATTCAGTTTGTTATCATTTGTACCGAGGCAGATAGTGTTATATTTCATTCAAACCTTGTATTTAGTATTCTCTAGACGTTCGTGATGTATTGTGACACCAATCTTGGGTAAAGGGTTTTGTTAAACTTCCGCATTCCCTTCAGTTAATTAGATTTGTGACTTCCGCTTTATCATATTATGCTTTGTTTTCATTAAATGGACGATAATTGCTAAAAGAAGTAAATTAAGTTGGCTTGCCTAGCTCCTATTAGTAGGCGCCATCACGACTCTCGAGGGTGGGAAATCCGGGTCGTGACAAGTTGGTATCAGAGCACTAGGTTACATAGGTCTAACAACTCACGGACAAACTTGGTAGAGTCTGAGGGATCGGTACGGAGACGTCTGTATTTATCCCCCAGAGGCTACAGAGTTAGGAAACACTTCACATTCGTTCTTTCTTGTCGTGCGGTTCTGTTTCCCAAACACTGGTTGAATTTCTACTCTGTTCTTTCGCAGATGGCGAGAACACACGCTTCTTCATCTACCGCTCAGCAGTTCGAGCCCCGAGCAGCAGCCCCAGAGGCGGAGCCTCAGGTTGATTTTGAGGAGGAGGTTCCCGTCCCAGCAGTTCCGGTGGGCCCAGCTCAGGTCCCAGAAGGGTTCATTGCCACCCCAGTTCTTCAGGACGTTCTAGTCCGATTGGTAGGCCTCGTAGAGGGTGTTATTGGAGCGGGTTTGCTTCCAGTGGTTCCGCCAGCGGTGGCAGGTCAGCCGGGTATAGTGGCTCAGGCCAGGAGTGAGATCACTTTTCAGGAGGCGGCCAATGTGGGCCGTAGAGTTGAGATAACTCTGCCACAGGGAGGTACGGAGACGCCGTTATCCTCATCTATTTCCCGACTCAGGTACTTCCTTCTTTTGTCCGTTCGAGGACGAACGGTTGTTTTAGAGGTGGAGAATGTGACGACCCAAAGGGTCATCACCTGTTTTCTCTTTCATCCCGTGCTTCTGAGGCTTTGAAAATCTCACTTTTACTTGCCTCGATTTGCGTGCGCAATCCGGGCGCGTAGCCGGAAAGCTTAAATATGAGTTCTGTGTAAAAAAAATTGATGAATTTTGATATTAATATGATTAAAGTTGACTTTGGTCAACATTTTGAGTAAACGGACCCGGACCCGGACCCGTGATTTGATGGTCCCGGAGGGTCCGTAGAAAAATATGAGATTCGGGCATATGCCCGGAGTTGAATTCCGAGGTCGAGAGCCCGAGAAATGAATCTTTCTGTGAAATTGTTTTTCTGGAATTAATATGGAAATTTGAAAAGGAAATTGATTAGAACGTGTTGGTATCGGGCCCGTATTTTGGTTCCGGCGCCCGGTACAGGTCTTATATGAGGTTGAAGCGCTTTCTGTGAAATTAGGTTGAAATCGGACGTCATTTGACGTGTTTCGGACCTAAATATCTAAAAATGAAAGTTTATGAAGTTTGATGAAAAAAAAATGATGATTTTGAGGTTTGATTCCTCGTTTTTGATGTTATTTTGGCGATTTGATCACACAGTTAAGTTCGTAGTATGTTTTTGAGATTATATGTATGTTCGGTTTGGAGCCCTAAGGGCTCGGGTGAGTTTTGAGTAGGTCCCGGGAGGTCTTAGACTTAAAAAGTATCAGGTGTTGCAGGTCCAGGTGTTGCAGGCCCCCAGCGCGGCCGCGGTCATTTCCGCGCGGTCCACGCTTGCAGCCGCGCGGCCGCGGTGCACTGTTGCGCGGTCCGCGTGGCTGGGTTCAGAGTGCCAATGACTCCCAATTCAACCAGCGCGACCGCGTGCCATATCAGCGCGGTCCGCGGTGGAAGATTCAGAGAGGGGCCTTGGGATTTCATTCAACCAGCGCGGTCGCGCAATAAATCAGTGCAGTCCGCGCTAGGTAGGTTCAGAGAGTGGTTTCCCCACCCTTCCTCGGCGCGGCCGCGGGGCATTTTTGTGCGGTCCGCGCCGGGTCTTCAGTACAGTATATAAAGTCGGGATTTTCAGTCATTCTTCACATTTTCAAAACCCAAAACATAAGAGGCGATTTTCCAAACGATTCTACTTCTTCAAAATGATTGATAAGTGATTTCTAACTGATTTTCTATACTCCTTAACATCCTTAAACATAATTTCAACTTCAAAATAAGGATTTAATGGGGGAATTTGGGAATTTAGGGTAGAACTAGGGTTCCTAAATTTGGGGGTTTTGGACCTCAATTTGAGGTCCGATTCCAAAATAACTTATATATCTGAATTCATGGGGGAATGGGTAATCGGATTTTGGTTCGAACCTTGGGTTTTGACCACGTGGGCACGGGGGCATTTTGGGAATTTTTGAACAAACTTTGGGAAATTCAGTTTCATGCATTCAAATTGATTCAAGTAGCATTTGTTAATACATTCAAGTAATTTGTGATTAGATTCGAGCGGTTTGGTGGTGAATTCGAGGGGTAAAGCTATACTAGAGGATTGAGTTGAGTTTGGAGCATTCGAGGTAAGCGTTTGGTCTAACTTTGGCTTGAGGGAATAGGAGTAGAGTCTTATTTGCTAATTGCTATTTGTCGAGTACGATGTATAGGCATGGTGACGAGTATCTATACACTGGTGTCGAGCATGACCGTGAGTCCTGAATTGCTATATTATCGAATTTTTAATTGTTGTTTATGAGGACTTGGTTGGAAATCTTTAACACTGAGCCAGTAATTGATGAGCCTGAGTATTGATTTAATTGTGTTAAGTAGAAATTGAGTAAGTTTGGTTATAGCTGGATCTCCCTTGCCGGGATAGTTTATTATATTATCTTGTTCCCTTGCCGGGATAATTTGTTATATTATCTTGTTCCCTTGACGGGATAGTTTATTATAACATCTTTCTCCCTTGCTGGCATTATTTTGTGTATTGTGTTGAAAGAAATGGGAGCGAGTGGTACGCCTACCACGTGATACTATGAAATTGGAGCGAGTGGTACGCCTAGCACATGATACCATGAAATGGGAGCGAGTGGTACGCCTACCACGTGATACCATGAAATGGGAGCGAGTGGTACGCCTACCACGTGATATTATGAAATGGGATCGAGTGGTACGCCTACCACGTGATATTATGAGAAATGGGATCGAGTTGCACGCCTGCAACAAGAGGAAATTTAAACAAGTGAAAGTGGTTTGTTTTCCCTTATTCTGTGTTAGAAAAATCAGATGTAGTTTCTTTTGTTATTCCTGATATTCCGTTTTATCTGCTACTCCATAAGCATGTTACCCTCCCAGTTTAATTATTTACTTTCCGCTATTTTTTTTTTTGTACTTGTATATATATCTGCACAGGTTCATCTGGTAGTTTGGTCTAGCCTCGTCACTACTTCGCGGGGGTTAGGCCAGGCACTTACCAGCACATGGGGTCGGTTGTGCTGATGCTACACTCTGTGCATCTTTTTGCACAGATCCAGGTGTTGGAGCAGCATTTGAGTAGCAGTAGCATTCTGGGAGCGAGCTTTCAGTCCAGGGACATTCGAGGTAGCCTTGCTGACGTCCGCAGGCCCGGAGTCCCTTTCTATCTTATTCAGTTTGTTATCATTTGTACCGAGGCAGACAGTGTTATGTTTCATTCAAACCTTGTATTTAGTATTCTCTAGACGTTCATGATGTATTGTGACACCAGTCTTGGGTAGAGGGTTTTGTTAAACTTCCGCATTCCCTTTAGTTAATTATATTTGAGACTTCCGCTTTATCCTATTATGCTTTGTTTTCATTAAATGGACGATAATTGCTAAAAGAAGTAAATTAAGTTGGCTTGCCTAGCTCCTATTAGTAGGCGCCATCACAACTCTCGAGGGTGGGAAATCCGGGTCGTGACAAGTTGGTATCAGAGCACTAGGTTACATAGGTCTCACAACTCACGGACAAACTTGGTAGAGTCTGAGGGATCGGTACGGAGACGTCTGTATTTATCCCCCAGAGGCTACAGAGTTAGGAAACACTTCACATTCGTTCTTTCTTGTCGTGCGGTTCTATTTCCCAAACACCGGTTGAATTTCTACTATGTTCTTTCGCAGATGGCGAGAACACGCGCTTGTTCATCTACCGCTCAGCAGTTCGAGCCCCGAGCAGCAGCCCCAGAGGCGGAGCCTCAGGTTGATTTTGAGGAGGAGGTTCCCGTCCCAGCAGTTCTGGTGGGCCCAGCTCAGGTCCCAGAAGGGTTCATTGCCACCCCAGTTCTTCAGGACGTTCTAGTCCGATTGGTAGGCCTCGTAGAGGGTGTCATTGGAGCGGTTTTGCTTCCAGTGGTTCCGCCAGCGGTGGCAGGTCAGCCGGGTATAGTGGCTCAGGCCGGGAGTGAGATCACTTTTCAGGAGGCGGCCAATGTGGGCCGTAGAGTTGAGATCACTTTTCAGGAGGCGGCAAGGGAGAAAGATATTATAATAAACTATCCCGACAAGGGAACAAGATAATATAATAAACTATCTCGGCAAAGGAACAAGATAATATAATAAACTATCCCGGCAAGGGAACAAGATAATATAATAAACTATCCCGGCAAGGGAGATCCAGCTATAACCAAACTTATTCAATTTACTTAACACTATTAAATCAATACTCAGTCTCAATAATTACTGGCTCAGTGTTAAAGATTTCCAACCAAGTCCTCATAAACAACAATTAAGAATTCGATAATTTAGCAATTTAGGACTCACGGTCATGCTCGACACCAATGTATAGATACTCGTCACCATGCCTATACATCGTACTCGACAAATAGCAATTAGCAAATAAGACTCTACTCCTATTCCCTCAAGCCAAAGTTAGACCAAACACTTACCTCAAATGCTCCAAACTCAACTCAAGCCTCTAGTATAACATTACCCTTCGAATTCACCACCAAACCGCTCGAATCTAGTCACAAATTACTTGAATGTATCAACAAATGCTAATCAAATCAATTTGAATGCATGAAAATAAATTTCCCAAAGTTTTACTCAAAAATTCCCAAAACGCCCCCGGGCCCACGTGGTCAAAACCCGAGGCTCGAACCAAAACCCGGTTACCCATTCCCCCACGAGTTCATATCTGTGATTAGTTTTGAAATCGGACCTCAAATTGAGGTCCAAATCCCCAATTTTAAGAAGACCTAAGTTCTACCCAAAATCCCCATTTTCACCCATGAAAATCCTTTATTTTAAGATGAAAACATGTTTAATGATGTTAAAGATTGAAGAAGTTAAGTAATAATTGACATACAAATGATTTGGAGAAGATAAGTTTCTTGAAAAATCGCCTATGGAGTTTGGGTTTTGAAAGAATGAAGAAAAGAGGGTTAAATTCGTCTAAGTATGAAAAATTGCAGGCCTCAGATATGGGAAATGCGAAGTCGGGTTCGCAATTGCGAACCCTCCAGGCTTGGGAAATGCGACACTTATGTTCGCATTTGCGAACCCCGGTCTAGGTGACAGGTTTTGCATTTGCGAAAGTCTGATCGCATTTGTGAAAGGCGACACCTCGCATTTGCGACCTCTGCCTGGATTTCCCAGACATTGCAATTGTGACTCGATGCTCGCATTTGCGAGCTCGCAATTGCGAGTCCAGTCTTTGCATTTGCGAAAATCACAGAAGCCTTCATACCAGATCTTTACAAATTCAAAAATGCAATGTGTGGCCTGTCCAAACTCACCCGAGCCCTCGGGGCTCCAAACCAATTATGCACACAACCTCAAAAACGTCCTATGGACTTACTCGTGCGATCAAATCGCCAAAAATAACATCATATACATAGAATCAAGCCTCAAATCACATGATTTCTTCCAACCTTTCATAAAACACAAATTTTCCATTTCAAGTCCGAAACACGTCAAATGACGTCCGTTTTCAACCAAACTTTACAGAAAGCGCTTAAATCACATATAAGACTTGTACCGGGCGTCGGAACCAAAATACGAGCCCAATACCATAGTCTTCTGATCAAATTTCCTTTCAATTTTCCTTAATTAATTTCAGAAAGCAATTTCACACAAAAATTCATTTCTCGGGCTTGGGACCTCGGAATTTGATTCCGGGCATACGCCCAAGTCCCATATTTTTCTACGGGCCCTCTGGGACCATTTAATCATGCGTCCGGGCCGTTTACCCAAAATATTGACCAAATTCAACTTTAATCATATTAATATCAAAATTCATCAATTTTTACACAGAATTCATATTTAAGCTTTTCGGCTACGCGCCCGGACTGCGCACGCAAATCGAGGCAAGTAAAAGTGAGGTTTTCAAAGCCACGGAAGCACGGAATGAAAGAGAAAACAGGTGATGACCCTTTGGATCGTCACATTCTCCACCTCTAAAACAACCGTTCGTCCTCGAACGGACAAAATAAAGAAGTACCTGAGTCGGGAAATAGATGAGGATAACGGCTCTGCATATCAGACTCGGACTCCCAGGTCGATGCCTCAGGAGGCTGACCTTTCCACTGGACACGCACTGAAGGAAAACTCTTCGACCTCAACTGTCGAACCTGCCGGTCTAGGATGGCTACCGGCTCCTCCTCATAAGATAGATCCTTGTCCAACTAGATATTGCTGAAATCTAACACGTGGGCTGGATCGCCGTGATACCTCCGAAGCATGGACACATGAAAAACTGGATGCACGGCTGACAAGCTAGGCGGCAAGGCAAGCCTATAAGCCACCTCTCCCACACGGTCGAGAATCTCAAATGGACCAATGAACCTAGGGCTAAGCTTGCCCTTCTTCCCAAATCTCATCACGCCCTTCATAGGCGAAACTCGAAGCCAGACCCGCTCACCAACCATGAAAGCTACATCTCGAACCTTACGATCCGCATAACTCTTCTGCCGCGACTGAGCCGAACGAAACCTGTCCTGAATGATCTTGACCTTATCCAAGGCCTCCTGAACTAAATTTGTACCCAATAACCGAGCCTCTCCCGGCTCAAACCATCCGATTGGAGACCGACATCGCCTACCATACAACGCCTCATATGGAGCCATCTGAATGCTGGACTGGTAGCTGTTGTTGTAGGCGAACTCTTCTAAAGGCAAAAACTGGTCCCACGAGCCTCCAAAATCAATGACACAGGCTCGGAGCATATCCTCAAGAATCTGAATAATCCGCTTGGACTGTTCGTCCGTCTGAGGATGGAATGTTGTGCTCAACTCAACCTGGGTGCCCAACTCTCGCTGAACTGCTCTCCAGAAGCGCGAGGTAAACTGCGTACCTCGGTCCGAAATGATAGATACCGGCACCCCATGAAGGCGAACAATCTCTCTGATGTACATCTCAGCTAACCTGTCCGATAAATAAGTGGTTGCAACAAGAACAAAATGCGCCGACTTGGTCAGCCTATCAACAATGACCCAAATCGCATCAAACTTCTTCCGGGTCAACGGGAGTCCAGTAACAAAATCCATAGTAACCCTCTCCTACTTCCACTCGGGAAGCTCAATCCTCTGAAACAGTCCACCAGGCCTCTGATGCTCGTACTTAACCTGCTGACAGTTCAAACATCGAGCCACATATCCAACAATATCCTTCTTCATCCTACGCCACCAATAATGCTGCCGCAAGTCCTGATACATCTTCGCGGCGCCCGGGTGAATAGAATACCGGGAACTATGGGCCTCCGCTAAGATCAACTCTCGAATCCCATCGACATTGGGCACACAAACTCGCCCCTGCAATCTCAAAACACCATCATCATCTAAGGTCACCTGCTTGGCACCTCCTCGCTGCACCGTGTCTCTAAGGACACATAAATGAGGATCATCAAACTGCCGATCGCGGATACGCTCCAATAATGAAGAACGAGCAAACGTGCAAGCTAACACTCGGCTAGGCTCAGAAATATCCAACCTCACAAATCGATTGGCCAAGGCCTGAATATTGAAAGCAAGTGGTCTCTGGCTGACCGGAATATAAGCTAGACTACCCATGCTGGCGGACTTCCTGCCTCGGTACAAATGATAACAAACTGAATAAGATAGAAAGGGACTCCGGGAATGCGGACGTCAGCAAGGCTACCTCGAATATCCCTGAACTGAAAGCTCGCTCCCAGAATGCTACTGCTACTCAAATGCTGCTCCAACACCTGGATCTGTGCAAAAAGATGCACAGAGTGTAGCATCAGCACAACCGACCCCATGTGCTGGTAAGTGCCTGGCCAAACCCCGGCGAAGTAGTGGCGATGCTAGACCAAACTACCAGATGAACCTGTGCAGATATATATACAAGTACAACAAAAAAAATAGCAGAAAGTAAACAATTAAAACTGGGAGGGGAACATGCTTATGGGGTAGCAGATAAAACGGAATATCAGGAATAACAAAAGAAACTACATCTGATTTCTTCTAACACAGAATAAGGGAAAACAAACCACTTTCACTTGTTTCAATTTCCTCTCGTTGCAGGCGTGCAACTCGATCCTATTTCTCATAATATCACGTGGTAGGCGTACCACTCGATCCCATTTCATAATATCACGTGGTAGGCGTACCACTCGCTCCCATTTTATAGTATCACGTGGTAGACGTACCACTCGCTCCCATTTCATAGTATCACGTGGTAGGCGTACCACTCGCTCCCATTTCATAGTATCACGTGGTAGGCATACCACTCTCTCCCATTTCATGGTATCATGTGGTAGGCGTACCACTCACTCCCATTTTATAGTATCACGTAGTAGGCGTACCACTCGCTCCCATTTCTTGCAACACAATACACAAAATAATCCCAGCAAGGGAGAAAGATGTTATAATAAACTATCCCGTCAAGGGAACAAGATAATATAACAAACTATCCCGGTAAGGGAACAAGATAATATAATAAACTATCCCGGCAAGGGAGATCCAGCTATAACCAAACTTACTCAATTTCTACTTAACACAATTAAATCAATACTCAGTCTTATCAATTACTGGCTCAGTGTTAAAGATTTCCAACCAAGTCCTCATAAACAACAATTAAAAATTCGATAATATAGCAATCCAGGACTCACGGTCATGCCCGACACTAGTGTATAGATACTCGTCAACATGCCTATACACCGTACTCGAAAAATAGCAATTAGAAAATAAGACTCTACTCCTATTCCCTCAAGCCAAAGTTAGACCAAACGCTTACCACGAATGCTCCAAACTCAACTCAATCCTCTAGTATAGCTTTACCCCTCGAATTCACCACTAAACTGCTTGAATCAATCGTTTTGAAGAAGTAGAATCGTTTGGAAAATCGCCTCTTATGTTTTGGGTTTTTAAAATGTGAAGAATGACTGAAAATCCCGACTTTATATACTGTACTGAAGACCCGGCGCGGACCGCACAAAAATGCCCCGCGGCCGCGCCGAGGAAGGGTGGGGAAACCACTCTCTGAACCTACCCAGCGCGGACAGCACTGATTTGGTGCGCGACCGCGCTGGTTGAATGAAATCCCAAGGCCCCTCTCTGAATCTTCCAGCGCGGACCGCGCTGATATCGCACGCGGTCGCGCTGGTTGAATTGGGAGTCATTGGCCCTCTGAACCCAGCCACTCGGACCGCGCAAAAGTGCACCACGGCCGCACGGCTGACAGCGCGGACCGCGCGGAAATGACCACGGCCGCGCTGAGGGCCTGCAACACCTGGACCTGCAACACCTGATACTTTTAAGTCTAAGACCTCCCGGGACCTACTCAAAACTCACCCGAGCCCTTGGGGCTCCAAAACGAACATACATATAATCTCAAAAACATACTACGAACTTAACCGTGCGATCATATCGCCAAAATAACATCAAAAACGAGGAATCAAACCTCAAAATCATCACTTTTTTTTTCATCAAACTTCATAAACTTTCATTTTTAGATATTTAGGTCCAAAACACGTCAAATGACGTCCGATTTCAACCTAATTTCACAGAAAGCGCTTAAACCACTTATAAGACCTGTAACGGGCGCCGGAACCAAAATACAGGCCCGATACCAACACGTTCTAATCAATTTCCTTTTCAATTTTCCATATTAATTCGAGAAAAACAATTTGACAGAAAGATTCATTTCTCGGGCTCTCGACCTCGGAATTCGACTTCGGGCATATGCCCGAATATCATATTTTTCTACGGACCCTCCGCGACCATCAAATCACGGGTCCGGGTCCGTTTACTCAAAATGTTGACCAAAGTCAACTTTAATCATATTAATATCAAAATTCATCAATTTTTTTACACAGAATTCATATTTAAGCTTTCCATCTACACGCCCGGATTACGCACGCAAATCGAGGCAAGTAAAAGTAAAGTTTTCAAAGCCTCAGAAGCACGAGATGAAAGAGAAAATAGGTGATGACCCTTTGGGTCGTCACATTCTCCACCTCTAAAACAACCGTTCGTCCTCGAACGGAAAAAAAGAAGGAAGTACCTGAGTCGAGAAATAGATGAGGATAACGGCTCCGCATATCAGACTCGGACTCCCAGGTCGATGCCTCAGGAGGCTGACCTCTCCACTGGACACACACTGAAGGAAAACTCTTCGACCTCAACTGTCGAACCTGCCGGTCTAGGATGGCTACCAGCTCCTCCTCATAAGACAGATCCTTGTCCAACTAGACAGTGCTGAAATCTAACACGTGGGCTGGATCGCCGTGATACCTCCGAAGCATGGACGCATGAAAAACTGGATGCACGGCTGACAAGCTAGGCGGCAAGGCAAGCCTATAAGCCACCTCTCCCACACGGTCGAGAATCTCAAATGGACCAATGAACCTAGGGCTAAGCTTGCCCTTCTTCCCAAATCTCATCACGCCCTTCGTAGGCGACACTCGGAGCAAGACCCGCTCACCAACCATGAAAGCTACATCTCGAACCTTACGATCCGCATAACTCTTCTGCCGCGACTGAGCCGAACGAAACCTGTCCTGAATGATCTTGACCTTATCCAAGGCCTCCTAACTAAATCTGTACCCAATAACCGAGCCTCTCCCGGCTCAAACCATCCGATTGGAGACCGACATCGCCTACCATACAACGCCTCATATGGAGCCATCTGAATGCTGGACTGGTAGCTGTTGTTGTAGGCGAACTCTGCTAAAGGCAAAAACTGGTCCCACGAGCCTTCAAAATCAATGGCACAGGCTCGGAGCATATCCTCCAATATCTGAATAGTCCTCTCGACTGGCCGTCCGTCTGAGGATGGAACGCTGTGCTCAACTCAACCTGGGTGCCCAACTCTCGCTGAACTGCTCTCCAGAAGCGCGAGGTAAACTGCGTACCCCGGTCCGAAATGATAGATACCGGCACACCATGAAGGCGAACAATCTCCCGGATATAGATCTCAGCTAACCTCTCGGATGGATAGGATACTGCAATAGGAATTAAATGCGCTGACTTGGTCAGCCTATCAACAATGACCCAAATAGCATCAAACTTCTTCCGAGTCATCGGAAGTCCAGTAACAAAATCTATGGTAATCCTCTCCCACTTCCACTCGGGAAGCTCAATCCTCTGAAACAAACCACCAGGCCTCTCATACTCATACTTAACCTGCTGACAGTTCAAACATCGAGCCACATATGCAACAATATCTTTCTTCATCCTACGCCACCAATAATGGTGCTGCAAGTCCTGATACATCTTCGCGGTGCCCGGGTGAATAGAATACCGAGAACTATGGGCCTCCGCTAAGATCAACTCTCGAATCCCATCGACATTGGGCACACAAACTCGCCCCTGCAACCTCAAAACACCATCATCATCTAAGGTCACCTTCGTGGCACCTCCATGCTGCTCCGTGTCTCTCAGGACACACAAATGGGGATCATCAAACTGCCGATCACGGATACGCTCTAATAATGAAGAACGAGCGACCGTGTAAGCTAACACTCTGCTAGGCTCAGAAATGTCCAACCTCACACCGATTTGGCCAAGGCCTGAATATCCAAAGCAAGCGGTCTCTGGCTGACCGGAACATAAGCAAGACTACCCATGCTGGCGGACTTCCTACTCAATGCGTCGGCCACCACCTTGGCTCTCCCCGGGTGGTACAAAATAGTAACATCATAACCCTTCAATAGCTCCAACCACCTCCTCTGCCTCAAGTTCAACTCCTTTTGCTTGAACAAGTACTGAAGACTCTTGTGATCAGTGTACACCTCACACGTCACACCATCTAGGTAACGCCTCCAAATCTTCAACACATGAACAATGGCTGCCAACTCTAGATCGTGAACCGGATAATTCTTCTCGTGGATCTTCAAGTGCCTCGAAGCATACGCAATGACTCTGCCATCCTGCATCAATACCGCACCACGCCCAATACGGGAAGCATCACAATAAACTGTATAAGGCCCTGAACCTGTGGGCAAAACCAATACCGGTGCCGTAGTCAGAGCTGCCTTGAGCTTCTGAAAGCTCGCCTCATACTCATCTGACCATCTGAACTGGGCACCCTTCTGGGTCAATCTGGTCATCGGGGCTGCAATAGATAAAAATCCCTCCACGAACCGGCGATAATAACCTGCTAACCCCAAGAAACTCTGAATCTCAGTGGCTGATGCTGGTCGAGCCCAGTTCTTGACTGCCTCAATCTTCTTCGGGTCCACCTGAATACCCTCTGCTAATACGACGTGACCCAGAAATTAAATTGAACTCAACCAGAACTCGCACTTCGAGAACTTAGCATATAACTGGCTATCCTTCAGAGTCTGAAGAACAACTCTGAGGTGCTGCTCGTGCTCTTCCTGGCTGCGGGAGTACACCAAAATATCATCAATAAAGACTATCACGAACATGTCCAAATATGGCCTGAACACTCGGTTCATCAACTCCATGAATGTTGCTGGGGCATTGGTCAACCCAAACGACATGACCGGGAACTCATAATGCCCGTACCGAGTGCGGAATGCTGTCTTAGGGACATCGGATGCCCTAATCCTCAACTGATGGTAGCCAGATCTCAAGTCTATCTTTGAAAACACCTTCGCACCCTGAAGCTGGTCGAACAAATCGTCAATCCTCGACAGTGGATACTTGTTCTTTATCGTCACTTCGTTCAACTACCGGTAATCAATGCACATCCTCATCAAACCATCCTTTTTCTTCACAAATAACACTGGCGCACCCCAAGGCGAAACGCTGGGTCTAATGAAACCCTTCTCAAGCAAATCCTGCAACTGATCCTTTAACTCTTTCAACTCTGGCGGGGCCATGCGATACAGCGGAATGAAAATGGGCTGAGTGCCCGGAGCCAGATCAATACAAAAAGAATCAATATCCCTGTCGGGCGGCATACCCGGCAGGTCTGAAGGGAAAACCTCGGGGAACTCCCGAACAATAGGAACCGTGTCGATAGAAGGGACCTCTGCGCTGGAATCGCGAACATACGCCAAGTAAGCTAGGCACCCCTTCTCGACCATGCGTCGAGCCTTCACATATGAAATAACACTGCGGGTGGCATGACCTAGTACGCTACAAAAATAGGACGACACATACGAATACGTAGACCCAAGGCCAAATAGCACTGAAGCATCTCTAATACGAATCAGAATGGTACCTGTAATGTCTGCATCTGAAGACTCAGCCTCTGGCCTAGCTGCTTGCTGGCCTCTACCTCTGGCGACCTGAACTCCACCTCTATGACCTCTACCTCCACCTCTAACACCTCTGCCACCGCCTCTAACTTGCTGGGCAGGCTGAGGAACCTCTGGTGCCCGAATCCCAGTACGAGAACTCTGATGCTGAGAGCTGCCCAAAGCTCGAGGGCAAAATCTGACAATGTGCCTCAGATCACCACAAGCATGGCAAGACCTCGTCTGCTGCGGCTGAGCACCCCTCAACCTCGGGCAAACCCTCCTGTTGTGACCATACTCATCACACTCATAACATCTACACGAACGCTGCAGCCGAGGAAACTGAGGCTGACCCTGTCGACCTGAATGACCACCTGAAGTACCATGAGTGACCTGGAGAGCTGGCTGAAAAGGCCTGGGAGGATGGCCTCTACCATAAGAACTTCTACCTCCTGACGAGGTACCACTGAATCTGCCTGCGTGACGGGGCCTCTTATTCGACCCATGACCACCTCCCTGTGGCAGAGTTATCTCAACTCTACGGCCCACATTGGCCGCCTCCTGAAAAGTGATCTCACTCCCGGTCTGTGCCACTATACCCAGCTGACCTGCCACCGCTGGCGGAACCACTGGAAGCAAACCCGCTCGAATGACACCCTCTACGAGGCCTACCAATCGGACTAGAACGTCCTGAAGAACAGGGGTGGCAATGAACCCTTCTGGGACCTGAGCTGGGCCCACCGGAACTGCTGGCACGGGAAACCTCCTCCTCAAAATCAACCTGAGGCTCCGCCTCTGGGGCTGCTCCTCGGGGCTCGAACTGCTGAGGGGTAGATGAAGAAGCGCGTGTTCTCGCCATCTGCGAAAGAACAGAGTAGAAATTCAACCGGTGTTTGGGAAATAGAACCGCACGACAAGAAAAAACGAATGTGAAGTGTTTCCTAACTCTGCTGAGTTGTGAGACCTATGTAACCTAGTGCTCTGATACCAACTTGTCACGACCCGGATTTCCCACCCTCGAGAGTCGTGATGGCGCCTACTAATAGGAGCTAGGCAAGCCAACTTAATTTACTTCTTTTAGCAATTATCGTCCATTTAATGAAAACAAAGCATAATATGATAAAGCGGAAGTCTCAAATATAATTAACTGAAGGGAATGCGGAAGTTTAACAAAACCCTCTACCCAAGACTGGTGTCACAATACATCACGAACGTCTAGAGAATACTAAATACAAGGTTTGAATGAAACATAACACTGTCTGCCTCGGTACAAATGATAACAAACTGAATAAGATAGAAAGGGACTCCGGGCCTGCGGACGTCAGCAAGGCTACCTCGAATGTCCCTGGACTGAAAGCTCGCTCCCAGAATGCTACTGCTACTCAAATGCTGCTCCAACACCTGGATCTGTGCAAAAAGATGTACAGAGTGTAGCATCAGCACAACCGACCCCATGTGCTTGTAAGTGCCTGGCCTAACCCTGGCGAAGTAGTGGCGAGGCTAGACCAAACTACCAGATGAACCTGTGCAGATATATATATACAAGTACAAAAAAAAAAAGCAGAAAGTAAACAATTAAAACTGGGAGGGGAACATGCTTATGGGGTAGCAGATAAAACGGAATATCAGGAATAACAAAAGAAACTACATCTGATTTCTTCTAACACAGAATAAGGGAAAACAAACCACTTTCACTTGTTTCAATTTCCTCTCGTTGCAGGTGCAACTCGATCCCATTTCTCATAATATCATGTGGTAGGCGTACCACTCGATCCCATTTCATAATATCACGTGGTAGGCGTACCACTCGCTCCCATTTCATAATATCACGTGGTAGGCGTACCACTCGCTCCCATTTCATAGTATCACGTGGTAGGCGTACCACTCGCTCCCATTTCATAGTATCACGTGGTAGGCGTACCACTCGCTCCCATTTCTTTCAACACAATACACAAAATAATCCCAGCAAGGGAGAAAGATGTTATAATAAACTATCCCATCAAGGGAACAAGATAATATGACAAACTATCCCGGCAAGGGAACTAGATAATATAATAAACTATCCCGGCAAGGGAGATCCAGCTATAACCAAACTTACTCAATTTCTACTTAACACAATTAAATCAATACTCAGTCTCATCAATTACTGGCTCAGTGTTAAAGATTTCCAACCAAGTCCTCATAAATAACAATTAAAAATTCGATAATATAGCAATTCAGGACTCACGGTCATGCTCGACACCAGTGTATAGATACTCGTCACCATGCCTATACACCGTACTCGACAAATAGCAATTAGCAAATAAGACTCTACTCCTATTCCCTCAAGCCAAAGTTAGATCAAACGCTTACCTCGAATGCTCCAAACTCATCTCAATCCTCTAGTATAGCTCTACCCCTCGAATTCACCACCAAACCGCTCGAATCAATCGTTTTGAAGAAGTAGAATCGTTTGGAAAATCGCCTCTTATGTTTTGGGTTTTGAAAAAGTGAAGAATAACTGAAATCCCGGCTTTATATACTGTACTGAAAACCCGGCGCAGATCGCACAAAAATGCCCCGCGGCCGCGCCGAGGAAGGGTGGGGAAACCACTCTCTGAACCTACCAGCGCGGACCGCACTGATTTGGTGCGCGGCCCGCTGGTTGAATGAAATCCCAAGGCCCCTCTCTGAATCTTCCAGTGTGGACCGCGCTGATATGGCACGCGGTCGCGCTGGTTGAATTGGGAGTCATTGGCCCTCTGAACCCAGCCACGCGGACCGCGCAAAAGTGCACCGCGGCCGCACGGCTACCAGCGCGGACCGCGCGGAAATGACCGCGGCCGCGCTGGGGGCCTGCAACACCTGGACCTGCAACACCTGATACTTTTTAGTCTAAGACCTCCCGGGACCTACTCAAAACTCACCCGAGCCCTTGGGGCTCCAAACCGAACATACATATAATCTCAAAAACATACTACGAACTTAACCGTGCGATCAAATCGCCAAAATAACATAAAAAACGAGGAATCAAACTTCATAGACTTTCATTTTTAGATATTTAGGTCCGAAACACGTCAAATGACGTCCGATTTCAACCTAATTTCATAGAAAGCGCTAAAACCACATATAAGACCTGTACCGGGCGCCGGAACCAAAATACGGGCCCGATAACAACACGTTCTAATCAATTTCCTTTTTAAATTTCCATATTAATTCCAGAAAAACAATTTCACAGAAAGATTCATTTCTCGGGCTCTCGACCTCGGAATTCGACTCCGGGCATATGCCCGAATCTCATATTTTTCTAAGGACCTCCGCGACCATCAAATCACGGGTCCGGGTCCATTTACTCAAAATGTTGACCAAAGTCAACTTTAATCATATTAATATCAAAATTCATCAATTTTTTTTTACACAGAATTCATATTTAAGCTTTCCGGCTACGCGCCTGGATTGCACACGCAAATCGAGGCAAGTAGAAGTGAGGTTTTCAAAGCCTCAGAAGCACGGGATGAAAGAGAAAACAGGTGATGACCCTTTGGGTCGTCACAGAAATGCTACTGAACTCAGCCTGAACTCACACTTGGAGAACTTGGAATATAACTAACTATCCTTCAGAGTCTAAAGAACCACTCTAAGGTGCTGCTCGTCCTCCTCCTGGCTGCGGGAGTACACCAGAATATCATCAATAAAGACTATCACGAACAAGTCCAAATAAGGCCTGAACACTCGGTTCATCAACTCCATAAATGCTGCTGGGGCATTGGTCAACCCAAATGACATGACCAAAAACTCATAATGTCCATACCGAGTGTGGAATGCTGTCTTATGGACATCAGACGCCATGGTAGCCAGATCTCAAGTCTATCTTTGAAAACACCTTTACACCCTGAAGCTGGTCAACAAATCGTCAATCCTCGGCAGTGGATACTTGTTCTTAATCGTCACTTTGTTCAATTGTCGGTAATCAATGCACATCCTCATCGAACCATCCTTTTTCTTCACAAATAACACCGGCGCACCCCAAGGAGAAACACTGGGTCTAATGAAACCCTTCTCCAGCAAATCCTGCAACTGATCCTTTAACTCCTTCAACTCTGGCGGGGCCATGCGATACGGTGGGATAGAGATAGGCTGAGTGCCCGGAGCCAGATCAATACAAAAATCAATATCCCTGTCGGGCGGCATACCCGGAAGGTCTGAAGGGAAAACCTCGAGAAACTCCCGAACAATAGGAACAGAATTAATAGAAGGAACCTCTGCGCTGGAATCGCGAACATACGCCAGATAAGCTAAACACCCCTTCTCAACCATGCGTCGAGCCTTCACATATGAGATAACACTGCGAGCGGCATGACCTAGGGTCCCTCGCCACTCCAAACGGGGCAAACCTGGTAAAGCCAAGGTCACGGTCTTGGCGTGGCAATCCAAGATGGCATGATACGGGGACAACCAATCCATCCCTAATATGACGTCGAAATCCACCATGTCTAAGAGCAATAAATCAATACAGGTCTCAAGACCCTCAAACACTACCACACAAGAACGATGAACTCGGTCGACCACTATAGAATCACCCACCGGTGTAGATACATATACAGGAACACCCAAGGCATCACTAGGCATAACCAAGTACGGTGCAAAATATGATGACACATACGAATACGTAGACCCATGGTCAAATAGCACTGAAGCATCCCTATCACAGGCCACAATAGTACCTGTAATGTCTGCACCCGAAGACTCAGCCTCTGGCCTGGCTGCTTGTTGGCCTCTACCTCTGGCGGCCTGAACTCCACCTCTATGACCTCTACCTCCACCTCTAACACCTCTACCACTGCCTCTAGCTGGCTGGGCAGGCTATGGGACCTCTAGACCTGAATCCTAGCACGAGAACTCCGATGCTGAAAGCTGCTCGAAGCTCGAGGGCAAAATCTGACAATGTGCCTCGGGTCACCACAAGCATGGCAAGACCTCGACTGCTGCGGCTGAGCACTCCTCAACCTCGGGCAAACCCTCCTGTTGTGACCATACTCATAACATCTACACGAGTGCTGCAGCTGAGGAAAGTGAGGCTGACCCTGTCGACATGAATGACCTCCTCAAGTACCATGAGTGACATGGGTAGCTGACTGAAAGGGCCTGGAAGGATGGCCTCTACCATAAGTACCTCTACCTCCATACGAGGTACCACTGAATCCGCCTGCATGACGGGGCCTCTTATCAGACCCATGACCACCTCCCCGTGGTAGGACCACCTCAACTCTACGGCCCACATTGGTCGCACCTGAAAAGTGATCTCACTCTCGGCCTGAGCCACTGTACCCGGCTGACCTGCCACCACTGGCTGAACTCTTGGAAGCAAACCCGCTCGAATGATGCCCTCCACAAAGTCTACCAACCTGACCAAAGCGTCCTGAAGAACTGGGTGGCTATGAACCCCTCTGTGACCTGAGCTGGGCCCACCGGAGCTACTAGGGCTAGAACCTCCTCATCATAATCAACATGAGGCTCCACCTCTGGGACTGCTGCTCGGGGCTGAGCTTTGCCCCTGCCTCGGCCTCTAGCACGGCCTCGGCCTCGCCCTCTGCCCCTCGTAGGGGCTGCTGCTGGGGGCTCGGGCTGCTGCGCGGTAGAAGAGGAAGCACGTGTTCTCGTCATCTGCGAAAGATCAGAGTAAAAAGACAAACAGTATTTGAGAAACGGAATCGCACGATAAGAAAGAACAAAAGTGAAATTTTCCTAACTCTGTAGCCTCTGGGGGATAAATAAAGACGTCTCCGTACCGAACCCTCAGACTCTACTGAGTTTATCCGTGAGTTGTGAGACCTATGTAACCTAGTGCTCTGATACCAACTTGTCACGATCCGGATTTTTCCACCCTCGGGAGTCGTGATGGAGCCTACTAATAGGAGCTAGGCAAGCCAACTTAATTTACTTCTTTTAGCAATTATCGTCCATTTAATGAAAACAAAACATAACATGATAAAGCGGAAGTCTCAAATATAATTAACTGAAAGAAATGCGGAAGTTTAACAAAATCCTCTACCCAAGACTGGTGTCACAATACTCATGAACGTCTAGAGAATACTAATACAAGGTGTGAATCAAACATAAAACTGTATGTTTCGGTACAAATGATAACAAACTGAATAAAACAGAAAGGGACTCCGGGCCTGCGGACGTCAGTAAGGCTACCTCGAATGTCCCTGGACTGAAAACTCGCTCCCAGAATGCTACTGCTACTCAAATGATGTTCCAACACCTGGATCTGTGCAAAAAGATGCACAGAGTATAGCATCAGCACAACCGACCCCATGTGCTGGTAAGTGCCTGGCCTAACCTCGGCGAAGTAGTGACGAGGCTAGACCAGACTACCAAACAATGCCTGTGTAGATATATATATAAGTACAACGAAATAATAGCGGAAAGTAAACAATTAGAGCTGAGAGGGGGAAACATGCTTATAGGGTAGCAGATAAATCAGAATATCAGGAATAACAAAAGAAGAACTACATCTGATTTCTTCTAACACAGAATAAGGGAAAACAAACCACTTTCACTTGTTTCAATTTCCTCTCGTTGCAGGCGTGCAACACGATCCCATTTCCTCATATCACGTGGTAGGCGTACCACTCGATCCCATTTCATAATATCACGTGGTAGGCGTACCACTCGATCCCATTTCATAATATCACGTGGTAGGCGTACCACTCGATCCCATTTCATATTATCTCGTGGTCGGCGTGCCACACGATCCCATTTCTTTCAACACAACACACAATATAATCCCGGCAAGGGATAAAGATATTATAATAAACTATCCCGACAAGGGAACAAGATAATATAATAAACTATCCCGGCAAGGGAACAAGATAATATAATAAACTATCCCGACTAGGGAACAAGATAATATAATAAACTATCCCGGCAAGGGAGATCCAGCTATAACCAAACTTATTCAATTTCTACTTAACACAATTAAATCAATGTTCAGTCTCAACAATTACTGGCTCAGTGTTAAAGATTTCCAACCAAGTCCTCATAAACAACAATTAAGAATTCGATAATTTAGCAATTTAGGACTCACGGTCATGCTCGACACCAGTGTATAGATACTCGTCACCATGCCTATACACCGTACTCGACAAATAGCAATTAGCAAATAAGACTCTACTCCTATTCCCTCAAGCCAAAGTTAGACCAAACACTTACTTCAAATGCTCCAAACTCAACTCAAGCCTCTAGTATAGCTTTACCCTTCGAATTCACCACCAAACCGCTCGAATCTAGTCACAAATTACTTGAATGTATCAACAAATGATAATCGAATCAATTTGAATGCATGAAATAAATTTCCCGAAGTTTTACTCAAAAATTCCCAAAACGTCCCCGGGCCCACATGGTCAAAACCCGAGGTTCGAACCAAAACCCAGTTACCCATTCCCCTACGAGTTCATATCTATGATTAGTTTTGAAATCGGACCTCAAATTGACGTCCAAATCCCCAATTTTAAGAAGACCTAAGTTCTATCCAAAATCCCCATTTTCACCCATGAAAATCCTTGATTTTAAGATGAAAACATGTTTAATGATGTTAAAGATTGAAGAAGTTAAGTAAAAATTGACTTACAAATGATTTGGAGAAGATAAGTTTCTTGGAAAATCGCCTATGGAGTTTGGATTTTGAAAGAATGAAGAAAAGAGGGTTAAAATTCGTCTAAGTATGAAAAATTGCAGGCCTTAGATATGGGAAATGTGAAGTCGGGTTCGCAATTGCGAACCCTCCAGGCTTGGGAAATGCGACACTTAAGTTCGCATTTGCGAACCCAAGTCTAGGTGACAGGTTTCGCATTTGCGAAAGTCTGATCGCATTTGGGAAAGGCGACACCTCGCATTTGCGAGAGAAATCGTCGCATATGCGACCTCTGCCTGGATTTCCCAGACTTCGCAATTGCGACTCGATGCTCGCATTTGCGAGCTCGCAATTGCGAGTCCAGTCTTCGCATTTGCGAAAATCACAGAAGCCTTCATACCAGATCTTTACAAATTAAAAAATGTAATGCGTGGCCTATCCAAAACTCACCCGAGCCCTCGGGGCTCCAAACCAATTATGCACACAACCTCAAAAACATCCTATGGACTTACTCGTGCGATCAAATCGCCAAAATAACATCATATACATAGAATCAAGCCTCAAATCACATGATTTCTTCCAACTTTTCATAAAACACAAATTTTCCATTTCAAGTCCGAAACACGTCAAATGACGTCCGTTTTTAACCAAACTTTACAGAAAGCGCTTAAATCACATATAAGACTTGTACCGGGCATCGGAACCAAAATACGAGCCCGATACCATAGTCTTTTGATCAAATTTCCTTTCCATTTTGCTTAATTAATTTCAGAAAGCAATTTCACAAAAAATTTCATTTCTCGGGCTTGGGAACTCGAAATCCGATTCCGGGCATACGCGCAAGTCCCATATTTTTCTACGGACCCTCCGGGACCGTCAAATCACGGGTCCGGGTCCGTTTACCCAAAATATTGACCAAAGTCAACTTTAATCATATTAATATCAAAGTTCATCAATTTTACACAGAATTCGTATTTAAGCTTTCTGGCTACGCGCCCGAACTGCGCACGCAAATCGAGGCAAGTAAAAGTGAGGTATTCAAAGCCTCGGAAGTACGGAATGAAAGAGAAAACAGGTAATGACCCTTTGGGTCGTCACATCAACGCCGCTTTTACCTTACTTTAGTTTCGTTTCATGTGCTTGTTGACACAATTTTTATGTTATAGACGATGTTCGTCTTATTTTAGCTTCTTTTTATCCATATTAGTTAGGCGTGTTTATAGCGATATACTTTCCGTGGAATCCCGCAAATTTTCTTAATTGTGTAATCGATAAGCCCCAAAAATTGACAAATCAAAATCAAAAAATTCGAAACCTTATTGAGACGATAACGATAAGCATATGTACAAATCGATAATCGATAAGTAATTATCGATAAGGGTCAAAATCGAATCGATAAATCGAATGCACACCCCAAGCAGTAATTACAGTATTAGTATAATAGTTGAATTCCTTATCGTTAGAAGAATATTGTCAGGTGAAATTATATATAGCCATGGTAGTTGTAGCTAGATGATTCTTTGTGTCAAACTTGAAAGATGGCATCAAACGTAAAATAGAAATATAATATTAAATATATATTTTTAAAAAATTGTTTTCGTAAAAGAAAAAAATTTAGTATGTTTAATTCAAATTAAAAAAGAATAAATAATTATTAACAACACATAATATATAATTTAGTTTACAAAAAAATTTCAAAAAAAATTAAGTATTGCCTAACCTAACTAACTTTGTACTAAAATTGTCAAATGGCCTATTGTGAGGCTGACACTTGGCTTAATGTTGATGGTTTTTCTTCTTCTTTTAATAATAATATAGATAGATTGTACGATGCTATTATAAATTTATTACCATTTTGTAGGTAATTTTCACAAATTAGATTTGATAACTGTTTTAAAGATTCGGGAACTAATAGCATGTAACAGAAGAAATTATAAATATTTTTGTAGGAAGAGAATTGATAATCCAGAGAAGGATGTAGATAATTTACATTAGTGTGAAAAAAGAAGAAAATAAGTTGGAAAGTTACAAGACATTACACAAACAAAAAATCAAAAACAAAAAACATCAATAAAGAATTTAGAAAGTTACAATATGATTCATGTATATAATATCTTTAATTAGGGATAATTTAGATAATATAAATTTATGGTGAGGATAGTTTTGTCTTGAATAAATTAATTTTCTGCTTCTGCTTCTTGGAAGAAGCTAGAATTTTCTGCTTCTTCGCAAAAGCAGAAAAACTGCTACTGCTGCTGGCCAAAAGTACTTCTCCGTCTTGGCCAAACAGCTTAAATTTTTTGAAAAATACTTTTTTGACAAAAAAAAGTACTTTTGGCCTCCCAAAAGCTTGGCCAAACAGGCTCTAACGCTTAAATTAATTAATTGGAAGCGCTTGAGTTATTTGATTAATGACAAAAACTGATTTTTTAATTCTTTATTACTTGGGAGGAACATGGCAAATTAATGTTGGACTATCTCTAACTATTTCAAAGGAATGGGCCAACTTGCCAGCAACTTATTAAGAAAATATGGGCCAACCTTTATTTGATCCAATGAGGCCCAAACTATACACAATCTTAGCTTTTACTCCATTTGCATTCTTGACCACTGACTACATGAGTCCAATTGTATAAACTACAACTTCGCAGAATAGGTTGCACATTGGAAGTAAGAACCTTAATTGATAACACATGCTCTTAAATAAACTAATTAACCTTTGGTGCCTCAACATAAAAAATTTACAAAAGACTATGTTCTAACACATATTAATAGAACATGGCTTCAACTATCCATGTGAAATAAAATTGATGTTTTAACTAAACTCCCAACACATTTACATGCTTAATCACAATCATAACATTTATTCTTAGGCAAAATCGAACAGAATCATGCTCCAGCAGTCCAAACCAAGTTCAAATCTTTGTTACTTGTGAAAGTATCTGCAAAACAAAGTTAAAGAGTTATCTGGGTAGCAGAATTATAAAAATACAGCAGCTGAAACAGGGATGAAAACACCCAGATATGAAACAGAAAACTCGGCAAAAGCACTTGAAAATTAGCAACTAATAACCAGCAGCAATAGCAGTGAACAAGAACCAAAGAGACGACCCGAAATAAACTATGAAAGCTTAGATAACTTTCAGAGACGGAGAAACCCAAAAACTAACTTCAAAGACCTTTATTCTTTGAAGTATTTTGGTTTCTCATAAAGTAAACTCAAAGCTCTCAAGTTTTAGCCTACTATTTCTTGAAGTTCAGCCGATTTCTCCTAAGTTTTTGTGTCTTTTAGTGTGTAACAGATGTATGCAAAGAGTGTTGAAATGTGGGACGAGGGCAGGGAAAGCCACTTTTTGGACAGATTTTGGTTCACCAAAAATCTGTCCAGAACTGACTTTGTGTGCTAATACACTGCTCAAGGACCGTCCAAAAGGTGAAAAGACAGCCTGAAACCTACTCTGACAGAAGCATGGGGTGAAAGGGTCCTTTCAATCACTCTAGTAGTTAAAAGCAAGCTACTAGCACCCTAAATCATTGTCAAATTACCTAAACTTCAGCTTTTGAACCATCAGCACCAGCCTACATGCTTAGAACAAATCAAACTTAAACAACTATGTGTTAGGGATATAGTAAATATGTCCTAGATCCAAACTCATATTTGATGATTTGAACATATTTTTATGAACGCTATTTGATATAAAAATATATAGCATCTGATATTCTTTTATCATAGTTATTATTAATTATTTGATTAACTTGATAAAGTCCTTGATTAAATTTTGAGACTTGACATTGTAATGAAGATCATGATAATGAGAGTGAAGTTTCTTGTAATTTAATCTAAAATTGTTCTTGATCATAGGATTATTAATTTGGACATTAGTAATCCGGTTAGATCAATATTTATGTGATCGTCTTTATCGGATAAAGATTAGTTGATCTCATTAACTAAAGCACATAAATAGATGATGCATATAGAGATATGATCATTGAACCGACTCATTGGATAATTCCAAATGGTTAGAATTACCATAAACTGTCAATAGGATATTCTCTTAAAGAATGTGATGTAAGAGTTTCATTTGACCTGAGATCGTCATAGTAATTGACAAGTTATTTATTGTGCTTTAATACCAGACACCTATGGTCCTAGAGCGATAGTTGAAAGGATATTAGGTACGATAAAATACTTGTAGAATTAGTGATTTATCGAGATGGAATCTGTCAACTCTTGGTAATGAGTTTAAGCTCCATGTTGTCATGAATTACAAACGACCAAACTAAGACCTTGGCCAGGGCGATTAAATGAAAGAAGAAATGAGTTTCTTAGGTCATTCAATGGTAGATTATATTTGACATGAACACATAGTTGGTCGCCTATTAGGATTTGACAGTTGAATCATATCCTAGGTTACCCAGAGCTATAAGGACAGAGGACAGAAGGAATTACTACCTTATTCTTCTACGGGTTCTTGAGTGTAGATTGTATACTTCATGCTATCCGGTCGTTAAGGAGTTGCTAGACGCTACCGTTGGTTAGTATATTGATGTGATCAATTTACACCGGCTTAATATTGAACCTATGAGGTCGCACACTAACGAGTGCTCTGTTGCTAAAGGATTAGTTACTTTATTATTTGTTAATTAAGTTAAAGAATTTAATTAGTCAAATAATTTAGTTATTAGTTCAAATGAAATATTATTATGTTCTTTGCTAGCACAGAGGATATAATTAAATTGTGAACAAATTGAAGTTTTCTATTTGAAATAGAAATTAAATTATATCTCTTGGTTCAAGTGGTACTCGTAATTAATATTTTTATATAAAGGTTATATATTTAATATTAATTTATTCTTACAATCCAATTTTGAATTGGACATGAAATTCAATAAAGGATTTCCTAAGATTTCATTAAACATGGAAATTAAAAGTCCATAAAAAGGACGTCTGACAACTCAAACGTGTTTTCTTGTTTACAATAGGAAAATTCCAATGTTTGGAATTGGACTTCATGGAAAGTCCATAATTCTCGGCAGTCACGTTACCCATTGAGAATGGGATTGCGAATTTTCGTACAAAATCTCATAAAATTTATTTTGGAATAAACTTTTACCCTAAGTAAATCATTACCTCAACCAAATAGGAATAGAGTTTATAGGTGATGCTATATGTAAAGAGTGATTGGAGAAAATTTGCTGGACTAATTCTTTAGAAGAAAATTATTTTGTGAAAGTGAGAATACAATACAAATCCAAAAGAAAAAATTCAATTACAAGAAAAGTGTTTCTTGTTCTTCTACCTTTGAGTTGAGAAAATACAATACACAATATTTTGTTCAAGTTGTTCCCCGATTTCATTGATCAAAGAGTTGACAGCAAGGATCAGTCTCGGTGTGGATACGCATAGAGTCTTCGCATTATCGAAGAAATTTTGAAACGAGAACGTCATCACAAGGTACGTCTTGTTATTAATCGGTATTGCTGTAAATAAATAAACAATAATCTTTCTGAAAACAGAAA
The DNA here is from genome assembly GCF_001879085.1 of Nicotiana attenuata. Lineage (NCBI taxonomy): Eukaryota > Viridiplantae > Streptophyta > Magnoliopsida > Solanales > Solanaceae > Nicotiana > Nicotiana attenuata. Next base: position 36,976,750 of record NC_031998.1, on the reverse strand, counting down.
CAGAAAGTTAGTAGGAATAAATTCTGAAAAAAGTATTTGAACTTCAAAATAAATTTCAAAAACGGTATAGGAACGAATCGAGCCCATTGAATACACAGTGTGTCCTTAAGAAAATTATTCCCCTCAAGTACCTGAGGTTCTGGAATATATCCTCCCAAGATAGAATGATTTAACTCACCGGAGTGTTGGTACAAAAAACGCCGATGAATAGCGAACCACTCGAAAGCTGTAAAAACACACTGAAATTTTTGTGCAGAAGAAGAAGAAGATTATCAGAAAATTTCATAAGCTAATATTCTGGGAATTGAAGGAATATTTATAGCCAATTTGGTACTGGTTCTGAAAAGGTCTGTAACCTTTCAGAACAGCCATAAATGTTGGAACAGGTTTGACACTGTTTCAGAACAGCCATAACTATTGGAAATATTGCGGGAAAATTAATACGGATTTAAAATAATCCGGAAATGAAAACGGGCCGAAGCAGATCGGGTCGCGGGTCATGGGTTATTCCGAGTTGAATTTTCGTTAGTTAATTAATTAATTAATTAAATATTTGAAAAGAATTTTTTTCCAAAAAGATTATTCAATCAATCGTTGACCAAATCCATATCCATATCCATATCCATATCCGAAGCCGAAGCCAAAGCCGAAGCTGAGCCGAGCGAGCGACGACGACGACGGTGCGAGGCTGTAACGACCCGGCCGGTCGTTTTTGGAAATTTCGTCCCGATCCCCCATTAACGGTTTCCCCTAAGTTCATTTCTGCTATTTTGGTTTGCCGGGACGTTCGGTGTTGAGTCTTGGAGAGTTGAAAAATGGTCCGTAATCAGAACAGTGTGAAGACGACTTCGGAATGGAAATCCGATGGTTCCGTCAGCTTCATTAGGTGATTTCGGGGTTGAGACCGTGTTCGGAATGTATTTTGGAGGCTCGTAGCTCATTTAGGCTTGAAATGCCGAAGTTTGAATTTTTGAAGTTTTCGGTCCGATAGTGAGTTTTTGATCCGAGGGTCGGATTGGAATTCCGGAAGTTGCAGTAGTTCCGACATGTCATTCGGGATGTGTGTGCAAAATTTTAGGTCATTCGGACGAGGTTCGGGTAGGTTTTTGATCGAAAGCGTGTTTGGTTGGAATTTGAAGTTCTTAGGCTTGAATCTTTGAGTAATTCGGGTTTCCGGCGTTGTTTAGGTGTTTTCAGGATTGGTACAAGTTTGAGTAAGGTATTAGGTGGTATTGGTACTCTTGGTTGAGGTCCCGGGGGCCTCGGGATGATTTCGGGTGGTTAACGGAAGAGTTTTGGAAGTTGAGAAATAGCAGCACTGCTGCTTCTGGTATCTTTCCGATTCTTCGACTTGGGAACCGCAGAAGCGGAGCCGCAGAAGCGGCCTTGGTCGTCGCAGAAGCGAGATTAGCCCTCCCTCTCAGGAACCGGAGAAGCGGTCGCCATTCCGCTGAAGCGGAACCGCAGGAGCGTTATGTGTCCGCAGAAGCGGACTCTGGTCCATTAAGTGAAAACCGCAGAAGCGGTTGTTTTTCCGCATATGTGGGACCGCAAAAGCGGTCCCTTGTCCGCAGAAGCGGAAATCCCTGGGCAGAAATAGAAATTTCGAGGGTTTGAGTTCATAAGTTACAAAAATCAATTGAGAGCTCGGTTTAAGGCGATTTTGAGGGGGATTTGAAGTGAAGATCACTGGGTAACGTTTCTTTGGTCCCTTCTTGTTATATTTCATCATTATATAGTTAAATACACCATTGGGATTCGAATTTAGGATCAAAAATTTGATAATTTGGGGTAAAACTTTATTGCCTAAACTATTGAGTTTTGAGTGGGCATTTGACCTCCGATTTGGGAAATTTTTATATGGTTAGACTCGTGAGAGTACGAGGGTTCTGAAAATGTGAAAATTATTCGATTCCGGGGCGTTGGCCTGGAGGGCATTTTGGTCATTTTACCTAATTTACGCCGTAGCTTTGAATTTATTAGCAAAACCAGGTGTTTGCGATGTTATTTACAATGTGTAATTGAATTGAATAGATTTGAGCCATTTGGAGTCAGATACTCGTGGCAAGAACGCGACTTCTAGTTGATATTGAGCCGGTTCGAGGTAAGTGGCTTCTCTAACTTTATGTGGGGGACCTTTTCCCCTTAGGATATGATCTTGAATATTTAAATGCCCCATATGTGAGGTGACGAGCGCATACTTGAGCTAATTGTTGTAAATCCGTTTCTACTTGAAGTATTTAAATTGAGCTTTCTTGTTTACTTGTTCATTTTAACTGCAAGTTTGTACCTGTGCTAGCTTAGAAACTCATGTTTAGCTGGCTTACCTGCTTATTTGCTTTAACTGTGCTAATTGTACTCTGTGAAGCAGGTTAGGCTATAATTTATTACTTCGTGTCCTGATTTTTAGCATTGTTCCGAGATTTAGGAATCGTTGTTGTTGTGTGTTTAATTTGGGACTACGGGACGGCTTCCCGGGAGATCCCTCTGTCCTCGAGATATTCTGGACTGAGGGTGCGGGATACCAAGAGATCCCTGGCACATGTGTTTCTATATATATTGGGATACCAAGAGATCCCCGGTTTACTTATTGAGGATACCAAGAGATCCTCGGGATACTAAGAGATCCCTAACTTACTTATTGAGGATACTAAGAGATCCTCGGGATACCGAGAGATCCCCAGTGTTGATGATGAGGATACCAAGAGATCCCCCGGCTACCATTCCTTGTGAGGGCAGTTTTTCCGTGTATTGTTACCTTTGCTTTCTATTACTGTTCTTCCTTATTTACCTGGTTTAGATTCTCGCTATAGACTTTATTTAAACTATTTCTGTTATCTCATTATTTATTATGTTATCTCAGTAGGGCCCTGACCTTCCTCGTCACTACCCAACCGAGGTTAGGCTTGGCACTTACTGAGTACCACTGTGGTGTACTCATGCCCTTCCTGCGCATCTTTTTCATGTGCAGATCAGGTACTTCCTCCCAGACGTATCATCCTCGTGGTGGAGAGTCCTAGCTGAGACTTGAGGTATATCTGCTACGTTCGCAGACCAGGAGTCTCTACTCTATTCAGGCTTTAGTAGATAGTTCCTTTTCTTTCCTTTCATGTTGTTTAGACATTCTGGTGTAGAGCAGTTTACTACATTCTATTAGCCTGTGTTTCCCGTGAGTTTCCGGGTTTTGGGATTTAGTTGCAGACTTCCGCATATTTTGAGTTGTATAGGCTGAGTGGCCTTATATACAGTTGTTATTTCCGTATGTTCAGATTTAGTTTATTATTCCACAAATGTTAATTTGCTATTCCGCACTGTTAGGCTTACCTAGTTGTAGGACTAGGTGCCATCACGACATGTTTCATGGAGGGTGAACTGGGGTCGTGACAAGTTGGTATCAGAGCTCTAGGTTCATAGGAGTCACGGAACACAGGCCGGTTTATTAGGGTCTCGCTGATCGGTACGGAGATGTCTGTACTTATCTACGAGGGGCTATGTAACTGTTACGAAAAAAATCTTCATTTCATTTGAATTCCTCGTCGTGCGATATTTTGGACATCAATACTTCTGACTTCTATTCTCTCACAGATGGTGAGGACACGTGCTACTCGAGATGATCAGGCACCCGCGCCCCCTCTGCAGCCGTCAAAGGCCGGGGCCGGGGCCGGGGGAGAGGTCGAGGACGCGCACGTGGTGCAGCCAGAGCACCTGCGCGAGCTGCCGCCGAGGTACCACCAGCAGATCCAGCCGGAGCCCAGGCACCTGGCACACCTACTACTGCCACTACTACTCCAGCGCTCCAGGAGACTTTGGCTCAGTTCATGAGCATGTACACCACCTTGGCTCAGGCGGGGTTGCTTCCCCTTGCTGCAGCCACATCCCAGGCCGGGGGAGGAGCACAGACTCCCGCCGTCCGCACTCCTGAGCAGCGAGTGCAGGTTGAGCAGGCTCCCGAGATTATTCCGGCACCGCCTGCAGCACCAGTTCAGCCCGAGGATGGGTCAGCTGCTTCAAAGGACAAGCAGCGCAAGCTTGAGAGGTTCAAGAAGTATGATTCCCCAGTGTTTAGTGGATTAGCATCAGACGATGCCTTGGGTTTCTAGAGGAGTGTCATCGTATTCTTCGCACTATGGGCATAGTGGAGTCCATCGGGGATTCTTTCACTGCTTTTCAGCTTCAGGGAGCCGCCTATGATTGGTGGCGGACTTATGAGATAGACAGTCCAGTCGAGGCTGCTACACTGACTTGGACCCAGTTCTCGGATATGTTTATGAGAGAGTTTGTCCCATAGAGTCTCAGGGATGTATGACGCGCAGAGTTTGAGCATTTGCGCCAGGGTGCTATGACCGTTTCGGAGTATGCTATCCGTTATACCAGGTTGGCCAGGCATGCACCGGCTTTGGTTGCTATAGTTCGGGAGAGAGTTCGTAGGTTCATTGAGGGTCTTATCCCACCCATCAGATCTAGCATGGCTCGAGAGTTGGACGGACGTTCCTTATCAGTAGGTAGTGAGCATTGCTAGGAGGATTGAGGGTATGCTCGCCAGGGAGCGAGGGGAGAGGGAGGCCAAGAGGTATCGAGAGTCGGGTCACTACTCTGGTGCCCGTACCCCATCAGCAGGTCGTTATGGTAGGGGTTATGCGGGTCGCCCTGTTCATTCAGCTCTTCCAGCAGCCGGCAGTACTCCACTCCAGCTCCACCTGCACCTCAGGAGCCTTACTATGCACCTCCAGTTTCCAGCGCGCCTCCTGCGCGGGGTGTTTCCAGAGGTCAGTCCAGGAGGCCTAGTCCCAGCCAGTCACAGCCACCGCGTCCTCCTAGAGCTTGTTTCGAGTGCGGTGATACACGCCACATGGTTAGGGACTGCCCCAGACTTGGTAGGGGTGCATCTTCACAGACTGCTCAGCCGCAGCGTGCTCCTCAGAGTTCTCAGGCCATGATCACAGCTCCAGCAGCTACCCCACCTGCCCAGCCGGCTAGGGGCGGAGGTCGGGGAGATAGAGGTCGCCCTCGAGAGAGGGGCCGGGCCAGATATTATGCTATTCCTGCTCGTACTGAGGCTGTTGCCTCCGACTCCGTCATTACATGTATTATTCTGGTTTGTCACAGAGAGGCATCGGTTCTATTCGACCCGGGCTCTACTTACTCTTATGTGTCTTATTACTTTGCTCATCATTTGGGTGTGCCTCGGGATTCTTTGAGTGCCCCCGTTTATGTTTCTACTCCTGTGGGAGATTCTTTTATTGTGGACCACGTTTATCGGTCATGTTTGGTTACTATTCGTGGTTTTGAGACCAGAGCAGACTTATTATTACTCGGTATGGTGGATTTTGACATTATTTTGGTCATGGACTGGTTGTCTCCCCATTTTGCTATTCTTGATTGTCATGCCAAGACCGTGACGCTGGCTATGCCAGGTATTCCGCGTATTGAGTGGAGTGGTACTTTAGATCACACTCCCAGTAGAGTTATCTCTTTTCTTAAAGCTCAGCGTATGGTTGAGAAGGGGTGTGCCGCATATTTAGCTTATGTGAGAGATATCAGTGTTGATACCCCTTTTGTTGACTCAGTTCCAGTGGTACGGGATTATCCCGATGTGTTTCCAGCTGATCTTCCGGGCATGCCGCCCGATAGAGACATCGATTTTGGCATTGATCTGTTGCCGGGCACTCAGCCCATTTCTATTCCTCTGTATTGTATGGATCCTCCTGAGTTGAAGGAGTTGAAGGATCAGTTACAGGAATTGCTTGGTAAGGGTTTTATTCGACCTAGTGTTTCACCGTGGGGTGCTCCTGTTTTGTTCGTGAAGAAGAAGGATGGTTCTATGCGTATGTGTATTGATTACCGCCAGCTGAATAAGGTTACAGTGAAGAACCGTTATCCTTTGCCTCGCATTGATGATCTGTTTGACCAGCTTCAGGGCGCACATGTGTTTTTTAAGATTGACTTGCGCTCTGGTTACCATCAGTTGAAGATTCGGGAGCCAGATATCCCGAATACTGCCTTCAAGACTCGGTATGGTCATTACGAGTTCCTTGTTATGTCATTTGGGCTGACCAATGCCCCATCAGTTTTCATGCATCTGATGCACAATGTGTTCGGACCATATCTTGACTCGTTCGTCATTGTTTTTATTGATGATATTCTGGTGTATTCTCGGAGTCGGGAAGATCATGAGCAGCACCTAAGGACCGTGCTTCAGACCTTGAGGGAGAAGAAGTTATATGCAAAGTTTTCAAAATGTGAGTTTTGGCTGAGTTCTGTGGCATTCTTAGGCCATGTGATTTCGAGTGAGGGTATTCGGGTGGATCCGAGGAAGGTAGAGGCCGTGCAGAGTTGGCCCAGACCGTCCTCAGCTACAGAGATTCGCAGTTTCCTTGGCTTGGCGGGCTACTATCGTCGCTTCGTGGAGGGATTCTCATCGATTGCTGCCCCTATGACTAGATTGACCTAGAAGGGTGCCCCATTTCAGTGGACAGAGGAGTGTGAGGCGAGCTTTCAGAAGCTCAAAACAGCTTTGACTACAGCCCCTATTTTGATGTTGCCTACTGATTCAGGGTCTTATACTGTCTATTGTGACGCCTCGAGAGTTGGCCTTGGAGCAGTGTTGATGCAGGACGGTAGGGTGATTGCCTACGCGTCCAGACAATTGAAGATACATGAAAAGAATTACCCTGTCCACGACCTTGAGTTAGCTGCCATTGTTCATGCCTTGAAGATCTGGCGTCATTATTTATATGTAGTGCCTTGCGAGAACTATACTGATCATCGGAGTTTGCAGCACTTGCTCAAGCAAAAGGATCTCAATATGCGTCAGAGGAGGTGGTTAGAGCTGCTGAAGGATTATGACATCACTATCCTATATCACCCGGGCAAGGCCAATGTGGTGGTGGATGCCTTGAGTCGCCGGGCGGAGAGTTTGGGGAGTTTGGCATATTTACCAGCTTCAGAGAGGCCTATGGCGATGGATGTTCAGGCCTTAGCCAGCCAGTTAGTGAGATTGGACCTTTCGGAGCCCAGCCGAGTTCTAGCTTGTGTGGTTTCCCGGTCCTCCTTAGTTGATCATATCAGGGAGCGGCAATATGATGACCCTCATTTGCTTGTTCTTCGGGACAAGGTTCAGTGTGGAGATGCCATGGATGTGACCATTGGAGATGATGGAGTATTGAGGATGCAGGGCCGGATTTGTGTGCCCAATGTTGACGGTCTTCGAGAGATGATTCTAGCAGAGGCCCATAGTTCACGGTATTCCATCCATCCGGGTGCCGCGAAGATGTAACAGGACCTGAGGCAGCACTACTGGTGGAGGCAGATGAAGAAGGATATAGTTGGTTATGTGTCTAGATGCCTCAACTGCCAGCAGGTGAAGTATGAGCACCAGCACCCGGGTGGGTTGCTCCAACAGATAGAGATTCCGGAGTGGAAATGGGAGCGCATCACCATGGATTTTGTCTCTGGACTTCCACGGACTCTGAAGAATTTGATTCCATCTAGGTTATTGTGGACCGGCTGACCAAGTCCGCTCATTTCATTCCTGTGTGTACCACTTATTCATCGGAGCAGTTGGCGGAGATTTATATCAGGGAGATCGTCCGTTTGCATGGTATTCCGGTTTCTATCATTTCAGACAGAGGTACTCAGTTTACATCGTGATTCTGGAGAGCCGTGCAGCAGGAGTTAGGCACTCGGGTGGAGTTGAGCACAGCATTTCACCCCCAGACGGACGGACAGTCCGAGCGCACTATCCAGATTCTTAAGGATATGCTCCGTGCGTGTGTGATTAAGTTCGGAGGATCTTGGGATCATTTCTTGCCACTAGCGGAGTTTGCTTACAATAACAGCTATCAGTCCAGCATTCAGATGGTGCCGTATGAGGCTTTATATGGTAGGAGGTGTAGATCTCCGGTGGGTTGGTTTGAGCCGGGCGAGGCCAGGCTATTGGGCACAGAGATGGTTCAGGATGCATTGGAGAAGATTAAGGTGATTCAGGATAGACTCCGTACAGCCCAGTCCAGGCAGAAGAGTTACGCGGACAGGACGGTCCGTGATGTTTCATATATGGTTGGTGAGCGGGTTCTGCTTCGGGTCTCGCCTATGAAGGGCGTCATGCGGTTCGGGAAGAAAGGAAAGTTGAGTCCGAGGTTTATTGGCCCTTTTGAGATCTTGAGGCCAGTTGGGGAGGTTGCCTATGAGCTTGCCTTACCTCCCAGTTTGGCCGGAGTTCATCCGGTATTTCATGTTTCAATGCTCCGGAGATATCACGGGGATCCGTCGCATGTGTTGGATTTCAGTTCAGTCCAGCTGGACAAGGATCTATCCTATGTTGAGGAGCCAGTGGCTATTTTGGACAGTCAGGTCAGGAAGTTGAGGTCAAAGAATATCGCTTCAGTGAAGGTTCAGTGGCGGGGTCAGCCGGCCGAGGAGGCGACTTGGGAGACCGAGCAGGATATGCGCAGCTAGTACCCTCATCTTTTCACTACTTCAGGTATGCTCTCTATGCTCGTTCAAGGACGAACGAATGTTTAAGTGTAGGAGGATGTAATGACCCGGCCGGTCGTTTTTGGAAATTTCGCCCCGATTCCCCATTGACGGTTTCCCCTAAGTTCATTTCTGCTATTTTGGTTTGCCGGGACGTTCGGTGTTGAGTCTTGGAGAGTTTTGGGACACTTAGTCCCTAAATGAGAGCATAAGAGTTGAAAAATGGTCCGTAATTAGAACAGTGTGAAGACGACCTCGGAATGGAAATCCGATGGTTCCGTCAGCTCCGTTAGGTGATTTCGGGGTTGGGAGCGTGTTCGGAATGTATTTTGGAGGCTCGTAGCTCATTTAGGCTTGAAATGCCGAAGTTTGAATTTTTGAAGTTTCCGGTCCGATAGTGAGTTTTTGATCCGAGGGAATTCCGGAAGTTGCAGTAGTTCCGTCATGTCATTTGGGATGTGTGTGCAAAATTTCAGGTCATTCGGACGAGGTCGGGTAGGTTTTTTATCGAAAGCATGTTTGGTTGGAATTTGAAGTTCTTAGGCTTGAATCTTTGAGTAATTCGGGTTTCCGGCATTGTTTAGGTGTTTTCAGGATTGGTACAAGTTTGAGTAAGGTATTAGGTGGTATTGGTACTTTTGGTTGAGGTCCTGGGGGCCTCAGGATGATTTCGGGTGGTTAACGGAAGAGTTTTGGAAGTTGAGAAATAGCAGTACTGCTGCTTCTGGTATCTTTCCGCTTCTGCGGCTTGGGAACCGCAGAAGCGGAGCAGCAGAAGCGGCCTTGGTCGTCGCAGAAGCGAGATTAGCCCTCCCTCTCAGGAACCGCAGAAGCGGTCGCCATTCCGCTGAAGCGAAACCGCAGGAGCGTTATGTGTCCGCAGAACCGGACTCTGGTCCATTAAGTGAAAACCGCAGAAGCGGTTGTTTTTCCGCATATGCGATACCGCAGAAGCGGTCCCTTGTCCGCAGAAGCGAAAATCCCTGAGCAGAAATAGAAATTCCGAGGGTTTGAGTTCATAAGTTACAAAAATTAATTGAGAGCTCGGTTTAAGGCGATTTTGAGGGGGATTTGAAGTGAAGATCACTGGGTAACGTTTATTTGGTCCCTTCTTATTATATTTCATCATTATATAGTTAAATACACCATTGGGATTCGAATTTAGGATCAAAAATTTGATAATTTGGGGTAAAACTTCATTGCCTAAACTATTGAGTTTTGAGTAGGCATTTGACCTCCGATTTGGGGGATTTTTATATGGTTAGACTCGTGAGAGTACGAGGGTTTTGAAAATGTGAAAATTATTCGATTCCGGGGCGTTGTCCTGGAGGGCATTTTGGTCATTTCACCTAATTTTACGTTGTAGCTTTGAATTTATTAGCAAAACCAGGTGTTTGCGATGTTATTTACAATGTGTAATTGAATTGAATAGATTTGAGCCATTTGGAGTCGGATACTCGTGGCAAGAACGCGACTTCTAGTTGATATTGAGCCGGTTCGAGGTAAGTGGCTTGTCTAACTTTGTGTGGGGGACCTTTTCCCCTTAGGATATGATCTTGAATATTTAAATGCCCCGTACGTGAGGTGACGAGCGCGTACTTGAGCTAATTGTTGTAAATCCGTTTCTACTTGAAGTATTTAAATTGAGCTTTCTTGTTTTCTTGTTCATTTTAACTGCAAGTTTGTATCTGTGCTAGCTTAGAGACTCATGTTTAGCTGGCTTACCTGCTTATTTGCTTTAACTGTGCTAATTGTACTCTGTGAAGCAGGTTAGGCTATAATTTATTACTTCGTGTCCTGATTTTTAGCATTGTTCCGAGATTTAGGAATCGTTGTTGTTGTGTGTTAAATTTGGGACTACGGGATGGCTTCCCGGGAGATCCCTCTGTACTTGAGATATTTTAGACTGGGGGTGCGGGATACCAAGAGATCCCTGGCACTTGTGTTTCTATATATATTGGGATACCAAGAGATCCCCGGTTTACTTATTGAGGATACCAAGAGATCCTCGAGATACTAAGAGATCCCCAACTTACTTATTGAGGATACTAAGAGATCCTCGGGATACCGAGAGATCCCCAGTGTTGATGATGAGGATACCAAGAGATCCTCGGGATACCAAGAGATCCCCCGGCTACCATTCCTTGTGAGGGCAGTTTTTCCGTGTATTGTTACCTTTGCTTTCTATTACTGTTCTTCCTTATTTACCTGTTTTAGATTCTCGCTATAGACTTTATTTAAACTATTTCTGTTATCTTATTATTTATTATGTTATCTCAGTAGGGCCCTGACCTTCCTCGTCACTACCCAACCAAGGTTAGGCTTGGCACTTACTGAGTACCACTGTGGTGTACTCATGCCCTTCCTGCGCATGTTTTTCATGTGCAGATCCAGGTACTTCCTCCCAGACGTATCATCCTCGTGGTGGAGAGTCCTAGCTGAGACTTGAGGTATATCTGCTACGTTCGCAGACCAGGAGTCTCTACTCTATTCAGGCTTTAGCAGATAGTTCCTTTTCCTTCCTTTCATGTTGTTTAGACATTCTGGTGTAGAGCAGTTTACTACATTCTATTAGCCTGTGTTTCCCGTGAGTTTCCGGGTTTTGGGATTTAGTTGCAGACTTTCGCATATTTTGAGTTGTATAGGCTGAGTGGCCTTATATACAGTTGTTATTTCCGTATGTTCAGATTTAGTTTATTATTCCACAAATGTTAATTTGCTATTCCGCACTGTTAGGCTTACCTAGTTGTAGGAACTAGGTGCCATCACGACATTTTTCATGGAGGGTGAACTGGGGTCGTGACAAGTTTGCCTTCTTCTTAACTCTTTAAGAGCTAAAAGATGAGCTTCTCTATATATACACAAAGATTTTCTTTCCTTCTGCCAATGAGGGACAAATTGCATTAGTAAAATGAACTCATTCAAAATTTCACTTCCCTCGATTTCTTTTCCCACCATTTCCCATTCACACCTCTTTTGTTATTAATAAATAATAGCAAAACCCAACAATCCCCCACATGAATGGGGAATGACTATAAACTTAAAGGAATGCACGGACGTGTGTGTGTTTTACATGAAAGAATCAATTGCATCTGGATAAGTAGGATTCCCTTTGAACTTTTCGTAGTGAACTTATATCTGATATGCTCGGTCAATCGGTAGATTTGATATATTTGAACGGTCGAGCTTTGTTGTATACCTAGACAACATAAGTCACACAATCAATCCTTAACCATCCATGGTTCTCACGGTTGTGTTCGTTTCAGCCATGAACACCGCCTGGTTTCATGAGTGCTTAGAGAATGGGCCTTTATTTTCATTCTCCTTGAAGCGGCTTACACTTCACACTCACATAGGTGATTCCTAAACATGTAATCCTAATGACACACTATCTGGTCATATCCTGCCAGACTTAGCAAATCATTAAAAAGCTTTAAGCTTTATTGACTCATCAAAAAGTCTTAATGCTTTACCTCGTTTCTTGAACATTGCCTTCTTCATGAGAATCGGTTAAGTTATTTGACAATGTTGAACCGTCATCCATAACTTTGTTTGATCTCTTTGAACCTAGCTCTTGGGATCTCCAGTCTGCTAGGTAGAGTTACCGCCATGATGACTTGTCCTAGGCCTTTAACTCCATTGCCGTTGATGATCTTTCAACTGCCTCTCTAGATAGGCCTTTTGTAAGTGGATCCGATACTTTATCTCTTGACTTTACATAGTCAATTGTGATAACACCACTAGAGAGTAGTTGTCTCACGGTATTGTATCTCCGTCGAATATGACGAGATTTTCCGTTATACATAACGCTCCCTGCCCTACCTATTACCGCTTGACTATCACAATGTATACAAACAGGTGCCAAAGATTTGGGCCAAAATGGAATATCTTCCAAGAAATTCTGGAGCCATTCAGCTTCTTCACCGGCCTTATCTAAAGCTATGAATTCAGAATCCATTGTAGAACGGGCGATGCACGTTTGTTTGGATGATTTCCAAAACACTGCTCCACCCCCAATTGTGAAAACATATCCACTCGTGGATTTAACTTCAAATGATCCGGTGATCCAATTTGCATCACTATATCCCTCGATCACGGAAGGATATTTGTTATAATGCAAAGCATAATTTTGGGTATGTTTCAGATACCCCAAAACTTGTTTCATTGCCATCCAATGTATTTGATTGGGATTACTTGTAAACCGACTCAGTTTGCTAATAGCACATACTATATCTGGTCGCTTACTATTCATGATATACATCAACTTCCCAATACTCTTGCATAGTCCAGTTGTGAGTTACTTTCGCCTTCATTCTTTTGAAGTGCATAACTCACGTCAATTATAGTCTTGGCAATTTTGAAATCCAAATACTTGAACTTGTCAAGTACCTTTTCAATGTAGTGAGACTGTGATAATGCTAGACCTTGTGGAGTCTTGTGAATTCTGATTCCTAAGATCACATCAGCAACTCCTAAGTCTTTCATGTCGAATTTGCTAGCCAACATGCGCTTTGTAGCATTTATATCTGCCATACTTTTGCTTATTATCAATATGTCATCAACATATAAACAAACAATGACTTCATGACCTGGAGTATTTTTTACAATGTAAACACATTTGTCACACTCGTTGATTTTAAATCCATTTGCCAACATTGTTTGGTCAAATTTTGCATTCCATTGTTTGGGTGCTTATTTAAGTCCTAAAGCGACTTAACAAGTTTGCACACTTTCTTTTCTTTACCAGGAACCACAAAACCCTCAGGTTGTTCCATATAAATCTCTTCCTCCAATTCTCCATTTAAGAAAGCTGTTTTAACATCCATTTGATGGATTTCAAGACCATACACGGCCGCTAGTGCCACTAACACCCTAATAGATGTTATCCTCGTTACTGGCGAGTAAGTGTCAAAGTAATCAAGGCCTTCCTTTTGTCTATAACCTTTGACAACAAGTCTTGCCTCATATTTGTCAATAGTGCCATCAGCTTTAATTTTCCGTTTAAAGATCCATTTCGAACCTAAAGGCTTATTTCCTGGAGGAAGATCAACCACTTCCCATGTATGATTATCCAAAATTGATTGAATCTCACTATTGACTGCCTCTTTCCAAAATGCTGAATCAGAAGACAATATAGCTGCTTTAAAAGTTTTAGGCTCATTTTCAAGCAAGAATGTCACAAAATCTGGTCCAAAGGAAGTAGATGTTTTTGACGTTTTCTACGCCTTGGATCTTCTATACTTGGAGTATTTTCCTTTGGTTCTTCCCGAGGTTGTTTAGGTCTTTCATTGAACGACTTGCATTCAGTTTTATACGGATAGATGCTTTCAAAGAATTCAGCATTATCTGATTCCATTACCGTATTAACATGAATCTCGGGATTATCGGATTTATGAACCAAAACCGACATGCTTTACTATTTTTGTAGCATATCCAATTAAACGCAAACCCTTTTAGGTAAAGGAACTTGTACCTTTGCTAGACACCCCTACACTTTGAAATATTTCAAGTTGGGTTTTCTTCCTTTCCATTTTTCATATGGAATAGATTGCGTTTTGCTGTGGGGTATTCTGTTGAGTATTCCGTTAGCTGTAAGGAGAGCTTCCCCAACCCCCCNAGTTTTATACGGATAGATGCTTTCAAAGAATTCAGCATTATCTGATTCCATTACCGTATTAACATGAATCTCGGGATTATCGGATTTATGAACCAAAAATCGACATGCTTTACTATTTGTAGCATATCCAATGAAAATGCAATCTACTGTTTTTGGTCCAATTTTAGCCCTTTTAGGTAAAGGAACCTGTACCTTTGCTAGACACCCCCACACTTTGAAATATTTCAAGTTGGGTTTTCTTCCTTTCCATTTTTCATATGGAATAGATTGCGTTTTGCTGTGGGGTACTCTGTTGAGTATTCGGTTAGCTGTAAGGATAGCTTCCCCCCCCGCACTCTACGGTAATCCGGAACTTATTAGTACAGAATTCATCATTTCCTTTAGTGTCCGATTATTCCTTTCCGCAATTCCGTTGGATTGAGGTGTGTAAGGTGCAATAATTTGATGGATAATTCCTTATTCCGAACATATTTCTGCAAATGGAGATTCATATTCTCCACCTCTATCACTTCTAATCATTTTGATCTTTTTATTCAATTGATTCTCCACTTCATTCTTGTATTGCTTAAATGCTTCAATTGCTTCATCCTGCTATTAAGCAAATAAACATAACAATATCTAGTGCAATCGTCAATAAAAGTAATAAAATACTTTTTCCACCTCGAGATGCTGTCGACTTCATATCGCAAATGTCAGTATGAATTAAGTCTAAAGGATTTGAATTCCTTTCAACAGACTTATAAGGATTTTTTACACACATAGATTCAACATATATTTGACATTTCGATTTATTACACTCGAATTTAGGCAATACTTCTAAATTAATTAACTTCCACAAGGTTTTATAATTGACATGTCCTAAATGAATATGCCATAAATCATTTGACTCCAATAAATAAGAAGAAGCTGAAATTTTATTCATACTGTCAACAACCATTACATTGAGTTTGAAAAGACCCTCCGTGAGGTAGCCTTTTCTAACATACATTTCGTTCTTGCTTACAACAACTTTGTCAGAAACAAATACACATTTGAATCCATTCTTTACAAGTAAAGAAGTAGAAACTAAATTCTTCATAATAGCAGGAACATGAAGAACGTTGTTGAGCGTTAACACCTTCCCGGAAGTCATCTTCAGGAATATCTTTCCATAACCTTCAATCTTGGCTGTTGCATTATTTTCCATACAAATTTCTTCTTCGGGACCAGCATTAGAGTAAGTCGCAAATGCTTCTTTGACAGCACAAACATGTCGAGTGGCTCCAGAGTCAATCCACCACTCCTTCGGATTTCCAACTAGGTTGCATTCCGAAAGCATTGCACAAAGATCATCAATGTCATCATTCTTCTCCACTATGTTGGCTTGTCCCTTCTTATTATCCTTTTTCGGGAGACGACAATCAGGGCTTTTATGACCAACTTTTCCACAATTGTAGCAGTTGCCCTTGAATTTCTTTTTGTTCTGCTCCTTAGTTTTTCCAGAGACCTCTTCCTCTTCTTACTTTTTGGAGCAGTCTCCTCAACGATATTAGCTACCATGATCGTTGAATTTCCACGAGACTCCTTCTCGGCTTTTTTGTTGTCTTTCTCGATCTTTACACGTATCATAAGATCTTCCAACTTTATTTCTTTACGCTTGTGCTTAAGATAGTTTTTGAAATCTCTCCACGAAGAAGGCAATTTTTCAATCATAGCAGCCACTTGAAATGCTTCATTCACGACTATACCTTCAGCAATAAGGTCGTGAAAATAAGTTGAAGCTCCTGAACTTGGGTTTCCACAGTTTTGTTGTCTATCATTTTATAGCCTAGAAACTTGGCAACCATGAACTTCTTCAAACATGCATCTTCCGTCTTGTACTTCTTCTCAAGTGCGTCCCATAATTCTTTCGAAGTATTCGCCGCACTGTACACATTGTACAAGTCATCCTCTAAAGCATTTAAGATACAGCCTTTGCAAAGAAAATCTGCCTGCTTCCACGCCTCAATAACCATGAAATTTTCATTGTCCGGCATGTCCGTAGCAGGCACTGGAGGCGCTTCACTAGTGAATTTCTGCATAACAAGTGTGGTAAGCCAGAAGAAGACCCTTTGCTGCCATCCTTTGAAGTTGGCTCTAGAAAATTTTCCCGGTTTCTCGGCCGGAGGAACAACAGTGCGGCTTGATGAGGCTATCGTCGTTGCACCAACAGTTGCAGAAGGATTTCCGTTATCAATTGCCATTTCTCACTGTCAACAACAAAAGAGTTCAATTAATGGCAAAACCAGAACAGTAAACAATACTGTAATCAATAATAGTACGTAATAAAAAACCGAAGTTTTTATATACTGTTTTGCAGAAAAATGATGAAGCTTTTATGTTCTTCAAATCGTTTTCTGAATTTCAATATTTTGATGAAGTTTTTATATCTTCAAATCAGAATAGTAAAATTCAGGCGGAGTAGATAACCACAGAGGTTTTAATCTCCAGAAACAGAATACAAAATATAATAAAAATAATTTCCTTAAGATTGTTATTAATCTGTATTGCTGTAAATAAATAAAACAATAATCTTTCTGAAAACAGAAACAGAAAGTTAGTAGAAATAAATTCTGAAAACAATATTTGAACTTCAAAATAAATTTTGAAAACGGTATAGGAACAAATCGAGCCCACTGAATACACAGTGTGTCCTTAAGGAAATTATTCTCCTCAAGTACCCGAGGTTCTGGACTATATCCTCCTAGGATAGAATGATGTAACTCACCGGAGTGTTGGTACTAAAAACGCCGATGAACAGCGAAGCACTCGAAGGCTGTAAAACACACAGGAATTTTTGTGCAGAAGAAGAAGAAGATTATCAGAAAATTTCATAAGTTAATATTCTGGGAATTGAAGGAATATTTATAGCCAATTTGATACTGTTTCTGAAAAGGTCTGCAACCTTTCAGAACAGCCATAGTTGTTGAAAATATTAACACGGATTTAAAATAATTTGGAAAATATTAATTAATTAAATATTTGAAAAGAATTTTGTCCAAAAAGATTAATCAATCATTGATCGAAGCCGAAGCCGAGCTGAGCGACGACGACGGCGTGAGGCTTGCCTTCTTCTTAACTCTTTAAGAGCTAAAAGATGAGCTTCTCTATATATACACACAAAGATTTTCTTTCCTTCTACCAATGAGGGACAAAGTGCATTAGTAAAATGAACTCATTCAAAATTCACTTCCCTCCATTTCTTTTCCCACCATTTTCCATTCACACATCTTTTATTATTAATAAATAATAACAAAACCCAACATGTCTTAGATCCGATCTTTGACATCTAAATAAATTTTAAACACGAAAAGATCTGATTAGGATTGTTATGGTCTTCCGCTGCGTATTATGAACAGCTATACGCAATCCTTAACTATGGACTGTCAAAGCATAAACAATACTTTCATTGTAATTAAATTGATCAATCAAACGAACTAGAGATTATAATCAGTCGATTTGTGCACACTAACATGGAAAACAACTGAAATCACAAGCTAATACGAGCATCGTTAACAATCGGACAACGACGTTCAGCTACTAAACAGTCGACTAACTAAATAAACAATTCAGCTACACTTAACTAGCTTGATTGATAAACAATCTGTTAAACAACTAGGCAAACAAAGATGACTTAAACAATCAGTCATGCTAACTTGAAATAGCAGCGACTGATGAAAAACAGAAAAATATAAATCAGGAACTAAACTACTGGGACTAAAAATAAAAAATTAAACAAAGGGATAATGATTATACCTAACGAGCCTGGATGCCAAATCGAGCAACGAGGAGACGTAGCTATCTCCGTTGTGGTAATAGAACATTTCAAAATAAAGGGATCGAATCATATACAAGGTGGAAAGCGATTTTTGCAGTTGAAATTGCCATGGCTAACATAGGTACTCCTATATTGGAAGGACCAAATAAATCAAGTTGTATTTGTTCAAGTTGCCAATCCACACGTTGAACGTCAACTACTCCTGATGGTGGGATGTCGTCCATTACTAGCCTTGGGAGGAGGCAGAGGAGGTTGAAGTAAGCGTTTGTTGCAATTCCTTTGAACCTTATAAAGAAGCATAATGTTGTTGATACCCAATTTTTCTCTATATATTTTTAATATGCAAAAATACCTTCAAAATAGCATGTGATGCATATATAAGTATGTCCAAATATTTTACTATTTTTCTTAATTTTTAAAGATTTTTAAATCAATTTATTGCCCTATTTTATCTATAAAACCCCAATAATTATTCCCAAAATTATCATTTTTTGATGATTCATTTATTGGATTTTCAAATTTATACTAAAATGTGGCTAATATAATTTTTTTGCATATTTTTACAAAGCCATTTAGTATTTTTCAAAGTTAAATTGTATGTAATTACAATATTAGCCTCTTTTAGGATTAATTACGTTTATATTCATAAAATTAGGTCTGTTATTTTTAAATAGTTGATTATAAATCATTTTGGTACCTTTAATTTATTTCCAGAAATTAATTTATTATTTTTTATAAATTAAATAGGGAAAAATTGGCTATTCAAGTTATAGCCAAATTTGGCTTTCAATTGTGGCCAAAATCGGACCAATTCCCAGTGCAATTTTTTATTCTTATAACCCAATCACCCGACCCAGACCCTATACACGCCTACCCAACCCAAAAAAAAACACATCAGAACAGGACCGTTGATCTAAAAGATCAATGGCCAGAATTTGCTCTTACCATTTTAATTCATACGACCCCCCAGCCCTAAGCCATTTTTCCAAAGACGCCGCCTTCAGATGCTCTCATCCTCTCTCCTCTCTCAAACCTAACCCTATTCTCTGTCAATCGCCTCTTTCTCCGGCCATCTCCGGCTACCTCCTTTCAACCCCAAGCCTCCAATGGGTCTCTCATCGCCTTGCTCAACATCTCTGAGGTCCTCAAGGGTCCTGGGCCACGTCGATTTTGACCTAGGGTTTCCGATTATGTTGTTTGAGGTTTCTCTGGTGTGATTTTGGGCAAAATCACACCATATGCGTTACGATTTGTGAAGTTACAACAGGTTCTTTCAATTTCTATTTGGGTTTCCTTTTGAAACCCTAACTCTCTCCTGAATCTCTCAGAACGATGTTATTTTCATGCTTTAAGCATGTTTCCTTCTATGATCTGCTCTTTCTCGAGCTTCTTCTGAAAGGTCGTCTACTTTGAACCGTTTTTACTTTCTTTGGAAAAATAGGGTTTCTCATAGTTCTTTTACGCATATTTCAACCGATTTCTTTATGATTAAACCTTTTCCTTGTTTATTTTGACCGATTTTATGCTCCTACTGCTTTTTTAACTTGACTCTGCTAAAAGCCCTAATTTCTAAAGATTTTCTTCGCTCTGGTTATGTGTGTTAGCAGGATTTCTTTACTTTGGTTCTATGTGTCAGCATGTTTTCTTCGCTTTGGTTATGTGTGTTAGCCTGATTTTTTTGCCTTGGTTCTGTGTGTTGGCATGTTTTCTTTGCATTGGTTATGTGTGTTAGCCTGACTTCCTTTGCCTTGGTTATGTGTGCTAGCCTGTTTACCTGATTCTTGTTAATGTCTCGTGGTCACCATGCTTCGAATATGTTCTGCTGAATCTTAGCCTACTTATACCACCTCTGAATGATTATGTTTGCTCATCTCTTATTTCTTTCTGTCTATATGGCTGACTCTGTTTACTACTCTTGTTCATTCACCTTTATTTATATGTTGAAAATACAGAACCATGACTTCCCATGATTGATTCTGATTTTCCTTAATTGTTGGTAATTGAAAGATTTCTTTCAAAGCCCTAGAATTCTACTCGTCTGTTTAAATCAACTGATTTCATTACTTTATCTGCTATAGTACCTTGTTTTTACTGGGCCTTTCCTTAATTGGGTTTTTCTGAATTTGGTCCTAATTGACTACTCTACGGCTACTAAACCTTGACTCCTCCCTTATTTAATCATGCACTGATTTTCTCTTCTTGCCTTATATGGTACTGAATCTTTCCGTTTGATCTTGATTCCCTTAACTTAAGGGAGTACTTCCTTGATTCTCTAATTGATTGATTCTGAGTTCTTAAATTAATATACTACTATGATTTTTACCTTATTTCACTACCTACTTTCAACTATAAATACCCTAAGTCTTTCACAAACAAAGGACAAACACTTTTAGTTCTGAACTCACACTTACACTCAAACGCTATTTTGCTTTACTACATACACTGTGGTCTGTTTAGCCGGCTGAAAGCCAAGGCTATATTTCGATGTCCTGCTACTTTTCTTTACTGCACTTTGCTTCTTTGACTGGTATGTTCTAATTAAGTTTTCAGCATCAACAACAACATAGTTGCTTAATGTTCTTGCATTCTTGTCTGCCTACTGCCTGTGTCTAATTCAGTACCTTTATTTATTATGCTGTAATTTCTTTTCTCCTGTTCTGAATCAATGTACTATGAATCCTAAATCCCTACCCCAATGTGTTTAATACATATGGTTTGTTTGGGGCATGATAACATCGAATATTGCTGAGCATGACCCAAACTGTCACGACCCAACCCCGGTCGTGATGGCGCCCAACATACTGCTAGGCAAGCCCGACCATCTAGACAACCTTAACCGATTAATCACAGTGAATAAGTAAATTTTCACAACTAAAATACCAAGTTAAATGTGAAATCCTGAATTAGATGCTAACATTCGAAATCCCAAAATATAAAATACTAACCAGCCCACAGAATCTGGTGTCACAAGTCCGAGCCTCTAATGCATGAGTATTAACCTACTACATAATGTTTTTCTAGAAATGTGAAAAAAAAAATAAATAAAATAGAAGGAAGATTAGGACTGCGAACGCCAATTTTGCAGCTACCTTGAATCTCCCGAATGTAATGCTAGGCGGAGAAGATCTCACTCAGCCTTAGTGGGTGCACCTAAATCTGCACACAAGGTGCAGGGAGTATTGTGAGTACTTCCAATCCAGAAAGTAATAAACATAAATACAGTCTGAGAATAAGAAATCCTAAATAGGCACAAAGTGAAGCTATAGACACAGCAACATGAACCAGTAGCATAATACAGTAAAACAGTGAAAACAATTATAGAATTTTCACATCAGAATAAAGAATAAATGACAATTAAATATGCAATGCAACACATAAGCCGGTACTCTCCAGTACCCCGGTGCGGCGTGCAGCCCGCTCCATTTATTTAACGTCGACGGTGCTCACTGGGGGTGTGCAGACTCCGGGAGGGGCCCCTTATGGCCCAAGCGCAATAATAAGCCATCTCGTGGCATCAATCAGGCCCTTGGCCTCATATCAATATCATTATCATACCACTGCGATGTGCAGTCCGATCCCATACTCAATCCAGAATCACATAAGCCTTTCGGCACAATAATATTAAAATATTCAGCCCAAACTTCATTTAAAAATATTACTTTAGTTTCTACTTTTAGAAAAATGGCTGAGTTTACAAAGCAGTGTTAAATACCAGGACTGAGTTCAATATCTAGAAATATGGCAAGAAACTAGTAAAAATAATCCCTGAAGGATTCAAGTAGTTGGCACGAAGCCCAATTATGACAATTAATCCATTTTTATAAGGATATCACAAAACAACAATCAATTAGGTAGTAATTTTATTAAGCGGGACGGACCAAGTCACAATCCCCGACGGTGCTCTACCCCACGCCCGTTATCCGGCGTGCAAGTCACCTCACATAGCACTACGTTGTGCAAATTCGGGGTTTCGAACCCTCAACACAGCATTTACATTTATTACTAACCTCAAGCCGGCCAAAGTCCTAGCTTGCTATGCCCTTGCCTTTCGAATTAACCTCCTCTTGCGTCGACTATGACCAAAACCACAACGAATACGTCACAATATGCTAATGGGACAATACCCAATCGAAAACAATCGAAAAATAGTTAAATTCCCGAAATTAGCAAAAACCCGAGCCCTGGGCCCACTTCTCGAAAGTCAGAAAATTTACCATCAACGGATTCCTTATCTCGCCACGAGTCTATACATATAAAGAACACAAAAATCGGAGTCCAAATGACCCCTCAATTCCCATTTTTGCTCTCTTAGGTATCAAGCCCGAAACCACCATTTTTGACCTTTAATTCCTTGAGTTTTCATCCTAATATCATGTGTTTGCACCATAAAATCGTGTTTCAGGCTTAGAAATTCTTACCTCAATGAAGTCCCTTGATTTCTCTCCTCCAACTCGCCCAAATTCTCCAAGTCCGAAGTGAAAATATGAAACCCTTTCAAAGATTCGCGAAGGGAAATAAAACCATTTCTGACTAGTTATTTTCGCATCTGCGGCTACTTAGCCGCATCTGCGACTTCCGCTTTTGCGGTTACGAGTCGCTTCTGCGGACAAAACCGCTTCTGCGATGACTAGACCGCTTTTGCGGTCCCGCATCTGCGATTCCTTTTACGCAGATGCGGTTTTTCCTTTAGCCTTCCAAAATTCCACATCTGCGGTCCTATTGTCGCATCTGCGACTCCGCAGATGCGGTCGGCATCTCCGCACCTGTGATGCCTGTCGCTTCTGCGGCTCCTGACTCGCTTCTGCGGTACCGCTTCTGCGGTCCCATTTCCGCAGAAGCGAAAATACCAGAAGCAGCATAGGTTCTGCAATCTCCTAAGTTCAAAACTTCCCGTTAGCCATCCGAAGTCACCCCGAGGTCCCCGGGACCTCAACCAAAAGCACCAGCACCTCCTATAACATCATCCCGATTTGTTCCAATCATAAAAACACCTTAAACAACACTAAAACCATCATTTCTCATCGAATTCAAGCCTAAGTTCTTCCAAAACTTCCGAAACACGCATTCGATCAAAAACCCAACCAAAACACCTCCGAATGACCTGAAATTTTACACACACATCCCAAATCACCTAACGAAGCTATAGCAACTCTCAGAGTTCCATTCCGACCCTCGGATCAAAATCTCACCGATTGACCGGAATTCGCCAAAACTTTGCCAATTCAACCTAATTCTACTCCGGACCTCCAAAATTACTTTTGATCACACTCCTAAGTCACAAATCATCCCCCGAAGCTAACCGAATCATCGGAATTCATATCCGAGCCCTCTAACACATAAGTCAACGTCCGGTTGACTTTTCCAAAACAAACCTTCCTTAAAGAGACTAAGTGTCTCATTTCCTTCTAGAACCACTCCAAATCAACTCGTTCACACCCAACACTGATAATGAAGCATAAAAAAATAGAAAATGGGGAAAACGGGGCTGTAACACACGTGACAACGGGTTGGGTCGTCACATCCTCCCAACTTAAACAAACGCTCGTCCTCGAGCGAGCCAAGAAACATACCTGATGCCTCAAATAGGTGGGGTTATCTGCTCCGCATCTCCCGCTCGGTTTCCCAGGTAGCCTCCTCCACGGGCCGACCTCTCCACTGCACTTTCACCGAAGCAACATCCTTTGACCTCAACTTCCGAACCTGACGATCCAAAATGGCTGCTGGCTCTACCTCATAAGTCAAGTCACCCTCTAGCTGAACTGTACTGAAATCTAGAACATGGGACGGGTCCCCAATGTACTTCCGGAGCATAGACACATGAAAAACTGGATGCACGCCCGACAAGCTAGGTGGCAAGGCAAGCTCATAAGCCACATTCCCGATCCTTCTAAGTACCTCAAAAGGCCCAATGAACCGCAGACTCAGCTTCCCTTTCTTCCCGAATCTCATAACACCCTTTGTGGGTGAAACCATCAGTAAGACTTTCTCACCAATCATATACGATACACCTCGGACCTTCCTGTCTGCATAACTCTTCTGTCTCGACTGTGCTGTACGGAGTCTCTCCTGAATCACCTTCACCTTCTCCAATGCATCATGAACCAAATCTGTCCCCAATAATTTAGCCTCCCCGGGCTCGAACCAACCAACTGGAGATCTACACCGCCTCCCATACAAGGCCTCATACGGTGCCATCTGAATGCTGGACTGATAGCTATTGTTGTAGGCAAACTCTGCAAGCGGTAGAAATCGATCCCATGACCCTCCAAAATCAATAACACAGGCACGTAACATATCCTCAATATCTGAATGGTGCGCTCGGACTGCCCGTCCGTCTGAGGGTGAAAAGCTGTGCTCAACTGCACATGAGTACCCAACTCTCGCTGAACCGCCTGCCAAAATTGAGAGGTGAACTGAGTGCCCCGATCTGATATGATGGAAATTGGGACACCATGCAATCGAACTATCTCCCGAATATAAACCTCTGCCAGCCGCTCTGAAGAATAAGTAGTACAAACCGGAATGAAGTGCGCAGACTTGGTGAGCCTGTCTACAATCACCCAAATAGCATTAAATTTCTTCAGAGTCCGTGGGAGTCCGGTAACAAAATCCATAGTGATCCTCTCCCACTTCCACTCAGGAATAACCATCTGCTGATGCAAGCTACCCGGTCTCTGATGCTCATATTTCACCTGCTGACAATTAAGACACCGGGCTACATACTCCACAATATCTCTCTTCATCCTCCGCCACCAATAGTGCTGTCTAAGATCCTGATACATCTTCGCGGCACCCGGATGAATGGAATACCGCGAGCTATGGGCCTCCTCTAATATCAACTCCCGAAGCCCATCTACCTTGGGCACGCAAATCCGGCCCTGCATCCTCAACACACCATCATCCCCAATGGTCACGTCCCTGGCATCATCATGCTGAACACTGTCCTTAAGGACAAGAAAATGCGGATCCTCATACTGACACTCCCTGATACGGTCATACAAGGAAGACCGAGAAACCACACAAGCTAACACTCGACTGGGCTCTGAAATATCTAGTCTCACAAATCGGTTGGCCAAGGCCTGAACATCAACTGCAAATGGCCTCTCCTCAACTGAAATGTATGCCAAGCTCCCCATACTCACCGATTTCCGACTCAAAGCATCGGCCACTATATTGGCCTTCCCCGGGTGATACAGAATAGTAATTTCATAATCCTTAAGTAACTCCAACCATCTACGCTGCCTCAAATTAAGATCCTTTTGCTTGAACAAGTGTTAATGACTGCGATGATCAGTAAATACATCACAGGATACGCCATACAAGTAATGCCTCCAAATCTTCATTGCATGAACTATAGAAGCTAGCTCCAAATCATGAACGGGGTAGTTCTGCTCATGGGGCTTCAACTGACGAGAAGCATAAGCAATAACTCTACCCTCCTGCATCAAAACACAACCTATCCCAACTCTGGACGCGTCGCAATATACCGTGTAAGAGCCTGAAGCTGATGGCAAAACTAACACTGGGGCTGTGGTCAACGCTGTCTTGAGCTTCTGAAAGCTCTCTTCACACCCGTCCGACCATACAAATGAGATACCCTTCTGAGTCAACTTGGTCAAGGGCGATGCAATAGAGGAAAATCCCTAAACAAACCGGCGATAATAACCTGCCAACCCTAGGAAGCTGCGAATATCTGTGGCTGAGGTCGGTCTAGGCCAACTCTGCACCGCCTCTATCTTCTTTGGGTCAACCTGAATACCCTCACTGGACACCACATGTCCCAAGAAAGCCACCGAACCGAGCCATAACTCACACTTGGAGAACCTTGCATAAAGCCTCTCCTCCCTTAATCTCTGCAACACAACTCGCAAATGCTGCGCGTGCTCCTCCTGACTACGCAAGTATACCAGGATATCATCAATGAACACTATGACAAATGAATCCAGATAAGGCCGGAATACACTGTTCATCAGATGCATGAACGCTGCTGGGGCATTGGTCAGCCCGAAAGACATGACAAGAAATTCATAGTGACCATATCTAGTCCTGAAAGCAGTCTTATGAATATCTGAATCCCTGATCTTCAGCTGGTGATAACCCAAACAGAGATCAATCTTGGAGAACACCCTTGCTCCCTGAAGCTGGTCAAACAAATCATCAATGTGAGGTAAGGGATACTTGTTCTTAATTGTTACCTTGTTCAATTGCCTATAGTCGATGCACATTCTCATTGTGCCATCCTTCTTCTTCACAAACAGAACTGGTGCACCCCAAGGTGACACACTAGGCCGAATAAACCCCTTATCCAGGAGCTCCTGAAGCTGCTCCTTCAATTCTTTCAACTCCGCTGGTGCCATACGATATGGTGGAATAGAAATGGGCTGAGTGCCCGGCACCAGGTCAATACCAAAATCAATATCCCTGTCCGGCAGCATGCCCGGCAGGTCTGCAGAAAACACATCGGGAAACTCCCTCACAACGGGAACAGACTCAATGCTAGGAGTCTTAGCTCCCACATCTCTTACAAACGCCAAATAGGAAAGACAACCCTTCCCAACCATATGCTGGGCCTTCAAGAAAGAAATAACTCTGCTAGGAATATAGTCAGTCACACCACACCACTCGATCCGCGGTACACCCGGCATAGCCAAAGTGACTGTCTTAGCATAACAATCTAGAATAGCATGACACAGAGATAACCAGTCCATGCCCAGGATAACATCGAAGTCTACCATGCTCAATAGCAATAAATCAACTCGGGTCTCCAGACCCCCAATAGTCACCAAACATGACCGGAATACGTGGTCTACAACAATAGTGTCACCTACCGGGGTAGATACATGAACAGGTAATGCAAGACACCCTCAGGATGTACCCAAATGATGAGCAAAATATGAAGACACATATGAATAGGTAGAACCGGGATCAAATAATAGTGAGGCATCTCTGTGACAGACTGAAATAATACCTGTAATGACCGCGTCTGAAGCAATGGCATCTGTCCTGCCCGACATAGCGTAGAAACGAGCCTGGCCACCGCCTGATCGATCTCCACCTCTGGGACGACCCCTGGCTGCCGGATCTCCACCCTTAGCTGACTGGGCGAGTGATGAAGTAACTGGAGCAGAAGTCGAGGGCTGACCCCTCTGCTGATGCTGTCTGCCACGAAGGCGAGGGCACTGCCTCCTCATGTGACCAAACTCTCCGCACTCATAACAGCTACCCAGTACTGGAGATGGGGTCTGACGGGAACCCCTCGCTCCGGAGTGACTAGCAGATGCACTCGGCGCGGAAGAACCCTGAACTGATGGGGCATGAGATGAACTCTGAGCTGGGAGGGCGCTGAGTGAAGTCTGACCCTGCTGGGGCCCATGATGACCACGGCCTGAAGATCCCCCACGATACTCTGGACGAGCTGACTGAGCAGGCCTGAAAGAGCGACCTCTACCCTGCTGGAACTGACCCCTCGAAGGAGCACCACTGTAACTACCCGATCCACGAGGCCTCTTAGCCTCCCTCTCCTCTCGCTCTCTACGACGAACTGACTCGATCTCACGAGCGATATCCACTACCTCCTCAAAAGTAGCACCCAGTACTCTCTCTTTAGTCATCAGAATACGGAGATGGTAGTTTAGACCATCCACAAATCTCCTGATCCTCTCACGATCTGATGGGACCATCCAAGTAGCATGACGAGCCAACTAGGAAAACCTCATCTCGTACTGAGTCACTGTCATATCTCCCTGTGTCAACCGCCTACGCAACTCTTCCCTGCGGGACTGAGGTATATACTTCTCCAGAAAAAGAGCGAAGAACTGCTGCCAAGTCAGAGGTGCTGCACCGGCAGGCCTACGCCTCTCAAAGTCCTCCCACCAAGTAAGAGCAGCCCTCGTGAACTGAAAAGTAGTAAATTCCACACCACTCGACTCAAGGATCCCTGCCGTACGGAGCATACGGTGGCATCTGTCAAGAAAACTCTGGGCATCCTCGCCCTCAGCACCACCAAATGTCGGAGGCTGGAGTCTACCAAACCTCTCGAGACGACGCTACTCATCGTCTGGCATAGCTGGAACCACGAAGCCCTGAGCTGGTGCAACCTGCTGAACTGGAGGTGCCTCTGGCGTCTGTAGTCCCTGCACTCCTAGGCAACGGGGGTCTAATTGCCTCCCCCGGTCTGTGAAGTAGCTGCTGCTGCTGTGGTGGCTGAAACTGCCTGAGCCAAGCCAGTGCAGACCGTCAAGATCTGTGCCAAAGTCTCCTGAAGACCCGGAATCACAATAGGCATGGCTGGTGCCCGAGCAGGTGCTGCTGGAGTCTCCACAGCTGGAGCCTGATCCTGAGCTGGGGCAATTAACGGATCAGTAGGTGCTGCCCCGGCTACTCCGCCCCTGCCACGACCACGACCGCGTCCACGGCCTCTAGCGGCCTCAGTAGGTGGCATTGGTGGTCGTCCGTTACGTTCGGTAGCTCGTGTTCTCACCATCTGTGAGAGAAGAGAATAATAAAGATTTAGTTCTCAATTCAACAAAGCCGCAAGACAAGAGTTTCAAGAATAGGAAGTATTTCCTAAAGGTTCTGCAGCCTCTCGAGGATAAGTACAGACGTCTCCGTACCGATCCACGAGACTCTACTAAACCGGCTCATGACTCGCGAGACCAAGTAACCTAAGCTCTGATACCACCTTGTCACGACCCAACCCCAGTCGTGATGGCGCCCAACACACTACTAGGCAAGCCCGACCATCTAGACAACCTTAACCGATTAATCACAGTGGATAAGTAAATTTTTACAACTAAAATACCAAGTTAAATGTGGAAAATCCTAAAATAAATTCTAACATTCGGAAAGCCCAAAATATAAAATACTACTCAGCCCATGGAATCTGGTGTCACAAGTCTGAGCCTCTAATGTATGAGTATTAACCTACTACATAATGTTTCTCTAGAAATGTGGAAAACAAATAAATAAAATAGAAGAAAGATCAGGACTGCGAACGCCAATTTGCAGCTACCTTGAATCTCCCGAATGTGATGCTAGGCAGAGAAAGATCTCACTCAGCCTCAGTGGGTGCGCCTGAATCTGCACACAAGGTGCAGGGAGTAATGTGAGTACTTCCAACCCAGAAAGTGATAAACATAAATACAATATGAGAATAAGAAATCCTAAATAGGCACAAAGTAAGCTATAAATACAGCAACATGAACCAATAACATAATACAGTAAAACGGCGAAGACAATTATAATAATATCACAACAGATTAAGAATAAATGACAATTAAATATGCAATGCAACACCTAAACCGGTACTCTTCAGTACCCGCTGCGGCGTGCAGCCCGCTCCATTTATTTATCGTCGACGGCGCTCACTGGGGGGT